>NC_080065.1:169780094-170380094 GCF_949987535.1 Balaenoptera acutorostrata
GGGGTCCTTGGCTCTTCTGTTATTCCTTTAATCTGAGTCTAGCCCTACCTCCCCTCCCCAGGTCTACTCCTCCATCTCCCGTGACTGTGAATTTTAAGAGAAGTTGGGAACTTAGATGGAGGCAACCTTGTGGCCAGCAACATGCTCAATGCTCTTCTATGTTATTAAAGCAACCCCCAGTGTACACAGTCTAATATTACTCCATTTTATAGATGAGGAAAACTGATTTTCCAAGAGGTTAAATAACTTGCGTGAGGTCACAAATGCTGGTCCAGAGGGATCAAAACCTAAGTCATCTAACCCTAAATCTTCTTGCTTCTACACTCAGTGGTTCTGTCTTATTCTTTTTTTGTATTCCTGAAAAAACAATTCACGTTGTTGACATTCGGCAATGAATATGTTGAATGCTTGAGTGATAGAAGTTCTCAGAATTCACAGCATCAAAACTGCATGGTCTGCCCTCCATCCTTTTCCTATCCCCCTGGATCTTCTTTGCCTGGCAGCCCTGAGGGGTGAGGAGGCAGATAGATGGAGTCAATACTGATGAGAACTTTCAGGCAGACAGATGCATGAGGTCTAAAGAGGCCCATCATTTGGCAGTGACCTGGCCTGAATTATGTCCCTAAAGGACCTCTTGGAGGTATGAGTAATCACCCAGAGGGTCACAGGAAGGGGCCAGGTGACTATGAGGTTAAAGGACAGTTCATCACCAAAGGCAAAAAGGTACCTTCAGAGCCAGCTGAGAAAGTGCCATTCTCTTTAGAGTCTGAGGCTAGGACAGAACAACAAGGTACCCAAGAACCCTCCTCCAGCTGGGAGGGTCTGGGATCTTATCCTACTTGTAAGCTAACAAGTTAGCTTGCCACAGTTTCATGGATGCTGGCAGAAGACAAGAGACTCATGGGTCAGAGGCAAAGGATTTTATTACTCATGCACAGCAAGTAGCATGAGCACCCCAAGCCACCAAGTCCCAATGGGGGCAATGCAGAGGTACCCAGGTAGACACCATGCAGGTAGTGGCGTTGCATTGCAGCTGAGGAACACTGAACTCAGAAAATTGGCCAGCTGTACAGCAAGCAGTAAGCAAACCTGCTCTTTGTGGGGGATGAGTAGGAGGTGGGGGAGGAGACATTATCTCATCCCTCAACGTTGCTCACTAAAACACAACTCTGAGAAACAGCCCAAGCAAAGAGCAGTCATGGCCTTGCATTTTAAGCATATCCCACAGGAATGTGCAGAGACACTCAGGCCTCATTGGTGATTGACTTTCCCAACATTGACGGACCCATACCTCAACCACTTCCCTACATAGTGTGGCTTCTGACTCCTTCCTCATGTTCACCTCCATAGGGGCTGGCGCTCCCAGTCTCACTGAGTCCCCAGTCTACCTCACTGTACACATGAAGTTCACGTGGATTAAACAACCACTCTGATAGTGGCTCTGAAATCTGGTGAATCAGACCCAAATCCTGCCTTTGGTGAACTTGGAGACAAGCTTAGGGACTGTCTTATTCCATAAGGGCTGCTATAACAAAAATATAATAAACTGAGTGGCTTATAAACAACAGACATTTATTTCTTACAATTTTGGAGTCTAGAAAATCCAAGATTAAGGTGCCAGCAGATTCAGCAGATTTGGGCCCTCCTACTGGGAGCCCAATTTCTTGCTGTGTCCTCACACAGTGGCAGGAGCAAGGGAGTTCTCTGGGGTCTCTTTTATAAGGGCACTAATGACATTCATGAGGGCTCAACCCTCATGACCTAATCACCTCCCAAATCACCACCTCTGACTACCATCATATTGGGGATTAGGTTTCAACATAAGAATTTGGGGGGGGCAACAAAAATGTTCAGTCCATAGCAGGGACTATGACATATGTTCAAATAAGTGTGACAAGTGACAGATGATGGTGTTTGTCAGAAATAAAATAGGAAAAACCTTGGGATGCCAGAGGTGGGCTTCTTCCTGGATTATATCTGCTGAAGGCTGATGTCATCCATTATGTAGGGAGCAAGTAACAATCAAGATACAGAGCTATTTCATCAACACAAAGATCTCCCTCTTGCGATGCCTCTGTAGTCACCTCCACCCCACTCCCTACCCCCCAATAAACACAACCCCTAGCAACCACTGATCTGTTTTCAGTCACTATCATTTTATCATTTATAGAATCTTATATAAATAGAATCATGCAGTATGTGACCTTTTGAGATTGACTTTTTCACTCTACCTAATTCCCTGAGGTATATCCAAGTTGTATCCTGCATCGATAGTTTATTTGTTGTTAGTGCTGAGTAGCATTCTGTGGTACGGTGGTACCACCATTTGTTTAACCATTCACCTATCGAAGGGCATTTCAATTGTTCCCTGTTTCCCTGTTTTTTGGCTGTTACAAATAAGGGTGCCATGAACATTTGTGTACAGGTTTTTGCGTGAATATCAGCTTTCACTGCTCTGGGATAAATGCCTAAGTATGTAATTGTTGGGTCATATGGTAAGTTCATGTTTAGTTTTGTAAAATATTGTCAGACTCTTTCCTAAATGGCTATACCATTTACATTCCCACTAACAATGAATAAGTGATCTACTTTCTCTTCATCCTCGCTAGCACTTGGTGTTGTCACTGCTTTTTATTTTAGCTATTCTGAAAAGCTTGTGGTGATATCTCATTGTGACTTTAATTTGCACTTCAACAACGTTGAACATAAATGTCTTGTCATGTCATTGGCTCATTTTCTAATTGGATTGTTTGCTTTTTTACCATTGAGTTTTGAGAGTTCTCTATTATATCCTAGATATGAGCCCTTTGTCAGTTATGTCATTTGCAAATTTTTTTTCCTGTTTGTTGCTTGTCTTTACATCCTCTTAACAAGGTCTTTTGCAGAATAAGTTTTTAATTTTGATGAGGTCCAATTTAATATTTTCTTTTGTGGATCATGTTTTTATTGTCATTTCTAAGAACTCTTCACTAAGCCCTAGGTCCTAAAGGTTTTCTCCTGTTTTCTTATAAAGTTTTTATAGTTTTATGTGTTACATTTAAATCTATGACTCATTTTGAGTTGATTCTTGTGTAAGGTGTGAGCAATTTTTCAAATAAGTTGTATTATTCTTCTACTAATAAGTTTTATATACTCATGGTAGAAAAATCAGCAAATGCATGACATTACAGCAAAGAAAATTTAAATTTTTCCTAATCCTACCACAGAAAATCAGTTACATTTAGATGTATGTCTTCCCAGCTTTTTTTTTTAAATCCTTTGTTTTTTTATTTTTAGATTCCTTCCAATTCCTTTTGAAGATGAGGGAAGATTTCAAAATGAAACTTAAAGGTTAGATGGAATTTCATTCTCTTTCTTCTTCATCCTTTGATTGGCCAGTTTTGTAGATGAGAAAACTAAAGCTTAGAGAGGATAGACATCTTGCCTTCTGAAAAGTCCAGTCAGGACTTGAACTCAGCTCAACCTGACCACCAGCCATCATTCACCATGCTATACTCCGCACAAGGCTGGATTACAAAAAAAAAGCCAACTGCTAGCACACAGAAAAGTAGAGGCAAAATTACTTGTCCAAGGCCTGGGGTCGTTTGGCAAGCCCGCTTGTAACTAACATGGAGGTAGAATATATCCTAACAGCTCTGGCCTGGAGGGCTAAAAAAGGTACCCAGGGAGAAATGAATACTTTGAAAAACAACAAATTAAGCATAGAGGGTCAGAATATTATACAGCTATTAAGATAGAACTTAAGTGTGACCAGTGTTTTTATTACTAAAATAGATTATTTTCCGCAGGTGTCACAATAGAAAAATGGGCAGTGAAAGTTTCTAGAATAAAAACTTTCAAAAAGCAGCTATAAAAGATATTTTGGGAACAATTAGGGGAAATTTGCACGTGCACTGGTATCTGATGATGACAAGTTAACGTTAATTTTCTCAGGTGTGACATGGAGTAGTGTAAAACTGTCTGCAACTTTCAAATGGGTGGGAGGCTGGGGAAGCTCTATCTGTCTAGAGAGAAAGAGAAAATGTGGCAAAATATTAACCTATGTCGTATGTAGGTAGAAAGAACACCGGTGTTCGTTGGGTCATTGTTTTAATTATTTCAATTTACTTTCAAAATAAAAAGGTAGATGTTGGGGTGGGAGAGAATCTCCTGACTTCTTTTCATAGTAAAACTTGCCTGAGCCATTGTGAGGAGCTAAGACCTTCCTGAGTCCCCCTCTAGGTGACATCTGCCATTCTAATGGTAGTTTGGGCATTCGGGGAGATTTTTTTTAACCCTGGGCATTGGAAGACTGGCACTTGTGGCAGCACCAGGGTTTTCTTTTGGGATCATTTAGCGCTGTCCGCAATGTTCTTCCCTTCCTAATTAAGGTATTGTAGGTATAGGACAATGATTCACAAACAGCTAGCACCCCTTAACCAGAATAACTCTCACCTCTGGTAATTACTTTCTCCCAAAAAGAAGCAAATACTGTATTTTTGAGGTTAAGTTGAAACGTTGGAACAAAAAGCACAGCTTTCCCTGACCGGGAATCGAACCCGGGCCGCGGCGGTGAGAGCGCCGAATCCTAACCACTAGACCACCAGGGAGCACACGACAGTGGCTTCTACATCGAGCTAGACTAAGTGTAAAAGGTGTGACGTAAACTGGGTTCGTGAATATGATTACATGAACCTCGGGTACTTACACCGCCTCCCTTTTCCACCTAGACAGTCTCTCGGCCACTGTAAATCCGAAAAAACAGGCAGTGGAGAACAGCAGGAACGGTAAAGTCTGAATATGGCTGCCTTCTCAGAAAACAGGAAAAAAAAAAAAAAAAAACAACCGCCAGCAGCACGGGGGAAATGTTCTTGCATATGTTAGCCTAGCCGAAGGTGGCAAAAAGCGCCTGTCAGAAGTGGGATTCGAACCCACGCCTCCATTCGGAGACCAGAATGCCCATAGGGAAGGTACACACCTTGAGTCTGGCGCCTTAGACCACTCGGCCATCCTGACACGCGGCAAACTGCTTACTCACACAGAGCCTGCTTCCTGCGGCAGCCTGCTGCGCTGCCCCGCCTCACGGCCCGGGCGGGCTGTCGCTGGATCCGCCCGGCCAGGGCAAAGGAGAACCGCCTGCCAGGCCACGGCCGCCAGCCGCGGAGCTCTTGTAGGACACCGGGCACTCCGGAGTGCCCAACCTCGCTCTCCCGGGCGAAGCCGGAGATCGAGCCGAATCTCCAGAAGCAAGGACAATCCCGCTAGAAAACCAGACGGGTTAGTGACCACCCGGCCCAGCAAAGGAGGGAAACTATAGCAGCAAAGGCAAAGAGAAAGCGCCAGGATGCAGCCCACCTGGGGTACCCGCCACTGCCAGATCCCGGGTTCCCGCCGCACATTCCTGGCCCTAGCTGCGAAAACTGGCTAGACGAGTGAATACAAGGAAAGCACTGGAATGTACGCTTGGCACAGGGTAAGCGACAGTGATTACTGTTGTTGTTTCAAAATTATGAGGGCTTTCTGCCTTATTGTCCCTGGCATACCCATCCTCTTAAGGTGCACCCCTCTTCCTCTGCCAAGTCACCCAGCCGTGGTTAGAGATAATGGGGAGATCAGCGTTCAAGAAAAAAAATTCATTCATGACACTTGTTAAAGCACTGTAAGGAAGACTTTATTCAAGGGGGGCGTTATCAAGATATGTGTAGGTACCACTGCACCAGGGTCTTGCAGTGGGGGAGGAGAGATTGGACTCAGCTCTGAGTACAACAAGGTAGAGTGGAAATTTATAGCCAAAGAGAGAGGTGGGGGGCCGTCACTGGATGGAAAATTACTAAGGGGGGGATTCTGTACAAACCGATCTAACAGGGTTCTTGCTTAAGGTAGGCCAGGATATCAGACATCACCTGGCAGATGGTAGAGGACAAGGAGCCCCATTATATATTCAGGGTGATCACATATCAAGGATGGGGCATTCTGGTTAAACATATTTAGCAGGATTCTTGCTAAAAATGGACATTGTAGAGAGAAACATGGAAGTCCAAAAGACAGGCCTAGTTGAAAAAGAGTTCAGGGGAGCAGTTAACAAAGGAGTGCAAAGATAGCAAGAGTGCTTTAGCATCAAACGGAAAGTCCCCACTCCTGTGCTCCAGACCACATACCATTCACTCACTCATTCATTCATTTGTTCATTGAGTCTTTATTGATATAGCAGGAACAAAATTCCTGCCCTGGCAAGCTGACTGACAGTGAAGGGCACAGTCAGCACAAACAAACATACAGGCTGTAAGGACAAAACAGAAGCAGGGCAATGAGATGGTGGCGGTCTATTTTTAGACCAGCTTGATCAAGTAAGACCTCACTGCAGTGACTTTTTCTAAAAATAATTTTCAAAAAGTAAAACACATGACTCCCATGCAAATATATGAATGATGCACAAGTATCAAGATTTTACTCAACTCATTAATGAGGGGCTCTATAAGATGTTATAAGCAATTCAAAGGAGATTTTGAAGATATTTTTTTAATAGTCAGCCAAAGGAATGTTGAAAAGAGATTGCTAACAGATGGAAGACAGGTTAATATATTAAGGGTATAATAAACTGTGATGTTTAAGGTAAGGTCACTACTTTGGGGTTGTTTTTTTCCACTAGAGATAAATCAGGTGCATCTCTGACAAATTTTGTTTGTATTGCTATAAATAGGAATCTTTGGCCTTGCTCTCAGACAGAAACTGGTTTTCTACAAGTTAATTTCTACCCATATAGAATTGTAAAATAAAGTCAGTAGAAGCCAATCAAGGGTGCACATGGAAGCAGATAATCCCCAAAAGATCTGCTAGACAATGCTAAGCTGTAAGGACACCTAGTGTCCAAGAGAATCAGAGCCGAATAGCAGTTAAAGCACTAAAAACACATTTTATCCGGGAACTACTGCAATAGGGGAAAAGAGACCTTATATAATAGAACTGGGCTCAATTCCAAATACAGCAAGGAAAAGTGGGGATTTATAGCTAAGGAACAGGGTGGGGTCTCTGGTTGCAAAATGGCTAAGAAGAGACATCAAGAGTAGAGAGATTCTTGCTAAACTGATGTAATAGGATTTCTGCAGGCCAGGGTCATCAGATATCACCTGGAGGATGGTGGGGATGAGGAGTTTGATTAGCTGTGGAGGGTGATCAGGTATTAAAGGTGGGGGGATCCTCACTAGACTAACTAGCAGGATTCTTATTAAAATTAGACTCTACAAGGCAGGACATGGAAGCGCAAGGTCAAGGCCTAGTTGAAAAGAGGGCTCAGAGGAGCCTGACTAAATTTTGGTCAAAGAGGGAAATTTTGTCACTAATAATCTCTTTTCTACTTCCAAGTTTTGGATAATCATTTCTTTCACATTGGAGCCTTAACTGAAGGGAGGACATAAGCATTGAGAGAAGGGGAGGGATGTTTTCCACAACCCTGACAATAATATCCTAATTTCTCTGGTGGCCTACTTGGCCTTCAGGAACTTCTGGCCAGCCTGACCTTACCTCACAGTCTCCCATGTACCCCAGTGAGCTAGCTGTTTTTTCCTCAACATGCCTGATCTGCCTTCATTCCTTCTAGCTCACCCAGAAAATCCTCTGAGACCCTGGAGGGCAAGGACCAGGGATGCAGCAGAGAAGAAAACAAAATGTCTGTGCTCAAGAAGCTCACATTCCAGCAAAGAAAGATGGAAAATAAACAAAATGATTATATGTGGGGAATGATAAGTACTGTGAAGAAAAATAGAGAAAGAAGGGTAGAGAGAGATGTAAGTGGTTCAGAAGGCCTCTCAGGGTGTGGCTTTTGAGCAGACATTTGAAGAGAGTCAGGGAGCAACCAGATAGAATATCTGTGGGGAGAGAGAACAGATGCAAAGGCCAGAAAGGAGTGCAAAACAGACAACGTGGCTGGAACTGAATGAGAGGGCCTCGTGCCAGCCTGAGTGAAGAGGAGAGCTGAGGTTTGGTAAGATATGGCCTGCTTTCCAAGGATCCTCTGCCTGCTATATGGAGAGTGGACTGCAGAGTGCATGACTGAAGCAAGGAGAAGAGTTGAGAGGCTAGTGCAAGCTCCCTTGGATGCACCAGGGGAACAGCAGGCCAGGTGGTGAGAGATAGTTGAATTCTGGATATATTTCTAAGATGGAGCCAATAAGATTTGTTGATGCACAAGAAGTAAAGAAGTGGCGTGTAACTAGAGGAATTTGGGCCTGAGCAATTGGCTAATAGGGAAGGCAGGGAGGAGGCAGAGTGTGGAAGAGGGAGAGTATTGTTTTTGATCTTCAAGTTTAAGATGCCTGTTAGTCATCACTAATTATTAGAGAAATGCAAATCAAAACTACAATGAGGTATCACCTCACACCAGTTAGAATGGGCATCATCAGGAAATCTACAAACAACAAATGCTGGAGAGGGTGTGGAGAAAAGGGAACACTCTTGCACTGTTGGTGGGAACGTAAATTGATACAGCCACTATGGAGAACAGTATGGAGGTTCCTTAAAAAACTAAAAATAGAACTACCATATGACCCAGCAATCCCACTACTGGGCATATACCCTGAGAAAACCATAATTTAAAAAGACCCATGCACCCCAATGTTCATTGCAGCACTATTTACAATAGCCAGGACATGGAAGCAACCTAAGTGTCCATCGACAGACAGATGGAATAAAGAAGATGCGGTACATATATACAATGGAATATTACTCAGCCATAAAAAGGAACGAAATTGAGTTATTTGTTGAGATGTGGATGGATCTACAGACTGTCATACAGAGTGAAGTAAGTCAGAAAGAGAAAAACAAATATCGTATATTAACGCATATATGTGGAACCTAGAAAAATGGTGCCGATGAATCGGTTTGCAGGGCAGAAATAGAGACACAGATGTAGAGAACAAACGTATGGACACCAAGAGGGGAAAGTGGCGGGAGGTGGGCGGGTGGTGTGATGAATTGGGAGACTGGGATTGACATGTATACACTAATATGCATAAAATGGATAACTAATAAAAACCTGGCGTATAAAAAAATAAATTAAATTAAATTAAAAAAACTTTTAATTGCCTGGTAGAGGAGTCAAGTAGCAGATAGATACCAGCATCTGGAGTACAGTGGGAGATATAAAGTGGAAGGTCATTGGCCAATAAATTGTATTTATTTGTATCCCTGCCATAAAACAGGGAATTCGCTGGCAGTCCAGTGGTTAGGACTCCGCACTCCCACTTCAGGGGACACGGGTTCGATCCCTGGTCAGGGAGCTAAGATCCCGCCTGCCGCCTGGGGCAAAAAAAAAAAAAGCCATATAACAGGATGAGCTCACCTGGAAAGTGGGTATAGAGGCCAAAGACCGAGCCCTGGGACATTCCAATAAGTTGAGAAAGAGGAGGAAGCAGCATAGAAGGCTGAGAAAGAATGGCCAGTGGGAAAGAAAGAAAAAGAGGAGACTGTGGTGTTGTAGAAGCCATGTGGAGAAAGAGGGTAGAGGAAAAGAAAGTGATCAACTGTCCAATGCTGCCGAGGAGAGTAACTTGAGAACCCAGTGGAGCAGCGTTCTGGTGAGGTTGGAGGACAGACTGGAGGTGATGACAGTAGATATTGATGCCCTTTGGGAGGTGTTCTGCCTTAAATGGCATCAGCAATATGGAATGCTAGCTGCAGGAGACCACAGAATCAAGGTTTGGGTTTGTTTGAAAACAGACATTACATGATGTGTTGTATTGATGGCAATGATCCAGTGTTGTTACACTTCTTAGCATTCTCTGGACCCCTCTGGCCATGTGGTGAAGACTACTTCTCATAGTTTTTGTTTGTTTAAAAAAAAAAACTGAGGAGGGACTTCCCTGGTGGCACAGTGGTTAAGAATCCACCTGCCAATGCAGGGGACATGGGTTCAAGCCCTGGTCTGGGAAGATCCCACATGAGGCAGAGCAACTAAGCCCCTGAGCCACAACTACTGAGCCTGTGCTCTAGAGCCCGCGAGCCACAACTACTGAGCCCGTGAGCCACAACTACTGAGCCCGCATACCATAACTACTGAAGCCAGCGTGCCACAACTACTGAAGCCCGTGCGCCTAGAGCCCGAGCTCCGCAAGAAGAGAAGCCACTGCAACGAAAAGCCTGCACACTGCAACGAAGGTAGCCCCCACTCGCCGCAACTAGAGAGAGCACGCGCACAGCAACGAAGACCCAACACAGCCAAAAATAAATAAATACATTTATTAAAAAAAAAAAAAACCTGAGGAGAAATTGATATAACATAAAATTAACTATTCAAAGTAGCATTTAGTACATTCACAATGTTGTACAACCACTATCTCCAAAATATTTTCATCATCACAAAAGCATACCTTGTACCTGTTAAGCAGTTACTCCCTGTCTTAGTCAGCTTGAGCTCCTATAATAAGATACCATAGACTGGATGGCTTAATAAAAATTTATGTTCTCATGGTTCTGAGGGCCCCACCCTCATGAACTTGTCTTAACCTAATTAGCTCCCAAAGGCCCCATCTTAAAATATCGTCACATTGGGGAGTAGGGCTTCAACATGTAAATTTGGGGTGGCACAATTCAGTCCCCAGCACTCCCCATTCCTCCCTTCCTCTAGCCCCTGGCAACCACCAATCTGCTTTATATCTCTGTGAATATACCTATTCTGGACATTTCATATAAATAGAATCATATTATATACAATCTTTTGTGCAGGGCTTCTTTCACTTAGCTCACACACCAAGTAAGTGTGCATCCATATTGTAGCATGTATCATTACTTCATTCCTTTTCATGGCTGAATAATATTTCATTGTATGGATATATCACAATTTGTCCATTGATAGACATTTGGGCAATTTTAGCTATTATGAATAGTGCTCCTATAAACTGATGTGTACATGTGTTTAAGTACCTGTTTTCAATTCTTTGGGTAAATACCTAGGAATAGAATTGCTGGGTTATTGGTAATTCTATTTTGGGTCATTAGAATCTATTTTCCACAGTTGTTGAACAATTTACATTCCCACTGGCCATGTATGAGGGTTCCAATTTCTCCTATTCCCTCCCCAGCTGCTTTTTTTTTTTTTTTTTTTGATTATAGCCACCCTACTGGGTATGAAGTGGTGCCTCACTGTGGTTTTAATTTGCATTTCCCTAAAGACTAATATATTTTCATGTGCTTGTTGGCCATTTGTATGTATTCTTTGGAGAAATGGCTATTTCTTTGTCCATTTAAAAACTTGGGTTGTTTGTCTTTTTGTTATTCAGTTGTAAGAGTTCTTTGTATATTCTGGATACTAAACCTTTATTAGCTATATGACTTGCAAATATTTTTCTCCATTCTGTAGGTTGTCTTTTCATTCTTCATAATGTCCTTGATGCACAAAATTTTTAATTTTGATTACGTGTAATTTATCTATTTTTCTTTTGTTGCTCATGCTTTTGGTACCCATGACATAAATCACTGCAAGATCTTTTTTGACCCACCTCCTAGAGAAATGGAAATAAAGACAAAAATAAACAAATGGGACCTAATGAAACTTAGAAGCTTTTGCACAGCAAAGGAAACCATAAACAAGGCGAAAAGACAACCTTCAGAATGGGAGAAAATATTTGCAAACGAAGCAACTGACAAAGGATTAATCTCCAAAATCTACAAGCAGCTCATGCAGCTCAATCTCAAAAAAACAAATAAGTCAATCCAAAAATGGGCAGAAGACCTAAACAGACATTTCTCCAAAGAAGATATACAGATTGCCAACAAACACATGAAAGGATGCTCAACATCACTAATCATTAGAGAAATGCAAATCAAAACTACAATGAGGTATCACCTCACACCTGTCAGAATGGCCATCATCAAAAAATCTACAAACAATA
Source organism: Balaenoptera acutorostrata (assembly GCF_949987535.1). Lineage (NCBI taxonomy): Eukaryota > Metazoa > Chordata > Mammalia > Artiodactyla > Balaenopteridae > Balaenoptera > Balaenoptera acutorostrata. The sequence continues at coordinate 169,791,959 of NC_080065.1, forward strand.
AATGCTGGAGAGGGTGTGGAGAAAAGGGAACCCTCTTGCACTGTTGGTGGGAATGTAAATTGATACAGCCGCTATGGAGAACAGAATGGAGGTTCTTCAAAAAACTAAAAATGGAACTACCATATGACCCAGCAATCCCACTACTGGGTATATACCCTGAGAAAACCATAATTCAAAAAAAGTCATGTACCACAATGTTCACTGCAGCTCTATTTACAATAGCCAGGACATGGAAGCAACCTAAGTGTCCATCGACAGATGAATGGATAAAGAAGATGTGGCACACATATACAATGGAATATTACTCAGCCATAAAAAGAAACGAAATTGAGTTATCTGTAGTGAGGTGGATGGACCTAGAGACTGTCATAGAGAGTGAAGTAAGTCAGAAAGAGAAAAACAAATGCCATATGCTAACACATATATATGGAATATAAAAAAAAAAAAAGGTTCTGAAGAACCTCGGGGCAGGACAGGAATAAAGACTCAGACATAGAGAATGGACTTGAGGACATCGGGGGGGGGAAGGGTAAGCTGGGACAAAGTGAGAGAGTGGCATGGACATATATACACTACCAAATGTAAAATAGATAGCTAGTGGGAAGCAGCCGTATAGCACAGGGAGATGAGTTCAGTACTTTGTGTCCACCTAGAGGGGTGGGATAGGGAGGGTGGTAGGGAGATGCAAGAGGGAGGAGATATGGGGACATACGTATATGTATAACTGATTCACTTTGTTATACAGCAGAAACTAACACACCAGTGTAAGGCAATTATACTCCAATAAAGATGTAAAAAAAAAAAAGAGTGGACCAGAAGGAGTGGACTAGAAAGAGAGGTGGTGTTAGAGCAAGATACTTGAAATACCTAGAATACCCTTTGAGAGGAACTGAAATGTTGCCAGGTAGCAAGAAGATGCAGTGCATAGGACTGCTGGGCAGGACTGAGGAAAGCTTTAAAGCTATTTGGCTAAATTCTACTACTGATGTGATATTTTCTTTTCTAGATTCATTTATTCTCGATTTTTCAATTTTAAAAAATGTTCAAATTCCATAAAATATTTCATGCATAAACTAAATTCTGTACTCACCAAACATATTACACTTCGTAGTTTACACTGTTTCGCCACTTTAGCTTCCAGGCAAGTGGCTATGTAGAATGACAGAACTGTTTAACCCAAGTTTGAATCTCCATCTTTACAACCACTGTGCTATGGTTTATTTTGAATCCACTATTTAAATGCAGGTATATGTGGTACCTTAAGCCATAGAGATGCTATATGTGCCCAAAGTGAGCTCAAATGCTTCCAAACCAAACTGTTAGGAACTTACTTTGGAAGTGAGCATGTGTAGCCGAGTGGGCCAACCCAGTAATGGGAATTCTCCAAATTAACTTCCATGTAGAATGTAATGTTTATTAAAGGACAAATAAGAATGTGCTACTTGAAGCATAAGGATCTTGAGATAGACTAACTGAACTGTAATTCTACAATTGTTTAGAATTTAGACCACTAGGAGATTTTACCTGGGCGAAGTGTTTTATCACAAACATTGTTTATGATTGATAGGGTGTGATGGTAAGTAAAAAGCACTGACTTATTTGGTTTTATTTTTGTATTTAAACTCTTTACAGGCAATGCCCCTGACTCTGGTTCTAAATCCACTCGGCTGCCTTTTTGCTGTTTCACCTCCTGGAAGTAGATGCACAAGTACAAGATAACAATGCCCTGGGACTTAAGGTGTCTTCTTACCTTGCTGTAGGGAGCTGGGTGAAGTGGAGATGATTGGCAGAGCAAGAATTGGGGGCAGGCTGAGGAGGAGGTGGTACCAGGCTAGGGCAGGGTAGGAGTTATGGGGTGGAGGATGGAACAATAATGAAGAGTCAGGGTCATCTGATTTAGAGGAGTCTTTTCTTCCTGCTCTTGGAACTTTGTCTCCTTAGTGCCTCAGGGTCCTTCCCCCAAGCTTCCCAGTTGTTTCCCTGCTCTCCTTTGACATTCCTTTTCCCCTGTCCTGCCCACCCCCAAGACAAGATTCCTTCAAGATAAACTGAGCTTTAATAGATCAGCAAGTCCCAGACCCTCAGCTAGTAATGGCTTTGGAGATCCTGGAGGACTCACCAGCATCACATCTGCTATCTCCTAGGCTCCAGTATATGGTGTTGGCAGGGAGTAGGTGACTCAGTAGGTCTAGATGCTTGGGTTACGAAGGGGGTCTTATAATGGCTTCTAAAAAGCCTCCCACAGTGCTCTGCCATCTCTCCTCCTCTTTCCGTGTTGGACTGCAGTGGTGCACATGGCAAGGGAGAAAATGTTTCCTGCAAGCCATTCCCCATGACCACCCCCATATCACTGTTCACTCTGTTGTCATGACCTTAAAGTGCTCCAAGAAAATATAGACTTATTTTCCAGTCTTAGTGGAGATGTGAACCACCTCACTTATCTCCAACAATTTTCTTGTATGCCCCTTGAACACCATCCACTTCTTGGTACCAAGCAACTTTCAGATCCCATCTCCTTTTCCCAGTGTCCACCAAGAGCTCAGTTTTGCTTTCTAGTCTGAAATTACTGCCTTCAGAATATCAAGACTTCAGTTAATAAACTTGAAATAGTCATCTCAACAGATGCAATAGCCAGACTTGGGTTTTCTTGGTGGAGAAGGCTGAGGGGTAAGCATTTTGTTTTAGGCATCGTGTTGGGTGTCTTTACAACCCAGGGAGAGGGTTGGCATAATCAGAAGCAGGCCTTACAACAAAAGTTTTTCCCAGCACATGTCCTCACCTACTAAACATGCTTCTCACCTCATTTTACTGCTGGGGCTGTTAGCAGGTTACCTCCTTTCCTCCTTTTCCAGGCCTTCTAGATAAACAGGGCTATGGGAAAGACACTGATGGGGAGCATTTTTACACACAGCTATAGCAAGCTTCTAGGATTCTTAAGAGTTGCTTTGTGATCAAGTCCTGTCTATTTAGCTCTCAAGGTAGAGCATTTTCATTAGGGTTTGGGGCTATGAAAAGAAGGATGGTGTGGTTAGCCTCTGCATGAACTTCAGAGAAAGCCTAAAGGGTGTCAAGGCTGATGAGGCATGAAGACCAACACTCTAATCCAGCAGACTGCAGTCTCTGCTCAGGGCTCCCAACGGGAAGTTTAGCCACAGCTGTTTTAGATACTCCTGGAGAAAGTAAACTGAAGATTGACAATGAGGGAATTCCAACCATGTTTCCCAGTTCTCACTGGTGGAAGTAGCTTCATTTTTCACCAGTTGAATGGACAGTCTGTGGAGGGCAAGATTCACCAGGTCCTGGTGTGGGGAGGGTGGAAGCAAGGAGAGATGGGGGAGCTTCTGTATTGGAAGCCTGATGCTGGAAGATGGCAGTAGAGGATTGGTTGGATCCATTTTTGGCCCAAATGTAAAACTTTCTAGGTACAGAGAAAAATAGATGAAAGACAGGCAAGGAAAAGGGGAGAAGACAGAAAGAAAAGGGAGGCAAGAATATGCATGGAGGGCCAGAAAGAAGGAAAAAGGGGTAGTCAGAAGTAAAACAGAAGAAATGACAGTAAATGGAGAGAATAAAACAGGAATAAGAGAGAACAGAGATGAAAGGGAAAGAATAAACCCAGGAAGTGGAGCAGGATGAGAGGAAAGCAGCAGGGAGCTCTAGATGGGGAGTCCTATCTTGCCAGGAAATAGGAGAAAAATGTAGGGGGCCTGTGTGGGAATGGGAAGGACTCTTCCTTACCCTTCAGTCCTCATTTCAGGCTCCTCTTCCCCTAGTAAGCTTGGTTTGGGTGGCTAGTGTTTTGTCAGCACTCTCTACTTGCCCTTCTGGCTTCTTCACCTCTCATCTACATTTGAATACACAAGCACAACAGTGCAAAGACCTGGTACAGGGGATGAAGATGACTAAGAGGAGAAATACTGAACTAGGGATGGAGGGGAGGAGACAGGACACTTCCTCTATTGGAGGAACCCTATCTTTGTCTGAGCTTTCCTCACCCATCACATACACCCCACAAAGCAGCACATAAGAAGCCAGGTTCTACTGAGAGCAAATCAGATTTCCCTTTATTTCCATCTTCACCAGGGGGTGAGGCATAAGGAGTGGTCCAGGTGCCTGGATTCTAACCTCCCACGTTTGCTTGGACCTTTACCTGAGCCCATGACATCCCTGCCTGATTTTAAATGTTTCTTCCTTTTCTGGGTATTTACTCTGCAAACACCTTCATTTCTTCCGCAACACACCAAAGGCCCAGGTGCACGTATCTCTGCTACAGCCTGGATGATAACCTAGTTATATCTGTAAATCTGCGATTTTCCGCAAACATTCGGCAGCAGGGCCTGTCCCAGGGACACCCCAGGCAGAGCCCGCTCCTCCGGACTAGCGCGGGCAGCGCGCGGTACACCCTCCGGCCACACGCCAGGAAGGAAAACGTGCGGGCACGAAACGCAGCTCTCGCGGACAGGAGCGACCGGAGGGCGGCGCGGATCTCAGCAGTCCCGGTGGCCCGGCGCTCGTCTCGTAGGTCCGCGCCCTTCCGCCTGAGCCGGGTCACCTAGCGCGCTATCTGGTTGAAGAGGTCCCGTTCCACTACGTGCAGTATGACCACGGCGTCTCTGGACAGCTGCTGCTTCAGCACCTGGAACACAATGTCTCCCCGCGACCGGCGTCCTGTGCTCCGCCGCGCCCCCTGCCGCAGCCGCCGAAAGCACCCCTGCTGCTGCAGCATTCCCGACGGCGAGTCTCCCGGGAGCCGGCCTCCTTCTCCTTCATGTCCTCAGCCCTCCCGGGCTGGGACTTGGGTCTCCAGACGCAGGGCGGGCGAGCTATCCTGCCACGAGCAGAAGCGGCCCGCGTCTCTTATCTACTGTCCCGCCCCGCCCACATGGCCTCACGGAGGGCAGTGGCGGGCCACGCTCGGGTGTGACTGTCCGCAGAACGCAGGCACCGCCCACTGATGGTCAGGGGTCGAGGACAAACGGGACAGGGCTCCTGGAGATGCTAATTGGCTGGAGAAAACAGATGCCGGACGTTGATTGGATGAGGGGGAGACAAAGGGTGGGAGGAAGGACTCGTGCATAGACTTGGGGCCTGAGAAGGTCTAATCCTGTCTGTGGGTCTCATGAAATTTGGGGCATAAACTGCCTGTGGAGTGCTCCTTCTCCACTTCAAATGAGCCGTCTCAGGATTTCGGATCACCGGTTTGTTACCACGCTGTAGCAGTTTGGCTCTTCTTGGACCAGGGGAGTGGAAGGTGGTTTTTCTATTTAGAGAGAAGATACTGAGAACTAAGAGGATACAGCAGTATTATTAGATATGGCTTTTCCCAAGGCAGGGGATAAGGAGGAAGCTAGGGTGCCATCTGGAGTCCAGGAAAAATAAATGTCATGAGGATAAATGTAATGTCCCCCACATGGATCCCTACGCCTAGCTCACAAGTTCTTCATAGGGAGACTTAACGAACTTAACGTGAAAAAAGAATTGGCAGTTTCAGGAGACTGTAAACTCTGTGTAACTCAACAGAGCTAAAGCTACAAAAAGCTCAAATTTAATCTTAACCTTTGCAATGGGGTGATAAAATGGAACTCTTAAAGTCTCAGATTGGGCTGAGGTATCACTAAAGGCAGAGAACAAATATAGAGAATCCCCCCTTCCCCTCCATGCCAAAGAAGTTAGTGCTTCTCTTCAGGATTTATTACAAAGGATGAGGCTTGGCTCATCCCTTACTTCAATGATATAAGAAATTGAAGAGAGGCTGAGAGAAAAAAAGAGGATTTCTTTGGAGAGGGTTATTGGAGGATTAAGGAGTTTAGAGCTTTATTATTTTGAACAGTATCAGACTGACAGAACCAAGAGTGTTCTTGGGTCTCAAATCAATAAAGGACTTTTTATTAACTAAGAGTAACCAAGAATTATGGAACCCACTTGTGATTTCATCCATGGGACAGAGAAATTAGGATTTTGCAGATGTCTAGTAAGGGACCATGAGGGGAAAGAATAAAGTCTTTTTTTCTGTTTGTCCCCTGTGGAGTCCTGTTCTTTTGATGAATGAAGGATCTTCACTAATTAGTAAAGTATCTGGAATAAGGTGGGTGATCTTTCTTCCAACCTTATACTGGGCAGACAAATATCATGTTGAGTCATTGGTACCACAATTCAAGAGTATGATATCGACAGGACATAGTGGCTTCATCCTAAAGGGTAGCTTATGATCGGACAGCATGTCATTTGGGCTGTTTAGGCCACAGAGGAGAAGCTTGGGATAGCCAACAATTATCATATACAAACAACAAACACACAAGCAAATAAGTTCCTAAACTGATTTCAGAGAACTATGAGTGTGCTATGAAGGAGAAGGAAGAGGACACAGTGGGGCAGAGAATGGCAAAAAGTAACTGAGTAGGTGATCTTGGAGCTGAGATTTACATAAGAAGGAAACAACCCCAAGAAGAGCTGGAGAGTGGGTGCTCCGGAGAGAAGGAACTCCCTCCAGCATGCTTGGTACATTTGAGAAGTAGCAAAAAAGTGGGAATAGTAGGACAGAGTGGACAAAGTGAGGAAGGGTGGGGGTGGCTGAGAAGCAGCCAAGGGCCAGACCATACAGGCCTTGAGGCCATAGTAAGGGTTTTGGATTGTACTGGTAAACACGAAAGGTTTTAAGCAGGAGATTTGCTCCTTCCTGCTTTGTGAGGGTGAGAGTGGAAAGAAGCAGATCAATCTGGCAAACACTTTGCACATGTGATTATTTTAGGGTATTGAGTTGGAGAGATTATTTGGATTATCTAGGTTGGTCCAAATACCTTCACAAATGTCCCTGTAAAAGAGAAGCAGAGGGAGATTTGATACAGACAAAAGAGGAGGTAGCAATGTGACCGAGGAGACAGAGATTGGAGTGACGTGGCCACAGGCCTGGGAATGCCAGGTCATCATTAGAAGCTACAAGAGGCAAGGAAAGGATTTTCCGCTAGAACCTTTACCGGAAATACGGCCCGGATGACAGCCTGATACGAACTTCCGGCCTCCATAACTATGAGTGAAAAAATGTCTGCTGTTTTTAGCCACCAAGTTTGTGGTGATGTTACAGCAACCACAGAAAACTAATACAGGTGACTTGGAGTAAGGTTTTAGCAGTGGAGAGGGCCAGAAGTGATTGGATTCAGATATATTTTTACAGATAGTATCAGCAGGACTAGCTGATGTATCAATATATGGTGTTGGTATTACAGAAGAAGAGTCAAGGATCATTCCCAGGTTTTTGTTCTGAACAAGTGGGTGGATGATGGCAACATTTACTGAGATAGGAGAGGGGCAAGGATTGTTAAGTGTTATGTGTTGGCCACACTCATGTTTGAGAAAATATCAACTAGCTTTTGTCACTGCTATGTGCCAGGCACTGTTCTAGTTCTTAACTCAATTATCAGTGTAAAGTGGGCAGTTAGATATGAGTCTGGAGCTGAAAGAAGGCTAGGCTGGAAATATAAACTGGGAGTCATCAGTGTACTGTATGTAAAGCCATGGGGCCAAATACATCAAACAAGAAGAAAGAAAAGAGAAGACTTGGTCCAGAAGAGAGAGGACTTGGTCCAGGGACAAAGCCCAAACCAGAGGACACTCAATCTGTTTTGCCTAGACAGTGGATGAAGATCCAACAAAGGAAAGGAGGAGGCGATGAGGAGGGAGGAAAACCAGGAGTGTGTTAAGTGACAGAAGCCAACCTGTAGTGGAGGTGGGGGCGTTGCATGGAGGGAAATATCTACATTGTCAGACGTTGCTCTAGGGGTAGAGACGCAGAGAACTGACCACTGCCTTTAGCAAAGTGGCTACCCCAAGTGGCCTTGACAAGCGCCATTCCAGTGGCTCGGTGGAGAGAAAAGCTCCATGCTAGTCAACTGAAAAGGGAATGAAGTGCGGAATAGTCCGCAGCAAATCTAGGCAACTTTTCGGATGACTTTTGACGGGGAACAGAGGAAATGGGCCATAGGTGGTGGTTGCCTTGTGGGTCTGGAGAGAGCTCTAATTGGTTTTAAAGGTGTCTGATTCTGCAGCACGTGTTTGCCTCTTGGTGGCAACTGGGAGGGGGAAATCGAAGGTGAAGTACAAAGTAGGAACAACTGCAGAAGCCACGTCCCTGGGCAGATTGAAGGGGCTGGGGTCGGTGCACGGGAGGAGGGCTTGGCCCTACTTATTCCATTTCCCCAAGCCTTTGGTCACCAAGCACAGGCGGTCGCCGCGGAAGCGACCCGTCCACAGCCCCCGCAGGGCTCAGCAACGAACCTGAACACTTTGTGTGGGAACCAAGGCTCCCAGCAGGCGTTGCGCTGGGCGGCTAGTGCGCAGGCGCGCGCAGCCAGCCTCCGACTCTCCCCTCCCAGGCAAGCCCGGGCCCCAGTTCCAGGCTGGAGCCACCGACGCGAAGGGGGACGGGTTCCTCTTAAAAGAGAAACGGAGGCGGCGCGCGCGAGGTGGGCCCCTGTCCTCCCGCCGCTCTCCGGGCCTGCGCGCGACGCTGGGGAGGCGCAGGCGCAGTCGGGATGAGGGCGGGTGGGGGCGCTCAGGTAAGGCCGGGGTGGGGGTGGGCCGCGGCGGGAGCTCTGGGCGGCCTGGGAGCTGCCTTAGGAATTGGCCCATCCGACGCAGTGTGAGTGTTCAGTGGCGCGGCCCGAGACGGAGTGGGGGGCGCCTTCCAGACCCCCCGTTCCCCGCCCCCCTGTCCCGGCTCCACCCACAACGACCGAACTATGAGGAGCTCTCCCAATGCACACGACATCTCCTTCCCTCATCAACCAGTAAAGACCCATGCCTTTTTTTTTTTTTTTTTTTTTTTTTTTTTTAAGGATTTTCTTATTTATTTATTTATTTATTTTTGGCTGTGTTGGGTCTTCGGTTCGTGCGAGGGCTTTCTCCAGTTGCGGCAAGCGGGGGCCACTCTTCATCGCGGTGCGGGGACCGCTCTTCATCGCGGTGCGCGGGCCTTTCTCTATCGCGGCCCCTCCCGTCACGGGGCACAGGCTCCAGACGCGCAGGCTCAGCAATTGTGGCTCACGGGCCCAGCTGCTCCGTGGCATGTGGGATCTTCCCAGACCAGGGCTCGAACCCGTGTCCCCTGCATTAGCAGGCAGATTCTCAACCACTGCGCCACCAGGGAAGCCCCCGACCCATGCCCTTTTGAAGATGAAACTGTTACCTTACCCTCTGCCCCTTCCTAGTCGAAATTTCCTTACCCATAGCTCCAGTGCTTCACGTCAGTGGGCCCAGGATCAGGCCATTCTGACTTTGATGCAGTCCCCCTACCTCCCACCCCCAAGATACCCACCCCATAGCGCTCATTTACACGCCCTGTAATGGAAGCAGAGGTGGTTTGGACCCAGTGGCAGCGAATGCTATTGCAGTGGTTTAGTTCTGCCCCAATTCACCGTTGAGGAAACTGAGGCCCCAGCGGAGGGTGGAGCCGGGGCCTCTGGCCCCGGATCAGGCCGGCCCACACGCGTGTCTCTCCGACCCCGCAGGCCCTGATACTCATGGCTGCCTCCCCTGCGGACGCGTCCCGCAGGCGGCGAGAGAAGCGGCGGCAGCTGGATGCGCGCCGCAGCAAGTGCCGCATCCGCCTGGGCGGCCACATGGAACAGTGGTGCCTCCTCAAGGAGCAGCTGGGCTTCTCCCTGCACTCGCAGCTGGCCAAGTTCCTGTTGGACCGGTTAGGGGCCGGGTCAAGGGTTCTGGCGGAGGGCACCCAGGCTGCAACACCCAGCACCCTACCTGCCCCCTTTCCCCCACATCAGGTGCTGGCCTGCTGCTCCTTCCCACTGGCAGATTTCTCACTTCAGCAGCAAAGCCAGTGTGATTTGTGGCCTCCCAGGGTCTCCCCCCACCTCTTGGTCCCAGAGAATAGGGGACCCCCTAAGTGTGTGAATGCCCAGAGCTGAGGGCAGTTGGCCACATGGGCCCCCACCTGACCTGCCTCTTGTCCCCCTGGCAGGTACACTTCTTCAGGCTGCGTGCTTTGTGCAGGTGGGTAGGGAATGGCTAGGGGTAGAGGATTAGGAGCCAGAGAGAGAAGAGGGGCAACAGGGAGTGGTGTGACCCAGAAACACCCTCCCTAACGGGATTGGATTAGAGGGAGACTTGAGTGAGCTTGGGAAGAGATGGGGGAGTTGGGGAGCCCAAGGAGGCAGCCTGTGGAGAAGGGAGCGATATCTCAGAACCCTGGGGTTTGGGCTCTGAAGAAGGGTAAACTAGATTAGGGACCAGGGTTGCCCAGGGGGTGGGGGTACAGGGCTGTCTGAGTGTGGCTCTCCAGGATGTGAGGAGAGGACCTCCCAGCTCACCCTGACTGTTGCCTTCACTGCTCTAGGTCCGGAGCCTGTGGCCCCCAAGGGTCTGCAGTATCTGGTGCTCCTGTCTCATGCTCACAGTCGAGAGTGCAGCCTGGTGCCTGGGCTGCGGGGACCTGGGGGCCGAGATGGGGGGCTTGTGTGGGAGTGCTCAGCCGGCCACACCTTCTCCTGGGGCCCCTCTTCAGGCCCCACATCTCCAGAGGAGCCCAATCCGGTCCCCCTTGCAAGTACTGGCCAGAGAAGCTGGTGCCCAGAAGCCAGGAGTGGGCCGGAGCCCGCAGGTAGGCTGGGGGAAAGAAGAGTTATGGAGAAAAAGGAGGGAAAAGTGTTCTTGTCCCTGTAGCTCAGAACCCCATTCTTTAAAAATGATCCTTTCTCCATGGAAAAACTCTATGGTGACAAGGAAATATATCCTCAAATATATTTTTAGGTGTGAAAAACAAAATACAGAATTGGATGTATGGTATATTACCGTTGGTGGAAAAATAAGAGGAGAAAGGAAAATATTTGTATGTACTTATGAATGTATAAGATATTTCTGGAAGGGCATGTAGGAAACCAGGTTACCTGTAGGAGGAACGAGGTGGCTGGGGTATAGTATTGGAAAGCGCAACCATCTCTAAAATAAAACAACCCCTCCCACTCCAGTAGCCTTTGCCCCCTCTTCCTCCTTCCTAAGAGTCTTCCTACCACTTCAGACCTTAGAACTCCACCTGTCCTCATCCCTCCAATACAGAGTTCCTTCCCCTTTGGCCCTACATATGCCAACAGGTTTGGAATCTAAGCATGATGAGAGGACTGAGGAGGCCAGGTTGCCCAGGTGAGTTTGGGGTTGGGGGGGACAGGATAGACCTGGGTGGACAATGGGAGTGAGGGAGCAGGACCTCATGCTTGCCTTCCTTGGACCTGCAGAGGGGTGGAACCCCCGCCAGAGGCCTTCCCATCCCTAGGAGAAGAAGACGGGGAAGAGGAAGATGAGGATGAAGAGGAGATGCTCAGTGATGCCAGCCCATGGACCTACAGCTCCTCCCCAGATGAGCAAGTTGGGGCTGAGGGAGGACGCTGAGCAGAGCAGGAGGAGGGAGGGGGTGACTGGCTGGGGAACCCAGAGCTTTGCAGACTTGAGGGAGGGGCTTGTTGGTGGAGAGGGCAGGGTAGGCTTTGGGGAAGGCAGAAAGAACTAGAGGCTTTGGATTGGGTGGAAAGGAAGTTAGGCTCTGGGGGAAAATGAAAGCTGAGAGTAGGTATGAACAGGGAGCCTGTGGTAGGGGTAGGGTTGTTCTGAGTTTGGGATCTTTGCAATTTAGGGGTTGGGGTTGGGCTGGGGCTGGCTGAGAATCCAGGGAGATAATGCCCTCCTCCTCTTCATTCTCCTTTCAGCAGTGAGCCAGATGCCCCCAGACCACCCCCTTCCCCGGTCACCCATACACTTAAGGATGGGGAGATACCCCCGGCCCCTGCAACTGTCCCAACTCCTCTTGCTTCGCCATCCTCATCAGCATCCTCACTGGGTTCTGGAGCTCCTCTGCCTGTAGAAGTCAGGATACAGCCAGAGCTCAGTGGGACCCCTCAAGCAGACCAGCAGACTGAGCCCCTGGCCAGGTAACCTGATGGCTGAGACAGAGGGCGGGGCATCCTGGGACATGGCCCTCCCTCGAGGCCCTCTGCTCCCTCTTTGCTGCCCGTAGCCCTGGGAGTCAGGCTCAGTCTGCTCTGGCCTCGGCATGGGATGAGGACACTGCTCAGATTGGCCCCAAGAGAATTAGGTAGGACTGTGGGAAGTGGCTCTGGGTAGGGGAGGGAGCGGAGGGAGGTGGAGGAGAGCCTGCACAAGTCCTCTTGTTTCCTATTCTCCTCCCCCAGGAAAGCTGCCAAAAGAGAGCTGCTGCCCTGTGACTTCCCTGGCTGCGGGAGGATCTTCTCAAACCGGCAGTATTTGAATGTGAGGATGTGAGGGGTACAGGTTGGGTTCTGTGTAGCCTCATGCGTGGAGGAGAAGGGCTGAAGGAGAAGCTGAGGCAAAGAAGCCTAGGGTGTGGGGGGAATTCAGAGCCAGGGAGAGAGGAGTTGGGATGGACGTGCAGAGCTTGCCTACAGTTAATAATCACTAATCCAGATGACTAGTAGTTAAGGCAGAAAACCAAGCCTCAGGTGCACAGCTGCTGCTCACTACTGCTTGTTACACAGGCCCTCTGATGACCGCATGGAGATGGTGGTGGCATTCCTCAGGCTTTTGGGGTGCTAGTGACTATTCTAAGCACTTGATATGTGTCAAGTCTTTTGATCTTCTCAGCATTCCTATGAAGTGGGTGCTGGTACTACTCCTGCTTTGCAGATGAGGAAACCAAGGAAAACAGAAAGGTTAAGCATTGCCCAAGGCTTCTCAGCTAGTGTGTCATGGTGCTGGGTTCCTCACTCCATCGGGCTGCCTCGCCCTGCTGGCTCATATGGGTGGTCCTCACTCCAGGAGGATTAGGAGACAGACCTGTCCCCAGCCTCACTGCAGGGGAGGTTTGAGGCACAGAGAGAGAAGAGTCCCAGCCCCACACTCAGCCAGAGCTCTCACAGGGTTCTGAGGCTGCGGGGAGGACCCAGACCTGAGGGATGGTGAAGTCTGGGTGGATGGGATTTGGGAGAGGGGGAAGGTCCCCAAGTGGTGGTGAAGCTCTGGGCTTCTGAGAAGAACATTCAGCAGGGCTGGTCAAACATACTTGAGTCTATTAATGGAGGAGACTGAAGTAGCCCCCAGCAGCAGTTTAATTATGGGAAAATGGGATCATGGAGAAAGGGAAAGCACATGCAACTTAGTGAGCCAGGATGTGAAATTAGACCAGATAAAAAGAGAAGTATTTCCCAGAAATACTTGGGGAGTTAAGGTTGAAGAACACACTATCCTTAAAAGTGTTCCAGGTTGAGAGTGTGTGTGTGTGTGTGTGTGTGTGTGTTTCCAAAGCAGATTTAGGAGGAAATGATATAATCCCATGGTGAGCTATTAATAAAAAGTAGGCCATCTGAGTGATATTGTTGTACATTGATATTGATATCAAGGAGAATAATCATACCCACCAAAAAAATATGTTCCCATCCCTGGCAGATGGCAAATCCATAGTTAGGGAACCAAGAGTGTCACCAGAAGTGCACTTTTTTGAGGGACCTGGGCATTGCAAGGTGAAGTTGTGACAAGGAGGTGAGATAATGGAAGTTAAGGGCAGGATAGGGTGAGGGCAGAGTTTGGGGTCAGGAAGGGATGGGATTGGGGTGCTCATGTATAGGTGAGGACTGGCCAGGATGATGTGAGCTGGCGGTGACAAGGAGAACTGTTGTGGGAGAGGGCAGAAGAGCCTGCCTGCTGGGTCAGCTCTGATGGTCGCCCTGAGGAGACCATGTGCTTCCTCCCCTAGCACCACAAGAAGTACCAGCACATCCACCAAAAGTCCTTCTCCTGCCCAGAGCCGGCCTGTGGGAAGTCCTTCAACTTTAAGAAACACCTGAAGGAGCATGTGAAGCTGCACAGTGGTGAGTGGTGGAAATGCCTCCTCACCTCCCCACTGTGGGTCCTGTCACCTCCCCCTGTGAGTCCCTTCCCCTCCCTTTGTGTGTCACCTTACCTTCCCCCGTGGGTCCCTTCTCCTCCCCCTGTGGGTCCCTTCACCTCCCCCGTGGAGCCCATCACCTCCCCCTGTGGATCCCTTCCCCTCCCTTTTGAGTCCCTTCACCTCCCCCATGAGGCCCATCACCTCCTATCTGCAGGTCTTGTCACACTGCTCTGGGATAACTCTCACTCACACACTCATCCTGCACTCTCTGTGTGTTTAGATCCTGCCTGCTTGAAACTGTTCTAGGTGCTGGGATACAGCAGTGAATAAAGCAGGCAGTACTCACCTAAGATGTCCACTCTAGTGAAGGGCTACAAAGAGCTGTGAAAGGTGCTTTGAGCAAAGACCTAAGTGAAGGGAGGAATGGAGGCTTCGCCACATCCACAGGCAGCACGTGAGAGGACCCTAAACTGGCATCTGAGGGCATGTTCCAGGAATGCAGAGGAGGCCAGGAGATTAGAAAGGAAGGAAGAGAGGTCAGATAGGTGGTAGGGGCCTGCAAGACCACCATCGGGTTGGCTTGGCTCCTGGCCAAATGTGATGGGCACCAGTGCGGTGGAGGGAGGGACAGAACTGATTTTAAAAGGAGCATTGCGGCTGCCATGTGGAGAATAGGGGATGGCAGGAATGTGCAGTGCACAGCGATAGTGACCTGGACAGTCGAGTCGGTGAGAAGTGGCTGGAGACAAGAGAGCGAAGATGGAGCCAGGGCTACTGTGGGAAGAACAGATTGTCCATGGGTAGGACTGTGGAGTCAGGGGTGACTTGGAGGGTTCCAGCCTGAGCAACTGGGCAGAAGGTGATGTGATTTCCTGAAAATGAGGGAGAAGCAGGCCTCAGGAAAGGGACATGACATTTTATTTGGGACATGCTACTTAGGTATCCCAGAAAATGTGCATCTCGTGTTCAGGGGAGATGTTGGGCAAGAAAAAAGTGTTCATCGTGAGCACGTGGGTGGTGTTTAGAGCCACGGGTGGAGTGTTCCTACAGGGAGAGAGTGAACATAGGTAGAGAAGAGGTCTGAGCAGGGCAGGTAGGAAGGGCAGCTACAGAGGGGCCGGTGGGGCAGGTGAAGAGAGTGGTATCTGAGGAGCCAAGGGGAGAAAGTGCTCCAGGGAGGAGGGAGGGTGAGATGTACCAGTGCTGCAGAGCTGAGTGAGACGAGGATGCGCACAGGCCCCCAGACAGGGTGGTGGGAAGCCATCCTTGACCAGACGACAAAATGGCCTGTGACAAGGGAGATGACAGCCAGAATGGAGGGGGTTCAGAGCAGAGACGAGCTAAGGAAGTGTAGACAGCAAGTATGGACAACTCTTTGGAGTTCTACTGTGAAGACAAGCAGAGAAATAGGTGTAAGTTGGAGGGCTGTGAGCCTGAGCACAGAGATGGGAATGATCCCGCAGAGAGGAAAGGCTTGCTGATGCCAGGGTGGGCTGAGCAACCTTAAGGCGGTGAGGAGGGGCGTATCTGAGCACAGTTGGAGGACAGCCACAGGGAAGCAGGGACTATTCACATATATGGGCACAGAAGCAAGTTGGCTGGTGGATTAGGTGGGGGGAGGATGTGGGCATTCTCTCCTGGCTCCTGTCTTCTTGGTGACTTATAAAACGAGGTCACTGCTGAGTGAGGTTGGTAGAAAGAGGAGGTCGTGTGGAAAATGCCCTTCTGAACTCTAGAAAGTGGGAGAGTGAACTGACCAAGGAGTTGCAGAGGCATTGTGTGTGTGCGGCGGGGGTGAGGCTTGACACTTGTAGTTGTGTATGAAAGTAGAGCTCAAAGTGGGGTGAGGGTGGGAGGTTGTAGGCTGTGTTTCTGCCCCCCTTGGCACACGTATGCCGGCCTGGAGCAGGCCAAGGGTTTTATTTATCCTGAGTTGGGTTTTAACCAAGCAGGCACAGCTGAGGGAGAGAGGGACAGGTGAGTTGGTAGTGTGAGTGAAGGAAGGCTACAAAGATGCCCTGGAAATGAACTGGGCAAAGAGAGGGGAGGGGGACAGTGGGAAGGCAGTGGGCTGCTGGACTGGCAGCCTGGAACCGTGGGATAACTAACAGGACAAGGTAGGGGGCCCTGGCTGGAACTGGGATGTCTGAAATTGTGATTTCAAGGTGGTGCAGTGATGGGGCATGACCTGGGAATGGTGGCTGAGAAGGGTTGTGGGGGGCGGCCGGGTCAGTGAAGGCCAGGGAACAGGGGAGGGGAGTGCTGGACACGTAGAAAACGAACTGCCAGCAGTGGAGGTGGCTGAGGAGAGGGCCTGGAGCCAGAGCTGTGTGGAGTGCAGGAGTGTGATGGGGATGAAGGCTGTAGGGGTGTGTGTGTGTGGTCTGATGGCAGGGTATACAGAGCAGCGGTGGGACAGAGGTCTACAGGATGCCATGAAAAGCAAGGCTACCTCCTCTGCTGCAGGAGGTGTAGGAGAAAAACCGCAGCAGGCCTGTGAGAACTGCTGGAGATGGCCGATGGGCAGGTGCTGTTAGAGCTGGCAGGGGGGCAGGTTCAGGGAGAAAGGAGAGGGGATTGGCTTTTGACACCCACAGGGCGTCTGATAGGTCACACGGCACTGTTGCGGGGGGTGGGAGGAGTGAGATATGCAGGCTGAATCGGGACAGTACTCCTTTGGGGGACAGTGGGGGTGGACCAAGGAAGGGCCTCAGCTTGGGGATGG
The DNA here is from genome assembly GCF_949987535.1 of Balaenoptera acutorostrata. Classification (NCBI taxonomy): domain Eukaryota; kingdom Metazoa; phylum Chordata; class Mammalia; order Artiodactyla; family Balaenopteridae; genus Balaenoptera; species Balaenoptera acutorostrata. The sequence goes on from NC_080065.1 coordinate 169,808,551, forward strand.
ATGCTGGGCTGTCCCCCATGTGCCCACAGATACCCGAGACTACATTTGTGAGTTCTGCGCCCGGTCTTTCCGCACCAGCAGCAACTTGGTCATCCACCGGCGCATCCACACTGGAGAGAAACCCCTGCAGTGAGTGTGGGGAAGAGAACCCGGGGTGGGGGGAAATGGGGAGGTGCTGGCAGGACATCTGGGCAGTTGGGACCAGGAGGAACCCCTGGGGAAGTCAAGATGGGCCGAGGCCCCTTTCTTCCCTCTGCTGTCCCTGGCTCAGGTGTGAGATCTGCGGGTTCACCTGCCGCCAGAAGGCGTCCCTGAACTGGCATCGGCGCAAGCATGCAGAGACGGTGGCTGCCTTGCGATTCCCCTGTGAGTTCTGCGGCAAGCGCTTCGAGAAGCCAGACAGTGTCACAGCTCACCGCAGCAAAAGCCACCCCGCCTTGCTCCTGGCCCCGCAAGAATTAGCTGGTCCACTGGAGTCCTGTTCCAGCATCTCTGCCCCTGCATCCCTGGGGACCGACGAGGGATCCAGGCCCCCTCTGGCTCCTCAGGCTCCCACACTGCTCCCTTAGCAGTGAGCATTCCCCAGAATTTGGGGAGCCAGGGACTGGAAAGGAGCAAGAAGGGCCAGACGACTGGTCCCTGGGGACTAGGGTGATGGGGAGCGCAGGGCAGGGGCAAGACTGTGCTCTAGGGGAGCCAGGCTACTTTAGTCATCCTAAAGGACAGAATAAACCCAGTATTTTACATGGACGTGTGTGAGCAGAGCGAGTGTTTTGGCACCTGAGGTACAGGAATCTTGATTCCTTTTGAAGCAGGCTCTCCTGGAATGTGCCTGAGTGCACCCTAAGTGCAGGCCCTATTCTTCTCTATGCAAGCCCCCATCTGCACCCACCCTGAAGACCCAGCTTTCTTTCCCAATTCGCTTTGGCACTCCCTCCACTCTTGCATTCAAGCAAGGCGCTAGGTAATTCCAGAGGGTTGGGCTGGAGTAGGATTAGAGGTATGTGTTCCTGGGCCACATTTGTACTCTCCACTAACCAAGAGAACCAAATGTATAGGGGCCCCTGAAGAGTCTTGCTTTCCAGTGCAAAAATGAGGGGGCTATACATGCAAGATTGCTGAGCTAACTTGGGAAGGGACCAGAGACCTTGGAATTTTGAAAGGGCCTGTCTCTTGGATGACTCCTGAAGTCTGCAAATACAGCAGCCTCAGGTTTGACAAAGGGAGCTCTTGGCATCTGGAACTCAAATAATTCTTTATTTCAACACCTGCAAGCAAAACAATCGCTGGCCAATTACAGGGAATTTTCAGCCCTGCACTGTGGCCTCTGTGGAGCTCAGTTTCCTCATGGCTCCAAGCTTAATTTGTGTATAGCGTTCTTACTGCACTTGTCAGTGCCCAGCTTTGTGGACCCATGTGGTCTTGACTCAGGTCCCAGGGCTGATGTCCCCCACCTGGAGAACACTGCCCTGAGAGGCACCTTAATCTGTACACCAACAGGTCTGTCCCATGGGACAGGTGGGCAGCCATGCTGAGAGCTCCTGCCCACCTTTACATGGTGTGAAGCACTTCTCTGGGTGCTTCTGGTGTGGAGATATCTTTCAGTGAAGTGAGCTTTGCCACTATCTCTCTGCAAATTTCCCATCTCTCAGAAGCTGAGGGAGAAAGCAGCAGAGAGACTAACAGTCAAGTGAAAGGAAGAGGCAAGAAAACCACAGGGCCTGTGGGATGTGACTCTGGCCACATCTGTGGTCATTACCTGAAGAGGCAGGACACCAAAAGTATCTGGAAAGAAGAGGTAGAGGAGACTCAGGCTGGAAAAAGGAGATGGGACAAGAGAAGACAGAATGCTGATGGGAAAAAAGGAAACACCTGAGAGCACAGCAGCAGGGATGGGACACACCAATACCTGGGCGCTCTTCCACGCGTGGGGTCTGAGAGGTTCTCCCTGCACCTACACCTCAGAGGGGGAGAAGGACGGACTGAGAACAGGCAAAGAGCTGACAGGGGAAGTAGGTGTAGGGGTGCAGCGAGAGGCCAGGTGAAGTGCTACCAACAGAGATGGAGAAAGGTAATATGCCACGCTGTCCTTCCACAGAACTACATCTGTAAGTTGTCCCACCCGTCCCTATGGCACTATAAAAGTGCTTATCTAGCCCACTCCGGAGGAGACGCTCAGCAAGGCTTTCTCAACTGAGACACAAAAAACCCTGGCTTTTCCTGTCCTGCTTGCCCAGCAAAGATGAGGGCAGTGCCTGCCTTGGCCTGAGTGGCAGCGGCAGCTGTAGCTGCGGCGGCGCGAGCACGTGTGTGGGCCCGCTGGTGCTGCGACAGGGAGCGGCTGTGGCTGAAACACTTGCCACACTCCGCACATTCCGCCGGCCGCTCGCCCAGGTGCGTCTTGCGGTGCAGTGCCAGCTTGGAGCCCACACTGAAGGCTTTGCCACACTCAGGGCACTTGTGGGGCTTGTGGCCAGCATGGTTGCGCCGGTGCACGTTGAGGTTGGACACGCACGTGAAGTGCTTGCCGCACAACTCACAGCGGTAGGGCTTCTCGCCTGTGTGTGTGCGCCTGTGCTTTGTGAGGTCCGAGCGGTCGCTGAAGCAGCGGCCACACTCGGTACACGGGAAGGGCCTCTCGCCTGTGTGGATGCGCTGGTGCACCACAAGGTCGGAGCGCTGCCCGAAGCCCTTGCCACACGTGGCGCATGCGTGTGGCCGCTCTCCCTGGTGGCTGCGCCGATGGCGCAGCAGCGTGGAGCTCTCGCTGAAGCGGCGCCCGCAGTCGCTGCAGGCGTAGGGCTTCTCGCCCGTGTGCGTGCGCTGATGGCGCACCAGGGTGGCGCTCTCCAAGAAGCCCTTGCCACACTCCGGGCATTTGAAAGGTTTCTCACCCGAGTGCGTCTGCAGGTGTCGCGTTAGTGTGGAGCTCTTGCCAAAGCTCTTGCCACACACGCCACATTGGTGTGCGTCCGAAGTGACTGGCTGCCGAAGTGTGGAGTCACCAGGGCTCCTGGCCGCGTGGACACGCAAATGGCTCCGAAGTCCCGCACCGCTGCGGAAGGCCCGCGGGCACTGAGTGCAGCGATGGAGCGTGTCAGCGGGCACGGCCGGTGTCCCCCACGGGTGTGCCCGTGCCTGGTGGAAGCGCAGTGCGCTCTGGCGGAAGGCACGAGGGCACAGCGGACAGCGGCGGGGCCGCTCGGGAGGGTGCCAGTTGCGCCTGTGCAGCAGCAGAGCCGGGAGATGTGGGAAGCAGCGGCCGCAAGCTCGGCAGCGGCAGGAGCGGCTGCGCCGCCTGTGCGCGCTCTGGTGTAGGTCAAGGCGGCCGCTGTGATGGAAGCTCTGGCCACACTCATTGCAGATGTAGAGCGTCTGGCCCGCATGAGCGCGTCGGTGCGCACGGAGGTCTGCGGCCTGTGCGCAGCGCTCGCCGCACTCTAGACAGCGGAAGCGGCTGTCGCCACCATGGGCGCGCTCATGCCGCAGCAGCACCGAACTGTAGCGGAAGCTCTTTCCACACTCACTGCACCCATAAGGCCTGCCGGCTGCTGCCTCTGAGGCAGCGAGCATGATGAGGGCCAGCCGGGCGCCCTCAGGGTGCAGCGTGCCACTCACACTCTGGAGTCCACCTCCTCCAGCTGAGTGTTATTTTCAGTTTTCTTAAGGCCTAGAAAGGGAACGGTAGCAGAGGGAAGAGAGGGAGGCCTGGAAAACTGGTCCGCGGATTCCAGGGTTCCTTCTCTCACAGCAGGTGCTGTGGCTGTTTCAGAGGTGGGCTGCAGCTAGGTTTACCATGTACCGTGAGCCCTGCAGGGAGAAGGTCACTGTGAGCCCCAGCAACATCTATGACAGCTACACCTTGGGGAATGCAGGGGCAAGCACAGGCTCCCTGTTTTCTGTACCTTCCTCAGCTAGACCATCTCTGGAGTTCCATTCTCCAAGAGGAGGCAAAGCCATGGGAGTCCTAGAAATATGGGGGGGAGGGGTCCTTGTGCCACCAGGAAGGGCAGGAGGGACTCAAGAGGGGAGCTTTCCTCCAGTACACTGCTCGCAAGGGAAGGAAGAGTGTCCAGCTTGTTTTATGACCTTAGACCAGGGATCTTGGCCTGGAGATGCACTAGGAAACGACCAAGGAGGGATTGGTAATGAGAAGTCCCCTGGGCCTAAACCACATCAACACCTTCCTCTGAAGACCCAGGGTTTCCTGAGTAACCAGTGTGAACCCAGCCAGGCCTGGGCTGGAAGCGGTGAAGCATAAACCTATCCAGCAGCAGCCTGGGCAAAAGGCTCAGGAAGGGCTGGGACCTGGGCAAGGGGAGGTATCTGAGAAAACCCAAAGTATTGCTCCTTGGCTTTGGACAGCACCTGATACACAATCACATCACATCAGTACACAGTCTCAAAGTTCCCTGGCCTAGCCTTGAGAAAGCAACTCAGGACCCAGGAAAGGGGTAAAAGGAAGCATGAATAATTCACAAAGAATATCATCAAAAGTTGATGGCATTATCGAAGAAGTGATTTTCACATTTCTAGGGAAGGCTGAAGAGAAGGAAGGGACATCCTTTCTAATTCTCAGGGCATTCAAGTTGTTTGCAAACATTCTGCAGACTTTCCTCATTGCCCCAGCTCCAGGGATGTGAGAATGTGGAGTAGCAAAGAAGCCCCTTTATGGGGGTGGAATCTGCGCTGCTATTTTCTTTATCTCAAATGGTATCCCTGAATCCTTCTGACAAGTTGGTCAGGGTGGCTCTCTGTGAGCAGGGTCAGCATTTGTGCACAGAACCTCCTGTGCCCTCTATTTAGAGCACATATTGGGCTGCTCTCCTCACCTGACTGGCCTCACCACTGACTGTTCCCCTCAAGATCCATGGATCTGTCCCCAGTTCAGTTTAGTGGGACACAGGAGACAGGTATAGTCACTATAAGTTATAGGCCATGTCACCCAACAGATCAGTGAGAGAAAGCAAACAAAATAGTCATCAGTCATTTTCTTATTAGCAGATGGAAACTCAAATACCCAGAACTGTGGTTAAAACACCCCATAGATGGGGTCCTCATCTTTTGGATGCAAATGGAGTCAACTGAAAAAAGCCTTTAAAACCACAGACCTGCAGGGGTGGGCTCTGAAGCTTCTGTTCCCCTCCTTCTTGGGAAGGAGTGGTGGATATAGCATGTTCTCTCCCTGTGCCTCTGGAGCAGGATGTGCTGTGCCCTGCAGGAAGGATAAAATAAGAGGGACAATGTGAACTGAAACTGAGCAAAGGGGACAGACGCAGGTAGAAGAGAAAGAAGGAAACATTTCTTGGAAGAGGGTATTTTTAAAATGGATATTTTCAAATATAAAAAACTAACAAGAATAGTACCACAAATCACTCACTCACCTTCAGCATCTATTTACATTTTGTTATTTCGTTTCATCTATGACACTCCCCCCACCCTACCCCAGCCCATACACTTTTTTTGGGGGGGGCGGGGGTCTGGAGTATTTTAAATCCTAGACATCTTATTCAAAGAGGATGAGTTTTAAACAAAATTTGCAAGCAGGGAGGGAGGGAGGGTGGGAGGCAGGGAGATGCAAGAGGGAAGAGATATGGGAACATATGTATATGTATAACTGATTCACTTTGTTATAAAGCAGAAACTAACACACCATTGTAAAGCAATTATACTCGAATAAAGATTTTAAAAAAAATAAAAATCTGCAAGCAGGGGCAAGAGCCCCTCTGCAGACCTGAGAGCAGACTTTAGAGGGAGTTTCTTGGTTCTTCCAGAGACAGTTTTCAGCCCAGACACTTGCTTGGGCTGCTAATTCTAGCTGGTCAAATTCAAAAGAATGTTTGCCCTTTTGTGAATAAAACCTTCTCTCAAGGGTCAGTGGTTGATCCCAAATGCCAAAGAGAGCAATGCTTATGTCCTAGTGAGTATTCCCCCTCACCTGAGTGTCTCTGGAGATCCTGGCACCTCTCAGGCCAAGTTTCTGGGATTACACCCTCTGCCAGGCTACTGCCTTCAAGGGCACATGTCCAAGGAAGGTAAGACAAATGCACAAATGAAAACACACACACATAAATGACATATAAACGAAGATACCATTTTGCCCCATCACAGACATGGAATAAGAGACCCTGGTCAAGGGTGCAGGTTTTGTGCTTGAGTGCCAGGGTGTATCCTTCAAGTCTCTCTTCTGTACCTCACCCCATGCTGGAGCTTGCCCTGGAAGGAAAGGGTCTATGCTTGGGAGGAAATCTGAAAGAAAAAAAAAATATTACTGTGCCAAAAGAAGAACGATTTCTAGACTGTCCTAACCATCATTTTCCTGATTGAGTTCTGAAGTTGCTATAACACCAAATTTCTTTGATTTTTGGAAAAAAATAAGTACAAGGGAGGCTTCGAAAGAGGGAAGGGGGTAATTACGTGTGAATTGATGAAAAGTCCTAATTGTTCAATACTTTAAAGTATTTTAGTACCTTTCAAGTATTTAATACTTACAAACTTATTATACGTAACTAATAAAAGACAATTACTAAGAAGATAAGCTAATGGCAAAAATTAATATTCACAATAAAGATAAATTTCTGTTTCGTATACCACGAAACTTGTTTCTTAATAGATATTGCAGGCATTTCATGCCATATCTAACTGTTCACAGGAGTGTTGGACTTAATCAGGATTTAGTACATTTACTAACAATCTACTGTGAGAGAAGTGTAGCTCTTTTTCTTCTGAGTTGTGTTGTTCAGTCAGTATAAAGATTTTCTTCCCTGGTTATCTTTTCTGCCAGGCCACCATTTCTGGGGCATGATGAAGAGGCAAGTGATCATCTCACAATTCCTCCATCTTGAAGGCAGAGTTGGATAAAACTGGTCTGGGCTGCAGGAGTGGGTCTGAGGGCTGTCTCAGCTGTGCTGTCTGCTACAGTAGCCACAAGCCACATGTGGCAACTGAAACTTGAAATGTGGCTGGTCCAAAGTGAGATGTGCTATAGGTCAAATACACTCCTAACTTCAAAGACTTAGTATGAAAAAAGAATACAAAGTATCTCATTAATAATGTTTAATGCTGACTATATGTTGAAATAATATTTTTTATATATTGGGTTAAATGAAATATATTTTTAAAATTTATTTCACCTGTTTTTAAGAAAAGTGATGATTACAAATGTGGCTCACATTTTTGTTCTATTAGATAGTGTTTGCCAAATGGCCTTTCCAAATCCTGGAACAATGTACAAAGGGAGGCTGACCCACCTCACAGTCCCTGAAGGGGATTGCATGGGAAGAGGCCACCAACTGCCCTCAGTAACCAGAAGACAGCCACTCTTCTCATCTCCCAAGATGTGGGGCTCTGGCCACACCCTCCAGAGGGCCCATGTGCTCTTCAGGAAAGTGAATATCTGTACTGCCATCTAGGAGACCTGTTTGGGACTTGGGGTTATAACTCATGCAAAGCCTATCACTGCTACTCTCCAGTTATTACTAGCATCAATATGGAATGGCTCGCATATGTTTCTGTGTATGTACCCCTTTCATCCTCCCAGTAGTCCTTTGAGGTGGGTACTACTGGTTACCCCCATGTGACTTGAGGTTCCCCTGTGGTGCAAGTTCATCCAGAGCCACAAGGATGGCAGGTGGGTCCAGGGACAGGAAGGGGATGGCAGGCTGGGAGGCCTGTCTCTGGCTCTCCCCGATAGTCCCCAACCCTTCCTGGCCCTGGCCAGCTGGCAGCAGTGCGGCAGGAAGCCCCAGGCAGCCCCAGGGACCACCATGGGACCGGGGCTCACTCTGTGTACTCTGCGGTGGATTCCTTTGCGGTCCTGGTAGAGGAAAGGAAACAGTCAGCCTAAGAAGTGGTTTGGGGAGCAGTAGCTGCATTCGGGAGAGAAGATTCTTCTGCTGGCCTCTCTCTATATACTTAACCCCCACCCTGGTCCCAGTCCTAAAGTCTGTTGCCTAGCCCTAATGACAATGTAGTCTCCAGGACTCTGAGACACCCCTAGAGGCTGCTGAAATTTACATCCATCTAGAAGCAAATAACCCACTTCTCACTGTTGGGAGGAGGAGTGGGGAGGAACTGGATGGATGGAATAGTTTCCCTGACCCTCTGGAGACTGCTTTGGGGCCTTTCCACTTGTAGTTCTTTCTACCTGAAAGCCCTTTCTCCTCCTTCATTCAGGGCTCTGCTCCATTAATCCCTCCTCAGAGAAGCCCTACTGAGCACCTTCACTCCTCCCAAACAGTGATTCCCAATCTACTCTGGAAAGGTTTCGGTCTCTTTTCTAGGTGAGCATGGGGTATGAAATCCAGAGCACCAGAATGGCCACTCCTCACTTCCCTTTTTCCCATAACAGAAACAAGGTCCAGTACTTTAAAAGACATTGCCCCTTCCAGCTTCAGATCCAGTCTGACATGTTTAAGGAGTTGGTGGAAACAGGAATGACAGCTCCCTCCCTATTCCAAGTACCCAAGCCCGATCATGATCCAAACAGATTCTTTTGTAAGGTTTTTTCACAAAGATTTTCCTGTGAAATCTGGGAAGTGTGGAGAATGTATGTATGTTGACAGGGAGAGAACATAGTAGGATAGTTTATTCTCTATGTTCCTTTGACACATGGGCAAGACTACAGCCCAGAAGAGCCAGAGGAGCCCAGAACTGGGATGAGGAAGGGACTATACGGTACTTTGCACTCTTCCTAGGCCTAGCAAGAAGTTGGGCACACATAAGGCATCTAATGCTTTTTTAAAATGATGTATTAATCTGGAATACAATTCTTTCAAACGTTAGGTCCCTGGAGGAGAGGGCCTCTCTCTAGTCATCTTATCCTCCACAGCCCTATCCACTGCATATACTGCAAATACTCTGACTTGGTTTACTAAGTCCTTAACTGCAACCTGTGTAGGAGACCGGAGAGGCAAGTGTCCAAATTCTGGGTCTTCCATTACCAGCTGTGTGACCTTGGACAGGGGACGTGGGGTGTCTAACACTCCTGCCTGAGAAAACTCAGTAAAGGAAGCTGTAATAATGTTTCCTATGAAAAGAGGGAAAGTGTTAAGTCTGAGAACTGCAGTTCCCGAGTTTTTAGGATTTACTCTCCCCTGGTAAGTTTTATGGAACACTGAAAAAGAGGTCTGACTCTTACCGCCTAAGCATCCTAAACGTTCTGCAAGACCTTTTTTAAGTCTTTTCCCCCCGACCCACCCCCGACAAAGAACCCTACTTAACAGGATTAGAGTAGTGTGGGGCTTTCGTAGACCCTCCCCACACACCGGCAGCTTCGAGAGTAAGTAGTGACATTGGTTACTCATTTTAAGACTTGGTGCCTAGTACTTAACGGGAGCTGAGCACAACTATTCGAGGAATGAGGAACGCCCCACCTGAGCAGGTCGCCTTCCCTGGCCCTCCCGCAGCGCAGCCAATCCCGGGTGCAGTCAGTTTTCTTCACGAGTTACTGGTCAGATTCTCCTTGCACGAAACTTCCCACCCCGGGCCCACCCCAGCTCTTCACACTTGGCGCCAGCCCACGCGAAGGGCAAGATAGGGCACCAAAAACGTAGTGGAGAGTAGGGGGCGTTTAACATCGACCGAGCCCAGAGGCTGCCGCTGCCCTTTTAAACTGACTCAGCCTGGCGATGTCCACGTCGTGGGGCCGCCAGCCACGAAGGTCACCAGGGTAGGACTGGCGAGGACAGACGGAGGGCAAGGCCTGGGAGGAGCAGGCCGCGAGGCAGCAGCGGGCGTGCGCCGGCCAATCGCTTGCTCTGCGGCGCCGCCGCGTCACTCGTTGCCGGGGCGTCGTTCCCGACGGCTGCAAACGCTAGCCGCTCGGAGCGGAGGGAAGAAGCTGGGCCCAAGTTGGGGACCACTGCCCAGAGCTAACCCTCCCTCTCAGCCCTTCGGTCCCCTCACCGGTCGCCGACTGGATCCTCGGACACCGCGCGGCTCCCACTCAGCTGGCTCGCCGACCCCAGCCTCCCGCACTGCGGGACTGGGGCGGGGAAGGGAGGGAAGGAGCTGGCGGAGCGCGGGGCCGCAGAGTGGGGGGAGCTGGGAGGCGCCTCGGGATTGGGGGTCACGCTCCAGCCCCGCTCTCCCGGGTTGGCCAGTGGTCTGCCTCATGAGGGCCGCGTCACCGGTTGCTGGGAGGACTAGGAGACGTAAGAAGGCTCCACTAAAGGTTCAGGCTCGCCTGCCCAAGCCAGAATCCCAGTAAGGGGGCGGAGCTAAAAGGCGGAGCCTAGGGAGACTCCGGTCCCTCCTCCCTCCCTTGTCAAGGCCCCGCCTTCTTCCCAGGCTTAACCAATCCCTGCCTCCTCCTTTGTCCACGTCCCCTCCCCGGGCCTCTTCCAGCCCAATCAAAGGAAAAGGCGGTGACCCACGTGCACCGCCTCAGCATCCAGTGGCGGGGTCCGGATGCTCTATATGGTGTTCCTGCGGCTCATAGGCGCCCGCTGGGTCGCCGAAGGGGGTCCCCGCGCGGGTGCCCGACGCTGCGTGGCCTTGGGGGCCATCCGCCCGAACAGTCCCGGCAGTAAGTTAGTGACTTCTTACAATGAGGCCAGACTTGATACCTATTAGCTTCCTCCTCGCCACAGGTCTGCCAAGGAGGCACCCACAAATTAATGACCCATCCAGGGTCGCACTGCCAGGGTTGGGGGTACTCCTGGCCTGCTTGCCAATTGTCTCTACAAGAGCTTACTGGCTGAGCTCTCTGTGCAATGTCTTGTTCCACTGAGGTGTGCTGTTAGTGTTGGTTTCCGGAAACGCTTTTGGCAATGTGACCATCCCCTCTTCAGGGCTGCCTATCAGACTCTGGATGATGGCTCTCAGGACCATTGTTTACCAGTTCTAATCTTCCTTTCAAGGTCACTTAGTACCACGCATCCTGCCACTCATCCAGAGCTTTGGCCCCTCTTCTCTGTTCAGGGGTTCCCTAAATCAGTGTACACTTAGATCCCTCAGACCTTCCCCTTGCTTTTTTATAAGCTAAACAAACCCATGCATAAGCACACATATTAAGAAATGGAATATTTCCAGAACCCCAGAAAACCCTTTGGCCCACTTCTTGTCTCTACTCCCACAGAAAGAGTAACCATAATCCTGACACCATAAATTAGTTTTGGCTAATTTATAGTTTTGACTTTATATACACGGAATCATACTATATGTACTCTTTTTTTTTTTTAATTTTACACTTTATTTATTTATTTTTGGCTGTGTTGGGTCTTCATTTCTGTGCGTGGGCTTTCTCTAGTTTCGGCGAGTGGGGGCCACTCTTCATCGTGGTGCGCGGGCCTCTCACTATCGCGGCCTCTCTTGTTACAGAGCACAGGCTCCAGACGCGCAGGCTCAGTAGTTGTGGCTCACAGGCCTAGTTGCTCCGCGGCATGCGGGATCTTCCCAGACCAGGGCTCGAACCCGTGTCCCCTGCATTGGCAGGCAGATTCTCAACCACTGCGCCACCAGGGAAGCCCCTATATGTACTCTTTTTGAGTCTGATTCTCTTGCTTAACTTTACATATGTAAGGTTTATTCATATTGTTGAGTGTGGTTGTAGTTAGTTCATTTTTGTTGCTGTATAGTATTCCATTGTGTGAATATACCATACTTGATTACCTGTTTTACTGAATAAATACAGCTGATGGACATTTGGGTTGTTTCTAGTTTGGGGCTTGTATTAGTTTCCTAGGGCTGCTGTAACAAAGTACTACAAACTGAGTGACTTAAGCAACAGAAGTTTATTTTCTCACAGTTCTGGAGTCTAGAAGTCTGAGCTCAAGTGTCAGCAGGGTTGGTTCTTTTGGAAGGATATGAGGAAGAATCTAATCCATGCCTCTCCTCCTAGCTTGTGGTGGTTTTGGAATGCAATTGAACTCTGCTTTGAAATCCACCCATTCTTAACAGTTTAGTCAAATGCCATCTCCATAAACCTGGAGATGCCTATGCTAGAATGTGCTCTTCTCCCCCATAGTTTAAGGGAAGGGCTTTGCCCCACTCACAAACAATGCCCTGAAGCATGAGCACAGTGCCTGCTCGTCACAGATACTCAATGAATGTCTGCTGATCCATGTATAGCATCATGGTGTAAGGAGTACAAGTCTGGCAGCAGGAGGCAAGTAAGTGGAAAAGAGACACAGGATGCAGGCCTAGGGTGATGACAGCCTGAACCAGGAAGGAATGGAGGTGGGAGATGTAGATACATTTTAAGGTAGCACTGTGTAGAGCAGCGGTCCCCAATCTTTTTGGCACCAGGGACCTGTTTCGTGGAAGACAATTTTTCCACAGACTGGGGTGGGGGGTGGGGGACAGTTGCGGGGTGATTAAAGAGCATTACATTTATTGTGCACTTTATTTCTATTATTATTACATTGTAATATATAATGAAATAATTATACAACTCACCATAGTGCAGAATCAGTGGGAGCCCTGAGTTGTTTTCCTGCAACTAGATGGTCCCATCTGGGGGCAATGGGAGACAGTGACACCCGAAGTGTGTTGCTTATGTCCAACCTACTCTGTAATCTCGTTTTGGTCGCTGTCACTGCAGAAAACCCTGCTTCACAAAGATAGGATGCTGGAAATGGAAGCAGGCTTTTCAGTGCCTTTGTGGCAATCTCAGGATATTCTGCCTTGACTTTAATCCAGAATGTATGGAGACTTTAAGTTGTCTCAAACATACTTTTAAGGGTACTGTCATTTGCGATCTCAAGCAGTTGATCCTCTTCTAGCATGAAGTCGATTCACCTGGCTTATTCACAAGTGGGTCGTGGATCCATTCCTTCCCAGTTTGGGGATCTTTTGTGGTTGGGAAGTAATGCACAAACTCTTTTGAAAGCTGAGACAGGTGATCATGCACCAGCTGGGAGAAAGAAGGCCCTGGCTCGGTCTCTTTCAAAATCTCTGCTAATGTTTAAATGTAAAAAATCCCAATGTTCACTCATCACCCCCTTAATTCCAGTTTGGCTTTGAATGCAGCCACTTTATCTGCTGACTTGAAAACAGTTGTCGTTCTCCCCTGAAGTGACAGATTGAGTTCATTGAGCAGGTTGAATATGTCACACAAGTAAGCAAGTTTTGCAACGCATTCTGTGTCACTGAAATGTGCTGCCAGTGGTGACTGTTTTTCTAAAAATCTCTGGAGTGGCTCTCATAACTCAAAAACTCTGGCCAGTGATCTACCTTTAGAAAGCCATCTCACTTCTGTGTATAAGAGAAGACGTGTATGCTCTGAGTCCATCTCTTCACAGAGCTGCATGAACAGACGTGAGTTAAGGGCATGTACTTTTATGTGGTTGATGACTTTAATCACATCCTGCAAAACGTTAAGTCCAGGTGACATTTTTCAGCTAGCCAGCATTTTTCTATGGATGACACAGTGCGTAGACTCACATTCAGAAGCGAACTCTTTGACCCAGGTAGCGAAATCAGAAAGCCGTCCAGTCATGGCAGCTGCTCCATCCGTGCATATACCAACACAAAATGACCAATTCAGTTTTCCTGATATGTAATCATTAAAAGACTTGAATAGTTCTGCAGCTGTGGTGTTGGTTAGCAACAAAAGTGCACATAACATATCCTGATGCACATCCTCCTGAAAAATATATTGCACAAAAACAAGCATTGTTGCCTTGTTGTCAACATCAGTAGACCTGTCAACCTGGATTGTGTACCACAGTGACTCATTAACCCTCTCTAACAATTGTGCCTCAATATTCTCTGCTATTTCATCAATTCATCTAGTTATGGTGCTAGCCAAAAGAGGAACACGTGCCACCTTTCGAACTGCAGCGTCTCCTAAAATTTCACGACAAATGTCCGTAGCAGCAGGCAGGATCAACTCTTCACCAATAGTAAAGGGCTTCTTAGCTTTAGCAATGCGGTTAGCCACCAAGAATGATGCTCTCAGTGCAGACACATTTGATGAAGTGGTGGCCTTCAATAATTGCTTCTGTTCTTCGTGTTCACATTTTTTTCTCTTGAAAAACCCCAGAGGCTTGTCTTTTAATGCAGGGTGCTTGGTCTCCATTTGGCGAAGCAGTTTTGAAGGTTTCATGGCTTCGCTGGATAGCCAGTCGCCACATATTATACAAAGCGGGCTTGGAGAATGTGAATCACCTGTTGCAATGAACCCATAATTTAAGTAGGACTCTTGGTATTTTCTTTTAAATGCAGCTTTCTTTTTGTTGGCGTCTTAGAGTCTTCTGCTGTCCCATCATTGGGTCTTTCCCCCTTTTCAAAGAAGCTCTCCAGCGACATTTGTTTTTTACTCATTTTGGCTAGGGTTAGCTTGTGGGCTTACCAAAACATGACTGAGACAAGTGTACAGTGTGGGAAAGAGGCACGGATGGAAGTGGTAAATAAAATAATGGGCTGGCCATGCGTGGACTAAAATGTGTCCAATTCTGACTTAAAGTCTGCCAGCAGATGCAGCTGTACAATTGAAGTACATCAACTCACTTGCCACTATAAAGCCTGCCACCAGCTGCAGCTTAATTGTCACTTGCCACTCACTGATAGGGTTTTGATATGAGTCTGCAAGCAATTGATTGATTATGGTCTCTGTGCAGTCAAACCTCTCTGCTAATGATAATCTGTATTTGCAGCTGCTCCCCCCGCTAGCATCACTGCCTCAGCTCCACCTCAGATCATCAGGCATTAGATTCTCATAAGGAGCACGCAACTTAGATCCCTCACATGCGCAGTTCACAGTAGGGTTCACGCTCCTATAAAAATCTAATGCTACTGCTGATCTGACAGAAGGCGGAGCTCAGGTGGTAATGCGAGTGATGGGGAGCAGCTGTAAATACAGATGAAGCTTTGCTTGCTTGCTTGCCACTCACCTCCTGCCACTTGGCCCAGTTCCTAACAGGCACGGACCAGTACCGGTCCGTGGCCTGGGGTTTGGGGGCCCCTGGTGCAGAGGATGACTGGTTGAGGATAATTCCAAAGCTTTTCAAGCCAGATAAAGGGACTAATTAGGATATTTCTGGACTCACTGTTCAGTATTGATGTCAGGTGTTTAAGTGACATTGGCCAATTCCAGAGGAGTGACTAGGATGGTGATAGATACATCACATAATTGAATGGGCTGAGAATATTGAACCTGGAAAAGAGAAATTTGTACATGACTGTACACAAGGTTTGACGCACTGTCATGTGAAAGAGGGCTCGATTACAGAACTTTCTTTTGTGTAGCTATGGAAGGAAGAACTCAAACCATGAAGAGAAAACACAGGAAGGTGTATTTTTGTTTCTTATGGGAGTCATTATAGAGGGGAGTGATAATTGGAACAGTAATAATGAGTGTATTGAGAGAAAGTTAGAAGGTCAAGAGTAAAGTTATGGGCATATTTGTCAACTTGAAAATACTGGATCCAAATGGGTGTCTTTCCCTACAAATCTGCATCAATAAATAACTCCCAACATGGTTGCATAAATATTCAAGATATTTATGGAGGGCCTACTATATGCCAGGTAGTGTTCTAGGCATTGGCGAATACAGCTATGAACTGCCATATGAATTTCCCTAAAATAAGCTCTGGCTGTGTCGTACTCCTGCTCAAAAACTGTCAAAGGTTTGTATTAACCACTAAATGAAGTTTACTCTCCTGATATGATATTAAGTCCCTTTTTCACCTGTCCCAACCTGCCTTTCCAGTCTGTTCTCTCTAACTCTCCACTAAACTGGATCAAGTTATTTAACCTCTAGTTCCTTAATTGTAAAATGGAGGTACAACATACCTCAGTTTGTTGTCACGAGGATCAAATGAATAGATATAAACCGCTCAGAACAGTGCCTGGTACACGATAAGCACTGCATAACTGTTTGCTTTTTTATTGTCAAATGACATGAGCAAGTCAGGGAAAATAATTTACTTCTGGAAAACCCAGTAGATTTAACAAGGGTAGAAATAATTCCGGCATTTGAGTAAAGGCTGTCCCTTTTTTTTTTTTTTTTTTAAAGGATTTTCTTATTTATTTATTTATTTATTTATTTATTTTTGGCTGTGTTGGGTCTTCGGTTCGTGCGAGGGCTTTCTCCAGTTGCGGCAAGCGGGGGCCACTCTTCATCGCGGTGCGGGGACCGCTCTTCATCGCGGTGCGCGGGCCTTTCTCTATCGCGGCCCCTCCCGTCGCGGGGCACAGGCTCCAGACGCGCAGGCTCAGCAATTGTGGCTCACGGGCCCAGCTGCTCCGTGGCATGTGGGATCTTCCCAGACCAGGGCTCGAACCCGTGTCCCCTGCATTAGCAGGCAGATTCTCAACCACTGCGCCACCAGGGAAGCCCCAAGGCTGTCCCTTTTATCAACCTTTATTGGTAGACTCTATTTCTGGGAGCAGCAAGTATTCAATCAGATTTTTTAAAAAAAAACAGTTTTACTGAGGTATAATTGACATACAAAATTTCAGATATTGAAATGTAAAGTTTGAAAACTTCTGACAAACGTATACACAAATCAAATCTTCATAACAATCAAGATAGAGAACACATCCATTACCCACAAGTTTCTGTGTGCCACTTTGTAATCCCTCCTACCACTCCCCTAGGCAACTACTGATCTGCTTGCTATCACTATACACTAGTCAACTAATATGTTTAATGAGCAACTGATGGTGGTATTTATTAAATATCTGACTGATAGTAGGAAAAAAACCATAAAAGGTAGTTTCTACTGGTAGAAAAATACAAACTAAAAAAGGTAGCTTTTAAACATGAAGATAACAGAGTTTTTGTATGAAGAAATTAAAAGTTACTAATAAAAGAGATGAGTTGTGATACTACCTAGTAATTGGTGATGTTACTAACATCTTTATATGGCTTTCATATTTTTATATTTCATTCATTAGTCAACAGGGGTTGGTTGGTCGTTTATTTGTGTCAGGGACTGGAAGGCGGTACACTTGTGGTGGGGAGAACATTGATATTGTGCTGTCCAATATATTAGTCACTAGCCATGTATGGCTATCTTACCTTAAATTAAAATTTTAGTTCCTCAGTTGCACTAGCCACATTTTAAGTTCTCAAGCACCCCTCACATGGCTAGTGGCTACCATATTGAACAGTGTGGTTACAGAAATTAGCATCATTGCTCAAAGTTCTATTCTACAGAGCTAATTTAGAAGATTCTTGAGGTATATTATCTACAGGGGAGGTGAGGAAGGTCTAAGCTGAAGCAATGGCAATGAAATGGAGAGGAGGGATCTCTCTGAGATACTTAATGTGATGCAGAGTGAAGACAGGGGGATTCATTTAGGATGTCTTCTAGGTTTCTCCTTGGAGTAAATAGGTTGATGATTAGAACCATTCACCAAAAATGTAAATACAGAAGCAGCAGCAGGATTTGGGAAAAGGGGATGAAATCAGATTTGTACTCAGTGAGTGAGAGGCAGCCATGGACTGGCCATTGGTCTGAGAAGCTTCTGGATCTCAGAATGTGATCTGTGGGGATTCTGGGTAGAGACAGAGGTCCAAGGAAGGAGCAGTAGCCATGGGTAGGAGTCAGAGCCATGCACTTGGTTGAGGGCTTTCAGAGAAATTAGGCTGCATGAGGTAAGAGCCTAGCATCAGGGCCTGGGAAGCACTGACATTTAGGGCAGGGTTTTCAAACTGTGAGTGGCTCATGAAATCAACAGAATAGGTCTCCACCAGCATTAAAAATAATAGTATAGCAAATATTAATACGCTTTGCATATTGAGTAAAGATCTTTTCCTGAAGCTTTTGTTTTGAATATATTTACACACATATATGTATACTAGGTTGCAAGGTAAAACATATTTCTGAGTTGTGATTAGTTTGAATATCACCAATTTATAAAATGAGCACCACAGACTATAAGTTACATGCTGCTAGTACCTAGCATGTAGCAGACACTCAGTAAACACACTGTATGAAGGATTAACCAACAGGTCAGAGAAGTAAGAGGAAACCCAGGACAAGGGTGACTCAGAAGCTAACCTCTTGCTACCTGAAACATTATCCAAACTCAGCAGAAAAACCGCTGGGGATTATATTACAGTCTGTACATGATGAGATCATTTTTGCTCTTGGTGAGTGAGAGTTAACCCTGGGGGAGGCCAGTGGAGACATCAGGGAGGCTACTGAACCTCAGGATGTGATCTAGGAGCAGTCTGGGCGTTACATGTATTTAAAATGTTTTCCCACCAAATGCAACAGATACGTGACAACCTGAAGCTCATGCCTGCTAAGGAATGAATGCACAGGGAAAAGAAGCTGTGGGACAAAATATAAGGATAATAGATATTGTAGTAGTGCTGAACAGGAAAGGTTTAGAAAATTCAGGTTAGGGTACACAGAAGATGGTAGGTTAAATGGAACCATTACAGGGAAACTCCAGTTTTGCAAAATTAAAGAGACTGGTAGACAACAAATAAGTAGTTTCTGATTTCTGTATGTAATTTTCATGCTTTTTGTATGGCGCCTTAATAACAAAAAGGAATGTGATATAAGTCTGAGGCATCATTATCCATCAGATCTGTCTACTTAGAACTGTTACTCAGGGTCTCGCTGATTCACTGGAGAAAAATCACTTCTGGAATTTAAAAAATAAAATATCCAATTTTGTTGAAAAACATCTTTTAAATCACTTAAAAAATATATTTGGCTCTACTTCTTTAAAAATCCTTCCCCCCCCCCCCAATGTGGTTATTCATGGGGCAAGGGGATGTAGGGAGGGGTTCCAAAGGGAAGAAGGAAAGTTCAGTCCATTTGACTTGCTCACCTCAGAGGAAGTTAGGTCTTTTGCAAAAATAAAACATCCATCCTGAAGCCTTCCCTTTAGGCCTCTCCTGGCGACACTCATTAGTGGTGACTTTAGGTCAGGTCCTTTCATTGATACACAAAGCCATGTAACAAACTCCTCCTCCTCGCGGGCTTTTGAGCAGGGTGCACGAGAGCACTGAGTTCAGATTAACGAAACTTCTAATCAGTGCTCATGAGGTAATCAGTGACCCCACTGCAACGACGTTCAGTGGGACAGGGCCTGGCTCGGGAAGGGGCTGGCGAAGTGCAGCGCTGGGGCCATGGTGCGGACGCCGGCAGGAGAGATTTACCTATCAGAGCTGCCGTTTAGACCCCGTTACTAACGAAGGGCACCGCTGACTTCACTTGAGTGAAGACAGTCATTTCTGGAAAACTACGCCTCGTCCCAGCGGCAGAGTCCCTCGGCGCCTGCCTCCAACAACAAGAACTGCTACAGCGGGAAGCTCACAAGCCCACAAGCCCACTTCTGACTTCCTGGGCAAGGCCGGAAGTGGCTTTGGGTGTAACCAGAACCCAGCGCCGTAAAGTAAGATGGCAGCAATCTCTTTGAGGCGATTGTCCAATCTCCGTTTTATTTCTAGCACTTCCTTACTCACCAGGGATTCTCGACTTCCATTACCCGCCCTAGTTTTTCTCAGCACAACCCTCTCATATTTCAACGTCATTTATCAGTTGTGGAGGATGGGCCGGAGGCAACGTAAGGTGAGCGTCAGCGCTGTGAGGCACCATTTTGTACGGAAACCGAAGGCCGGGCAGGGATGAGTGCTGGGGAATCCAGATGTGGCCCGGTTAGCGGGCGAGCGTGAGGGGGAGGGGCGAGAGGGCAGGAGGGCGTTGCTACGGGATGATGTATTTCCGCTTCCTCGCGGCCTTGTAGTACTTGGTTGGACCGGCTTGTTGCGGGGAGGGCGGGGGAAGATTGTTCGCAGTGGAGAAGGTCCGCGCAAGGGAAGGTAAACTGAGGTAATGCCGAGAAGAGGGGGGGGCCTTTGCGCCCGGCTGCGTAGGAGGTCTGGGGCTAGGGTCCTTGGGATTTAGGAAGAGCGGGGTTGGAGATGGGAGGCTCGGATTGTCCACAGGGTTAGAGAGAGAAGAGGAGGTGGGGTGGGGCTGGGGGTTACAAGGTGATTTGCAAAGCTGGGCGGGGGTGGAATGGGGCGGCCAGAACAGAAGCTGGGAGGGTTGGGGGAGACGGTGGAGAGGATGAGAGTGCGGAGGGAAGTCTGGAAGGCGCTGGTGGGGGAGGGGCTGGGGCCCGAGAGCCTGGAACGCGGGAAAGAAGTTGAGGGGGTTGGTCGGAATGTGGGGGTGTGGGAGGAAGGGAGCGGAGTTCTTGGGGGGCTGAGGGGTTGGAAGGGGCTGGTGGCCGACGTTCAAATGCTGACCATGTACTTGGCCTTTGTTTCCCCTGCAGCTCCCTAGAGACTCTCATCCAGCAGCCTCTGCTCAGGCCCAGCCTTCTCTCTCCAGTTGCCACCACAGCCTGGAGGCGCCTGCCTCCGCCCTCCCGAATGGTGCTCCTCCTCGCAGGCCTCGGCCCAGGATCCAGGCCCCCTTTGCCTCCTACCTCGGAGCTGTTGCTCCGGGTCTCTTCTGGTGGACTCCCCGTGACGGGGAGGGAAGGACTTTTGCACATACAAGGCTATAGCTCTTGGGACCCCACCGGCAACTTGAATCTCGGCCTCTAACCGAGTGTGAGGTTCTTCCTGTGCCCTCTTTTTCCACCCTTTGAGAAGAGAAACCCTTCTTCTTGCCACCCAGAGCCCAGGAAGCCCCAAGCTGGGGCCCTGGTCCCAGCATGTCAGTCCTCTTTTTTGCATAGGGCTGTGCCCTCTCCCTGTCAGCATGGCTGAACTCAGGCAGGTTCCAGGGGGGCGGGAGACCCCACAGGGGGAGCTTCGGCCTGCGGTTGTAGAGGATGAAGTCCCACGGAGCCCAGTTGCAGAGGAGCCTGGAGGAGGTGGAAGCAACAGCAGTGAAGCCAAATTGTCCCCAAGAGAAGAAGAAGAACTGGATCCTAGAATACAGGTGAGAAGACTGAGCTGGGGGAGAGATAGGGAGATTAGATTCCAGCTTTTCTGAAGAGCTGTCAGGTAAATGAGGGGTTAGACTTACTCTTTTCCCAGTGCACGGGCAGGAAAGGAAAACAAGTTTGTCAACAAATCATTGCAATATAGTGTGACAAGTGCGAAAAGAGTTGTGTGCGGTGGGAGTACAGAGAGAGGCCCGGCCTGAGTGCCTGGGGTGTGTTGCTGAAGGCTTCACTGATGAAGTGAAGTGACAAATTGGCAGTAGATGCAGGAAGCACACTTTAGGTCAGTAGAGAGTAGAACTGTTGTTTCTTTTCCAGATAAGCAAAGGGGCTGTTGGCTCAGAGTGGGATGTGAGATAAGATGGCTTTGAGATCGGGAGGCAGTTTTGAATCTTTTCCTCTCTCCCGCTTTCTCATCAGTGCCTCCCAGGGACATTCATATTTGTGAGAGGTGAGACCTTTCATGTCTTATAAAGGTGGCATCAGGCTTAGGCCTGTAAGGAAATCTGATGTGTTCAGAACGTTGTATCAGTTGTGGTCAATCCTTAATAATACAGATTTCTGGCTCTGAGGATGCTGGGTCAGTCAAATGAATGGAAGAGCTGATTTGTTGCCTTGGAGCATTTACAGGCCACTTGGTAGAAGGGCAGAACTTTGTGAAGGAGACCTCAGAGCAGTGGGGGAGGAGGGCAGGCACCATGTATAGTAGATGCATGGCCAAATGAGGCTGGATCTCAATGTTTCTGGGCAGTGGCAGGGAAGGGCTCTCTGGAGAAGCTGTTTGGACAGGTGAGGGCCAGGGTGCTCCTGTGTACTTGGGGCCTGAGTCTGCCATTTAGTATGGTAGCATCTCCAAGATTCTGATGTGGAAGTGACTCACCTTTGTAGGTGAGCAAGAGCATCCTGGGGCTCTCATTCCTGGGCTTCTTTGTCAACAGACCTTTATTGGATTACTTCAGTGAGTCAAGGAGATTTCAAAGCTGGTCCTAGCATCTTTCCTGCTCTCTCTTGGTGGAGTTTCCCAGGATGTGTGTGGAGAACCCGTGTCTGTGCTTACAGTGGAGCAGTAATGAGCCATTTGTTTACTGGCATGAGTCAGTAATTTATTTCTGCTGTGTTTCATGGGCATTGTATTGAGAACAGCTCAATTTCTCCTGCTAGTTCTATATAGATTTGTTGTCCACTGAGGAAACAAGTTGTGAAAAAAGCGTTGCGCTGAGATTCAAGCAGCCTCTGGCCGGATGATTTGTGATTTTCATGTAAGTTATGTAATCTTTCCAAGTCTCAGTTTCTTCATCTGTAAAGTGAAGGGTTGGTCTAGCTGATTTGCTCAACTCATTTCTGCTCTGCTCTGACATAGTGCTATGATTCTTTTCTTTCACAAACTCTTTTGCCTGTCTTTGATGAAAGTTCGTAGGTTGTGCTTTGGGAAAGAGAACTCTGTCTGTTTGTCAGGGAGGAGGGCCTGGCTGATGTCCTTCCTACACCCCTCTGCAACATTCCTTGCCCCCCTCCAGAGGAGAATCCACTGCAGTTTCTTTGCTCAGTCGCTCCTGTGTATTTTCCCATTGCCTACGCAGGCAAAGGTGGTAGTATGAAAAGGCAGCTTTCATGTTGTGCTGTCCAGTAAAGTAGCCACTAGTTGCTTGTGGATACTTAAATCAGTTAGGAATAAATAAAAATTAAAAATGCAGTTCCCCAGGTGCTGTTGGCAGTTGCAGATGTAGAACATTTCCATCATCATAGACAGTTCTATAGTATGAGCTCTGTGAGGGTTGGAGAATACTGAGCAGAAGTAAGATTCACCTCGCCTTCAGTGAGCTTGCGGTGTTACTGGAGCAAGAGGGGCAGGCGGACCTTAGTCTCTCCTGCTAAACTGGGAGGCACGTTGTGGAATGTTGTGGGCTACGTAGGGAGGCAAGGTCATGTTGTAGAGGCCTCCCTCGCTGATGAAGCTGGGCCAGTGCTCTGACCTCAGCAGGCATTCAGCATCTTCTTGCCATGTGGGAGAGGCAGCTTGGTGTGAGGGGCAGCCTTCATGGAGGAGGCTGGTGGCATTCAGACCTTCTGGGTTTGGGCTCTTCTGGATGAGAAAGACATTGGGGTATGTGTCTTTTGAGTTTCTTTTTAGTGTTGACAGTGTACAAGATCATGTTATCCTGATACTATATTTCAGCACTTTGAATGGATCAGTGCATTCAGTCCATCAGAGCCTACCAGGGAACTTTAAAAGCACCCATTCCTGAGCTGTGCCCAGATATGTGGATTCTCCTTCTGGGTGGGGCGAGAAGTGGTTCTAATTGTGGCCTGTGAGAGTCCACTGATCCAAGGATATCCCAAAGGTGGAGACCCTATTCAGGTATTTTCTCAACTCCCAGAAATGGTCCCTTAGGGCAAGGCTCTTTCTGATGGGGGGAGTGGGGATTCTTGGCAGGCAGGCAGCTTGTGCCTCCTTGTCTGGTGGGATCCTTCTGGAAGTTGGAGGGAAGCCAGGTAGAGGCCAGCTCTAGGCCTGCGTGGAGTGTGCTGCCCCCCAGGGAAGTCCACTGGATGTGTCTCTGTGTCTTGACCTCAGCATACTTCTCTGAGGCCTCCAGGCTGGTCCTCAGCTTTCTGAGACAGACAGGGTCCCAGTGGCGGGAAGGAATAAAGGAGGGTTGTACTAGGATGGGCCTGGTCTCCTCTCCTATGACTTTTCTCAGCCCCCTTTGTGACGGGCACAGTCTTTCCTCAGGTAAGTAGATGTGTTCACTCACCTGCTCCTCCTCAGAGTGACTTTGCAATCTCTGCGTCGTCCGACGTGTCGGTTTAGCTTTCCCTGGGCAGTCATTTTTACCTTATTTCTGAGTCTTTGGGTCATGTATCACCCTGGCCCTGCTGACTGACTGTGGGCTTGAGTGTTTTTCTTTTTAATTGAGATATAGTTGATTTATAATATTATGTAAGTTTCAGGTGTACAACATAGTGATTCACAGTTTATGAGATTATACTCCATTTTGGGCTTGAGTGTTTTAATGGCTTGCACAAGTTGGGCAGGAGCATCTGTAGCCCGAGCGCCCGTGCCTTTGACTCAGTGGCCTGGCATCCTGGGAATGCGCCCGGTGTGCTCTGGGGAGGTCGCCCTCCCTGCTGGCTGCAGGCTCACTGGTGGATGATGTACGCTGACTCAGACTTCATCCTCCTTGAATTCCATTTCAGCTGGGTGCCAGGAGTCCCCTGGTGGAGCTGGCCAAATGGAATGTGTTGCCGGCGGCCCAAAACAGAGCCCTGGCTGCTTGTTGGCTTCCTGCTCTGCTTTGCCCTGGCTCTGCCTTAGCCGGGCTGCCCCCATCCCCCACCCCCTTGCCCACCTTGCCCACCTTGCCCTCCAGCCTGCTCTGCTCCCCAGTCTCTTTGTCCTGTTAGAAAGAGCTTTGTGACTCTGCGGGGAAGACCTCAGAGTCAACAGGAGGCCTTTTTTTAAATTGCTGGAGGCCTTTTTTTAAATTGCTGGAGGTGCTTCGTGGATATGAGTTTCTGTATAGAAAGACATGCCTGCTTCTGTGGGCCAATAGCCAGAGCCTTTCACATTCCTGGATTTGTTATATGTTTCTTTCTTTGTGTTCTACCTTATACTGTAATTAGAGCACATAACTTGGTTTCTTAGATTCTTACTTGCTGACTCAAATTTTTTAGGGCTTGAGATGGGGTATAGAAATAGAAGGACTAAAGGGGGATCACACACTGGGTTGCTGGAAGGGCCAAATGAGGTGTGAGAGTAGTGATGGCAGTGTCGCTCACTACCAAGTGCAGGTCGTGTCTGGGCCAGGGGCAGCAAGCAGACACCATGCTGGCTACAGCTGGCCTGTCCAGGGGCTGCAGGGCTCCTGGAGGAGGATCCTGTAGCCGAGCATCAGGCATCTCTCTGGGTATTGCTCCTCCTCAGGAGTGTCATTGGCTCCCTGGACCCCAGGAACTTGACCAAGGGGAGGGGAGGATACTCAAGGCCAGCACCCTCCCTGCTCTCTCGCTGAAAGGCCTGGGTGGCTTGCTTCTTTTGCCAGCCCTGGGACCAGTGAGGCGTTCAAGCCAGCGTGTCTGGTGACTTCTTCCTGAGCCTCTCCCTCCCTCCCTCCCTCCCTCCCACAGGATCTACCTGGGGTCCTGTCACCACTGCCCAAGCAGGCCTAGAGGCCTCTTGAACCATGCGTTCTTCTCTAATCTTGACCTTAATTGTGATTTTGCATCCTGTATTTCCCTGGGATCTGCCCTCTCCTCTCCCACCTGGAGAACTACAGACAGCCTCCACTTGTGTCTCCCTGGCCCCTCCAAGCTTTCCCTACATTGCCCAGCTCTGCCTTCCTAAACCACCAAGTGGCATTAGTCTCTGAGGGGTTCCCCCTGCCATTGGGAGAAGTCCTAGTATCCTGTCCCTGCGCCCCAGCCTGTCTGGCTTCTCACCCAATAATCTGCCTGCCCCGGGCACCTGCTGTTCTTTTGATTCCCAGCCCCTACCATGCCCACCCCTCAGGTGGCTCCTCACACCACTGGGGGCCTGTTGCTTACTTATTGGGCCGGAGCTGCCCCCTCTTTGTGTTCTGAATTCTCCGGTCTCATGGTGCTGAACTGTGATAAGTGTGTAGTAAAAGTATGCTGAGTGAGTGGCCCAGGGGGGTTGTCCTCTCTGGGACAGAGACCGTTAGCTCTGAAGGAGACTCCTGGCTGGAGTACGAGGAGGAGGTGGTGCAGTCTGGTGGAGAGAGCACAGGCTTGTTGCCACTTTGCTGTGTGCACAGGAGTTTTCCATACTCTGAACCTCAATTTTCTCATCTTTAAAATGGGGGTTTAGAGGCGGAATTGTGAGGATTCCAGGAGGCTATATATGATTCTGTCTCTGACAGGAGGCATTTGACAGTGACCTCCTGCTCCATTTCTTCGCTTCCCTGGTTGGCTGGGCTTTCCCTCTGTGCACTGTGCTCCTGCCCTGCCTGGTTCATGTGAGGCTGCTTGCTTCCCCTGCTCTAACTTTCTGCCCCTCTCTGGCAGGAGGAGCTGGAGCATCTGAACCAGGCCAGCGAGGAGATCAACCAGGTGGAGCTGCAGCTGGATGTGAGTGTTGCTCCTTTTCCTCACACTCTTGGGCTGTTTCCAAAGGTGTTTTCATCATTTTCCCTCCTCTTTCAGTACAGTGGCAGGGGAAGAGGCATGTATGGAAAACAAGAGGGGCTGGGACCCACACGCATGCCTCCCTCTGCCCATGTCCCTATCCTTTTGCCAGGAGGCCAGGACCACCTACCGGAGGATCCTGCAGGAGTCAGCAAGGAAGCTCAACACGCAGGGCTCCCACTTGGGGAGCTGCATCGAGAAGGCCCGGCCCTACTATGAGGCTCGGCGGCTGGCTAAGGAGGTATGACCCACATTCTGGGGTAGGGGGCCGCATGCAGAGCCTGGCCCTGTACTCTTCTATCTCTGTATGGGGTGTGAGACAGATCACCATTCTTTTCCTCTTCTGTTCCCCTTGGTTCATGTCTCTCTTTTCTTTGTTTGCTCCTCCACTCCT
Source organism: Balaenoptera acutorostrata (assembly GCF_949987535.1). Taxonomy (NCBI): domain Eukaryota; kingdom Metazoa; phylum Chordata; class Mammalia; order Artiodactyla; family Balaenopteridae; genus Balaenoptera; species Balaenoptera acutorostrata. The sequence continues at coordinate 169,834,901 of NC_080065.1, forward strand.
TTACCCATTTCCTTCTTTTTAAATTTTTCTTTGCACAAATAATGTGGGCTCACTATTGGAAGGCTGTAATTGTAACCTGAAACTGTAAGGCAAGGTAGGAGAAGAAAACCGATATTTCCCCAAATCCAACCACGTGCATGTTTCATGATTTTTGTACCTGGGATTTGTTTAGTCAAGTATGGTAAGGTGACAGACACAGAGACAGCTGCCTTCAAAGAAGAATTTATTACTTACAGTTCCTAAGAGAAAAGGACCTGCCACATCATGCAGGGCTACATGGGGAAGTACTACATGGGGAATGGGTGAGGAGGCAGAAAATGTGAGGGGAAAGCTTGGCTTAGAGCTTTTATTGTAGAGCCTTTATTGTGGTTTTCATGGGAAGGAATGGGTAGGGCAGGGTAGGCAACTTTGAGCCAATTTAAGATTGGCTAGTTTGAATAATTGAGGCAGGTTCTGGGCTATAGGGGTGGTCTCTAGTTTTCTGCTACCTGGCCCTTCAGTGATTTAGGGCAGGGGATATACTGGCTTGCTGTGTGATAGTTGGGCTTCGGATTGGTTGATTTGCATATGAAAAATGTGCTCACATTCCTAGGAGTGTGTCTCTAGGAATTAGCCAGCCCTAGGAGAGCCAGCAAGGCCTCCAAGATATCAAAGCATCATAAAACATAGAAAATAAAAAACGTGATTAATATAGCACAAATAATTCCTTAAATTTTATTTTTGGATATATCAAAGCATCATAAAACATAGAAAATAAAAAACGTGATTAATATAGCACAAATAATTCCTTAAAGTTTTTTTTTGTATATATCCTGCCAATATGGGATCACATATGTACAATTTTTATTTCTTTATTGTATTAGGACATGGTTCCATGTCAAGAAATACCCACACATGCCATTATTTTTAAGGGCTTCTTAATATTTCTTTATATTAGATGTACTATTATTTGTTTAACCAGTTCTCTGTAACTGAAAACTTAGGTTTGTTTCCAGTTTTTTGTTTGGTAAATATGGTTGTGATGAATATCTCCAAGCACTTGTCTGGTTATTTCATTCAGATTACCTGCTGGATTGGAGTTGATGGTCTCAACCATCAACTAACCATCTTCCAACTAAAGGCTGTGGATTTTTCTTTGTTCTCCCTAGGGCAAAAGGCCAGCAGCCTTCGAGAGTGCTGGATTTTACACACTCACCCTCCACTGGCAGTATCCTTCTTTTTCTACATATATTTCTTCTCTGAGCTATATCCTTGCAACATATTCTTCATAGAATTTTACTTCCTCAGCACTTATTCTTAGTGCAGTTTGGGAAGTGAAGCCAACATTGCAGTGGGCCCTCCTCCTTCTCTTGTCCTTGCCCAGGGCGGGTCTCCATGGGCAGCCAGGGGTCCTTTGAGGCTCCCTACCCTGATGGTCCTTTCCCCCCAGGCCCAGCAGGAGACACAGAAGGCAGCACTGCGGTATGAGAGGGCTGTGAGCATGCACAACGCTGCCCGGGAGATGGTGTTTGTGGCTGAGCAGGGCGTCATGGCTGACAAGAACCGGCTGGACCCCACGTGGCAGGAGATGCTCAACCACGCCACCTGCAAGGTGAGCCAGGCAGTGCCAGTAGGTCCCTCCTGCCAGTTCCTGTACTTCCTTTCCTTTCCCTGCATCCTGTCACCTTCCTTAATCCTTTCTCTCCTCCACTCCAGACTTCCCTCCGTTTTGATTCTGTTTCAGGCAAAATCTGGTCCTTGCCCTCTGCCCTGTTTGGCCTCCAGTGTGTCCCATATACACTTCCTTCTGACTTAGAATGTCTTTCTGGGCTCTTCTTGAACCTTTGCCTCCAGATGTGGGACTAACCCAAATAGTTCATTCCTGCTGATTGCTCTGGATTCAACACTCTTTTGTTATGTTTAGCTGTGACCCCTTGCTTCTGTTTGCTGAATGTTCTCCCTTTCTTGCTTTTGAGCTCTGCCAGTGTACCTTGGTTTCTGAAGTACAATTTGTGTATTATTTCCAAGCTACTCTGGCTACCGGGGAGTGGGAGGATCCCTGGCATCAGCTCTAGTCTGCCACCTTCACCTTGTAAAGGGCAAGTGTCTTAGTCTATTAGGGCTGTTACAATAAAATAACAGACTGGGTGGTTTAAACAACAGATGTTTATTTTTCACAGTTCTGGAGGCTAGGAAGTTCAAGATCAAGGCATAGGCAGATTTGGTGTCTGCAGCGGACCTGCTTCCTGGTTCCCAGATGGCCAGCTGTCTTTTCACTGTGTTCTCACATAGCCGAAGGGGCTAGAGAGCTCTCCAAGCCCTCTTTTATAAGGAAACTAATTCCATTTGTGAGAGCTCCCCCCTCTTGACCCAATCATCTCTCAGAGGGCCCACCTTCGGGGTTAGGATTTCAACATAAGAATTTTGGGGGGACAGAAGCATTTAGTCTGTAGCAGTAAGTGTCAGCTCCTGAGGAGCAGTCATGTCTTGAGGTTCTTTGTGTGCTCCTTAGTCCAGGCCCAGGGCCTCACGCAGAGCAGGAGCTCCACTTCCACTCTGGAACTCACACAGAGGAGAGCATGACACTGAGGGAGGGCTTGTTGAAACTGTGTGTAGGCGGGGTCAGCCCCTTGGCCCTGGTAGACGAGGTGGCTGGAGCCCTTGCCTGCTACCTGCTCAGGCACAGAAACCTGGAGAACTCAGTGCAGAGCTGTGACTCCCCGCAGTGAGGCCCCTCCCTTCCCCCAGCCCAGCCCCCAGCACCGAGGGCGCTCTGAGGACCATGGCTGTGGCAGACGTGCTCACAGGCGGACATTCCCTACGTGCTCACAAGTGGTCCAGAGGGCCCCGGCACCTCTTGGTAGCAACAAAGCTGAGAGGCGGGTGGTACAGGTAACAATCGGCAGGTACAAGGCCTCACTGTTCTCTTTTGTGTCTCGGGAGCTCAGTGCTCTCTCCCGGCTCTGCAGTGGGGGCTCTCCCCCAGGGCAACATTTGGAGTGGCAGCCTGAGCAGGCTATAGGGGCAGGAGGGTGGGACCGAGTTCAGTGATGTGTGCCCTCCATCCCACCTGGGCCAGGTGAATGAGGCCGAGGAGGAGCGGCTTCGTGGTGAGCGGGAACACCAGCGGGTGACACGGCTGTGCCAGCAGGCTGAGGCTCGGGTTCAGGCCCTGCAGAAGACCCTCCGGCGGGCCATTGGCAAGAGCCGCCCCTACTTCGAGCTCAAGGCCCAGTTCAGCCAGATCCTGGAGGTAGCTGAGTGGGAGAGGGGGAGGGGGAGTGGACGGAGGATGGGGGAGGGGGCAGGCATAGAAAGGGAGGGCAGGTAGAGGGGACACCAATCTGCTTTTCTGGGCCATCCACCAGGCCAGTGCGGTGGAACAGGTGTGCTCAGAATGACCCCGCAGGAATGGGAGGTGGGGTTAGGGAGTGAGTGCTGGCAGAGAAGGGAGGTAAAGGAGAAAAGGTGAGAATTGGGGGAAACCAGGAAGAATGGGGCAAAGGAATCGGCCAGATAGGGAAAGGGAACAATGGGGAGAGGAGGAAGAGCGGGTGGGAATGAAGACCTGGGAGGAAGGCCCTGGAAGGTCAGGCAGGAGCAGGGAAGGTTGCTGGGGAAGGAGGGCCCCAGGAGGAGGAGGAGTGGAGAGGGGCTGGGTGGAGCACTGCAGATGAGTGGTTGGTGGTGAGCAGAGCCGAGAGCCTGGGACGGGAGAGCCCAGCGCAGAATGCTGAGTGGACCTGACAGGACTTGGCAGCTCCAGGGGCCTCGGATAGTTGCCCAGAGGGTCACCTGACTCTGACCCTCCCTCTGCAGGAGCACAAGGCCAAGGTGACAGAGCTGGAGCAGCAGGTAGCCCAGGCCAAGACCCGCTACTCAGTCGCCCTGCGCAACCTGGAGCAGATCAGCGAGCAGATCCATGCGCGGCGCCGGGGCCAGCTCCCTCACCCCCCGGGCCAGCTGCGCTCTTCCCCAGTGGGGGCCGAGGCCGGGCCTGATGGTGGCGAGGATGGGGACAGCGGGATCATCGAGGGGGCCGAGGGTGGGGGGCTGGAGGAGGGTGTCAGCCTGGGGCCTGGCCCTGCCCCCGACACGGACACGCTGAGCCTGCTGAGCCTGCGCACTGTGGCTTCAGACCTGCAGAAGTGCGACTCCGTGGAGCACCTGCGGGGCCTCTCGGACCACACCAGTCTGGATGGCCAGGAGCTGGGTCCCCGGAGCGGGGGTCGTAGCGGCCGCCACCAGCGCAGTATCAGCCTGTAGCCCTGTGCTCAGGGTGGCTGGTGCAGTCTTACCACCACTGGCCCATGGAGGGCCCTGCAGGCTCCTAGCTCCCTCTCCTCGGGTCCTCGCTTCCCCCAGAGAGGTCAGGTTGGCTGTGTCTTGAGTCTGTCCTCTTTCTCACCCTGCCCTGCCCCCCACAGGTGGCAGCTCTCTTTGCCTTACCCTTTCAGAAGGCTTGTCTTTGGTTCTCACATCTCCCCTCCGCCTGCTGGCCCCTCAGTCTGATACCGTTTGCTGGCCTCTTTTTGACTTCTTCCATCTGTCTGGTTTTTCCCCTCAGGGAAATTTGTCTAGAAGGCACAGGGATATCATCAGAGAAGGTGGGCGCTGGACCTGGGCCCTGGCATCTTGGCCCCCCCAAGCTTGAGTGAATGGACGGGTGCCCCTCCCACCTCCCCATCTCCCGAGTGGTCCTGAGTGGCAGGGATGCTGCCGAGCCCTCCTAGCAGCCCAGCGCCCCAGTCCTCTGTCCCAGCCTGCCTGTGTGTAACATGTAAGCTGCACTGTGGGGCTGTGTGCCTCTGGAAGACACCACCCATCCCTTTAGTGCTCCCTCCTCATGACCTAAGCCACTTTGCTATGCGTGCCTCAAAGCAGGACTTGAGGGTTACTGGTGTCAGGGAAGGTGAAACCCAATCTCATCGTTGACAAAGGAGGCACCACCAACTCCAAACAGACTCCCGTGTGTGTGGTGTTTCCCCAGCTTGGCTGGGTCCTTAACATTGCCAAGGTGCTAGTGAGTCCATGTTGGGGGATGGAGATGTAGTGAGGTCCTGATGGCTGAAGCCCTTGCCATTCCTGCTGCGGAGTTAGGTTTATTTACTTTTTCTGGGTAGAGGATGCTGAACCAAGTCTCAGCGTCCTCCTGCAGGGTAGAGTTGGGGAGTTTGGTGCTCAATTGCTCTCCCTCGCTCTTCCCCAAACCAAACAATACCTAGTCCACGATCCCCTGGGGGATGCTCAGGTTTGGCTGCAGAGCCTCCGCTGATGTGGGGAAGGTTTGGCCTGGGGTGAGGGAACCCGCCCTCCACCGGGAGCTGCTTCAGGTGTCTGGTGGTACTCCTGTGCTGCGTGGGGCGGGGGAAAGGTAGGGAAACCACACTGGATCTAGGTGCCTCGGGAGCACCGATCCTCCTGTCCCACCCCAGGAGGGCTGAGAGCTGGACTCTGGACAGGATAACTTGTGCCTAGGCCTGTGTGCTGCTGCCATTGACTGGGGGAGGAGCAGGCCTTCGAATAGGAGGTGTCTCCCTGTCCCAGGGTTGAGGCAGTTTGGTCATGATGAGAACCGCCAGGTTTGAGGTGGCCATGGGGGGAGGGAAGAAGGGGGAGGATGTGGGCGTGCGTGCGTGCATGCATGTGCCTGTGTGTATGGGGGAAAAGGGTCTGCCCCTGATTTTATTTAAATAAAATAGTTTATGTAACAATAATGTTTATTGTCCCTTTCAGGGAGGGAAGAGGAGTAGGGGGTGAGGATGGAGAGTGGGGAGGAACAGGGTGAAGCGGTATGCTCTTTTGATGGGGTAGTCAGAGGAGGTCTCTTGGGAGGTGAAGGATGAGATGGATCAAACCCAGGCAATGAGAGGAGGGAAGGCTTATGGCCACAAGGCTGGGGTGAATGCGCACCAAGTCGGCGGTGCCCTGCAACCCCCTACCCTTGCAGCTTCCCGGCCAAGGAGGGCTCTGCAGGGCGGAGTGGGTGTTGTCAGCCACTGGTGGTGCAGACAAGGTGACGATGCCATTCCTGGATGTGAGCGTGAAGAAAGGGGAGGGGCCAGTAGGGTTGTGGGATTTAGCAAATACACAGGATGCCCAGTTAAACTTGAATTTCAGGTAGACGACGTTTTTGGCCCCTGCAGTGTTAAGGACATACTTAATACTAAGTTGTTTGTCATCTATCTGACATTAAAATTGAACATAGATAAAAGGTGACTCCCAAGTCAGGGCTTGACCCGTTGGTGGGTCAGGAGGGGTTTGAATACATTTGGACCCACTGCTTGTGAAACATCTGGTGGAATCAGGTTGGGGAAGAGATGAGAACTTCAGGAGCTGAGGAAGTGGAGAGTGAAGGCTCTCGACCAGACCTCCCCACTGGTGCACCTACATTTGTAGCCAGGTGAGGAGGGAGTCAGCTAAGGGATGGAGAAGGTGCTGCCAGGGAGGAGGAGGGGGAGACCCACTGGAAACCTGGTGGGAAAAGGGTGTCCTGAAGACCTTTAAGGGGCAAGGTGAAGGCCAGGAGTTGAAGGGACAGGAGGGCAGAAGAGTGACCCTGGTGACCTCAGGTGGTAGATGGGCCATTAGGAGCCACTGTGTACCCTTTGACAAGACTGTCCAGGTGTGAGACTGCCTTTCCTGACCTGGCTTATTAATTGAGAAATAAGCAAAGTGTGATAAGGCAGATGGGTGCCAAAATATTTCCTTTATCACTGGAAAAGCGCTGTGAGTGTATGTGTGGCCTGTGTCCTTGGGCAAGTGGGCTTTCTGAGATGATTCCCCAGGGTCATACTTCCCTACCCAGTCTGTGGCAGTGTGGAACCTGTAAGGCTCCTGGTGTAAAGGAACCCCAGAAAAGAAGAGCAGGCTGTGCCCACCCGGTTTCTCCATGCAGAATCACCTACCAGAAAAGGCAATAGTGGAGAGAGAACAGGAGGCTTGGCGCTAATGGCTAACCGTGGCAAATGTGCCCCCTAGCCCTATTGTAACAATAGTGGATTGCACTCACCCAGTGTGTCTCACGTGCCAGGCATATGCATCGATCCATTTAGTACCCATAACAATATTATGGGGTAGGTAGCACCACAGTTGCTTTTTCCAGATGAGAATACAGGCATAGTAGGGGTGCCCAGTCTGCCTTTAGCCTTGTAGAAGGTAATGGAGGCAGTTGGACTCTAGAGTCTAAACTCTTTCAGCCCTTGAGTGAAGCCCCTCACAGGAGCTAGAGGTGAGAAAGTAGAGGGAGTGTGGGTAGTCAACTCTTAGGAAGTGTTACTGGGAAGGGGAGCTGAGAACAGGATGGTCAAGGAATTTTAAAGTAAGCAAGAGATGGTCAAGTTATGGGGGATGTGGAGTCTCTTCTCCCCATGTCATATGTCCTAGTGGTAATGACTTCTTTTGAGCTGTGTCCCCCTCAAGTGAGCAGCTGGGCCTCAGTCTCCCTGGCACCTAGCTCATGCCCAGTACCTAATAGATGCTCAGAAAATGTTCTTTTGCATCTCCCTTCTCCCTGCCCCGGTCCAAATCTATACCAGATTATAGGTTGTCCCTGACCTGTGATAGTTTGACTTGATTTTTTGACTTTACAAGGATGAGAAAGCAGTACACATTCAGTAGAAACCGTACTTCACTTTTGAATTTTGATCTTTTCCTGGGCTAGTGATAGGAGGTACAATACTCTCTCATGATGCTGAGCAGCGACAGCAAGCTGTAGCTCCTAGTCAGCCATACGATCACGAGGGTAAACGACTGATGCACTTAGAACCATTCTATACTCATACAGCCATTCTGTTTTTCAGTTTCAGTACAGTATTCAATAAACTACGTGAGATATTCAACACTTCATTATAAAATAGGCTTTGTGTTAGATGTTTTTGCCCAACAGTAGGTTAATGTAAGTGTTCTGAGCACATTTAAGGTAGTTTAGGCGAAGCTATGATGTTCAGTAGGTTAGGTGTATTAAGTGCATTTTTTAAAAAATATTTATTTATTTATTTGGCCACGCCGGCTCTTAGTTGTGGCACACGGGATCTTTAGTTGCGGCATGCAAACTCTTAGTTGCAGCATGTGGGATCTAGTTCTCTGACCAGGGATTGAACCCGGGCCCCCTGCATTGGGAGCACAGAGTCTTAGCCACTGGACCACCAGGGACGTCCCCTAAGTGCATTTTTGACTTAGGATATTTTCAACTTACGATGGATTTGTCAGGATGTACCCCCATTGTAAGTCTAGGAAGATCTGTACTTTGTTAGTACTGCAGTTAGGAGATAAGATCTGTATCCACAGTCCTAGGAACTCCATGTCTCCAAGTGCGGTTCCCAAATTTCTCGATGCTTCAATTTTATGAGCTGTATGATGAGAAAATCTGGATGTGCTTAGCACGATGCCAGGTTGATAGCCACAATGATGCATGTTAGCAGTTCTCTGAAGCTTCAGAATGCAGTGAAGTTCATGACAGGAGGCCTCATCCCATCTTGTGCTAAACAAGGAGGCTCTTTATAAAGACCCCGCTGAGGGCTGGGTTTCCCTCTTTGGATATGATTTTTTTTTTTTAAAGAAATTCACGTTCTTTTATTTATTTATTTATTTACTTATGACTGTGTTGAGTCTTCGTTTCTGTGCGAGGGCTTTCTCTAGTTGCGGCAAGTGGGGACCACTCTTCATCGCGGTGCGCGGGCCTCTCACCATCACGGCCTCTCGTTGCGGAGCACAGGCTCCAGACGCTCAAGCTCAGTAATTGTGGCTCACGGGCCCAGTTGCTCCGTGGCATGTGGGATCTTCCCAGACCAGGGCTCGAACCCGTGTCCCCTGCATTGGCAGGCAGATACTCAACCACTGCGCCACCAGGGAAGCCCTGGATATGATTTTGGAAGTCTTCCTTACTCTGCCTTGTGCGTGGAGGGGAGATGGACTTCTAGTGCTGTCATGGTCCTGCTCTGTCGGCAGGGGGCAGCAACCACCAGAAAGCAGGCGAAGTGAGATCTGGGTCTCCAGCTCTGTGGGCATTGCTGTGTTAGTCCTACAGGACTACGAGGTTCACCTCTTGGACACTGGGCAGCAGGGCCTGGGAGCACAGTGGGGTGCGGGTTAGGGTCCATACTCCAGAGTTGAACCCTGTCTGTCCCCACACAGACAGGGACCTCTTGCCTCCCTGCATGTCATTGGAACCATCAGCTGTGTGGAAGCTGGGCCAGGTCTGCTGGGGCTGGTGTCATTTGAGACCAGATGTTCTGTGCCTGTGGTGTGCCCTGTCTCTTCAGAGCTCACCTTCTTTATTGGCCTCACTAGTATCCTATCCCTTTCCCTTCCTCACCCTCCTTCCATATTCCCCTCTTGGGAAATCCCATTGACTTCTCCCTACCACCACTCCTGAGCCCCAGACTACCACCTTGTGCCATAGCCTGAACTAAGGACACCAGGGGACCATTTCACTGGCTGGCGAAAGTATGTGTGATTTATTAAGAAATATTTACCAGGATCTTTCAGATTGCAAAACACCGTGGTAGGGCTTGCTAGGAACACCAGAAAATATAATACCGTGGGTGGGACATCCAGGTAAGGAACACGGGGGTGCACATAGCTAATAGGTGATGCAGGGCAGCAAAAAAATAGATAACTAAAGAGGGATGCAATCAAGAGGGCTCTGGGAGGTTATTTGAGCTGGGGATACTCTCTGAAGCTCTGAACCAGCCCCTGGCCTTAGGCTAGAGAGGTGGTAGCAGGAATCCCAGTTCCTCCCCTGCCCCCGCCCCCTGTGACCCCCACCTCCAAGTCCTCCTGTCCCCATGCTTCACTCTTCTGAAATCTGGCATGAGCTCTTCTAGCCAAAGCCTGTGTCTGCCCCATCTTGGTGTTCCCAGGGCCTGGCATATGGCACTCTCCACCAAACATCTGCCCACAGACTTGCTTTCACTTGTGCTACTCTTGGCACAAGTTTCCCCCCTGCTTAACCTGTTAGACTTCTGCCTGTGGCTTGAGGCCCAGCTCATGTGGAATTTTGACCAAAGGCCTTTCTGGTTCCCCAGCTCTCCAGCCAGGTCTGAATTAATCCCACCACCCAAGTTCCCCAAGGTTCATTTGACTTATTGTGGGGCTGGCCCAATGTCACCCCTGGGGTCTTCCCTGACTCCATCTTACTCAACACCTAACATGGTACAATAGACATTGTGACTATATGTCACTTAATACAGCGACTATATGTCATGTATGGTCTAAAGTGGGACACTTGAGGGAATTCCCTGGTGGTCCAGTGGTTAGGACTCCGAGCTTCCACTGCAGGGGGTATAGGTTTGATCCTTGGTTGGGGAACTAAGATCTTGCAAGCTGCGTGGCCAAAAAGAAAAAAAAAGTGGTACACTTGAGTGTGAAAGGGGACAGATGTAACTCAGGACTGAAACACACTGACCACGCTATCCAGAGGGCTGTCATTGACCTGCCTCTGCCACAAGGGGGTTGTGTGCACATTGGATGAGCCACTCAGCTCCTCTGGGCTTTGGTGTTCCAGTCTGCAAGAAGTGGGGCTGAACTGGGTAGATAACCTCTGAATGTTATCTAAAACACTAAAATTATATGGCCAGTGGAGGAGGTTGGGGCCTGTCAGGTGTTTTGGTGGAGAATGTGAGATAGTGGATGTGTCTGGGGTCAGAGCATGAGAACATCAAGGCTAGGGTTGATTAGGGCCCAGCCCAGAGGCAGTGGAGGGCTGCTGGACATTTCTGCTTTGGGCATGAGGTGATGACTGTCCACTGTGGTCAAGGAATTTGGAAGGCTGGGCAGTGGTTTCTCCCTCCTGATGGCAGGCAGGTGGTGGTCACGACACATCAGGGATATACCAGCTTATTCATCAGCACAGCTGGGAAGAGGTGGTGGCAAAATGAGTTTCTTTCCCATTTAGGACAGAGGAACATTTTGATCTAGGATGGAATGAAGATCAGGGCCATGGAGTTTGGCAAAAGGAGACAAACCCTTCCTTAGTTGCTGCTTCATCTCACATGCCTTGTGTGCCACCATGTTCCTTTTCCCCTCTCCTTATGATTTCCATGATAACATGCAGAAGGGAAGGGTCCTCTCCACATCCAACAGGAGGGAATTTCAGTCATGCCTTCTCCAGAGGTGATGCAGGAATTCTTACAAGTGTTGGGGGGACTGGGGGAGGAGTGAGGGAATAGTGGAAGCTCCTGGCATGAAGGGCTTCCTGGCAGGAGGCTCTTAGGGCCTGCTGCTATTTCGGGGAGAATGAGAGGCCCTCACTTAACATCACCTCTCTCTCCTTCTTCTAACCTCAGTGTTGCCGCTGTGGTTTCAGCCTCCCGCTCTCCTCGGAGAGAGAGGCCAGGAACCCACCTGCCCCTGCGCCCCAGGGTGGGAGTGTGAATTCCCACTCTCCTCCCATTTGGCCTTCTTCCAGCTGATCCTTACCCAACCTCTGTTTCCATGTTGGACAGGATTTCCAAAGCCTCGAATCACAAGCTATTGCTTCTCTCTCAAACAGTTGCACTTAGCAGAGGGACTGTGGCTACCCAGTAGGAAGGGACCTGTCAATAACAAGAAAGTCATGAGGCCTTAGAGAGAGGAAAGCTATGTCTTCACAGAACCAACAAAAACCAAACTCAAGGTTAAAAAAAGAAAAAAAATGCAGCCAGGTATTTAGTTAACCAGCCATCTTAGGTATACTATTCGTTTTTGCTCTGAATTGAATTATTTTTTAAAAATCTATTTTAAAGACACATCCAGAGAGAATGTGACAGGCAAAAAGGCAGAATCTGAGAGACAGGAAAATTGATCTGGACACATACATGGAAAGGGATAAGAGGAAACACTGCAACTAGAGAAACCACAGGAATTGGAGAAAGTGAAAGAAGTGGAGTAGAAGAGAGGAAGTGAGATGTGAAGATAGCTGTGTGCACTCAGCTGGGGGAGGGACCACAAGGATAAGAAGAGGAAATCACCCCCAGGTGACTGAGCTAGTAGCAAAGATGGTGCTCAGAGGTGCCTGGACACTAATTGAGCCAAGTCAGATTTATAGCCCTCCCTTATCTTGACCTGTCTTAAGGTTCGTAGGAGTGGGACCATTCCTGGCGCTGCCTACCTTCTGTAGCCGTCTGCTGGCCAGAGATTTATGGCTCTGACGTCAGGGAAATTACTGATAAATCTTGTCTTAGACATGCACCACCCTCCATTGGCTCCAACAGTGTTTGATATCCAGTAATAGAAAACCAGATCCTGTGAGTTGTTAAAAAGCAAAATTCAACTGAGTAAACTTTAAAGACCTTATTCAATGATTCATGAATCAGGCGTCATCCCATCTAGCAGACGGAAAGGAGCTCCAAGGAGCTGTACAAATGAAAGACTTTTATAGGCAGAAGGGAGCAGGAGCAAGGAAGACATATTAGCAAAAAATGGACTGGTTGTGGCAAGGTCACCTTCCTTTAGGGGCTGCAGAGGTCTATCAGGCGGATTACTTCACTAGTGCTGACCAGGTAATTCCTGGTTGGTTTAAAAGTCCATTCCTGGGAGAGGCCAAAACTACTTTAAGTCCTTGGGGTTTAGCATAAGTGACTATATTTTGGGCCTGTTGTCTTGCTTTTAATAGAGTGAATTCAAGACATAGGCAGGGCCCATGGAAGACCTAGGGGAGAGGGGTTGCCATCCTAGGAAATTCTTTTTTTTTTTTTTTTTTTTAAATTAATTAATTTATTTATTTATCTTTGGCTGTGTCGGGTCTTCGTTTCTGTGCGAGGGCTTTCTCTAGTTGCAGCAAGCGGGGGCCACTCTTCATCGCGGTGCGCAGGCCTCTCACTATCGTGGCCTCTCCCGTTGCGGAGCACAGGCTCCAGATGCGCAGGCTCAGCAGTTGTGGTGCACGGGCTTAGTTGCTCCGCGGCATGTAGGATCTTCCCAGACCAGGGCTCGAACCCGTGTCCCCTGCATCGGCAGGCAGACTCCCAACCACTGCGCCACCAGGGAAGCCCCTCCTAGGAAATTCTTGAATTCTTTCTTGGAAGTAGCTATCCTATTACCAGGTAGCAGAGGACCAAGGGGAATGTGCCTTAGGACATGCCCAAGGACCTCTTGGCAGCTCTGCACCATTAATTCCGTGAGGATATGTGTGCCTGGAACCCAGCCAAAGCTGAACAAGCCTCTCTAATCAAAATATTGTTGTTTTCTTGAGGACTTGTGGGTTCTGAGAATTTTGTGCTTCTTTGTGGGGCATACTCTTTCAGTTATGAGCATGAAAATCTCAGTGCAATGAGGACAGAAGAAATATTTGCTTCTCACCCATCCTTCATCTTAAACATGGCTCAGTAGGGAAGCATCGCCCAGAGACTCTGGCCCAGAGAAGGTTCTTCTAGAACCCTGGTTCCTAAAGTATATTCTTCAGACCAGCAACATAAACATCACCTGAAACGTTTTATAAATGCACATTCTCAGGCCCCACCACCTTACACTAATCCCACCACTCCAGAGGTTCTGGATCAGAAATTCTGGGGTGGCACCAAGGACCTGCTTAACAAGCCCTCCAGGTGACTCTGATGCTCACTGGAGTCTGAGAATAGGCAGGTATAGGGGATGTGGGAAATGCATACAGGGCACCTAAGACTTGCACTTCATTCACCTTTTATTTGCCAAAGTGAGTTACTTGGCCTAACTTCAAAGGAGTGGGAAGTGCAACTTACAATGTGCCCTGGAAGAGGGAGTTCTGGGTATTTTAGACCATAGATAGTGTTAAATAACGAAAATTAAACCGAGTAAATTTTCAAGATCTAATTGGTTTTATTGAACGAGTCATGAATCAGGCATCATCTCATCTAGCAAGTAGAAAGGAGCTCCAAGATTGGAAGAACTAATATTGTTAAAATGGCCATACTACCTAAAGCAATCTACAACTTAAATGCAATCCCTATCAAATTACCCATGACATTTTTCACAGAACTAGAACAAATAATCCTAAAATTTACATGGAACCATAAAAGACCCAGAATTGCCAAAGCAATCCTAAAGAAAAAGAACAAAGCAGGAAGCATAACTCTCCCAGACTCCAGACAATACTACAAAGCTACAGTAATCAAAACAGTGTGGTATTGGCACAAAAACAGACATATGGAACAGTGGAACAGAACAGAGAGCCCAGAAATAAACCCGCACATCTATGGACAATTAATCTTTGACAAAGAAAGCAAGAATATGCAATGGAGAAACGACAGTCTCTTCAGCAAGTGGTGTTGGGAAAGCTGGATAGCGACATGTAAATCAGTGAAGTTAGAACACACCCTCTCACCACACACGAAAATAAACTCAAAATGGGTTAAAAACTTAAATATAAGACATGACACCATAAAACTCCTAGAAGAGAACATAGGCAACACATTCTCTGACATAAATCGTAGCAATGTTTTCTTAGGTCAGTCCAAGAAAACTTCTATCGCTACTTCCAAGGCGATAGAAATAAAAGCAAAAATAAACAAATGGGATGTAATAAAACATAAGCTTTTGCATAGCAAAGGAAACCATAAACAAAAGGAAAAGACAACTTACAGGCTGGGAGAAAATATTTGCAAACAGCGAGACTGACAAGGGCTTAATTTCCAAAATATACAAACAGCTCACATAATTCAATAACAAAAAAACCCAAACAACCCAATCAAAAAATGGGCAGAACACCTAAACAGACATTTCTCCAGGAAGACATACAGATGGCCAATAGGCACATGAAAAGATGTTCAACATCACTAATTATTAGAGAAGTGCAAATCAAAACTATGATGAGGTACCACCTCACACCAGTCAAAATGGCCATCATTAAAAAGTCTACAAGTAATAAATGCTGGAGAGGGTGTGGATAAAAGGGAATCCTCCTACACTGTTGGTGGGAATGTGAATTGGTGCAGCCACTTTAGAAAACAGTATGGAGCTTCCTCAAAAAACTAAAAATAGAGTTGCCATATCATCCAGCAATCCCACTCCTGGGCATATACCCAGACAAAACTATAAAGCAAAAAGATACATGCACCACTATGTTCATAGCAGCAGTATTTACAATAGCCAAGACATGGAAGCAACCTAAGTGTCCATTGACAGATGAATGGATAAAGAAGATGTGGTATATATACATATATATATATATATATATATATACACACACATATATATATATATATATATACACAATGGAATACTACTCAACCATAAAAAAGAATGAAATAATGCCATTTGCAGCAACCTAGAGATTATCATACTAAGTGAAGTAAGTCAGAAAAAGAAAGACAAATACTATATGATATCACTTATGTGTGGAATCATGACACAAAAGAACTTATCTACGAAGCAGAAAGAGACTCATAGACATAGAGAACGGAACAGACTTGTGGTTGCCAAGGGGGAGGGGTTGGGGAAGGAATGGATTGGGAGTTTTGGATTAGCAGATGCAAACTATTATATATATATATTATATATATATAATATATATATGATAAATATATATATAATTGAATCACTTTGCTGTATGCCAGAGACTAACACATTGTAAATCAACTATACTTCAATGAAATATATTTTAAAAAACAGTACAAAATTTAAAAAGAACGGAGCTCCAAGGAGCTGTACAAAATGGAAGGCTTCTATAGACAGAAGAGGGAAGTGATAAGGACAGAGCAGATTACGTTTTCCTTTTGGAGATGGAAAGGTTCTTTGTGGCAGATCACCTCATTGGTGCTGACCAGAAAATTCCAAATTGACTGGTTAAGACTACATTCCTGGGGAAGGTTGAAACTGCAATTAGGTTAGGTATTAAGCCATGGTTTGGTGATGTGGGCTTAGCACAAGTGACTCCATTTAGGCCTGTTTTTTTTTAACTGTAGGAAAAAACAGTAGCCATGAACATTATCAGGGGAGGTGGCAGAAGCTTGGATTTGCTCTTTCGATTTTCATAATGCATTTCTTTTTTTTTTTTTTAAATGATTATTCTATGTTTATTTTATTTATTTTATTTATGGCTGTGTTGGGTCTTCGTTTCTGTGCGAGGGCTTTCTCTAGTTGTGGCAAGCGGGGGCCACTCTTCATCATGGTGCGCGGGCCTCTCACTATCGCGGCCTCTCTTGTAACGGAGCACAGGCTCCAGACGCGCAGGCTCAGTAATTGTGGCTCACGGGCCCAGCCGCCCCGCGGCATGTGGGATCTTCCCAGACCAGGGCTCGAACCCGTGTCCCCTGCATCGGCAGGCAGACTCCCAACCACTGCGCCACCAGGAAAGCCCCATAATGCATTTCTGAAAAATAGAGCCTTTGGAGCATAAGCACAGTGTCATTATAATTTCTTGGTTTTATCTATTAGGCCAAATTAAAGCTTCCCCAATTACCTCATAAATGCCCCATTTACAGTGGGTGGTCTTCAGGGTCCAAACATTGCACTGGGAATGTTAAGTGGCTTTAGTCTGGTCTGTGTCTCTGAGGTTGTTTCCACAGATCAAGTGGGGACATTATTAACACACTGTGGAAAAAAATTTTCCACAGTATTTTATGGCAAGACAAGAAAAATTTAAACAAAAAAATTTCTCTGCCCTTTGGCCTCTTCTCTCCCCTCTCTGTGCATTGTGTATCTGTGTTATGCATCAACCAAACCTCTCCCATTGGCAGAAATACCTGCTCAACCCTGAAGAGCAACATTCTCCTAGCATCAACAAGACAACTGCTTAAAAGATAAACCACTTTCTTGATTTTGTAAGGGGTCACATGACCCACTACTTCATACTTGCAGATTTGGATTGTGTAAACTGTCGATAATACATCATTTCATATACAGCCCTCTGTCTCAAAAAACTTATATAAATGTGCTTTGACTTCTATTGGGCAGAGCAGTTCTCAGAGCTTTCTGAGATGCTGTTCCTAGGTTATAATCCTCAATTCGGCTCAAATAAAACTTTCCATTTCTTTCGTAGAGTGACTGATTAAGTTTTCGTCGACAACACAGATTCTGACTTAGTGGGTCTGGGGCCAGAGTGTCTGTGTCTCGCTTGGAAGAGTGAGGCCTTAAGTCCTCTCCAGAGCCCTATTGCAGTGCATGCAACAAAATTCCTGCTGGCAAGGAGCTTCCACCTAGCTGTGTACCATACTGCATGGTTTATGTTATTAAAAAGACCCAGGCCTGGGGAATATATTTGCGGACAAAGAATGTCACCTGCCATTTCAGTAAACAAAATATGTTGTGGCCATAAAGTCATCAGCCACTGCAGCTGCCCCGAAGGTGCACCCTGAGGGGAACTGGAGAAAAACAGGACAGTTAAGGTGCATATCAAAGGAATAATTTCAATGAGCACAGACTTTTACATCTTCCCATATACAGAAAAGCAGTAAAGTCATTAACTTGAGATGCCTGTTTTTTGTGATTAGCAGTAATATTTTGATGTCCGACTACATTTTTTTTTTCAGCAAAAACTATATATCCTGGCTCCTTCCTTACCTTTTTGTAACAGTTTCTCAGAGCTATCTGAGAGGCTATATCTTGGGCTTAAAGTCCTCAGTAAGTCTGCCAAATAAATCATGATTCTCAGCTTTTAGGTTGTGCATTTTTTTCAGTCAACATATTGATTTTGGCTTTAGTGATATTGTGATTTATAAAATATATAGATATACATTGGTCTTCCTCCTGTTCCTGGCACAGGGCTCCTAAAACTCTTGGAATTTCCTAAATGATAAGCGCTATAAACGTGTCTTTCATTATATTGATGAGGTGACTTTTGGAAAGCCTCTAGGTAACTCAAGGCTGGGGGCTGGTTGCCAGGGGAACCAACCATGTGATTAAAGAGTTGGAACTTTTAGACCACCCCCACCCCCACCCCCACCCCCAATCCCCTAGGAGGAGAGAGGGGCTAGAGATTGAGTTCAATCATCAGTGGCAAACCATGGCTATGTAATGAAGCCTCCATAAAAACCAAACAGAATGTTTGGAGAGCTTCCACGTTGGTGAACATGTGGAGTTTTTGGGAGAATGGAGATTCCAGAGAGCATGGAAGCTCTGCACCCTTTCCCACATACCTTGCCCTATGCATCTCTTCCATTGGCATTTCCTGAGTTATATCCTTTTCTAATCCAGTAAGTAAAATATTTATCTGTGTTCTGTGAGCTACTCTAGCACATTAATCAAGCCCAAGGAGGGGTCATGGAAACCCATCTATAGCTGATAGGTCAAAAGCATGGGTGACAACTTGGACTTAGGATTGGTGTCTGAAAAGAAGTAGGGGCAGTTTTGTAGGACTGAGCCCTTAACCTGTGGGATCTGGTGCTATCTTCAGGTAGATTGTGTCAGAATTGAGTTAATTCCTTAGTGATGTTGGAGAAAATACATATCAGAGGGACTTCTCTGGTGGTCCAGTGGTTAAGACTCCATGGTCCCAATGTAGGGAGCCTGGGTTCAATCCCTGGTCATGGAACTAGATCCCTCATGCTGCAGCAAAGATCCCTCACGTGGCAACACAGATTCCGTGTACTGAAACTAAGACCTGGTGCAGCTAAATAAATAAATATTAAAAAAAAAAAAAAAGAAAATACATATCAGAGGTTTGTTCCTCTAGAAATTATATTTTGATTTAGAAGAAGCCTAAAATTTTGCAAAATAAACTGATATATTAATAAAATTCTTAGAACCATATTGATTCATTAAATAACTAAAAAAAAAAACCCAATTTCTCGAATATATAGCAATATACTATTATTAAGATCCCTATCCTAGAAGACTTCTAATTTCAACTCAGACATGTGGAGAACTTGGAGTTCTTACAGTCCTATCCATACACCAAGAAAAAGCTGGACAAACTGAAAATCAATGACTTTTCTTGGACTCATCAGAGAACTGAGTTTCAGAGAAAATTGCCAACCCCAAATCTGGAGAGACAGGCAAATCAGAGGACATAGCCAAGATCTGTTAACCTGGAAGGCACTTGAGCCATAACCTGGTAGAAACACTTATATGGTATTTTTGATGAATTGCCTGAGTTTGAGTGTGGATCAGTGTGAGATTGAGAAACTCCTAGAGCCACAATCTCAGAGAACCCCTTACTCTTACGGGCTTCAACTCCAGAAATCCCAAGAGGTTTGCCCAGGGCATTCTACATAACAGACTACTATCCAGGGAAAACACATTACCAGAGCTTATTCCACCAGGGGAAGGACATTTTTCCAACCCCAGCCCTTTCTAGTTTTCCTATCTCACCTAAGGAGGGAGGGTTTTGAAGCTATAAAAGAAGAAACATTTGTGAAGGTCACAGGCTCACTAAAAGACTAAAATTTAATTGGAAGATTATAGAATGCTTCTCCTCCCCACACCTTGCAACCACACCAATGTGCTCCAATATACTAATCGTGAATTACAGTTAAAAGAGCTACAAGACAAAGGCTCTCTCAGAGAAGGAATACTTAGGGAAGCCCAAAGTAATAAAGGTCACAAAAACAAGGAAACTAGTGGAATTTGAAGCCTCTAGTATCTATAAATTTAGAATACATTAAACAAAGTCCAACTCCAAAGCCCAAATCCTAGTCAGGTTAATTCAAATCCTCATACTAAAGGATTTACCTCAGTTCCTATTATTGGATAAAACATTTTAAGGTTTCTACCAAATATTACATATCATGCAAAAAGGCAAAAAAAGAAATAAAAACAGTCTAAAGGGACAAAATGAGCATCAGACCAGACTCATATGTTGAAATTATCAGAGAATTTAAAATAACTATTATTAACACATTAAGGGCTCTAGTGCAAAAGGTAGACATCATGCGAGAAGAGTTGGATAATGCAGAAGAAAGAGGGAAACTTAAGAAAGGATAAAAAAGAAAGGCTAGATGTAACAGAAAATCCAGGAGAAAGAATAAAAAGGGAAAGTGATGTAACAGAAATAAAGAATGGCTCCTCAGTAGTCTTGACAGGGCTGAGGAAATATGATCTTAAGATAGGTCAGTAGGAATTTCCCAAATTGAAGTGCAACAAGAAAAAAGAATTGAAAAACATCCAGAACACCCAAGAACTGTGGGACAATTTCAAAGCATTTAACATATGCATATTTGGAATACCAGAAGAAAGAGAAGAGAAGGAGACTGGTGCAAAATAAGTACTTGAAGTAATAATGGCCAAGAACTTTCCAAAATTAATGGCAGACATTAAATCATAATTCCAAGAATCTCAGCATCAAACAGAATAAATACCCAAAGTAACTACACTTAGGTATTATATTCAAATTGCAGAAAATTAAAGAGGAGAAAATCTTGAAAGAAGTCAGGAAAAAAGAAAACAAAAGCCAAACCAACCTACCTTGACTATAGAGAAACAAGGTAAAGAATTACAGCGACTTCTAATCAGAAACCATGCAAGCAAGAAGAGAGTGAAGTGAAATATTTAAAGTTTTGAAAGAAAAAAAACCCCTAGCATTCTATATCAACAAAATTATTTTTCAAAAGTAAAGGATAGATGAAGACTTTCTCAGACAACTGAAAACTGAGGTGATTCACCAGCAGAAATGTTAAAAACATTTTCTCAAGGTAGAAAGAAAATGATAAAGGATAATGAAGGATAATGAAATTTGGATCTATATGAAGAAAACAAGAACACTGCAAGAGAAATATATTAAATTAAAATAAATCTTTTCTTGTAATTTATCTAAAATATAACAATTTGTTTAAAATTATAAAATAGCAACAATATATTGGATGATTAAGCATATGGATAACTCTGTCATCCATGCTCCTGCACTATGTATAAAGTGGAATAGTGTCATTTGAATGTGGATTTAAATTATTTAAAAATGTATATTGTAAGTTCTACAGCTAATTTTTTTAATATTTATTTATTTTATTTATTTATTTTTGGCTATGTTGGGTCTTCATTGCTGTGCACAGGCTTTCTCTAGTTGCAGTGAGTGGGGAGCTACTCTTCGTTGCGGTGCACAGGCTTCTCATTGCAGTGGCTTCTCTTGTTGTGGAGCATGGGCTCTAGATGCATGGGCTTCAGTAGTTGTGGCATGCAGGCTCAGTAGTTGTGGCTCACAGGCTCTAGAGTGCAGGCTCAGTAGTTGTGGTGCACGGGCTTAGTTGCTCTGCGGCATGTGGGATCTTCCCAGACCAGGGCTCGAACTCATGTCCCCTGCATTGGCAGGTGGATTCTTAACCACTGCACCACCAGGGCCCAACAGCTAATTTTTTAAGGAAGTAGAAATGAGAGAGAAGAGATCAAATAGAATTATTTCAAATGCTCAGTTTACACCAGAGAGGGCAGATAAAGAAACCTCTAGCAATGACTAGAAAAAAGTTACAAACATGGTTGATATTAATTTAAATATGTCAATAATTACTTTAAATGTGAATGATCTTAGTATGCCAATTAAAAGACAAAATTATCTTTTGGATAAAAAAAACACAACAAGACCCAAATATGTACTTACAAGAAACTCTTTTTAATATAAAGACCCTGACGACTTACAAAGTTAAAAGTAAAAGAGGGAGAAAGATATAGGATGCTAACACTAATCAAATGAAAGCTGAAGTAGTTATATTAATTTTAGACAAAGAGAATTTAGAACAATGAAAATTATCAAGAATAAAAAGGAGTAATATTATTAATAATGATAATGGGGTCAGTTCTCCAAGAAGACAGCAGTTTTAAACACATATGTTACAAAAGAGTGTCAAAATGTGTGAAATGAAAACTGATAGAACTAAAAGAAATAGACAAATTCACTTTTATAGTTGAGATTCCAACACCTGCTGTCAGTAAGTGACCAATCAAGCAGGCAGGAAATCAATAAAGATATATTTGACCTGAATAGAACTATGAAGTAACTAGATCTAAGTGGCATTTTTTGAATACTCCATCCAACAACATGTCAAACTTGGGTGGAATATTCACTGAAAAAGACCACTTCTGGGTCATAAAAAGTACCTTTCCAGCAACTCCACTACTGGGTATATAGCCAAAATAATTGAAGGCAGGATCTTGAAGAGATATTTGCACATCTGTTTTCAAAACAGCACTCTTCACAATAGCCAAGAGGTAGAAGCAACACAAATGTCCCTTGACAGATGAATGGATAAACAAAATGTGGTATATACAATACATACAATGGAATATTATTCAGCCTTAGAAAGGACATTCCGGCACATGATACAACACGGATTAACTCTGAGAACATTATGCTGAGTGAAATAAGCCAGTCACAAAAAAACAAATACTGTCTTATATGAGGTACCTTATGTGAGTAGACAAATTTATAAAATCAGAAAGTAGAATGGTAGTTTCCAGGAGGTGGAAAGAGGAGAGAATAAGGAGTTGTTATTGAATAGGTATAGAGTTTCAGTTTTGCAAGATGAAAAAGTTCTGGAGATTTGTTGCACAGCAATGTGAATATGTTTAACAAAACTGTACTTTACACTTAGAAATCGTTAAGATGGTAACTTTTATGTTATGCACATTTTAATACTAACAAATTTGAAAGGTTAGAAATCAAAGTATAGTTTCAGACCACAATTTGTAATTATCAGCAATCAATAACAGGAAGCTGGAAAATCTTCATATATTTGAAAATGAAACAAAAAACTTTTACCCATAAGGGAAGAGAATCTGAAGAAGAATATATATATATATATTCAAGTTTTGTGAGATGCAGTGAAAGTAATGCATGGAGGGAAATTTATAGCATTTAATGTATATATTAGAAAAAAATCTAAAATCAATAACTTAAGGTTTTCCCTTAAGAAACCAGAACAGAAAAGCAATAGCCTAAAGCAAGCAGAACAAAAGGAATAATAAACTATAAAATTAAAAATGGGAAACCAGTAGAAAACAAAATCAAAGGAAACCAAACCTGGTTCTTTGAAAAGATCAGTAACATTGATAAGCCAGGCTAACCAAGAAAAAAAGGGAGGAGACACAAATTACCAATATCAAATGTTCATTACTGATGATCCCATGGACATCGGAATAATAATAAAGCAATACTATGAAAAACTCCATGCTCACAAATTAGATGATTTTAATGAAAAGAACCAGTTTCTTGAAAGATACAAATTGCTAAAACTCACAAAGGAGAAATACATAAGCTGAATAGTTCTATATCTATTAAAGAAATGGAACAAATAATTATTAAACTTCCAAAAAAGAAAGCACCAGGCCCAGATGGTTTCACTGGTGAATTCTAACAAACATTTAAGAAAGAATATATAACAATTCTCCACAGTCACTTCCAGAAAATAGAAGCAGTGGGAACACTTCCAAACACATTCTATGAGGCCAGCTTTATCCTAATACTAAAACCAAATAAAGATATCACAAGAAAGGAAAACAACAGGCCAATATCTCTCTTGAACATAAATTCAAAAAATCCTCAATAAAATAGTAACCTATCAAATCAAACAAGGTAGTTATACACCACAACCAGGTGAGATTTATTCCAGGTATGCAAGGCTTATTCAACATCTTAAAATCAATGTAATTATTCACATCAACATACTAAAGAAGGAAAATCATATGATCATATTAACTGATGCAGAAAAACAGACAAAATCCAACACTCATTCCTGATAAAAATTCTCAGCAAATTAGTAATAAAGTAAAACTTCCTCAGTTTGACAAAGAATATACAGAAAACTTACAGCTAATATCATACATAATGGTGAAAACTGGATGCTCTCCTAAGAGCTGGAAGAAAGTGAGGGTGTCTTCTCTTAGCACTCTTCTTCAAAACTGTACTGGAAATCCTAGCTAGTGCAATAACACAAGAAAAAGAAATAAAAGGCTAAAGATTAGAAAGAAAGAAATAAAACTATTTGCAGAAGATACAATTGTCTATATATAAAATTCCAAAGAATTGACACACAAAAAAACAAAATAATACAAAACAAGTCATGGAACTAAGCAAATATTGCAAGATCACAGGATACAAAGTTAATATACAAAAGTCAATTACTGGGCTTCCCTGGTGGCGCAGTGGTTGAGAATCTGCCTGCTAATGCAGGGGACACGGGTTCGAGCCCTGGTCTGGGAAGATCCCACATGCCACGGAGCAGCTGGGCCCGTGAGCCACAACTACTGAGCCTGCGCGTCTGGAGCCTGTGCCCCGCAACGGGAGGGGCCGCGATAGTGAAAGGCCCGCGCACCGCGATGAAGAGCGGTCCCTGCACCGCGATGAAGAGTGGCCCCCACTTGCCGTAACTAGAGAATGCCCTCGCACGAACCGAAGACCCAACACAGCCAAAAATAAAAAGAAATAAATAAATAAAGTAGCTATAAAAAAAAAAAAAAAAAAAAAAAAAGTCAATTACTTATCTTGAGGACATTATACTAAATGAAATAAATCATTCATAACAAGACAAGTATTGTATGATTCCACTTATATGAGATACCTAGAGTAGTCAAATTCATAGAAACAGCAAATAGAATGGTGGTTACTAGGGACCTGGGAGAAGGGAAATTGGGAAGCTATTACTTAAGTGTATAGAGTTTTTTTTTGCAAGACGAAAAAGTTCTGGAGATTGGTTGCAGAACAATGAGAATATATTTAACACTTGAAAATGATTAAGATGATATTTTATATATTTTACCATAATCAAAACATAAAAATAAATGGTATTAAAAAAGAATTACAAGGGCTTCCCTGGTGGTGCAGTGGTTGAGAATCTGCCTGCCAATGCAGGAGACACGGGTTCAAGCCCTGGTCTGGGAAGATCCCACATGCCGCGGAGCAACTAGGCCCATGAGCCACAGTTACTGAGCCTGCGCGTCTGGAGCCTGTGCTCCGCAACAAGAGAGGCTGCAATAATGAGAGGCCCGCGCACCACGATGAAGAGTGGCCCCCACTTGCCACAACTAGAGAAAGCCCTTGCACAGAAACGAAGACCCAACACAGCCATAAATAAATAAATAAATAAAATAAATAAACCCAAAAGTTAAAAAAAAAAAAAGAATTACATTCTATATACTAGCAACTAACAATTGGAATTTGAAATAAAAAATTCCATTCACAATAACACCCTAAAAAAAGAAATAGGCATAACTAACAAAATATATTAAGGATCTATATGCAGAAAACTATAAAACACTGATGAATAAAACGAAGAAGATCTAAATAAATGGAGAGATATTCCATATTCATGGATTGGAAGTCTCAATATTGTTATGATGTCAGGTCTTCCCAATGTGATCTTTGTATTCAATGCAATTTCAATTAAAATCCCAGCAAGCTATTGTGGATATTAACAAACTGATTCTAAACTTTATGTGGAAAGGCAAAATATCTAGAATAGACAGCACAATACTAAAGAAAAAGAACAAATTTGGAGGACTGACACTACTCAATTTCAAATCTTATTAGAATGCTGCAGTAATCAAGATAGTGTGCTGTTGACAAAAGAACAGACACATAAATCAGTGGAACAGAATACAGGGCCCAGTAATAGACCTGCACAAACATAGACAACTTATCTTTATCAAAGGAGCAAAGGCAATTCAATGGAGAAAGGATAGTCTTTTCAACAAATGGTACTGAACAAATTGGACATTTATATCCAAAAAAAAAAAAAAACACTTTGACACAGACCTTACTTTACACAAAAGTTAAATCAAAATGGATCATAAACCTAAATGGAAAATGCTAAACTATAAAGTTTCTTGAAGAAAACATAGGAGAAAATGTACATGACTTTGGATTTGATAATGTGTTTTTCAATACAATATCTGTAATACTATCCATGAAACAAAAAAATAAAAATTTTCCTGTTAAAATTAAAGCCTCTGCTCTGCTAAAGACATTGTTCAGAGAATGAACAAATTTTACCCAAAGACTAGAGTAATATTTGTAAAACAGATTTTTGATAAAATATTTGTATCCAAAATATACAAAGAGCTCTTAAAACTCAACCAGAAAATAAACAACTCAATTTAAAAATGGGCAAAAGATCTGAACAGACAGTTCACTGAGAAAGATGGCAATTATTTGAACATATGAAAAAGTGCTTAAGATCATATGTCCTTAGGGAACTGCAAATTAGAACAACAATAAGATACCACTACACACTTATTAGAATAGCTAAAATGCAAATAACTGATAATACCAACTAATGGAAAGGATGTGGAGCAAAAGGAACTCTCACTGATAATGAGAATGCAAAATGGTACAGCTTCTTTGAAGACAGTTTGGCACTTTCTTACAAAACTAAACGTAATCTTACCATATGACCCACGATCATGCTCCTAGGCATTTACACAACAGATTTGAAATTTTATGTCCACACAGGAACCTGCATGTGAATGTTTATAGTAGATTTATTCATAATCACCAAAAGTGGGAAGCAAGCAAAATGACTTTTAATAGGAATGTATAAACAAACTGGTACATCCATACAGTGGAATATTTTTCAGTGATAAAAAGAAATGAGCTACCATGCCAGGAAAATAAATGTATAAATCTTAAATGCATATTGCTAAGTGAAAGAAGCCATCCAGAAAAAGCTAAATAACAAAAATTTCCAATTGTATGACATTCTGGGAAAGGCAAAATTGAGAGACCTTCAACAGATTAGAAGTTGCGAGGGATCTGAGGGAGGAAGGAAGGGTTGAATAGGTAAAGCATAGGGAAATTTTTAGGCTGGTGAACTTCTGTGTAATATTGTAATGGTGAATAAAAAACAGTAAGCATTTGTCAAAACCCATAAAACTTTATAGTACAAAGAGCAAACCTTAATGTATAAAAAATTAAAAAAATAATTTAGGAGATGAGGAGAACCCTTAAAAGAAGACATTAAGATTGTTACAAAGTTATCTAAATTTATTATAAACATATGAGGCAACATCATTGAAGGGGGTGGGGGAATAAGGTGCTGACCTAGATAAGTAACTTCAGAAACAGGTGGAGTCTGTAAGCCTAAGGCAAAAGGAACTGTTCACAAGCACTCTACTTTAGTTGATAAAGCGATTTTTCATAGGGATAACAATTCCAATACTGCTATACATGTTTATATTAGAACTGAACAATTAAGAAAAAGGATGGCCAATGGTGGGAGTCCTGTTGTTCGACTAGGAGCTTACAGATAAGAAAGGGAAAGAGGCTAGTATGATCTACGTGTTAATGGAGTAGAATTTGAGACATCGGTGTGAACTCATGTTTAGCTTAATATAGGTACTGACAGTTACATATAGAAATATTTATGGATATATGTATATACATGTGTTAGTATACCACATGTATCTCCTTGTTTTGTTAGCTGAGAGAGTCTAGTAACAATGACATGCCAGTATTAAAGGAGAGTCACTCACTGGTGAGACTCTAGATCTTGGCATGTTCCTTCTGATGCATGAGATATCCTTGAGGTATAAGATGTAGAAAATGACACATATATCAGCACAAGACTCCTGGCTACATCCTCTATTCTGACCCAGCTTCCCCAGAAAATTCTCCATCCTTAAAGCAAACTGAAAGCCTGTCATGTGTACCTCACTCCCATCCCCATTGTTTTACAAGAGAAACAGCTGCCTAGATATCTTGGCACCAGCTTACAGAGGGATTCTGGAATGAGACAATGAGAAAAGCCCTTTCACCAACTCACGCAGCACCAGCTCAGGCAGGAAAAGGAAACTGCTCAGTGGGAGCTTCTTTTCACATTTTAGCTGAAGCATCCACTCTAGCAGATATCACAGAACAAAGAACTTAGAAGTCTTAGTTAGTGCAAGAAAACTTCTCATGGCTTTTAAGTGACATCTTTTAACTTCTATCAATTAGAGATAAATAAAACCTGAGGGTCAAATACCTGCAGAGCACCCTGTCATACACATTCTGCAAGGAGGCTCCAAACTGTAGATTTTTTGTTGGTATTATTTTCCTGCTAGGTAGTGCTCTAAGTGGTTAGAGGGAAATTTAACATCTCCACTGTCATTGTGGAAGACATCCAGGAAAAATATGGGAAAAATTAGAATTTATGAGGACACTTGGGGAAAGCACCACATTTGCTGAATCCCATATATTTGGTATGTTGTGTGTTCATTTTCATTTATCTCAACTATTTTCTAATTTCTCTTTTGATTCTTCTTTGACCCATTGATTATTTAGGAGTTTGTTGTTTAATTTCCATGTATTTGTGAGTGTCCCAAATTTCTTTCTGTTATTGATTTCCAATTTCATTTCATTGTGGTCAGAGAACACACCTTGTATTATCTTTAGCTCTTTAAACTTATTGAGGTTTGTTTTATGGTCTGGCATATGGTCTATCCTAGAAAATGTTCCAGTGCACTAGAGCAGAATATATATTCTGCTGTTGTTGGTGGAGTGTTCTATAGAAACCTATTAGGTCTAGTTGGTTTATAATGTTGTTTAAGTCTTTTATTTCCTTGTTGATCTGTCTAGTTTTTCTATCCATTATTGAAAGTGGGGTTCAAGTAGAAGTCTCCAACTATTATTGTTGAATTGTCTATTTTTACTTCATTTCTGCCGTGTTTTCGGTGCTCTGTTGTTAGGTGCGTATGTGTTAATAATTTTTATATCTTTCTGATGGACTGACCCTTTTATCACTATAAAATGTTCCTCTGTATCCATGGTAATACATCTTGCCTTAAAACCTACTTTGTCTCTTATTAGTGTAGCCACTCCAGCTTTCTTTTGGTTTCTGTTTGCATGATATATCATTTTCCATCCTTTTACTTTCAGTCTCTTTGTATTTTTGAACTTAAAGTATGTCTCCTCTAGACAGCATATTGCTGGATCTGTTTTTTAAATCGAGGCTGATGATCTCTGCCTTTTGATTGTATTATTCAACCCAATCATTTAATTTTATTACTGATATAGTTGAATTTATATCTGCCATTTTACTTTTTGTTCTCCATATGTCTCATATCTTCTTTGTTCTTCTATTCTTTTTTACTACTTTATTTTGCATTAAGTGAATATTTTCCAATGTAGTATTTTATTTAATGAATTTTTCACTACATATTTTTCTGAATTATTTCCTAAGTTGCTGTTATAAGGCTGCCTATGTACATCTTAATTTATCAGAATCAGCTTTGTATTTGTGCTAAATTCCATTGATCATAAAAACATTACTCCTATGGAAAAACAAATACCGTATGCTAACACATATATATGGAGTCTAAAAAAAAAAAATGGTCTGAAGAACCTAGGGGCAGGACAGGAATAAAGACACAGATGTAGAGAATGGACTTGTAGACACGGGGAGGGGGAAGGGTAAGCTGGGATGAAGTGAGAGAGTGGCATGGACTTATATACACTACCAAATGTAAATAGATAGCTAGTGGGAAGCAGCCACATAGCACAGGGAGATCAGCTTAGTGCTTTGTGACCACCTAGAGGGGTGGGATAGGGAGGGTGGGAGGGAGACACAAGAGGGAGGAGATATGGGGATATATGTATATGTATAACTGATTCACTTTGTTATAAAGCAGAAACTAACACACCATTGTAAAGCAATTATACTCCAATAAATGTTAAAAAAAAAACACAAAAAACATTACTCCTATGTAGTTCTATTGTGTTTTACCCTCATTTTGAGGAACTACTGTTATATGTATCATATTGACAAGTGTTAGAAACATAACAATACATTTATATAATTTTTACTTTGTATAACTTCATATCCTTTAAAAAAGGGAAGAAATGAGAACAAGTACATATTTATGTTTTATCATTTGTTTCTCTTGATTTGTTCTTATAGATTTGAATAGCCATCTTATTACATTTAGATATGTTATAGGCACAATAATACATTATATACATATTGTTTTTGTTTTTATTTTTTTTAGAAAGGAAGTTATTTTATTTATTTATTTATTTATTTATTTATTTATTTATGGCTGTGTTGGGTCTTCGTTGCTTCACAGGCTTTCTCTAGTTGTGTTGAGCAAGGGCTACTCTTTGTTGTGGTGCATGGGCTACTCATTGCAGTGACTTCTCTTGTTGCAGAGCACGGGCTGTAGGTGCTTGGGCTTCAGTAGTTGTGGCACGTGGACTCTTGAGTGCAGGCTCAGTAGTTGTGGTGCTTGGGCTTAGTTGCTCTGCGGCATGTGGGATATTCCCAGACCAGGGCTCGAACCGATGTTCCCTGCATTGGCAGGTGGATTCTTAACCACTGAGCCACCAGGGAAGCCCTACATATTGTTTTATACCATTGCTTTTTAAATGACTTCAGAGAAAGAAAGGAAAATAAATATGCATTTTTACTTTAATAATTACATAATTACACTTGCCACTGTCCTTTGTTTTGTTTGTTTGTTTGTTTTGTATGGATTTCATTAACAGTCTGGCATCATTCGCTTTCATCCTGAAGATCTTTCAGTATTTCTTGTAAGGCTGGTCTGCTACCAAAAAATTCCCTCTGTTTTTGTTTATCTGGGAATGTCTTTATTTTGCCTTCATTTTTGAAAAATAGCTTTATTGAATATAAAATTCTTAGTTGACAGTTGTGTTTTTTTCTTTGAACATTCAAATATGTTATCTCACTGCCTTCAGGCTTCTATTTCTTCTGATGAGAAGTCAGCTGGTAATCTTATTGGGGTTCCCTTGTAAGTGACAAGTAGCTTTTCTCTTGCTACTTTCAAGATTTTTCCTTTATCATAGTTTTTCAGCTTTTTTTTAAATTTAATTTTTAATTTAATTTTTAGTTTTTACTGCTATATGTCTGCTTATGGATCTCTTTGTGTTTATCCTACTTAGAGTTTATTAGCTTCCTGTATGTGTAGATAAATTTTCAAAAATAAATTCAGGAAATTCTGGGACTTCCCTGGAGGTCTAGTGGTTAAGATTCTGTGCTTCCACTGCAGGGGACATGGGTTCGATCCCTGGTTTGGGAACTAGGATCCCACATGCCGCATGACCAACCAACCAACCAACCAACAAACAAACAAACTAATAAATAAATAAATTTAGAAGTTTTCAGCCATTATTGCCTTTGAATATTTTTTCTGCCTCTTCCTCTCTTTTCTCTTCTCTAACTGCTCCCATTATGTGCATGCCTGTGTGCTAAATGATGACCCACATTTCTCTGCTACAGCCTTCATTTTTATTTATTTTAAAATTGTCTCTGATATTCAGATTGCATAATCTCTATTGATCTATCTTCAATTTTCTTTCAACTTTGGCCAGTTCAAATTTACTGTTGAACCCCTCTTGTGAATTTTTTCTTTATTGGAGTATAATTTCTTTACAATGTTGAGTTAGTTTCTGCTGTACAATGAAGTGAATCAACTATATGTATATGTATATCCCTTCCTTCTTGGACCTCCCTCCCACCCCCCTATCCCACCCACCTAGGTTGTCACAGAGCACCGAACTGAGCTTCCAGTGATTATAGCATGTTCCCACTATCTACCTATTTTATGCATGGTAGTGTATATATGTCAATCCTAATCTCTCAATTTATCCTATGCTCCCATTCCCCCCCTGTGTCCACATGTCCGTTCTCTACATCTACATCTCTATTCCTGCCCTGCTAATACTTTCATCTGTACCATTTTTCTAGAGTCCACATATATGCTTAAATATAAGATACTTGTTTTTCTTTGTGGCTTCACTCTGTATGACAGACTCTAGGTCCATTCACATCTCTACAAATGACCCAATTTCACTTCTCTTTAAGGCTGAGTAATATTTCATTGTATATATGTACCACATCTTCTTTATCCATTCATCTGTCATTGGACATTAGGTTGTTTCCTTGTCCTGGCTACTGTAAATAGTGCTGCAATGAACACTGGGGTACACGTGTCCTTTTGAATTACGGTTTTCTCTGGGTATATGCCCAGTAGTGGGATTGCTGGGTCATATGGTAGTTCTATTTTTGGTTTTTTAAGGAACCTCCATACTGTTCTCCATAGTGGCTGTATCAATTTACATTCCCCCCAACAGTGCAAGAGTGTTCTCTTTTCTCCACAAGCTCTCCAGCCTTTATTGTTTGTAGATTTTTGATGATGGCCATTCTGACCAGTGTGAGGTGATATACCTCATTGTAGTTTTGATTTGCATTTCTCGAATAATTAGCGATGTTGCGCATCCTTTCATGTGCCCCTTGGCCATCTTGGAGAGATGTCTATTTAGGTCTTCGGTGTATTTTTTGATTGGGTTTTTTAGTGTTTTGATATTGACCTCCATGAGCTATTTGTATATTTTGGAGATTAATCTTTTGTCTGTTGCTTCATTTGCAAATATTTTCTCACATTCTGAAGGTTGTCTTTTCATCCTGTTTATGGTTTCCTTTGCTCTGCAAAACCTTTTAAGTTTCATTAGGTTCCATTTGTTTATTTTTGTTTTTACTCATTACTCTAAGAGGTGGGTCAAAAAGATCTTGCTGTGGTTTATGTCAAAGAGTATTTTTCCTATGTTTTCCTCTAAGAGTTTTATAGTGTCCAGTCTTACATTTAGGTGTTTAATCCATTTTGAGTTTATTTTTGTGTATGGTATTAGGTAGTGTTCTAATTTCATTCTTTTGCATGTAGCTGTCCAGTTTCCCCAGCACCACTTATTGAAGAGTCTGTCTTTTCTCCATTGTATGTTCTTGCCTACTTTGTCACAAATTAGGTGACCATATGTGCGTGGGTTTATCTCTGGGCTTTATATCCTGTAACCATTGATCTATATTTCTGTTTTTGTGCCAGTACCATACAGTCTTGATTACTGTAGCTTTGTAATATAGTTTGAAGATGGGGTGCCTGATTCCTCCAGCTCTGTTTTTCTTTCTCAAGATTGCTTTGGCTGTTCAGGGTCTTTTGTGTTTCCATATAAGTAGTAAAAATTTTTTGTTCTAGTTCTGTGAAAAATGTCATTGGTAATTTGATAGGGATTGCATTGAATGTGTAGATTGCTTTGGGTATTATAGTCATTTTCACAGTATCAATTCTTCCAATCCAAGAGCATGGTATAACTCTACATCTGTTTGTGTCCTCTTTGATTTCTTTCATCAGTATCTTATAGTTTTCTGTATACAGTTCTTTTGCCTCCTTAGGTAGGTTTATTCCTAGGTATCTTATTCTTTGTGTTGCAATGGTAAGTGGGACTGTTTCCTTAATTTTTCTTTCTGGTCTTTCATTGTTATTGTATAGGATGCAAGAGATTTCTGTGTATTAATTTTGTATCCTGCAACTTTACTAAATTCATTGATTAGCTCTAGTAGTTTTCTGGTAATGTCTTTACAATATTCTATGTATAGTATCATGTCATCTGCAAACAGTGACAGTTTTACTTCTTCTTTGCCAATTTGGATTCCTTTCATTTCTTTTTCATCTCTGATTGCCATGGCTATGACTCCCAAAACTATGTTGATTAATAGCAGCAAGAGCAGACACCCTTGTCTTGTTCCTGATCTTAGAAGAAATGCTTTCAGTTTTTCACCACTGAGAATAGTTTACTGTGGGTTTGTCATATATGGCCTATATTATGTTGAGGTAGGTTCCCTCTCTGTCCATTTTCTGGAGAGTTTTTAATCATAAATGGGTGTTGAATTTTGGCAAAAGCTTTTTATGCATCTATTGAGATGATCATATGGGTTTTATTTTTCAGTTTGTTGAGATGGTGTATTACATTGATGGATTTGCATATACTGAAGAATCCTTGCATTCCTGGGACAAATCCCACTTGATCATGGTGTATGATCCTTTTAATGTGTTGTTGGATTCTGTTTGCTAGTATTTTGTTGAGGATTTTTGCGTCTATGTTCATCAGTGTTATTGTCCTGTAATTTTCTTTTTGTGTGTGTGGTATCTTTGTCTGGTTTTGGTATCACAGTGTTCGTGGCCTCGTAGAATGAGTTTGGGAGTGTTCCACTCTCTGCAATTTTTTGGAAGAGTTTGAGAATGATAGGTGTTAGCTCTTCTCTAAATGTTTGATAGAATTCGCCTGTGAAACCATCTGGTCCTGGACTTTTGTTTGTTGGAAGATTTTTAATCACAATTTCCATTTCATTACTTGTGATTGGTCTGTTCATATTTTATATTTCTTCCTGATTCAGTCTTGGGACGTTGTCCTTTTTAAATAATTTGTCCATTTCTTCCACATTGTCCATTTTATTGGCATATAGTTGCTTGTAGTAGTCTCTTATGATCCTTTGTGTTTCTGCAGTTTCAGTCATAACTTTTCCTTTTTCACTTCTAATTTTATTGATTTGACTCCTCTCCCTTTTTTTCTTGATGATTGTTTCTAAAGGTTTATCAGTTTTGTTTATTTTCTCAAAGAACCAGCTTTTAGTTTTATTTATCTTTGCTATTGTTTTCTTTGTTTCCATTTCATTTATTTCTGCTGTGATCTTTATGATTTCCTTCCTTCTGCTAATTTTGGGTTTTGTTTGTTTTTCTTTCCCTAGTTGCTTTAGGTAGAAGTTTAGGTTGTTTATTTGAGATTTTTCTTGTTTCTTGAGGTAGGATTATATTGCTATAAACGTCCCTCTTAGAACTGTTTTGCTGCATCCCATAGGTTTTGGGTTGTCATGTTTTCATTGTCATTTGTTTCTATGTATTTTTTAAAATTTCCTCTTTGATTTCTTCAGTGATCTCTTGGTTATTTAGTGGCACACTGTTTAGCCTCCATGTATTTGTGTTTTTTACAGTTTTTTTCCTGTAATTGATATATAGTCTCATAGCATTGTGGTCGAAAAGATACTTAATATGATTTCAATTTTCTTAAATTTTCTAAGGCTTGATTTGTGACCCAAGATGTGATCTATCCTGGAGAATGTTCTGTGTGCACTTGAGAAGAAAGCAGTATTCTGCTGCTTTTGGATGGAATGTCCTGTAAATCAGGGGTCTTTATTTTAAAGTCTACCTTGTCTGATATGAGTACTGCTACACTTGCTTTCTTTTGATTCCCAATTGCATGGAATATCTTTTTCCATCCCTACACTTTCAGTCTGTATGTGTCCCTAGGTCTGAAGTGCATCTCTTGTAGACAGCATATATATGGGTCTTGTTTTTGTATCCACATTCAGCTAGTTTGTGTCTTTTGGTTGGAGAATTTAATCCATTTACATTCAAGGTTATTATTGATATGTATGTTCCTATTACCATTTTCTTAATTGTTTTGGGTTTGTTTTCATAGGTCTTTTTCTTCTCTTGTGTTTCCTGCCTAGAGAAGTTCGTTTAGCATTTGTTGTAAAGCTGGTTTTGTGGTGCTGAATTCTCTTAGCTTTTGCTTTCCTGTAGTTTTTGATTTCTCCATCAAATCTGAGATCTTGCTGGATTGAGTAATCTTGGTTGTAGGTTTTCCCCTTTCATCACTTTAAGTATGTCCTGCCACTCCCTTCTGGCCTGCAGAGTTTCTGCTGAAAAATCAGCTGATAACCTTTTGGGGATTCCTTTGTAGGTTATTTGTTGCTTTTCTTTTGCTGCTTTTAATATTTTTTCTTTGTATTTACTTTTTGTGAGTTTGATTAACATGTGTCTTGGTGTGTTTCTCCTTGGCTTTATCCTGTATGGGACTCTCTGCACTTCCTGGACTTGGGTGGCTATTTCCTTTCCCCTTGTTAGGGAAGTTTTCAACTCAAATCTCTTCAAATATTTTCTCAGGCCCTTTCTCTTTCTCTTCTTCTTCTGGGACCCCTATAATCCGAATGTTGGTGCGTTTTATGTTGTCCCAGTGGTCTCTGAGGCTGTCCTCATTTCTTTTCATTCTTTTTTCCTTATTCTGCTCCTCGGCAATTATTTCCACCATTCTGTCTTCCAGCTCACTTATTCGTTCTTCTGCCTCAGTTATTCTGCTATTGATTCCTTCTAGTGCATTTTTCATTTCAGTTATTGTGTTGTTCATCTCTGTTTGTTTGTTCTTTAGTTCTTCTAGATCTTTGTTAAACATTTCTTATATCTTCTCGATCTGTGCCTCTATTTCTGAGATCTTGGATCATGTTTACTATCATTACTCTGAATTCTTTTTCAGGTACATTGCCTATTTCCTCTTCATTTATTTCATCTTGTGGGATTTTACCTTGCTGCTTCATCTGCAACATATTTCTCTGTCGTTTCATTTTTTGTAACCTACTGTGTTTACGGTCTCCTTTCCACAGGTTGCAGGGTCATGGTTCCTCTTGCTTCTGTTATCTGCCCCTTGGTGAATGAGGTTGGTCCAGGGGCTTGTGTAGGCTTGCTGGTGGGAGGGACTGGTGTCTGCACTCTGGTGGTTAGAGCTGAGTCATTTTCCTCTGATTGTCAGGGCCACATCAGGTGATGTGTTTTGGGGTATCTTTGAGTTTAGTATGGCTCTAGGCAGCCTGTCTGCTGATGGGAGGGCCTGTGTTCCTGTCTTGCTGGTTGTTTGGTGTGAAGTATCCAGCGCAGGAGCCTTCAGGCAGTTGGGTGGAGCCAGCCCTCGGTGTTGATATGGAGACCTCTGGGAGCACACACACTGATTAATATTCCCTGGGTCTGGGAATCTTCTGACGTTCTAGCCTCCTGGACTTGGTGCTTCCACACTGGAGGCCTAGGCCTGACCCCTGCCTGGGGAACCAAGAGCCTGAAAGCTGCACATTGTGGCCAGAGAAAAATGAAAGAAAAGAAAGGAAGAAGAAAAAAAGAAAAGAAAAAAGAACTGAAAAGAAAACAAACAGAGAAACAAAATCGAAGACAAATAGCAAAAATCAAAGCAAACAAACGGCAGCAACAACACAACACACACACAGAGAAAAAAAATGAGAACAAACAAATAAAATAATTAAAAAATAAGAATGGTCAATATGGACTAAACTAACAAAACAAAAAATGAAAAATAAATCAAAAACAGAATGCAAACAAAAAAAGTGAAGAATGCATAAAATATACACATAAAAACCATTAAAAGAAGAAAAAATAAAATAAGAAACAAAGAACAAAAACAAGAAAAAACACAAAACAACTAAAAATAAAGTAAAAATAGAAAAATAAAAAATATATATTAAAAATAATAAATATATAAAAAATAAAAAT
The DNA here is from genome assembly GCF_949987535.1 of Balaenoptera acutorostrata. Taxonomy (NCBI): domain Eukaryota; kingdom Metazoa; phylum Chordata; class Mammalia; order Artiodactyla; family Balaenopteridae; genus Balaenoptera; species Balaenoptera acutorostrata. The sequence continues at coordinate 169,871,795 of NC_080065.1, forward strand.
AAATATAAAAAATATTAAAAGCAACAACATCAGCAACTGAACAAAATGAAACAAACAAAAAAATAATAGTAATAAGGATATTTTTCTGGGCCTCTTCAGTCAGTGTCCTTTTTCCCACAGTGAGACAGAGCCAATCCCTGCCTCCCCAGGAGGCCTTCCAATACCTTTAGGGGGGGTCTCTGGCCCTACTGTGGGCACTGTGGGACCAGCTCAGACTCTGATCTGACCTGACTCCCACGTGTACTTGCCCCTAAATTCCACTGCTGCAAAGGCTAGACCGGTCTCAATTGTGGGAACATTCATTGTATATTCAGGTATTTCACAGACGCAGGATTTACCAAGCTGATCTCAGGGATTTAATTTGCTGCTCGTGCAGCTGCGCGGAAAGATTTCCATTCCTCTTCCTTAGTCACACTGCCCTTGCATCTTAGCCCCACCTCTGCGTGTGCACCACCCTCAGGTGTCTGTTGCTTGCCCATGCAAGAGGCAGAAAAAACATTGGCTGATAGGTACACACTTACTCAGGCCAGGGAGAGGTATGGTGGTCACAACTGGGGGGCAGCTACAATTGGGGTGTGTGTGAGTTGCCTGTGGCAGCCTGGACCAGTAAGCAGTTGCAATAGACTGTGGCACACTCGCTCTGGTGGGAGTCCTTCCCAGTGCCTGCAGAAGCAGGAGCTGGCGTGTGAGGGTGATGGCAGCCCCACCCACCGTGTGCCACTCAACAATAGCACCTCACTTTCCAGGCAGACCGTGCTTCCTCTAGGGGCATTCCTGGCCATGCATGACCTCACTCCAGTCCCCTCTGCTGTATCCGTGCAGCTAACAGCACTCCCCTCCCCGGATCCATTCTCCTAACTGCATGCTTTAGCACTCAGCCCCCACCAGCATTGGAGGACTCCCGCCCCAGGCAGGGGTGCCCAGGGCTGATTCCTAAGGAGGTTTTGGGATGGGTGGCCCTCAGGCCCCCAGAGCCCATGTGGGTGGAGGAGACCCTGGCCTGAGGGCTGGGTGGCCCCCTCATATGGGAACCCCTCCCAGTGGCTGCAGAGGGTGAAGAAGCTGGCAGGTGGGGAAAGGGGTTGTAATGATAGCCTTGCCCCTTGCACACTACTCAACAATGACATGCTCCGGACTTTTTCCGAAAACTTTCCTGGCTGTGGAGCTCCTTACTCCTGTCCTTTCAGGCTATCTTTTCACAGCTAACAGCTGTGTCCTCCCTGGGTCCATGCTCCAAACCCCACTTTCCAGCACCCAGCCCCCCTTCACAACAGGCAACCCATGACTCAGGCTGGAATGTGCAGAGCTGTGGTGTAGACCATATGTTTGCAGTTCTTACTTTGTCCTGCCTTCCACAGATCATCTGCTGCATTCTCCTTTGATCTCCCGAAGGTCCTTTTCTGTCCCAGCTGATTTTGCCACTGTGAGGGAGTTTTTCTGAGTGTGAGGACTCACCACTCACCTTCAGTTTCTTGCCAGGTTGCTGCTCCCTTTTTTAACTCCTCTTTTCTTTTTTCCTTCTTTCTTTCATCCTATCCAGTTGTGAGGGGATTTTTCTTGTCCTCTTAGGTGTCTGAAGTCTTCCGCTAAGGTTCAGCAGGTGCTCTATAAGAATTGTTCCATTTGTAGATGTGTTCTTGATGTACTTGTGAGGAGTGATGAATTCTGGGTCCTCCTATTCTGCCATCTTGATTCCTCCCCCCATTCATCCATTATTGACACTTAGGCTGCTTCCATGTCTTTACTATGCTGCTATGAATGTGGAGGTGCAGATATCTTTTTGAGTTAGTGTTTTCATTTCGTTTGGATATATTCCCAGATGTGGAATTGCTGGATCATATGGTAGTTCTATTTTTAATTTTTTGAGGATCCTCCATACTATTTTCCATAGTGGCTGTACCACTTTACAATCCCACCAATAATGCACAAAGGACCCCTTTTGTTCACATCCATGCCAACATTTGTTATACTTGTCTTTTTGATGATGGCTATTCTAGCAGGCATGAAGAGATATCTCATTGTGGTTTTAATTTGAGTTTCCCTAATGACTAGTGATGTTGAGCTTCTTTTCATGTACCTGTTGGTCTTTCTTTTATCTTCTTTGAGGAAATATCTATTCAGGTCCTTTGCCCATTTTAAAGTTGTGAACCCCTAAATTCTGATGACTCTTCTTCACCAGTGGAAGCAGTCTTCCAAACCCATCTGAGATTGATCTTGCATTGCCTGAGGAAACTATAATCGCCTCCCTGAGGGACTTGCCTTGCAAGACACTGCTGATTCTCCTTAGGACCCACCCCACTTACCACTTACCATTCTTTATTTCTAGACTGGAGTCCTAGCCCCTTTAGGACCCTAAAGGTGAAGTATGAAGTGTAATCCATGAGGAGGTGTGCTACACTCTAAAATAAGAACTTGATTTTTCCAATTTATAGAGACTGAAATCTGGGGAATGTGTGTAGGAATGGATATAAAGAGTATGGGATAATGGTGGAAGAAACATAAATTTGGATCAGGTCAAATTTATTGATATGGGCCCACTAAGCAGAGATTATGAATTAATGTTGCAGCTTAGGGAGTTAGAATGGGCTGCAAAAGTTTGGTTGGTTGACTGAACCATGGACCGAGAGGTGGCCCACAGTGAATGAACTTGGAACATTAGACCTGCCTTGGTACACTGCAGAGAGAGTAATCAAAGGCTTATGGTGCTTGGAATGTTAAAATGGACTTGTCATCTAAGACCTATCATCAACCCTGGGAGATTTCAGAGGACACACTTTTCACCATGACTGTGAGAAATAAATTTGTGAGGGTTGCCCCAGCATCTTGAAGAGCTCTGTTACCACTCTTCTCTGTAGGCTGGGAACTTAGTGAGAACTGTTGCCAGTGAACTAGGAAAACTAAATGTAATGGGTATAATTGGATCAGGAGGTGGCAGGGGCCATGTGGCTGCAAGGTGGGTGTGGTTACCATAATGAATAGCAGATTTAAAGCAGAAATTAGAATAGCTTGACTTTCAGAGGCCTGTGGTATTGGCTAGTTGATCATGGTGTTCCAAGAAGTAAAATAGATAGGAAGTCAACAAAATTTTTACATTATCTGTATAAGTATATTTCTAGGTCAAGTAAACAAAAATCTAACTTGAATCATAAGAACATAGAGTCATGACCCCTCAATCAATTCTCAGACTTGATCCAGTTTACAGGTCCAGAATTCCTTGAAGGAAAGAGAGGCCAGGTTTCCTTGAGGAAGAACCATGATATACTGCCAAAAATTTATACTGTTAATCTTCCTCCCAGCCTTCCCCAGAGAGACATACAGCCTTTTACAAGGGTAACTGTGTACTGGGCAAAAGGAAATAATCAGACCTTTTGGGAACTACCAGACACTTACTCTGAACTCACACCGATTCCAGGAGATCCAAAATGTCACTGTGGTCCAGCAATTAGAATAGGGGCTATAGAGGGCAAGTGGTCAATGGAGTTTTAGCTCAGATCTATCTCACAGTAGGCTCGATGGGTCCCTAACCCCATTCTGTGGTTATTTTCCAAGTTCTGGAATGCATAATTGGAATAGACATACTCAGCAACTGGCAGAATCTCCACTTTGTTTCCCTGATCTCTGGAGTGAGAGCTATTATGGTGGGAAAGACCAAGTGAAAGCACTAGAACTGCCTCTACCTAGAAAACTAGTAAACCAAAAGCAGTACTGCACCCCTGAAGGGACTGCAGAGAATGGTACCACCATCAAAGATTTGAAAGTTGCAGGGATGATGATTTCCACCACACCTCCACCATTCAACTCACCTATTTATTCTGTGCAGAAGATAGATGGATTTTGGAGAATGACAGTAGATTATTGTAAGCTTAACTGGTTAGTGACTGAACTTGCAACTGCTGTACTAGATGTGGTTTCATTGCTTGAGCAAATTAACAAACCCCTGGTACCTGGTATGCAGCTACTGATCTGGCAAATAATCTTTTTCTCCATCTCTGTTAGTAAAGACCACCAGAAGCAGTTTGATTTCAGCTGGCAATGTCAGCAGTACATTTTCACTGTTCTACTTTAGAGTTATATCAACTCTCCAGTCCTATGTCATAATTTAGTTTGTAGGCTTGCCTTTCCTTCCAGAAGACATCACACTACTCCATTACATTGATGACACTGTTATGATTGAACCTAATGAGCAAGAAGTAGCAACCACTCTAGGCTTATTAGTAATACATTTTTGTGTCAGAGGGTGAGAAATAAATCCAACAAAAATCCCGGGGACTTCCACCTCAGTGAAATTTCTAGAGGTCCAGGGGTGTGGAGCAAGTCGAGATATCCCTTCTATGTGAAGGATAAGTTGTTGCATCTGGCCTCTCCTATTGTCAAGAAAGAGGCACAACCCCTAGTGAACCTCTATTTTTTCTTGGCCATGCCATGCACCTTTCAGAATCTTAGTTCCCCAACCAGAGATTCAACCCAGGACCATGGTAGTGAAAGCACTGAGTCCTCACCACTGGACCGACAGAGAATTCCCCTCTAGTGAACCTCTTTGGATTTTAGAACAACATAGTCCTCATTTGGGTGTGTTACTCTGGTCCCTTTACCAAGTGACCCAAAGCTGCTAGCTTTGAATGGAGCCCAGAACAAGAGAACATTCTGCAACAGATACAGCCTGCCATGCAACCTGTTCTGCTACTTAGGTTATGTGATCCAGCAGATCCAATGGTACTGGTGTCACTGGCAGATAGTGATGCAGTTTGGGTTCTTCGGCAGACCTCTATATGTGAATCAGAGCATAAACCCAAAACGGAGCAAAGCCCTGCCATCCTCTGTGGATAACTACTCTCCTTTTGAGAAGCAGCTTTTGGCTTTCAATTGGTCCTTAGTAGACAGAATGCTTAACCATGGAAAACCATGTTACCATACAATGCGAGCTGTCCATCGTGAACTGGGTGTTATCTGACCCACTATACCGTAAAGTTGGGTGTATACAGCATCCATCATCAGACAGAAGTGGTATATATGATATTAGCCCTGGGAAGGCCCTGAAGGCACAAGAAATTTACATGAAGAGGTGGCCCAAATACCCATGGTCCCTACTCCTGGTACACTGCCTTCTCTTTCCCAGCCTGTAAGTATGGCCTCATGGGGAGTTCCCTGCCATCACTTGACAGAGAAAGAGAAGACTTGAGCCTGATTTACAGATGATTCCGCACAATATTCAGGCATCATGCAGAAGTGGACAGCTACAGCATTATAGCCCTTCTCTGAGACATCCCTATAGGACATTGGTGAAGAGAAATCCTTCCAGTGAGCAGAAATTTGGGCAGTGCACTTGGTTTTTCACTTTGCTTAGAAGGAAAAATTGCCAGTTTTATTATTATATGCTGATCGTGGGCTGTGGCCAAAGAGTTGGCTGGTTGGTCAGGGACTTGGAAGGAACATGATTGGAAAATTGGTGACAAGGAAGTCTGGGGAAGAGGTATGTAGATAAACCTCTCTGAATGGATGAAAAACATGAAGATATTTGTGTCCCATGTGAATGCTCACCAAAGAGTGATCTCAGCAGAGAAGAATAATCAAGTGGATACCATGACCAGTTATGTGGATGTCAGTCAGCCTCTTTCACCAGCCACTTTTGTCATCGCCCAATGGGCTCAGCAACATGGACTTCCATTCATCAGGGTTGACGTGATTAGAGCCACTACTGAGTGCCTAATCTGTCAGCAGCAGGGGCTAACACTACGTCCTTGATATAGCATCATTCTCTAGGGTGATTAGCCAGTAACTTTGTGGATTGTACCACTTCCATCAGGGAAGGGGCAGCGTTTTGTTCTTAGTGGAATAGGCACTTACTTTAGAAACAGATTTGCCTTCCCTTAATGCTATGCTTTTGCCACAACTACCATCAATGGGCTTGCGGAATGCCTCATCCACCATTACGGTATTCTACATAGCATTTCTTCTGTTCAAGGAACTCACTTCACAGAAAAAGAAGTGTAGCAATGGACCCATGCACATGAAATTTACTGATCTTACCATATTCCCCATTATGCCGAAGCAGCTGATTTGATAGAATTAGTAGAATGGCTTTTTAAAGACACAGTGACAGTGCCAGCTATGTGACAGCACCTTGCAGGGCCAGGGCAAGGTTCTCCAGAAGACTGTATATGCTCTGAATCAGTGTCCATTATATGTGTTGTTTCTCCCATAGCCAGGATTCACAGGCTTAGGAATCAAGGTGTGAAATGGAAGTGGTACCACTTACTATTACCCCTAGTGACCCACTAGCAAAATTTTGGCTTCTTGTCCTCAAGACCTTATGCTCTGCTGGCCTAGAGGTCTTAGTTCCTGTGGGAAGAACAATTTGACCAGGAGATATGACAACAATTCCATTAAGCTGGAAGTTAAAACTGTCACTTGGCCTCTTTGGGTTCCTCATGCCTCTGAATCAATAGGCAAAGAAGGGAGTTGCTGTGCTGGCTGAGATGTTTGATCCTGACTGCCAAGGGGAAATTGAACTACTATTCCACAACGGAGGTAAGAAAGAGTGTCTTAGTTCAGGTTGCTATACTAGAGTACCATAGACTGGATGGATTAAACAATAAACATTTATTTCTCACAGTTTTGGAGGCTATAAGTCTGAGATCAGGGTATCAGCATGGTTGGGGTCTTGGTGAGGACCCTCTTCCTGATTATGTCCTCACATGGTCTTCCTTGGTGCATGCATTCAGAAAGAGAAATCCTGTGTCTCTTCCCCTTTTGTAAAGGCATTAACCCCATCATGATGGCTCCATTCTCATGACCTAATCTAATCCATATTACCTACAAAAGGCCTCACCTCCAAATACCAGCATACTGAGTATTTGTGTAAGAAGATGGATTAGGGGGTCTTTGGAGAAAGCGAACCAGGAATAGCTTTCTTGACATAAGAGAACCCAATTTGGCCTAAGCCATTTTGTGACCTAAACCTGACTGCAATGCTTGTCCTTGAACAGGTCTCAGTAATTAACAATCTTAAGGGGAAAAAAGAAATGCAGGAACAGAGAAAAGGCAGTCAAACAACAGTGCAGTGATAAAGCAGAGTCCTAGCTCCTCCTCAAGGGATATAGATAATAATATATCTTTGAGTTCTGCAGGAACTCAAAGAAGTTCCTTCCCACCCAGGTGAAGGATGGAATGATGATGTTGACCCTCCAGACTTCAACTAAAGCTCGGACTCTGTTGACCTTTACCCAATTCTATGCTGAATTCTCTCTCAAGCTCCTTCATAAATATGCACGTACCCTTAGATTCAAACTTCCCCAATTTTGCTGTTTGGGGCCATACTGCTTTGGGAAAGAGCCCCAGTATTCTCCTTATTTGTTGCAGGTAATAATAAATCCTTCCTTCTCCCATGCCTTGGCTTGGTTGTATCTTTTGGCTCAACACCTACCAAAAGGTGAACCCAGTTTTCAGGTAACATTAGGATTTTAACCTGTGCACTTTGGGGGGACACATTCAGCCCATAGCAAAGAGTATGCCTGGAATCCCTTGGGGCATCTCTCGGTATTAACGTGTCCTGTGGTTAAAGTCAGTGGAAGATACAACAACTCAAACCAGGCAGGACTACTAATGGCCCAGGAATGGAAGTTTGGGTCACTCCACCAGGTAAAGAATTACAACAAGCTGAAGTGCCTAATGAAGGCAAAGGGAATGCTGAATGGGTCATAGAAGAAGGTGATTATAAATACCAGCTACAACTACATGACCAGTTACAGAACCAAAGACTATAACTGTCATCAGTATTTCTTTCTTATTTTGTTATAAATATGTGTGTGTGTTTGTGTTTGTGTGCGTGTATCTCTACATATTTATATAAAGCAAATATATTTGTTTTCTTCCCTATCTTTCTTATCCTCTTATCATATAAGATAAGATGTATTGGCTTTATATAATAGTACTTAAGTATTGCTAACATTACATCATAGTATTTAAGTTATGGAATATCAAGGGGAAGAGTAAACATAACCCAAAGACTTTGTATCCTCTTCTGGAGAACAGCTTAGGGCGATTTTCGTTATATGCAAGATGGTTGTATCAGGTGGAAGTGTGACCTTGTTATTGTCTTTATTTGGAGATGTAGTATGGTTGAATGAGATGTGTATGGGTGCCAAGTTGACAAGGAGTAGAAATGTAATAGTTACTTTTATATGTTGGGGGCATAGGAATAAATTGGGAGACTGGGATTGACAAATACACACTACTATGCAATAGATAACTAATAAGGACCTACTGTATAGCACAGGGAACTCTTCTCAATACTCTGTAATGGCCTATATGGGAAAAGAATCTAAAAAAGGTGGACATATGAATAAGTATAACTGATACACTTTGCTGTACAGCAGAAACGAATGCAATATTGTAAATCAACTATACTCTAATAAAATTTAATTAAAAAATAATAAAAGAAATACACACAATATTAAGTGGGGATAATAAAATTGGTCATTATGACTTATCATAGACTTCTTATAGAATGCATATTTTACAATCTTTGAAGCAGTTTATTAGTGTCAATAACATTGGGAAATAACACTTGTCCTATTGTTACCAGGCTATTGTCCCAGAATGAGACCCCTGTCTGATTTTTATGTGTCAACTTGGCTGGGCCACAGTACCCAGATATCTGGTCAAACGTTCTGGGTGTTTTTGTGAAGGTATTTTTTTAAGGTAAGATTACCACTTAAATCAGTAGACTTGGTGTCTAATGCAATTTTGTGTGCCTGACACACTGTGAGGCCAAACAAACTGAAACACTGGAGTTTGGAGCAGAGAGAGGTTTATTGCATGACCAAGCAAGGACAACACGTGGCTCATGCTTGAAAAAATCCAAACTCCCTGATGGTTTTCAGGGAAGTGTTTTTACAGGCAAAACTTAGGGTGAGGGCTGCAGGGTGTGTGACTTCCTTCTTATTGGTTGGCGGTGAGGTAACGGTGGTGCTCCAGGAATCCTCTGCTCAGCATGCGGCTATCATCTTCCACCTGGGTGGGGACCTTAGCGCCTGTAGAAGAAGAACTCAAAGATAATTGTTATGGATATCTCTTCAGGAGGAACCAGGACCCTGCTTTATTGCTGCACTATTGTTTCTTGACTGCTCCTCCTTTCTGCATTCCCTCCCTTCCCTGATTAATAGATGTTTGAATCTGCCCTTTGGAACTCAGGGAAAGTCTAGGAGGCTGAGCCTTTTCCCTACAAACAAGAAACAGGGGACAAGGAAAGGCTTTTGTACTTGGGAAGTTCCCACAGAGTCCTGCTCGGTTTCAGACTGTGTAAAGCAGATTACCTACCATAATGTGGGTGAATCTCATCCAATCAGTTGAAGGCCTTTTCAGAAAAAAACAACCTCCCGGAAGATGAGGGAATTCTGCCAGCAAGCCTTTAGACTTGAACTGCAGCTATACCCTGGGCCTCCAGCTGGCAGCCTACTCTGCAGATTTTGGACTTGCCAAACCTCCACAATCACATAAGCCAATTCTTTAAAATAAATCTTTGTCTATGTATATACAACCTGTTGGTTATTCTCTGGAGAACCCTGACTGACATCATTCATACAGGCAGTTTCTGTTGCCTGCTTTTTCTTCAGTGCATGGGTCATACTTTCCTGTTTCTTTGCATGTCTCATAATTTTTTTGGAAATTGCACATTTTAGATACTATATGGTAGCAACTCTGAGTACTACCCCCCTACCCCCAGCCCCTGCCGACCCCAGGGGTTTGTTTTTGTTACTTGCCTGCTTACTTGTCTGTGGTGACTGGCTGGATTATTTTCATGATGTCTGTTACCCACCCCCCCACTTCTCTTTTTTCCCCATCCCCACAGGGGGAAGTCTCTAAGGATGTTCCTCAGGGGACATTACGTATATGCACCTTATGTAAGGCCACAGTCCCCCCTGGGATGACAGTGGTTTTAGCAGTCTTTATTTGACTATCTCTTTTCCTGACTATGCCCAGCCCAGCTATTACAAAGATTACTCTGTTGTTTTCGATGATGTCCTGGGAATAAATTGCCTCATAGACTAATCCAACCAAATTCAGACTTCTTTTGTGAGCGAACAGAGAGTAGAGGTGGAGAGAAGGGTGAAGATTCGGATACCTTCACTTGCCTAGTGAGGAGCTAGAAGATGTTGTCTATGGTTAGTGAAAAGCTTTAAGTGTATTGATTATTACTGCTGTTAGATATAAGTGAAAACACAGCTAAAAATATCAGTATAACTATATAGGGGGTAGTAGTGGTGAAAGAACCTAAATTCTTTCTATTATAGTAGGAAAATAACCAATGTCTATTAGTTAATCAAGAAATAGTGATTTGACCTAACCAAAAGGTATTGAGGTGACCATAAAAGAATTGAAATCAGAACCAGTTAAAAGTGGTTACCTCAAAGGAGCAAGTCTAAAAGGCAGGAAGATCATTTAGAGGCCCTCATTCCCTCTCCCTTTCTTCTCTCCCTCCCTTCCTCCCTTTGTCCTTATACCTCCCCCTCTCTCTCCCTCTTTTTTTTCCTTTCCCTCTCTCCTTCTTGCTCTCTCTCCATCTTTTTTTTAACTCTCTCATTAGCCTTTCTGTACTATTTTATATGTTAAACATGCACAGTTATTACTTGCATTACAATTTCATTAAAATATTTAAAGATTTGCTAAGGAAACATTAGAAATTAGATTACTCAAGAGAAAAAGAGGTGTTTTTTTTTAAGTACTTGAGGGTCACTCAATTATTAAGTGATATGCAAGTTATACAACATTCTTATCTATTTATTAAGGCATGTCCCCATGTACCTTAGGATATTCTTAATGTGAGTCATTATAGACCATTGTCTGCCCTTGGAAATACTAAAATTGCATTCTTTGAGATGATCCACCCACCAAAAAAAAACCCCAACCCCCAAAGCAACTCTCCCTCCAAACCAAATTCGGTCTCCTTTGAAGAAATAGTTCCCAAAGTCAGTGTTTGAAATTTGTTCTGACTCCAGAGGGCTCTTCACAGCTTTCTCTTTTCCTGTTCTCTCTGTAAACCAGTGGACCTATAGTTTAGTCTGAATCTCCAATGAATACATCATTTACTTCCCAGCTGCCTTTCACCACAACCTTCACTGTTTTTAGAACACCCTTAGGTTTAAACATTTCTCACTCTGTTGCAAATGAAGTCAGTTCCTTTGGGAAGACATTTGGAGCTCTCTGTTCTGTGGTTTGCTTCTTTCTCTGTTCTCTGGTATGATTCTCCCCTTGGGCAAAATCTCTGAGCAGTGACTCTGGTGCTGGAGGTGGGAACAATGTCAGGCTTCTCTCTGAGTGACACGCTTGCATTAGGAGCTGCGTGCTCATTGGAGTGGTGGAACAGTCTCAGAACTTCTCTTGCCTCTCTTGGCATGGAAACTTGTCCCATGAGCTGGGTAAGGGGTGATCAGGGCCCCAGTATTGGAGTATTCTCAAGGTAGAGCCTCCATCCCAGGAGTGTTTGTTGTGAAGAAGAAGGGATCCCCTACCTTTCAGCCACACTCCCCTGGAACTTATCCTTAGCAAGAAGAGACCAAGGGCAGGATGAGAAATGTTGACTTCTGCCTCTCCCAGGAGGACAGTCCTCTGACTGGGAGCAATGGTGAGAAGGAGCTCTGTGTTCTTGGCTGTAACAGTATGGAGTAAAGTTTCCATCTCACTGAGCTGGGAGAGGGGATGAGCATAGATTTTGGTTCAAATAATGTCTCAACTATTTTTACTGAATTTTAGTAGATTTTCTTGAATAACTTTTTGTTTTTATTTACTATATGCCCTTAGGACCATTTGCAGAGACTTACATTTAAAACATAGTAATTTTCAGTAGTTGACTGGTCTGCAGAGCTTTCCACACTGTTGTGCTAGAAGTGGAACTCTCACCCGGGTGCCACTTTAATTTGTTCTCAGTAGTACCCAGAGCCTGCTGGAACCAGGGCGTGCTGATTACATGTGAGTTCAAAATTAAACCACCATTTCCTGTTGTGGTTATGTATGTGGGAAAGGATGGTGTAGGGAGAGTCTTCCAAATGCCTACCAGACCCAGAGTATGGCAGGTGACTCACACACATGTGCATTGTCTCCTCCCTCCCTCCCTTCTTCCCTCTTCCCACTCACACATTCACAACAACCTATCCAGCCACACCAGCTCATGGCAATCCTACCTGACCCTGTCACCCAAGTCCAGCCTTGTCATCCCACACACCAGTTCTATGTTGGCCATAACGAGGATGATCAAGTGGAAGAGGTTCCAGTGAGGAGCCTATCCTTGGACTCCAGGAGAGGCCTCAATTGGCTGAGACCCCTCATTGTCCATCCTGAGCCTCTCCCACTCCTGGCTGGGTGGAGTTGTGGAAAGGGTTACAGGTCCCAGGGATTCTTCTATGGTTGTGGCCCAACATACTGGCTGCTACCAGAGCAAAGGGGGACCTGGGTTCCCCATGTCCCAGCGGGGAGACATATATGGAGATAAGGGTCCTTGAGTAATCAGGAATGGAGCATCTAGTCTCTTTGAACTCAGATATTCTTCTACCCTGGACACCTTAGAGGGTGGGCAGGGACCGAACCTCCCTCATTCATTTCTGTCCAGATAATCCAGTCTGAGTCCTAGATCATCTTTCAGTTTCAGATCATCTCCCCTCACAGCACACAGACAGGGACAGCCCTTAACACTCTCCTTAGAGACTTCCATCTCCTGTTCAGCTCTCTCTCTATAAACAGCTTTTGTGACAGAAATGTGTCAGGGCTGTTTGGTGTGGTAGAGAAAGAATGTGTCCAAGGTCAGAAGGTGGAGGTGTAAGCTCCTTCCCCTTCCAAGTGTGTGGCCCCGGACACCAAATAAGGTCACACAATACCCTCAATGTTCATTCATGTCATCACAAATGGCAGGATTTTTAATGGCTGAATAGTATTCCTATATATATATAATATATTATACATCTCATTTTCCTTTCTTAAATGAAGTATTTTATTGAAGTGTAGTTGATGTACAATCTTATGTTAGGTTCAGCTGTACAACATAGTGATTCAACAATCAAATACAGTATGAAATGATCACCACAAGTCCAATAACCATCTGTCACCATGCAAAATTATTACAGCATTATCAAATATATTTCTCATGTTGTACATTACATAACTATGACTTATTTATTTTATAACTGGAAATTTTTATCTCTCAATCCCCTTCACCTATTTTGCCCAACCCCTAACCCCTTCCCCTCTGGTAACCACCAGTTTTCTCTCTCTATCTATAAGTCTGTTTCTGTTTTGTTTTGTTTGTTTCATTTTAAGTGAGATCATATGGTATTTGCTTTTCTCTGTCTTACTTATTTCACTTAGCATACCCTGTAGGTCCAACCACGTTGTTACAAATGGCAATATTTCATTTTTTTTATGACTGAGTAGTATTCCATTGTATATCTATGTACCACATCTTCTTTATCCATTCATCTGTTGATGGACATTTAAGTTGCTTTCATATGTTGGCTATTATAAATAATGCTACTATGAACATTGAGGTGTATGTGTCTTTTCAAATTAGTGTCTTAGTTTTCTTTGAGTAAATACCCAGAAGTGGAATTGCTGGATTGTATCGTAGTTCTATTTTTAATTTTTTGAGGAACTTCCATACTGTTTTTCACAGTGGCTGTACCAGTTTACATTCCCACCAACACTGCACGAGGGTTCCCTTTTCTCCAAATCCTCATCAACACTTGTTATTTCTTGTCTTTTTGATGATAGCCATTCTGACAGGTGTGAGGTGATATCTCAATGTGGTTTTGATTTGTATTTACCTGGTAATGAGTGATATGGATCATCTTGTCATGTATGTTGGCCATCTGTATGTTTTCTTTGGAGAAATGTCTATTTAGTTGCTCTGCCCTTTTTTTTTTTTTTTTTTTGGCCATGCTGCACAGTTTACAGGATCTCAGTCCCCTAACCAGGGATTGAACCTGGACCACAGCAGTGAAAGCCCAGAATCCTAACCACTAGCCTCTGCCCATTTTTTAATTGAGTTATTTGTTTTTTGATATTAAGTTGCATACTACATTTTCTTTATCCATTCATCCATCCATGGACACTTAGGTTGTTTTCATGTCTTGCTATTGTGAATAATGCTGCAGTGAATATGGGGGTGCACATATCTCTTTGACACACTGATTTCATTTCCTTCAGCTATATACCCAGAAGTGGAATTGCTGGATCATATGGTAGTTATCTTTCTAATTTTTTGAGGAACCTCCGTTCTGTTTTTCACAGTGGCTCTACCAATTTATATTTCCAGATAGAGCACTTTCATACAGGAATGAGTGTGTCCCTGGGGGAGCAGTGCTTGCTGCTTGAATGGGCACCAGAAAGGACAGAACTGGAGGGATCTGGAGAGGGGGACTGGAGCACAGAGAGTGGGGAAACCCGGGGGTTATGTACCTGTTATGTGTTGAATTGTGTCCTCTTACAAAGATATATTGAAGTCCTAACCCTTGATACCTTAGAATGTGCTCTCATTTGGAAATAGGGTCATTGCTGATGTTACTAGTTTAGTTAAGATGAGATCATACTTGAGTAGGGTGGACCCCAATCCAGTATGACTAGTGTCCTTATAAGAAGAGGAGAGAGACATACATGGAAAGAACTCCATGTGAAGATGAAGGCAAAGATTGGAGTGATGTATCTACAAACCAAGGATTGCTGCAGCCACCAGATGCCAAGACAGGCATAGGACAGACTCTTTCTCAGAGCCTCTAGAAGGACCCAACCCTGTTGATACCATGGTTTCAGACTTCTAGTCTCCACAACTTGAGAGAATACATTTTTGTTGTTTAAGCCACCAAGTTGTTGGAACTTTGTTATGGCAGCCTTAGGAAACTAAGACAGTTACCTTCATAGTTTGAACCCAAGATGCCTTCCTGCTTCTTGCCTTCACACACCCACCAGCCAGTCCAAACTGGTCCATTCATAGCCCGCACATAGACCTTTTAGGTTTTTTTTTTTTTTTTTTTTTAGGAATTAAAAATATAGTTTTATTGCTTTTATATTTTAAAGAGGCATGTTCATAGTAGAAAATACAGATAAGCAAACACAGAAGAATATTTAAATCTCCTTTAATTCCACTGCTGCTGGGATTTTGGTAAATAGTCTTCTTATCTGTCTTGCTGTCTTGTACTGGCTCTCTTGCTCTCTCTGTCTCTTTCCCTGTATGTCTGTCTCGTTCACTCATATGTATGAATTTATACGTATTTTTAAATTTTACCAGTGTAGTACCATATAGAACTAATTCTTATGAAACCAGCCTGTTTAATTGCCACTTAATTGCAATATCTTTCCATGCCTCTAATCATCTACCTCAGTGCTTCTCAAACTTTAACGCATTGTGAATCACTGGCAAACTGTTAGAAATGCAGAATCTCAGACCTGGCTCCAGACCTACTGAATCGGAAACTGCATTTTAACAAGTTCCAGGTAAACGTGATAGGGTTGGTCCAAGGACCACATTTCAGCAGCAGAGGTTGACATCCTTTCTGAAGTCTGCTGTGTCCCCAGTGTCAGTGTGTCAAAGTTTATGTAACTAAGTCCCATGTTGTCAAACATCAGAGTTATTTCCAACTTCCCTGTAAGGATGAGCCACATCTCTGTATTAGCCCACATCCGACATTATTTCCTTAGGAAAAAAATTCTGTAAGCAGTTTTCTGAATCATACATATTTTTAAGGGGGAAATAATTTATTTTTAAAGAGTCCAAGACAGTGATTCATTCCACCTCATAGCACATGAGACTAAAATGTAGCTGTGACACTTCCTGTCACATCTGCATTCTCCCCTATCTGCAGGGAACCATGACAGAGCTTTCTTTGATATTTTTGGTAATTGTGATCACAATGTTGTTATTATTTGAAATGCCTTCCCTCTGTCTTCTCTTCAATTCATCTAATTTTATCCACCCTTTAATCTCACTTTCTCCAGAAAGCCTTCCCTAATAGTCCAACTTACCATGAACTCACTTGCTAAATATTTTCACGTTATTCTCTGGGCTGGTTATCTCAAAGCACACTTATTTACTTGCCCTTGATGCCATTTAAATACATCACTTGGCATCTCTCATCTCCATGACTAGATTGTGAACTGCTTGAGGGAACGCGTGGTCCACCCAAGTCCTCTGCGACTCTCCTCACAGGGATTTACTGCAGAAGGGATTTTGGGGCAGTAGAAAGAGCCACAGTTTGGAATGAGGAAGTCTGTGTTTGAGGCACAGCTCTGTCATTTACCAGCTTATATGATCGAGGAGCAAAGTCCTATAACCTCTGTGAGCCCTAGTTTTGTCACCTATAAATAGGGGATAATATTTGTGCTGCTTACTTAACAAATTACTTAACCAGGTTGTTGTGCAAATTAAGATTACAATCCATTATATTGTTATCCAAAATTTAAATAATTCACTAAAAAAAATCTCAACTTAGAACTCGTTGTCTTGACCTTTTAGTTTTGACATCTAGACTTACTCCACCATCTGGAAAACTTCCACATCTCCAACCTAACTCTCTTTCAAGTCCAGTTCAAGTCCCCTACCCCACTTCAGCTCCTTGCATGTTTATGATGAGAGCCAGAAAGCACTTTCTCGCCCTGTGAATTAGTCAGTGGGGAAAAGTGCTTTGAAGCCAGTAGTGAGAAACAGCAGGGGTGACATTTCCTCTTATACCCATCTCCTCTCATGTCCTCACAACAGCTGGATCCAGAGTCTCGGCTTCCATTGAGGAACAGTCTCAGGGAAGCAGACTGATATGGGGCCCAGACTCCAGCCCGGACCTGCACTGTAACCTTGGTCTCCTAGGGTCTCCTTGCAGGGCTGCTGCAAGTGTCACAAGATAGGGCACTATGCCCTGCACATCAGGCCCTGCAGCCCTGCTTCTTCCCACCAGATGCTCTGCCACACTTCCTTACTTTGACTCGCCCACTTCTCAGATGAGCAAATGTGGCCCTTGGGATGAAACCTCACTCCTAGCCCCCAAGCTGTGGCTTTTGATAAATTCCATCTCCACCTCTTGAACTAAACAAAAAAGCTGGGACTCAGGGATGAGACCTTCATGGTTGGTCCAGTGGTTTCTTCACACATGACAACTGTCTCTTTATTTTCCCTCTAGGTCCTGGGAAGTGGGACTTCCACAGACCAAGGGCCCATGGCCCCATCTGAATCTCACTTATTCCAAGCCTCAGGCTCAGACCAGTCCTGCACATCTGTGTTCCTGGCTTATGAGCTCCATGGGAAATGATGGGCGAGAGCACTGTGGCAGCAGCTGAAGCTAAACCTTATTCAGATCTAGTCTTGCAGGTGCTGTTCTAGCTGCTTTGAACTCAGGTGCTCTGGCTCCAGAGTCCAGGTAAGAAAACTGTAAGCTTTTATATTTTCCTTATGCCCAGGATCTTACAAAGGGCATAATAGATATTGGTGGGTCCACCAGGGTCCCAAGATGAGGGGGAGTTGCATAGTTGGTCACCCTTCTCTAGGGTGGACACTGCCTATGCTCAGCCTGACTCTATCACCTCTGGGTCCTTACCTGGCTCCTTGAACTTTGACCCAAGTCATTTTTCACCCATTTTACATGTTTAGGAAGAGTGAGATTTTGATGAGTTGGACAGCTGCCAGGTATATAAATGGGTACCATAAAGAGAGATTATGTTTGTGGAGCCATTATTTCCTCCTCCACCTTCACATGACACAGATCTGTCCTTGAAAGAAGTGCAAACACCATCTGTCTCTTGTCAGCAAGGGGCAGAGGCCTTGGATACTCTAAGACCCTGTTCTCCTGGAGACAAGCTGCCAGGGGTTGTACAAGTGGTGGGTGGTCCCAGGTCAGGACTGGACAACTTGACAGCATCACATCTCTTTGATAGGTGTCTACCCACATATTATCAGGGATAGATAGCAATAAAACCCCTGCCTGAGATGACAGTCAGTGATTAAGAAACTTATTTCCCCCTACCCTGGCTGTCCTCCTCCCTGTCTTTCTCTTTAGGTTGAGAAAATTTGATGTGACACCCTGTCTCAAAAGACTCCCTTCTGAAGAAAATCCTTCCTCAACAGCCTGGAGGATCAGTCCTTTCCAACATGCCCATGCTGATGAATGCACTTGTTCAGTTGTATGCATTTGCCCTTGCTTTTCAGCTATTTCCATTCCTGGTCTCTATCCTGCATCTTGAGATTTTAGAGGGTAGAAACAGTATCTTCTACTTTTGTTCAAGTCAGATGCTATGGCATGGAACCTTCATGGTCTTTAGACAGCAGTGTGGATAGCAAGTTGGAGACGACAGTGTGTTATCCTGTGTATCAGCCAGGAGAGGTTAGGAACTGCTGGTGTAACAAGCAACCCCAAGATGCCGGAAGCTACAACATCAAAGATGTATTCCTTGCTCATGCTATCTGAGTCAGTTGCATTTCCTCTCCATGTCATTTTAACCTGGGACCCAGGGTGATGAAGAAGATCCTATTTAAAGAATTGCTGGTTGTCATGATGGAGAGGAAAGAGAGCATGGTGATTAACACCACTGGACTGTGCAATTAAAAATGGTTAAGAAGGTAAATTTTGTTATGTGTATTTTACTACAACAAAATATGAGAGAGAGAGAGAGAGAATGGAAAACTATTACACACTAGCAAGTCATATGACCTGCCATCAATGAGACAGGGGAGTATAATCTACCCCAGGGAGGGTCCGTGAATCTCTGGAAATATTATTACATTCTCCCAGACCCTACTTGGATGCAAGAGCAAGCTTTTGGCTATCTATTCCTCTCAGAATTGGGGAAGTGGGGCAGCTGCAAGGTAGAGTGAGCCTTCTCTGGCTCTCCTGATGTTGATGGCAATTAGTGGTGGGGACGATGGGCATTAGAGGGAATCAGAAGACCTAGATAGCTCTCTGTCAGCATCAGCCAAGTTTTGTATCTTCTCTGAGCCTCAGATTCCTCATCTGAAAAAGAGGAGATTGGACTAGACGAGTGCTAAGTCTGGTGTTGGCTGGAGCTGATTGCAACTATGTGAAGAGCCAAGATCTGTCAGAGGAATGACTCATGGTTTGTCCTGGGATAGCAGAGTACAATGTGAAATAGCAGGAACTCTTCTCCAGGCCCTCACCAGCACATGACCCTAAAGTCTCCACCTGTTTTCACATGTTGGCTTACTTTTCCCCCAGCTTGGTGTTGCCTCTTCTTTATCCTCTGCTTCCTCAAAATCTGTTTGTATCCCTCCTTAGAGAAATTCTACTCTCCCATGGCAGGGAGAGTGTCTCACAGTTTTCTGGTTCACGCACTCATGTCTTATCTTCCCAACTGTCTATAACCTTCTTGAAGTTTACATCTAAGTTTTGTACTTCTTTTCTTGAGCTCCTCCTACCCTGCTTCTTCCCCACTTCCTACCACATCTTTCACAGAGCTGGACTCAATTGCAGTTTTTAAAGCACCAACTATGGTTTGCATACATTACCTCATTTGGTTCTCATAACATTACCCTAAGGAAGATATTATTTCCCTCATGATAACTTCCAACTCTTAGCTCTTTTGTCATTCCAGTGAAATGTAAAATATTCAGTGCCATGTTTGGTATGTAGTGAATGATCAATAAGTAGCAGCTACTGCTATTATTGTTACTACACTGATGAAAACATTGAGGTTTGGAAAGGCCAAATCATGAGCACCTATTGCACAGTTAGGGGCTGAGTTTGAATTCAGATTCTTTTGATTCCAAAATCCAGTGACTTTATTTCTGTTCTAGCCCTCCTGGGTATATGTTGGATTGACCTTCCCCACTCTGTGCAAGGTAGTATGACCATGAATCCTTGCATTGGTAAGAGGTGACATTTGTCACTCTCTGCTGCCCCCATGAAGCACGGACATTCAGTTCTCAGAATCAAAGGAGAAAGCATTAGTGATGCGCTCACTGTAGGGCTCAAGTAACATGAACACTGATGCCTGTGTGTTTATTGTTTCAGGAAGCTTTTCCATCCCCTCAACAATGGCAGTCTCTCCTGTCATTATCATCACAGGGCACACACTAAACCATTCACAGCTCTGGTTCTCCACAGTTTACAAAGCACTTTGTCAGACATGTGGTGTCTCTTCACTCTGCACAAGCCTCCTGCAAAGGGTATGCTTCTCCCTGCACAGTGCCGCTGGGTGCTGCTGCCTGGCCAGGTGAGGGGGTGTGTCTCAGGCTACGATCAGGGAGTGGGGCTAAGAACAGGCCCCTGCCTCTGCCTCTCAGGGCCTGGGCCACGCACTGTGTCCCTCTGTATCCATCTCATGGCGTACTGCTGTATGCTGGCCTGGATCAGTCTCTCCTGGAGGTGGGAGATGGGAGCCCCTCTCTCTTAGAAACTTCCAAGCTGGAAGTCCATAGTGACAGGTGAAGCTTCACATGTGCAAGTCCCTGGAACTGGGGGGAACTCAGCGGCTCTGATTCACAGTGGTGTGAATGCAGATCTCAAGTTGCTCCCAAGAGCAGTTTTGGTGGGAAGAGAGAGGTTAGAGAGCTTCCGTGGATGGGTACCCATGTGGGTGCAACCAGCAGGAAGGATTATATTTCGGTGCTGGCTATGGGGAGCATAAACTGGAGGCCCTAGAGACAGGTTGTTTGATTCCACAATGATACCCCTTCTGGTTGAGCCTTCCCTTACAGATGGGTGCATGGAATTGTCTTCCCCTGTTAGATTGTAGCTGGTGCTCACTATGGACACGGCTGTCCTCACCTTAATCTTCCAGGCTGGAAGCCCTGGCAGGCTACATGGGCACCCACTTCCCAGTTTGAGTAACTGGCCAGCATGGGGATTATTGCTGCTCAACTAAGTCTGAGCTCATGTCAGAAATGTGGGGCTGAAGGGGAGGTGGAGGGAGTGGGGCTGAGGGTGAAGGGGGCACCAGAGAGTGGGTGTGGAAACCAAGAAGGGGACAGCTATGTGCTAGTCCCCTTTGGTGCTGGACAGAAGCTCTTTGATCTTCTTCCCTCATAAAGAGGTAAACCTCAACAGAAATTAAAACTGTGGGCTGGTGAGCTAGCTTGGGACTGTGTATGTCTCAGTTAAGAGGCCAGAAACATTAGTAGGAGATGGAACAATTGAAGATGACTCTGGTTTCTGGAGTGGCTGACTGGCTGGATTACAGTACCACTGCCTACAATGGGAGAGGGAATAGGAGAATAAACAGGTTTGAGAAGCCAAGTTGAGCTTAGCTGGAGTGGTGTTGAATTTCAGTTCCCCATCAATATCCTGGTTGAGATGGAGACACCAGAATGGCACTCTGGAGAGGGAGAGTTCTGGACCCGAGGAAAAGGTGACCTTGAGTCCTCTTTAGTGGGTGGGGTGGGGGGCGGTTCTTCAGTTATTATTTATTAAAGTTTGCTTTGGACACACCTCAAAGCTCATTGGAAACCTGTAGAAAACACCATGTTTGAGAGGGGCTCCCCTGGGGGAAGGCTTAGTTTTTTGGGCCTAATGTGTGTGTTTGTGTGATGTTAATTTTTTTCTAGCTTATAGATGTCAAACCCAGCTGAGAGCAACCTTACCCCAAAGAACAGTTGAGAGGACTGACACTCCTCCCACCCCTCACCACTGCTACTGAGGAAGCTGTGTTTCAACCAGGACTCCATAATCTGATTGCAGGGTTGTTGCCAGGAATTCTCTGGAGATGGTCTTCTGTATGCTGAGGCCCATGAGTTTCACAGTAACTCCATCATAAATGTACAGGGAAATGCTATTAATTATTAACCTGCTCCTTTACCTGCCCTTGGCCTTTACTGTAAGCAGATGCCACCCATATGGAAATGGTGGGGGGAGGGGATGGGGGGCCTGATGTGCTTCGTGAGATCTCCAGAGTGGCCTGAGATCTATGCGAAGGGTGGATAAAACATGTGTTGGGACCACTGTAGAATGTTCTGGGGATCCAAGCTGTGTCTGCCAGGAGCATGCAGGAGCAGGACGGGTGATGGGGGCAGCTGTGGTCTTGGGGTTGGTTTGGAGTTAGTAGCCTTGTTGTTGAGTCCTACCTCTGCCCCTTCACAGCTGCAGTGAGCTCTGGAGGCCCCAAGCTGGTGCACATGGGGCAGATGGGACCTGATGTCTTGGATTTGATACCCCCATCCAGCTGCCTTGCTCTTTGAACTCAGATGGAACCCCGGGAAGAATACACCTTTGAGAAGTTGCTGAGTGGGAATTAGGGTTAAGGGCAAAGACGAGAGGCAGCACTTGGGACCTGTGTACCTCTCCCCACTTGCTCTGCCTAGAGAGAGAAACAAAACAAAATCCAGTGTTCCACCCTCCTATCTACCCCACCCCAAGTAAGGATCGATCTTGGTTCTGAGGCTCTCTCCTCCACCCAGTCACATTGGCCATTGCCTGGGTGTGGGGCTAAGTACAGATAAGCCTTCCATTCATCCTTTCCCATCAGAACTCTGGAAACTCCCTTCCTCTTCCCAGCCTCTCTCTTTCCAAGGAGGAAAAAGTAAAGTTGTGCATCACACCTCCTAGAGTTCATCAGTGGAGAGGATTCTGTATTGCCTGAGGCCCGCCACATGCTATTTAATACCCATGTCACTAATCTTATGCTAACAATTAGCCTTTTTTTAACATAGCAAACAATCAACAATCATCTAAGTATCTGTACTTGGGTTTAACAAATTGCATTTCCCCAAATGCATTAATTGTAAAATGAACAAAGCACTTCTATATGTTGAATTAGTCACAGCCTGATGTGTCAGCTGCCTTTGAAACACTTTAATCCTTTTAGTGCACTGAGAAGGTATGCACAGCTTTACAGGATTACAAAGTCCACCATTGTGGGGACACCAGCACTGCTTCTAACTGCTCTAATGCCAGGAATTGATGGATAATTGTTTACCTTTTCTTCCTTTTTGTCCTACTCTTTCTTAGGGTTTACCTCCCTCAGGTCTCAGGAATATCACTATTCTTACTCCTCCCCATCATGCTGTAATCTTACCAGAACTTTAAAGCAGAAATGGTATCCTTCCAGCCATATCCTTGGTCTAGGTAACTGAGCAGGTAGCTCTCATTGGGTCCTGACATATGTATGTAGTTCCAGGTGATTCAAAACTACCTTTCCTTAAGTGATCTCCATTAAGCATGTCAGTAAGACTTTAAAGTCCACACTGTTCTTATAAATTTTTTGTTTTGCCTTGTTTTGTTTTTACAATGTAGTCTTTCCCCAGTTGTGTTCTCTTGGTGTTGACTTGGCCAGCGCTGTGTATCTAAGAACCTGATCAATGTGGTATGGAGACTTGACCTGCTAGCAGAGTTAAACACCCTGGGATCCTCCTCAGTATTCTGTTATAATCAGTGGGCCCTGGAGGATCCAATTTCCAGGATGTGTGGGAGTCAAAGATAAAGAAACCTGGACTAGCTAAAGTGGTAAGGACAGATTTTAATCAGTAATATACAATTTCAGTAGGGAAAAGAATCCAGCATGAATTGGACTTAACTTTGATTTGTACAGGGGTGACAGGAGGTTTTAAAGAGAGAATGAGAGACTAGGGAAGGGGAATTGAGGGGTCCAGGGGCTTGAGCAGAGACAGGGTAGTGAAATATTACAAAAATAGTGAAGAGGGGATTGGTCCATGTGAAGCCCATCTGCGTTAGCTAACTGGTGCTTATAGAAGTTAGGCTCTTACCCTCCCACACAGGTTGGGAAACAGGTGCTGGCTGGAACAGTCAATTCTTCTGGCAGCCTTGAGTTTTCTCAGTAGGGATTTTTAAGTTGAGGTCATCCTAGGGATGTGATCTTGAGCCGTTAGAAACCATGTTGGAGTTTTGTGCAAGTCTTTATAGGCCAGGGTGAGGTCCAGTGGAGAAGAGGAGCCTGGCTAGAATTTGGTCAGGGAGAGGATCTTTGTCAGGACACTGAATCTAGGTGAATGAGCTTTCCTTTAGGAACTTGGCTCCTTCTTCCCTCTGGAACACACTCTTGAACCCCCTCCTCCTGGTTCATCTTGTTTTATCTGCTTCTATTTGGTACATTTAGAGTTAGATCCTAATCTATTCCCCTCCTCCTGCTTACACAGAAAAAGACATGTGCAGATTTTCCTCAACTTACAAGGGGTAAGTTCCAATAAACCCACTGTAGGCTGAAAATGTCATAAGTAGAACATGCATTTAATACATCTGACCTACCAAACATCATAGCTTAGCCCAACCTACCTTAAAAGTTCTCAGAACACTGGGACTTCCCTGATGGTCCATTGGTTAAGAATCCACCTTCCAATGCAGGGGACACGGGTTCAATCCCTGGTGGGGGAACGAAGATCCCACTTGCCGCGGGGCAGCTAAGCCTGTGTGCCACAACTACTGAGCCCATGCCACAGCTAGAGAGAAGCCCACGTGCTGCAAGGAAGAGTCCATGCACCACAAAGAAAGATCCCACATGCTACAACAAAGATACCACGTGCTTCAACTAAGACCTGATGCAGCCAAATAAATAAATATTAAAAAAAAGATGTGATATATATATACAATGGCGTACTACTCAGCCATAAAAAAAGAATAAAATTTTTTAAAAAGTTCTCAGAACACTAATATTAGCTTAAAGTTGGGTAAAATCAAAGAATACAAGATCTATTTTATAATAAAATGTTGAATATCTCTTGTAATTTATTAAATATAGTACTGAAAGTGAAAATCAGAATGGTTGTATGGGTACAGAATGGTTCTAAGTGTATTGGTTGTTTACTTTCGTGACTGCATGGCTGACTGGGAGCTGTGGCTCACTGCCACCGCTCAGCATCACGAGAGAGTATAGTACCACATATTGCTAGCCCAGGAAAAAATCAAAATTCAAAACTCAAAGTATGGTTTCTACTGAATGCGTATTGCTTTTGCACCATTGTGAAGTCGAAAAACCATGAGTCAAACCATTGTAAGTCTGTACTTAGCAGAAGAAGCAAAAACCCATTTCCCATGAATACTTCCTGTATCGGCTTTCTGTGGCTGCTGTAACAAATTACCGTTTACCTGTGGCTCAAAACAACATAAATTTATTCCCTCACAGTTCTGGAGGCCAGCAGCCTGAAATCAGTTTCACTGGACTGAACGCCAAGTGTTGGTAGGGTCACACCCCCTCCAGAGGCTCTGGAGGAGAATCCACCTCCTGCCCCTTCCAGGTTCTCCTGACTGCTGGCATCCCTTGGCTTGAGGCTGCATCCCTCCAATCTCTGCCTTCACAAACACATCACCTTCTCCTCTTCTCTGTGTCAAATCTCTTCCTGCCTGTATCTTATAAGGACACTTGTGATGGCAATTAGGGTCCACCCACATAACCCAGGATCCCAATGCAGGATCCTTAACTTGATCACATTTGCAAAGTCTTTGCTATCTAAGGTAACATTCTAAGGTTCCAGGGGTTAGGAACTAATACCTTTGGGGCCCGTTATCCAGGCTATTACCCTTCCCTACTTGGTAAACTGGATAGAAATGGAACATATTACCTTCTACTGGCTGAATTTTTTTTCTTTGAGGGTCACTGTGAACTCATGGCCTTTCAGAGTCTTGCTTATGCATTAATATTTGCTGCTCAGATTGTCACATCATGGCCAGTGGGCCCTTGTAGGTTGGCTCCTTGGTCCTTTGTATGTGACACTGACATTTGTGAGAAAATTTCTGCTTTCTGGACGACAGAAGTAATCCCAGGGCCATTAACTTTCGTTTCTGACACACAGAATGGCTGCCTTCATGGACTCCTGCTTCCTCTGGGTCAAGCCAACATTAGATTCAAATGCCTGGGCACCGTGAAGGGGGTACGAATCAGGGCTGTGCCAAGTGCTGCTGCTGGGGCCAAGGGGCTACATTCAGGAGTGTCAAAGATGGAAAAGATGCAACTTTTTAAGGTTCTACCTTCCCACTGGTTTTTCTACTGTCACATGCAATGTCACTAACACCTTACTTTTCTCGTTGCGTGAGGTCTCATCAACACTGCAGCCTTCCTGAGCCGATGTCAGCAGTGGTCCTTGGCAGGGGTCCCTGCAGAATGGCTCTTTGGCCCCTAGCCTTCTCCATTATGATAAGGCACCCCTCTCCCTGGAAAGAAAGTGAGAGCACTTCAGCAGACCTCCTCTTCCCTGACTGTAGGCTCCCAATTCTCTGTTTCTGGCCCAAGTTAGCAGAAGAAGGAAATCTTGCCACTGACGTATCCCCCTTTTATGTTATCATAAGGAGCAGCTTCTTCTTCACCAGTGCAGCCTCTCTATTCAGTGTGCAAGGACTGAAAGGTAGTAGATGGTCCTAAGGTGTCCTGGTAAGCTGTGAATCACAGAGAGGGGAGACTACCATGACGTGAGGGTGCAGACAGCCTGGTGACATTGTCTGTGTGACAGGGTCCAGCTCTGCTGACTGCTTGCTTGGGAGCCTGCTCACACTGGCTGCAGACACTGCCCTCCTTGGGTGCTGTGTGGCTGGGCAGCCTATTCTGATCTGAAGGTCTCAGTCCAGGTTATAGTATAGACTATGGTTTCTTAACTACTGGCTCTGACCTGTTACTGGGTCATAAAGTCAATACAGTGGGTCTTGACTAGCTTTGACAAATAGTAATTATTGTCACTGTACAAACATGTAAGCATCCCTCACTGTCAAGCTCTGTCTGAAGTGCTCTACATGTATATCCGCATTTAATCTTCATGTCCACCCTATGAGTAGAGGTATTATCATTTCCAGTTTTCACAAGGGGAAACTAAGGCACAGAGCCTTTAAGTCACAGAGTTAATACCTGGCAGAACTGGGATATTTATTTATTTATATTGAAATATATTTGACATATAATATTTTGTAAATTTAAGAGTTACAACATTTTAGTTCTATACATGGATATATTGCAATATGATTTCCATTGTAAGGATAATTAGCACCTCTATCACATTACGTAATTATCCTTTTTTTTAAGTAGTTGGAATAATTAAGTCCTAGTCTCTTAGCAAGTTTGATGATTATAATACAATATTGTTGTCTATATTCACTGTATTGTGCATTGTATCGCTAAGGCTTATTTACTACTTGTAAGTTATAGCCTTAAACAACATTTGTCCTGTCTCTTCACCCCCAACACCCTGGTAACTACCATTTTATTCTCTGTTTTTACAAGTTAGGTTTTTAAAATTTTTACATATGAGTGGTATCATACAGTATTTGTCTTTCTCTGACTTATCTCACTTAGCATAATGTGCTCAAGGTCCATCTATGTTGTTTTTGCAAATGGCAGGATGTCCTCCTTTCTCATGGCTGAATAATATTCCATTATGCATATATAATATGTATATAATATCCATTATATATATAATATTTCATTACATGTTTTATATATATATATATATGTATGTATAAAACATCTCCTTTATCCATTCATCTGTTGATAGGCATTTAGGTTGTTTCCATATCTTAGCTTTTGTGAATAATGCTGCAATGAACATGGGAGTGTACATATATATTTGATATCCTGTTTTCATTTCCTTTGGGTATACATCCAGAAGTGGAATTGCTGGGTCACATATGGTAGATCTATTTTTAATTTTTTGAAGACCCTTCATATTGTTTTCCATAGTGGTTAAACTAATCTACATTCCCACTAACAGTTTATAAGGGTTCCCTTTTCTCCATGTCCTTGACAACATATCTCTTGTCTTCTTGATGAGAGCCATTCTAATAAGTGTTAGGTGGTATCTCATTGTGGTTTTGATTTGCATTTCCCTGATGTTTAGTGATGTTGAACATATTTTCATGTGCCTGTGGCGATTTGAATGTCTTCTTACGAAAAATGTCTATTTAGTTCTTCTGTCCATTTTTTAACTGGATTTTTTGGATTCTGAGTTGTATGAGTTCTTTATATATTTTGGATATTAACCCCTTATCCAATATATGGTTTGCAAAATTTTTCTCCAATTCTGTAGGTTATCTTTTTTATTTTGTTAATGGTTTTTGTTTGTTTGTTTGCTTTTTGCTTTGCAAAAGCTTTTAAGTTTTATGTAGCCCCAATTGCTGATTTTTGCTGTTTTGTGTGTGTTTTTGGTGTCATCCTAAAAAATCATTTCCAAAACCACTGTCCAGGAGTGGTTTTTCTTTCCCTACCTTTTCTTCCAGGAGTTTTATGGTATCAGGTTTTATGTTTAAGTCTTTAATTCATTTTGAGTTAATTTTTGTGAGTAATTTTGTGGGGTCCAATTTTATTGCTCTGCACATGTTTATCCAGTTTTCCCAACATTTGTTAAAGAGACTATCCTCTCCCTATTGGATGCTCTTAGCTTCCTTGTTGACTATTAGTTGACTGTATAAACAGGAGTTTAATTCTGGGCCCTCTATTCTGTTCCATTGGTCTATGTGTCTATTTTTGTGCCAGTACCATACTGTTTTTGTTACTGTGGCTCTGTCGTATAGTTTGAAATCAGAAAGTGTAATACCTTTGGCTTTCTTCTTTTTTCTCAGGATTGCTTTTGATATTTGGAGTCTTTTGTGGTTCCATACAAATTTTAGGATTGTTTTTTCTATTTCTGTGAAAAATGTCATTGGTATTTTGATGGAGATTGCATTGAATCTATAGATGAATTTGGGTAGTACGGACATTTTAACAATATTAATTCTTCTGATCTATGAACACAGGATGTCTTTCCATTTGTTTGCATCTTCTTTGATTTCTTTCAGCAAGTCTTGTGGTTTTCATTGTACAGATATTTCACTTCCTTGGTTAAACTTATTCTGAAGTATTTTATTGTTTTTATGTTATTGTGAACAGAATAGTTTTCTTTATTTCTTTTTCAGCTATTGCATCCTTAGTGTATAGAAATGCAATTGATTTCTGTTTGTCAATTTTGTATCCTTCAACTTCAGAAGTAGAATTTGAACCCAATTGGGCTGTCCCTAGAGTCTGTGATCATAATTGCTATACTTTCTGTCCCTCAGTATAGAAAAAACAAAGCAAAGCAAAGCAAAACAAAACAAAAGAGGAAATAGAATAGAGAATATTAGATTGCTTGTACTAAGGATTAAGTATTATTTTATGAAACTTATTCCAGTTGTGTTGTCACTGAACTGAAGTTGGGTCTGCTCACCTAACATGGAGCAAAGCCAATCTACTGACATCAGGTTGTGGTGAAGGAAAGTACAGCGTTTACTGTAGGGTGACAAGCAAGGAGAATGGGCAGCTCATGCTCAAAAGACCCAAACTCCTCAATGGCTTTTAAGGAAGAGTTTTTAAAGGCAGTGTGAGGGAGAGTGTCACAGGGTGCATGATCAGCTTGTTCACAATTTTCTGATTGGCTGATGGTTAGATAACAGTGTGATGTTTTGCATATCACAGTCATCAACCTTCTTGTTAACTTTTTCCACCTGGTGGGGGTTTTAGTATCTCTAAAACAACTCAAGGATATGGCTCGGGATATTATCTATAGCCCTTGAGGAGGAACTAACAATCCTTGACTTTGTTTTATGGCTAAACTATTATTATTTTGTCTTGCTTGACTGGTTAACTTTTCTGATTAAATTTGCTCTTTGGAACTCAGGAAGACCTCAGAGGCTAGAGGTATTTTACAAACAAGAGGTGGAGGACATAGGGGTTCTGTCCTTGGGAAGGCCCCATGGGGTCTTGCTTGATTTCAGTGTGTGTATGTATTGGATTGCAATGTGAAATCTATTTCTTAAAATTGGTCATGGTCAAAAAGTTTGAAAAGTTCTTACTGGCCCAGAAGATATTCTGTCTGATGTGAATTTACAAATATCTGGTTCAGCCCATTGCAGACTGAGTTTATGATTTAACTCCCAGGTAGCAGTGATAAACAGTAATATAATGGAACACAACATCATAAGCTATGCTACATGCTAACAGCTACAATTTATTGAGGCCTACTGGGTGCTAAGCACTTTGATCACATCTTCATAAGGTCTAAATGAAAATGGGAGGCTGAGATGAGAGTGGAATAAGGGGCTAACATCATCTGAACCCCAGGACCTGCGTCTTATGGGGCTGTTCTCACCAAGCTCGAGATTTCTCTCCAGAAATAATTTGATGTCTTAAAACTCTCTTGGAATTTCCTGGTAATTGACTTGACAGAAAAAGTTGGCCATAAAGTAGATCATCTTAGTGGATAGTCCCTAAAATGTCAGCATACTCAAATATGTCTTTATCTACTTACTCCCTTCCTCCTCTTCATGTTTCTGGGTATCCCTACCAGCCTTAGAAGAGAAGGTCTGGCATTTTTCACTATCCTCCAGGATGATGGCTTCTCTTCTCCAGATTCACTGGCTCCTCTACATCTTTATATCATTTACATTCAGCAAGTTAATTTACCTCTGTGAGCCTCATGTTTGCATATCTTACAATGGAAATAATAATAAGGTTTATCCTAGAGTGTTTCTATGAGTATTTAATGAGTATATATATAATCTACGTACAGGATTCCAGCTAACAAAAATAAACTTCCCTGGAGAAAGATAAGCACTCAAAAATATTAGCTGTTAACAAGACACAGGATCTCTGGTGCCTGACCCAGTACCCTGAACATAAATATGTTATTAAGTATATTACAGATTTCTTGATATAATTCCTACTCCTACCATTTTGCTTTCCCACTAACAATTGAATGAGAGTTCCTGTTTTTCCACATCCTTGTCAGCATTTGGTGTTGTCAGTATTTTGGATTTTAGCCATTCTAATATGTGTGTAGAGGCATCTCATTGTTGTTTTAATTTGCATTTCTCTAATGACTTATGATGCTGAATATACTTTCATATGTTTATTTCCCATCTGCATATCTTTTGTGAGATTTCTGTTCAGATCTTTTGCCCATTTTTAAATGGGATTGTTCATTTTCTTATTTAAGAGTTCTTTGTATATTTTAGAAAACTGTTATT
The DNA here is from genome assembly GCF_949987535.1 of Balaenoptera acutorostrata. NCBI lineage: Eukaryota > Metazoa > Chordata > Mammalia > Artiodactyla > Balaenopteridae > Balaenoptera > Balaenoptera acutorostrata. Next base: position 169,902,685 of record NC_080065.1, read on the forward strand.
TACCAAATATCTGTTGCAAATATTTTCTCCCAGTCTGTAGCTTCTCTTTTTATTCTTTTTACAATGTCTTTTGCAGAGCAGAAGTTTTTAGTTTTAATGAAGTCCAGCTTATTCATGTTTTTTTCTTTCATGGGTTGTGCTTTTAGTGTTGTATCTAAAAAGTTATCACCAAACCTAAGGTCATCTAGTTTTCTCTTATGTTATTTTCTAGTAGTTTCATAGTTTTGCATTTTACTTAGGTCTATGATCCATTTTGAGTTAATTTTTATGAAAGATGTAAGGTCTGTGTCCAGATTCATTTTTCTGCATGTGGATATCCATTTTTTAAAAAATTCTGTTAATATGGTGCATTACATAGATTGATATTCTTATGTTGAACCAACCTTACATTCTTGGAATAAATCCTGCTTGGTCATGGTTTGAAAGCCTTTTAATATGCTGCCAGATATAGTTTTCTACTATTTTGTTGAAGGTTTTTTTGCTAATATTCATAAGCAATATTAGTCTGTAGTTCTTTTTTTGTGATGTTTTTGGCTGTAATATTAGGATAATATTGGTCTCAGAATGAGTTCAGAAGTGGTTCCTTTTTTTCTATCTTTTGGAGGAGTTGGGGAAGGATTGGTGTAAATTCTTCTTTAAACATTTGGTGAAATTCACCAGTGAAGTCATCTTGCCTTTGGCTTTTCTTTTTGGAAAAAATTTGACTACTGGCTCAATCTCTTTATTGTTATAGGTCCATTCATATTTTCTTTATCTTCTTGCATCAATTTTGGTAGTTTGTGTGTTTCTAGGAATGTATACATTTTATCTCAGTCAACAAATTTGTTGGTATACAACAGTTCATAGTAATCTCTCTCTGTGAGAGAAAAAGTGAAAGAGAGGAGAGAGAGAGAGATTCCGATTTTAAGGAATTGGATTACAAAATTGTGGAGGCTGGTAAATCCAACATTGGGCTGGAGACCCAGGGAAGATTTGATGCTGGCAGCTCAAGTCCAAAGTCAGTCTGTTGGCAGAGTTCCCTCTTCTTCAGGGGATCAGTCTTATTCTATTAAGGCCTTCAACTAATTGAATGAGGCCCACATTATGGAGGGTAATCTGCTTTACTCAAATTCTAATGATTTAAATGTTAACCTCATCTAGAAAATACTTTCACAGAAATATCTAGAACAATGTTTAGTCAAATTCTGGTACCATGGCATAGCCAAGTTCATATATAAGATAATCCATAGCTATATAGAAGTATATTGTTTAAATTTCACACATTTATTAGTGTTCCTAATTTCTTTGTTATTGATTTCTAAATTCAATATTGTTGGAGAACACACCTTATATTATTTCTAACATTTAAAATTTATTGAGACTCGTTGTGTGGCCTGGCATATGCTCTATCTTGGAGAATGTTCTGTATGCACTTAAGCAGAATGTATATTCTGCTGTTGTTGGGTGGAGTGTTCTATGGATGTCTAGTCGGTTTCCAGCATTGTTTAAGTCTTCTGTTTCCTTACTGATCTTCTCTCTAGTTTTTCTATCCATTGTTGAAAGTGGGGTATTGGAGTTTTCAACTACTATTATTGAACTGTTATTTCTCTCTTTATTTTGTCAGTTTTTGCTTCATGTATTTTTTGAGATTGTATGGTTTATTTTTTAATTGTCTTAGAGTGATTTTCATACAATTTAAAAAGCAGACTTTTTTTGCTACAGATAATATTTTTATGCATTTTGACACCATGGAAAAAGCTTTTTTTGAGGGAGATAGAGGGGAAATTTTAATAAATTCCAAGATCAAACTTTCATATATGGATCTTTATTTTATTTAGGAATTTAAACTCTAGTATTTTAAATTTATCTTGCTTATATTATACTTGATATTTTTTAAGATATATGTTAAGTCTTTAGTCTTTTAAAAGTTTTAAGGTTTCCCTAGCATTCTTATATAAAATATTATGTGTGAATTGTTGTCACATTTAGAGTCAGTACTTATTTTGGAAGCTGACTTGGAATATTGGATAACAATGTGTTTTGTTGTCTCCAGACCATTGGGTATTTTCTGCTTGAGGTTGCCACCAAAGATACCCCAACCTTGTAGTAGCAGGAGAGGTTTTGGATGCCCTCTTTGATGTTTTTGCAGATGGTAAAGAAGCTGAAAGGAAGTCAGTTCAAATTAAATTGTTATCTGCTCTGAAAGAATCCCAGCCAGTCTTCAAAATGAATGTATGTAGTATTTTATTTAGAAATGCTGGAGTCTCAACAGTCTATGGGAGGAGGGTGTATGTGATTTTCCCTCCATGCAACCTAATGATTCACATAGCACTTCATCCCCATTTTTGTGTAAATGCTTGTTGGCTGAATCACCCTTTCTGTTGAATCACTGTGACTTGAGCCAAAATGGTGTTGACAAGTTCCTCTTTCTACAGCAGTTTAGTAATTTTGACAATCCTTATGTGTAAGCACTACAGTCTAGGCTGCAAAGCACTTTCATAGACATGTTAAATTTATTTTATATCATGTAATGCATTATAGGCTGATTCACTGTTATGAATATTTCCCCTTGGTGCTCACAAAAAGGCAAACAAACCTCAGGCTGGTCTGTAATGGAGAAGGGAGTTACCTTCATTTGCCTATTGATTGATTGATTGACTGACTGATTGTTACATCAGAAGCATCAAAGCTAACTTTGAGTCAAAAAATAATTGGTGGTTGGGGGAAAGCAACCAGAAATTTTAAAAACAGCCTTGAATCACATGTCCACAAATTTAAGTTTACCATTCTCCTCTCATCTAAATCTCCATTTCATTTTGAGAAATAACAGTAATTGTATTTTTGGCTTTTACATTAAAATTTTTTTATTGAAATAGTTGATAAACAATATTATATGTTACAGCTATACAATATAGTGAGTCACAATTTTTAAAGGTTATACTCTATTTCTAGTTATTATAAGATACTGGCTATACTCCCTCTATTGTGCAATATATCCTTTTATGCTTAAGGTATTCCTTGTTTTTTTTTTTTTTTTTTTAAATTTTATTTATTTATTTATTTATGGCTGTGTTGGGTCTTCGTTTCTGTGTGAGGGCTTTCTCTAGTTGTGGCAAGTGGGGACCACTCTTCATCGCGGTGCGCGGGCCTCTCACTATCGCGGCCTCTCTTGTTGCGGAGCACAGGCTCCAGACGCGCAGGCTCAGTAATTGTGGCTCACGGGCCCAGCTGCACCGCGGCATGTGGGATCTTCCCAGACCAGGGCTCGAACCCGTGTCCCCTGCATTGGCAGGCAGATTCTCAACCACTGCGCCACCAGGGAAGCCCATTCCTTGTTTTTTTAAACATCTTTATTGGAGTATAATTGCTTTACTAACATGTGTAGTTTCTGCTGTATAATAAAGTGAATCAGCTGTACGTATACATATATCCCCATATCCCCTCCTTCTTGCTTCACCCTCCCACTCTCCCTATCCCACTCCTCTAGGTGGACACAAGCACCGACCTGATCTCCCTGTGCTATGCAGCTGCTTCCCACTAGCTATCTATTTTACATTTGGTCATGTATATATGTTCATGCCACTCTCTCACTTTGTCCGAGCTTACCCTGCCCCCTGCCTGTGTCCTCAAGTCCATTCTCTACGTGTGCGTCTTTATTCCTGTCCTGCCCCTAGGTTCTTCAGAACCATTTTATATATATTTTTTAAGATTCCATATATATGTTAGAATATGGTATTTGTTTTTTTTCTTTCTGACTTACTTCACTCTGTATGACAGACTCTAGGTCCATCCACCTCACTATAAATAACTCAATTTTGTTTCTTTTTATGGCTGAGTAATATTCCATTGTATCAATGTGCCACATCCTCTTATCCATTCATTTGTCTATGGACATTTGTCTATGGTCAATTTTGTTTCTTTTTATGGCTGAGTAATATTCCATTGTATCAATGTGCCACATCCTCTTATCCATTCATTTGTCTATGGACACTTAGGTTGTTCCATGTCCTGGCTATTGTAAACAGAGCTGCAACAAACATTGTGGTACATGACTTTTTTTGTTTGTTTGTTTTTGTTTTTTTGTTTTGTTTTTTTTTTTAATTTATTTATGGCCGTGTTGGGTCTTTGTTTCTGTGCGAGGGATTTCTTTAGTTGTGGCAAGCGGGGGCCACTCCTCATCGTGGTGTGCGGGTCTCTCACCATCGCTGCCTCCCCTGTTGCGGAGCACAGGCTCCAGACGCGCAGACTCAGCAATCGTGGCCCACGGGCCCAGCAGCTCCGCGGCACGCAGGACCCTCCCAGACCAGGGCTCGAACCCATGCTCCCTGCATCAGCAGGCAGACTCCCAACCACTGCGCCACCAGGGAAGCCCACATGACTTTTTTTGAATTATGTTTTTCTCAGGGTATATGCCCAGTAGTGGGATTGCTGGGTTGTATGGTAATTCTATGTTTAGTTTTTTAAGGAACCTCCATACTGTTCTCCATAGTGGCTCTATCAATTTACACTCGCACCAACAGTGCAAGAGGGTTCCCTTTTCTCCACACCCTCTCCAGCGCTTATTGTTTGTAGATTTTTTGATGATGGCCATCATGATCGGTGTGAGGTGGTACCTCATTGTAGTTTTGATTAGCATTTTTCTAATGATTAGTGACGTTGAGCATCCTTTCATGTGTTTGTTGGCAATCTGTATATCTTCTTTGGAGAAATGTCTATTTAGGTTTTCTGCCCATTTTTAGACCGGGTTGTTTGTTTTTTTGATATTGAGCTGCATGAGCTGCTTGTACATTTTGGAGATTAATCCTTTGTCAGTTGCTTCGTTTGCAAATATTTTATCCCATTCTGAAGGTTTTCTTTTCATCTTGTTTATGGTTTCCTTTGCTGTGCAAAAGCTTTTAAGTTTCATTAGGTCCCATTCATTTATTTTTGTTTTTATTTCCATTACTCTAGGAGCTGGGTCAAAATGGATCTTGCTGTGATTTATGTCATAGAGTGTTCTGCCTATGTTTTCCTTTAAGAGATTTATTGTGTCCGACGTTACATTTAGGTCTTTAATCTATTTTGAGTTTATTTTTGTGTGTGGTGTTAGGGAGTGTTCTAGTTTCATTCTTTTACATGTAGCTGTCCAGTTTTCCCAGCACCACTTATTGAAGAGGCTGTCTTTTCTCCATTGTATATTCTTGTCTCTTTTATCAAAGATAACTTGACCATATGTGTGAGGGTTTATTTCTGGGCTTTCTATCCTGTTCTATTGATCTATCTTTCTGTTTTTGTGCCAATACCATACTGTCTTGATTACTGTAGCTTTGTAGTATAGTCTGAAGTCCGGGAGCCTGATTCCTCCAGCTCTGTATTTCTTTCTCAAGATTGCTTTGGCTATTCGGGGTCTTTTGTGTTTCCATACAAATTGTGAGATTTTTTGTTCTAGTGCTGTGAAAAATGCCATTGGTAGTTTGATACGGATTGCATTGAATCTGTATATTGCTTTAGTATTGTATTATACTATAGTATAGTCATTTTCACAATGTTACTTCTTCTAATCCAAAAACATGTTATATCTCTCCATCTGTTTGTATCATCTTTAATTTCTTTCATTTCTTTCATCAGTGTCTTATAGTTTTCTGCATACAGGTCTTTTGTCTCCTTAGGCAGGTAGGTTTATTCCTAGGTATTTTATTCTTTTTGTTTCATTGGTAAATGGGAGTGTTTCCTTAATTTCTCTCTCAGATTTTTCATCATTAGTGTATAGCAATGCAAGAGATTTCTTTGCCTTAATTTTGTATCCTGCTACATTACCAAATTAATTGATTAGTCCTAGTAGTTTTCCGGTAGCATCTTTAAGGTTCTTTATGTACAGTATCATGTCATCTGCAAACAGTGACAGTTTTACTTCTGCTTTCTGACTTGGAATCTTTTTCTTTTCTGATTGCTGTGGCTAAAACTTCCAAAACTATGTTGAATAATAGTGGTGAGGGTGGGCAACCTTGTCTTGTTCCTGATCTTAGTGGAAATGGTTTCAGTTTTTCACCATTGAGAATGACGTTGGCTGTGGGTTTGTCATATATGGCCTTTATTATGTTGAGTTTAGTTCTCTCTATGCCTACTTTCTGGAGGGTTTTTATCATAAATAGGTTTTGAATTTTGTCAAAAGCTTTTACTGCATCTATTGAGATGATCATATGGTTTTTCTCCTTCAATTTATTAATATGGTGTATCACATTGATTGAATTCTGTATATTGAAGAATCCTTGCATTCCTAGGATAAACCTCACTTGATCATGGTGTATGATCCTTTTAATGTGCTGTTGGATTCTGTTTGCTAGTATTCTGTTGAGGATTTTTGCATCTATGTTCATCAGTGATATTGGCCTGTAGTTTTCTTTCTTTGTGACATCTTTGTCTGGTTTTGGTATCAGGGTGATGGTGGCCTCATAGAATGAGTGTGGGAGTATTCTTCCCTCTGCTGTATTTTGGAAGAGTTTGAGAAGGATAGGTGTTAGCTCTTCTCGAAATGTTGATAAAATTCGCCTGTGAAGCCATCTGGTCCTGGGCTTTTGTTTGTTGGAAGATTTTAAATCATAGTTTCAATTTCACTGCTTGTGATTTGTCTGTTCATATTTTCTATTTATTCCTGGTTCAGTCTCGGAAGGTTGTGCATTTCTAAGAATTTGCCCATTTCTTCCAGGTTGTCCATTTTATTGGCATATAGTTGCTTGCAGTAGTCTCTCATGACCCTTTGTATTTCTGCAGTGTCAGTTGTTACTTCTCCCTTTTCATTTCTAATTGTACTGATTTGAGTCTTCTCCCTTTTTTTCTTGATGAGTCTGGCTAATGGTTTATCAGTTTTGTTTATCTTCTCAAAGAACTAGCTTTTAGTCTTATTGATCTTTGCTATTGTTTCCTTCATTTCTTTTTCATTTATTTCTGATCTGATCTTTATGATTTCTTTCCTTCTTCTAACTTTGGGGTTTTTTTGTTCTTCTTTCTCTAACTGCTTTAGGTGTAAGGTTAGGTTTTTTATTGAGATGTTTCTTGTTTCTTGAGGTAGGATCGTATTGCTATAGACTTCCCTCTTAGAACTGCTTTTGTTTCATCCTATAGGTTTTGGGCTGTCATGTTTTCATTGCCACTTGTTTCTAGGTAGTTTTTGACTTCCTCTTTGATTTCTTCAGTGATCTCTTGGTTATTTAGCAGTTTATTGTTTAGTCTCCATGTATTTGTATTTTTTTACAGATTTTTTTTTTCTGCAATTGATATCTAGTCTCATAGTGTTGTGGTCGGAAAAGATACTTGACATGGTTTCAATTTTCTTAAATTTACTAAGGCTTGGTTTGTGATCCAAGATATGTTCTAAACTGGAGAATGTTCCATGAGCACTTGAGAAGAAAGTGTATTCTGTTGTTTTTGGATGGAATGTCCTATAAATATCAGTTAAGTCCATCTTGTTTAATGTGTCATTTAAAGTTGTGTTTCCTTATTTATTTTCATTATGGATGATCTGTCCATTGGTGAAAGTGGGGTGTTAAAGTCCCCTACTATTATTGTGTTACTGTCGATTTCCCCTTTTATGGCTGTTAGCATTTGTCTTATGTATTGAGGTGCTCCTATGTTGGGTGCATAAATATTTACAATTGTTATATCTTCTTCTTGGATTGATCCCTTGAGTGTTATGTAGTGTCCTTCTTTGTCTCTTGTAATCATCCTTATTTTAAAGTCAATTTGTCTGATATGAGAATTGCTACTCCAGCGTTTTTTTGATTTCCATTTGCATGGAATATCTTTTTCCATCCCCTCACTTTCAGTCTCTATGTATCCCTTGGTCTGAAGTGGATCTCTTGTAGACAGAATATATACAGGTCTTGTTTTTGTATCCATTCAGCCAGTCTATGTCTTTGGTTGGAGCATTTAATTCATTTACATTTAAGGTAATTATTGTTATGTATGTTCCTATTACCATTTTCTTAATTGTTTTGGGTTTGTTATTGTAAGTCTTTTCCTTCTCTTGTGTTTCCTGCCTAGAGAAATTCCTTTAGCATTTGTTGTAAATCTGGTTTGGTGGTTCTGAATTCTCTTAGCTTTTGCATGTCTGTAAAAGTTTTAATTTCTCTTTTGAAAATGAATGAGATTCTTGCTAGGTAGAGTAATTTTGTTTGTAGGTTTTCCCTTTCATCACTTTAAATATGTCCTGCCGCACCCTTGTGGCTTGCAGAGTTTCTGTGAAAGATCAGCTGTTAACCTCATTGGGATTCCCTTGTATGTTATTTGTTGCCCTTCCGTTGCTGCTTTAATATCTTTTCTTTGTATTTAATTGTTGATAATTTGATTAATATGTGTCTTGGCACGTTTCTCCTTGGATTTATCATGTATGGGGCTCTCTGAGCTTCCTGGACTTGATTGACTATTTTCTTTCCCATATTAGGGAAGTTTTCAACTATAATCTCTTCAAATATTTTCTCAGTCCCTTTCCTTTCCTCTTCTTTTTCTGGGACCCCTATAATTCAAATGTTGGTGCATTTAATGTTGTCCCAGAGGTCTCTGAGGCTGTCCTCAATTCTTTTCATTCTTTTTTCTTTATTCTGTTCTGCAGTCGTTATTTCCACTATTTTGTTTTCCAGGACACTTATCCGTCCTTCTACTTCAGTTACTCTGCTATTGTTTCTTTGTAGAGAAATTTTTATTTCATTTATTGTGTTGTTCATCATTGTTTGTTTGCTCTTTAGTTCTTCTAGGTCCTTGTTAAACATTTCTTGTATTTTCTCCATTCTATTTCCAAGATTTTGGATCATCTTTACTATCATTACTCTGAATTCTTTTTCAGGTAGCCTGCCTGTTTCCTCTTCATTTGTTTGGTCTGGTGGGTTTTTACCTTGCTCCTTCATCTGCTGTGTATTTCTCTGTCTTCTCATTTTGCTCCACTCACTGTGTTTCGGTTCTCCTTTTTGCAGGCTGCAGGTTTGTAGTTCCTGTTGTTTTTGTTGTCTGCCCCCAGTGGCTAAGATTAGCTCAGTGGTTTGTGTAGGCTTCCGGGTGGAGGGGACTGGTGCCTGTGTTCTGGTGGATGAGGCTGGATCTTGCCTTTCTGGTGGGCAAGACCACATCCAGTGGTGTGTTTTGGGGTGTCTATGACCTTATTATGATTTTAGGCAGCGTCTCTGCTAATGGGTTGGGTTGTGTTCCTGTCTTGCTAGTTGTTTGGCATCTTCAAGTATTCTTTAGGTACACATCTGTTCATAACTAATTTATCTTACTGATGGATTGATACTTTTATCAGTATAAAAGTCCCCATATATCTCCAGCAATATTTTTTCATTTTAAATCCTTTTTGTCTGATATTAGTGTAGCCACACTCCAACTTATGGTTGCTATTTGCATTATACATAAACACACACACACACACACACACATATACACACACACACACACACACATATGTATATACAATTTCAGAGATTTTTTACATGTTTATATTTTTAATAATTCTCACCAGTTATGCTTATTTCGTTGGGGAGGGGATCCACAGAGCTTCTAATGTTGCCATTACTGAAGTGGAACCCAGTTTTTAAAATGTGAGTTTTCTTTGACCATGTTTTCTTTTGTCAAGGATTTTGTCTTTATTTTTCCCTTATGAACTTTTAAAATACATTTTAACTTATTTAAAGTTAAATAGTTTTAAAAGGCTTTGTGTGATGAGTTTGCACATGGTCTGCACTAAGGTCAGGTTGCCCAATCTCAAGAACCATATTTGTACTCAGAAAAGAGATTCAAATTCTGGGTACTGAAGCCTCAGAGCAGTTGGTTCTGTTAAAATAATGCAATTGAAACTAGACTGAATTCTGGACTTATCAATGTCTTCCTGGGGCACATATGGGGGAAGGACTTTTTGACCAAAATCACACAGCCTATGAAAACCAGAAATAGAAACCAGCCCTATATTCCATACGTCCTTATTGCCACCAGCGTCAGTATAGGCCTTTCACTGTGTCACCCTCTAAAAACTCATTTTTTACTTCTGAAAAACCATGGTATTCCCTATAGGAGTATACCATATGAATGAGTCACAAAGGCATGGAAAACTTGTCCCTGTACCAGTAAGCATATAGACGCAGCCTTGTAGGCAAGATGCAGGAAATAGCCTCATGTGTTGTCTGTCTTCAGCTGCCCTTGTACTTGTTTTTTCTTCCTTTAAGCTTGCCAGTCCTTCTTAGCTCTTCACCATTCTAGCTTCTGACTTAAGGACAAACTGAATAAAAGAATGAATTGTCTGTCCCCCCGGTTTCCCAAGCAAATATTTGAAGCTGCCATAGATTTTCTAGATTTTATGTTGAAAAGTAACAAACAAAAACAGCACTACCATCTGTCATCAGAGTGATGAGAAAGTGGTTGTCACACCTCTGAAGTAGGGCAGTCTTGCCCACTGGTGGAGGTGCATTCAGTGACAGGTTGTTGGGTGCTGTAGACCGATACATCCAGAAGGAGCCTGAGTCAACTCATTTCTGTCTTGGGTCTCACAGAAAAAGCAGAAGGAGGGAAGGAGGGTAATAGATGATTCTTCTTTCTTCTGGGTCTACCTCTTCTCACTCCTCCCTGATTTATCTCCCTCTGTTTCCTATGAAGCCTCCAGTATTATCTCTGCTTTCCCTCCTTCCCACTCCCCAGGGAAACTCAACTCCACTGCATTCCTAGAGACACAGAATCCCATCCCTTGTTCCCTTCTGGAATCTCACCAATGCCATCACCTTGGGCTCTGGTCAACTGCTAATGGAGGCTGTCCTCTGCCCGGGGTTGCTGGTTCTGAAGAGAGGAAGAATGAGCTACGGAGTGGGGGAGGGGGTTAGCTGGGATCAGTTCAGACTCTTCAACAATGGGAAAATTGCAGGTTACCTCACTCATTGCCTAGAAAGCAAAATTGAGTCTTAATATTCTTCTCAGTCCTATATTAAGAAAGTATAGTCTCCCAGTCAGCATGACTTTGACTCTGCTCCAAATGGACACAATAACCTTGACATGGTCTGTAAGGGATATGTCTTGTTTCTGAGCATGTGCTCACCTACCACATTCGTTAGGAATGATAAAACCAGTGACAAATTAATTGTTTCCCATTCTATTTCATGGATGAAGGGCAGGGAGTCACCATCCATTTCCTCCCAGGTAGGTATTACTAATTTTACCATTTTATATAAGGAAATTGTGACTCATGGATAAAAGTTAACACCCGACTAGTAAATTGCAAAACTAGGTTTTGAACTCTCATTTTCTGTCAAAAAGCCTGGTGCTCTTTGCACTTCATCTAAGCTGTTTGTGAGACGAACCAACATAAAATGTTGAACTGAGCTCAGTAAGGTGTGGATGTAACCTTGTGATTCTTCAATACACTGGTGTGCTTTTTTGCCAGTTCCTTCAGCAAGGCATGTTCTTTACTGAGGAACCTTTATTGCTCGTGTTTTTCGTTCTGTTCTGGGAGCCATCTGACCTCCCTCTTCCCTTGCCTGTTTCCTTCTCACCTCTTGGAGAGGTCTTCCCGCCTCAACCCTATTCTTTCCTAACTCAGTTACCATTTTGTTTTCATAACAAATCTTCAATTTGCAATTATCTTTATTTGTCTGTTTACTTAAAAAATGTTTCCTTGCTTGTTTGTAGTTGTTATTAGCTTAAAATTTTAGGGATGGCGAGGAACTCATATGTCTCATTAACTTTGTAACCACACTACCCAGTGTCTGGCATAGAGTAAATGCCCAAACACATATTTGTTGAATAAATGAGGACATTTAAGGTTCAATTGTCAGAGAAAGGATGGGGGAAGGCAGCTGCCATTCTTTGTGTGTCAGCCACTATGTGAATGAGTAACCATGAACATCTCTGTCCCTTTGTTTTGATGGAGATACTGAGAATCCTAAACAGGTTACACAGATAATAACTGGTGTAGACAGGAGTCAAGCCAGGCCTGTCTGTTGTTTTTTTGTCCTTTCTCACCAACCCAGTGGAAGTTCACATTAGTAGATCAGGCAGACAAACTGGTTTTATAATGTCGGATGCAATAATTCTTCAAATATATTTAGAGCCTGGAGTTTTTTGAGAGATGGTCATATTGAAAATGTCCTGAGATGATTACTGATTTGGTCCTAGACATTGATTTGCTGCCTGACACAAAGAAAGCCCAGGAAAACTGTCAGTGACTGAGTTGATGGTAATCATAGCAAAATTTCCTTGGACCAAATTTATAATAGTGTATGCCCCGTGCAAAGAGCGCCATGGGTTTCCTCTTAATCTTTATGAAAAGTTTGATATTGTGGATGTCCCTTTTCTCTCAGGTGAGGAAACTGAGACTCAGAGAACATGCAACTAACGGTACAGGCTCAATCGATTGGTAGGTGGCAGCAGCGTGCTCTGAGGTCGGGCCCCACCTTAACCCCTGCCCTATGTGACCTGATGTGTCCCCCTAGGCTGTGGTGTCACTGGTGCAAACTCTAGGAGCAGTGACTGTAATGGGAGTAATCATTGTTTGGAGCCCCTACAACATGATGGATGCATACTAAGTGTCTGTCCAAGTGATCTCCTTTAACTCTCAGAATTCTCTTAAGGAGTGAATGGCAATGCTTTTCCCATTTGACAAAAGGGGAGCTCAAGACTGAGAGGCTTACCATCTTACACAGAGCATGGACTATTGGGGAGCATGGACTATCTCTCATGTCATGCACATTTCTCCTGCATGGTGCCTGCAGTTAGGGACAGTAATTCCATTATTTTTAGCCTGTTCTCATGTTTCCAAGGTGGAGGAACAAGCCAGTCAATGAAAGCTCCCAGAAACAAACATAGATGGAGAGCAGATGAAGCAGGGGTGGAGGTTCTCGACTGAACCCTTTGCCTAGCTCTCGGTTTGGACACCTGTTGGAGTTCCTGCTCTGGCCATCCTGCCCTGATCCTGCACACCTCTGCATGTTTATTCCAAAACAGAGTGGATTCTCTAAGAACTCACCTCAAAGCTTTGTCTGCTAATGATCGAGGGAAATGGGAGAAGCCCATTTTCCACAGTGGTTCTGGTTCACACCCTAGGATAACTCTCCAGGATCCAAGTGAGTCCCAGATTGCCCCACGGAGTGTTCATAAGGACAGCCAGCCTCGTCCTCTTCTAAGGGGATAGTGGAGCCAGGGTGACTGAGGTGTGCCCACTGTCCTTAGTTTAAGAGCAAAAATTGGGATGTGTGTTGAGACCCTGTTTCTCTTGGGTCCCTGGACTTCTTGGCTAGTCAGGAGGGTTTGCTTTAGGGGGGTGTTTTCTTATAATACCTTGTGACTGATCCCGGCCCTTGGACCCTGATAGCCCCACAGTGATGACAGAGAGGTGACCCTGGAACAGGGAGGAGGAGAGCTGGGTAGATGTTCTCAAGTCTATGGGCAGAGGCTGGTCCCACATAAGCTGTGTGGGAATAGAAAGATTGTTGGCCCTGGTATCCGAAGACCTGGAAGAGAGGCCTCTCTGTGGCTCAGTCTCCTCATCTGCCAAAGGGATAATGATACTCATCTTGCCCAGGGCCTTGGGAGAGGCAGACCCAGGCCTGCTGTGAGTGGTCACGCACAGCCCAGCTCAGGGATTGGCATTGCATCACACATGATCAAATGCCCCCATGGCATTACTGTTAGATGACACTGGAAAAAACACAACGGAACAGGGTAAGGATTCCAGGATGAAATAATCAGTAGGTGTTTCTTCAGTCTGGTGTTCCCTTTTTACAGGTGGGGAGCTCAGGACCAGCAAGCCAGGTTAGTAAGTAACTTATGGGACATGAGGAGCAAAGTCTGTATTCAGACCTAGACCTTCCTGGGTATCTGGTGCCTTCTGAAAAGAATTAACATTGATCAGATTGATTTTCCTGTCTGTCCTTGGCTAGACACTGGAGTGCAACACCTGACCCCCACCCCCCGCCCTCTGCCACGTCTGTTATCTCAAAGGCAGCATATGTGGCCTCTTCAACTCCTCTATCCTCAGACCCTCTCCCACCCACATCCCATTGGCTGCTCCTGCTCCCACTTCCCACACTGGGCCCTGCCATCTGGCTATAGTGAAGACTGAATAGGATTCTGTTAGGGAGAGAACTACCTTTGTTTTGGAAATTGCTGTTGTAGTCTGACTGATGACAGAAGGGGAAGAAAGGAGAAAACAAGAGATGGCCAGAGGCTCTGCTTATAGAAATGACCCAAATTTTGCCTTCCCCATGAGACCAATGCAGACCTCTCTATTTAAAATTGAATCATGTGCCCCCTTTTCCCCCAGCATGGTTGATCCCTCAACTTTGCTCTTCTCTGTCTCTTTGCCAGAGCAGTCACCACATTCTAATCTACCCTGTAATTTGCTTATTTATCACTTTGTTTATGTCATGTCTCCCCCTCTAGACTACGCTCCAGGAAGGCAAAGTCTCTGTCTCTTTGCTCAAATACCTCCCAAATGCCTGGAGTGGGCCTGATGCATGGTGGGTCCTCCAAAAATATTGAATAAATGCATGAGTTTGGGGAAAGAGGGAGAGCTGAGCCACAGACCAGCACAGAGTGAGCAGCAATGAGCAAGGAGTATTTTCAGGAGCAGGGATCTCTAAGGTTTAACTGTAGGCTGGAGGTGTTTGTGTGATGCGTACCCGCAACCCCTGAATCCTCAGTTCCCCACCCATCCCGTGTGTGTGATGTGTGTGTGAGAGTGTGTGCACGTGCGTGTGTGTGCATGTATGTGTGTGAGTGAGTGTGAATATCTGAAGTGGCAGGAACAGCAGGAGGGAAGGGAACTCAAATCCACATTCAAAGCCAGGAGCACCCACAGCACAATGTGAGGGCGGGGCTGGGAGAATCCTGGGCTGACCTGAGCTCTCACCAACAGTGGCTGCCCAGACAGCACTGCCAGACAAACTGCCTGGGGTGTGGGAAGCTGCAGCAGCTGTAGCTGTAGGTCCCTCCCTGAGGTGCATAGGGCATCCTGCAGGCAGCGGCTTCGTGGTCCCTCTACCCTGTAAGGTTACACAGTGAGTTTATCCTCGTCTTGTCTGTAGGACCCTGAGACTTAGTGAAGTTCAAACACTTTCCCAAGGGGACCTGAGACCCTTTCCCGAGCCACACAAACCCCGTGTAACCTGATTCTGAGTTCTGACTCTGTCCCAGCTGTGTAACCTTGGGCAAATCTGTTATGTTTCTCTTACATGCCTTGGTTTCCTCAGCTGTAAATGGGCTAATCAAGGTGACAGCTTTACCAGGTTGGGATAAGGGTATGCTTGTGACACATTAACTGGTCATAGAATCCATCTGGTGGGTGGCAGCCAACGTGAGACAGTGCCAGGGGCACACCTTACTCCCTTGCACATTTTGCCAAAGGCAGGTCTTGACCAAGTTTCTCCCAATTCCTGGAGGCTTCAGAGAGTTGACCAACATCATAGCTGCCTAGGGTTAAGCCACCTATGTCCCTATGGTTGGGCAGGGCCCAGTCTGGCCCAGAAGCCCCTCCCTATAGGCGGTTGTGCTTTATCACTGTGCAACCACCTGCTATATAAGGGCCCTCACACACCTTCTCCAACCTTCTGCCGGGATCCACCTTCTTCAGGGCAATCTCTGGGCCAGACAGAGAAGGTAAGGGACTGGGGCTGGGCAGGACCCAGCCTGGGAGAAGCTGAAAGCAGGGGAAGGGCATTCAGCGCTGGCTGGGGTCCAGAGCATTCTCCTGGCATTCTCTCGCTCCTCCAGCAGTGCCCGGGAAGGGGAAGGCTGGAGTGGAGAGGTGCTGGGGTTTGCTCTGTGTGTGTGTGTGCGCGCGTGTGTGTGCGCGTGTGTGTGTGTGTGTGTGTGTGTGGTGCTGTATCCTTCTCACAGCTTCTGTGAGCTCTTGCTCCTCTGTGTAAGATGAGAACAATTGAGGTAAGACCCTCTCAGACAGCTGAAAATGTCCAACAATAGGATGAATAGGAAGGACTTTGCAAAGGGGTGTACAGATGCACTTGGTCTCATTTTCCCTATGGGGCCCCTGCCCTGACCCCCAGCTCACTGGCTCCTCTCTCCTGCAGAGGTGGTGCGCAGGGCCCTGGGTCCCACCACCTCCAAGATCTGCTACACGTCCTTAGGTAGGGTCCTGACCTCTCTGGGCCTCCATTATTTCCCTCTGAAAATGAGGCTAATCATCAGGTCTATACCACAGGGCTGAGGTGATTTGTGCACTTAATTGATGTGGCTGTTGTGGACTCTTTACCCTCATTTCTTGCCCTCCCATCTCCTCTTCCTTTACACCTACAAAGCTTGAGAGGCCCTTCCCAGGAGGCCCAAACCCTGAACCTCTCTCTCTACCGGGGTTCTGGGCCTGGAGTGGTGACTGGGCATTGGGGGATGCAGGGTGCAATGCACAGAACATCTGCCACCAGCTCCAAACCAAACATACTTTGTTTTTCTCCTAGGATCTCTAAATATTGGGGCCATTAGACAATTGATGGGCTGTCTGTCTCCCTCCATTGGGGCTAGTTTTTCTTTTCACCGACTCGTAATCAGTTAACTAGGGGATCATAGTGTTTGTGTGTGTGTGTGTGCTGTGGTGTGGATGTGGTGTGGTGAGGGGAGATGCGGGCGGTAGCCTGCAACGCCCCAGTGAAAGTCGGTTGCTCCTTAGTAAGTGGCAGCTATTATGGTACAACTCGGTTTTGGACCTGGAAGGACCCTGAATGGAGTCCCACTTTTCGTCTGACAAGCTGGGTGAGCTTGGGCAGCTTGCATTATCCCTCCATCTGCAGTTTTCTCAGCTGTGCAGTGGGCAAAAATCTTTACAGCAGCACTGTGCCCTGGGACTTGTTCCATACTTGCACTGACCGATACAGCAGAGCCACCAGCCACACGTGGCCACTGAGCACTGGAACATGGCTGGTGACTGAGAAACAGTATCTTTCCTTTTTATTCCTTCAGTGGATCCAGAGGTACGTAGCCATATGTAGCTCCTGGTTACTATTCATAGTATAAATGAGCTAATGATGAATAAGGGCTCAGTGCAGAGCCAGACGTTTCCCTTCCATGCTGCTTTGATACACGGGCAAATTGATATTCTAGGAGCTCTGATTCAGGATCTTTTTTTTTTTTTTAAATTGAAGTATAGTTGATTTACAATGTTGTGCCACCCTCTGCTGTATGGCAAAGTGACTCGGTTATACACATATAGACATTCTTTTTTAAAAAATATTCTTTTCACTTCATCCCAGCTGGCATGGACTTATACATACTACCAAATGTAAAACCGATAGCTAGTGGGAAGCAGCCGCATAGCACAGGGAGATCAGCTCGGTGCTTTGTGACCACCTAGAGGGGTGGGATAGGGAAGGTGGGAGGGAGACGCAAGAGGGAAGAGGTATGGGAACATATGTATATGTATAACTGATTCACTTTGTTATAAAGCAGCAACTAACACACCATTGTAAAAAAAGATGTTAAAAAAATATTCTTTTCCATTATGGTTTATCACAGGATATTGCATATAGTTCCCTGTGCTATACAGTAGGACCTTGTCGTCTATCCATCCTATAAGTTTACATCTGCCAACCCCAAACTCCCAGGATCTTAATAAATACAGCTAAACCTTAGCTATTAGATGACTTTCATGTGCAGAGAGATTGATGACAGGCCAGTCAGAAGTGTGCTGGGCCTTCTGATTGAGCTCTGTAGGTTGAGTGTGTCCAGGTCCGGGGCTTTGGGAGTCATGTGTGTTGGAGGCAGTGTGGTTAGAGGCCTGGGCCAAATCCAGCTCTAACCCCTCCCAGGAGTGCAACCTTGACTTTGAGTGCTTTACTTAACCTCTCTGGGGCTTGATTTCCCCTTTGAAATGAGGGTGATGCTAATAATAGTACCTGCCTGCTGGGTGGAGGAATTACATGAATCAATGCACATAAGTGCTTGGAACAAGAGTAAGTGCTCAATATGTGCCTGCTTGTTGGAGTGGCGATGGCAGAGACAGAGCTCCTAAGTGCATTACGTGAATGTGGCAAGATACCACCTACAGGATGGACATTATGCTCTGGGACATGAGAGCCCAGCTTTCTTCTTGGACCCCCATCCTCAGTGGGGTTGGCGGTCATCTTTCTGCCCGTATTGTACCCATAGTGGCTCTGTAGGAAATGCTCTGGGCTGTGTTTTGTACCTGTGTGTGGATGCCTTTGCAGGCATCTAGGATTGGGAAAACCCAGGCTTTTGTGGGTATAAGGGCAGGGTGGAATCTGCATCTTGGCTCGGTGCTCCCAGCTGAGGATGCTGATTCCTTCTGTCACAAGGACGGGCTGGGTCTGTTGAAGTTTGATTGCAACCCTAGGGAATATCACTCCCCAGCAGCCTTCTGATCCCCCAGACTGCCTTCTTTGTGTCTCTTCCGGCTTAAGGCTCTGCGGCCACAGTCCTCGTCCTCAAGAGACATAGGTCCAGCACCATGAAGGGCTTCCTCTTTGCTGGTATCATCGTCATGCTCACGGTTGCAGCTGTAGGTGAGGGAAACCACATGGCCCCCTTTTGGAATGAAGACCCCTTTTTCCACCTCACCACGGTCTTCTCACTCTTGGTGCCCTGGGATCCCCTCATGTGACCTCTCACGTCAAGGTGTGGGCAGTGGAGGCTATGAGACCTCTCTGTGCACACTGCCCCCTGTGGTACTACTCAGTGCTGTGGGTCAAGGTTGGGTCTTCCCACTGGGGAATGGTGGACAGTGGGGATAAACTTAATGGGGGTGGCTCTACCTCACAGCTTAAAGTTTGGGGGACCCCCAGAGGGAAGGGATGCCATCTTGGCTATTCTTTTACCCTGAGGTGAGTGCAGTGCTTTGGCCAGAGCACACTCTATAAATGTCTCCTGAATGTTGACGATGCCGAACATCTTGTCTCTCCAGAATCCTTGAGTTGTGTGCAGTGTAATTCGTTGACAGACCCCTGTGTTGACAGAAATGCCACTGAGTGTCCTGCAAATGCCAGTATCAGCTGTACCACTTTCTTGACGAACTTTTCTCTAGGTGAGCCTGGGGGATGCTCATCATTCCCATTTCTGGAACTTGCACAGGGCAGGTGCTGGAGGGGTTGGCCAGGAAAGCACGGCTAAGGCTGCACTGTGCAAGGAGAGAGGGGGTCAAGAAGGCACCTCTCAGGAGGAGCAGAATGCAGGAGTCAGTAACAGTGGTAGAGCCAAGCAAGCAGACAAGCCCTGTGACTCCTTGGATTTGCTGCCCCTGACTCAGACTTCATCCTAGACCTGTATTAGTGGACGTGAGAAGCAGGGGCAGCCCTTAGCTAAATTACAAGGCAGGCAATTTGCTCTAGGTGTTTTCATTGTTTCATTTTCTGCCCCCCTTTCCCTCTTCTCAGTGTTCCTTCCTGTTCCAGATCCAACATATTTTCACTCAGACTTCCTTCCAGGATGTTCTGCTGGCATGATTGTTACCTCTCTCTCAGAGCATTTTGACTAAAACTTTTTATTATGGACATTTCAAACATACACAAAAGCAGGAAGAAGACTATAATGAACTGCCATGTAACCACCATCCTGTGTCAACAATTAACATTTTGCTATTTTTTCCCCATAGTATTTTATTTTTATTTTTAAAACTTTTATTGAAATATAGTTGATTTACAATATTGTGTTAGTTTCAGGTGTACAGCAAAGTGATTCACACACAGACACACACAGACACACATATATATGAATTCTTTTCCATTTTAGGAAAATGGATTCTTTTCAATTATAGGTTATTACAAGATACTGAGTAGGTTCTTGTTGGTTATTTATTTTATATACAATAGTGTGTATATTTTAATCCCAAACTCCTAATTTACCCTCTCCCCATAATATTTTAAAGCAAACCTAGATAGCATGTTATTTCCCCTATAAACACTTCACTATTCATCTCTGATAAGAACTTTTTCCCCCTTTTTATATAACTACAATACAATTATCACACCTAAGAAAATTAGCTATAATTTAAAAATTTCTTGTAATACCCAGGCCACCTTAAAAATGTTCCAAGTGTTTCAAAGATGTATTATAGTAGATGCATTGGAATTTGGATCCAAACAAAATCCTCACATCGCATTTTGCTGCTAGCTCTATTGCGTCTAATTTGTTTAATAATAACTAATATCACTTTCTTTGCTCAATCCCATTGATTTGTTGGAGAAATGGGGCCATTTATCCTGTAGCTGTCTTATATTCTGGCTTTGTTTGATTGCTTATTTGTGATGTCATTTCACTTGTTCCCCTACTCCTGGTATTTCCTGTAAACTGCACTCACGCTGTTCAGTAGAACTTTCTTCAGTGATGTTAATGTCTATGTCAATGCTGTCCTATATGGTAACCACGTGTAGCTATTGGTCACTTGAAATATGGTTAGTGTGACTGAGGACTGATTTGTAGATGGCCACATAGAGCTAGGGCTACCATATTGGATAGCTCTGGTCTAGAAGCTTGATTAACTTCAGGTTCAACATCGTGTTGCACATAAACCCATCACATCTACTTGGCTATATTTAGAGACACTAAGACTGTTCAGTGGGCTCTGGGTGTGGCAGCCTGAACCACCCACTTCTAAGCTCTCCATCAGCCTTTCACCTGGAATTTAAGCTGCATCTCTGATAATCTCCTGCTAAACAAAGGAACTACCTCACTGAGAAGGATTTTTCTTTTTGCAGGAAACCCTCTCCAGTGTCCCCCAAACTGCATTGAGCTGAGGGTGTGTTTTCTGCCCTTGCCTAAAGCAGTTGCTCTTCAGGACCTTTGCCCTCCCTGAACACTCTGTACCCAGGACTGACAGTCTGTGTTTGCCTTTGTGTAGGAGAACACATCACATCGTATGAGGATAAGGCCTGCTCTGCGGATAATTGCAGCGAGGGCGTGGTCGAGACCTTCAGAGTCCACGTATCTGCTAATGAAAGCTTCCATTTTGCAAGCCAGTGTTGCCAAGGAAAGGCGTGCAATGACACTAATGACACCATAGGTGGGTGCTGGCCACACCCTTCCTCTGTCCTCCCAGCTCCGTCCCTTCCTTCACCACCTATGGTTCTCACTCTTGGGTGGACATCTTAAGTCTAGGCACTTCAGTGCATATTTGGGTAACATTAACAGCTAACATACAACAACTACTTGAGAAACAAATGAGGAAAAGCAGCGCTACTACCATGCTTTCCCCTTTCTCAGTAAAGACAGAAATCACAGCACTCCAAGATGTGTGGGAGGGTACTAGATGCTCATTAGTAGCTTTCAAATTGTGTGGCCTCAGGACGTCTTTCAAGACTCTAAGTCGTAAAAATTATTGAAGACTCCAAATAACGTTTGTTTCTGTGGACTATATCTATCAATATTTACTGTATTACAAATAAGGCTAAGAAATTTAAAAAATATTTATTAGTTCACTAAAAAATAATAAAATGCATTACTTGTTACCATTAATAACATTTTTTTTTTTACATAGAAATAACTATTTTCCAAAACAAAAAATATTTAGTGGGAAGAATAGCATTGCTCCATGTTTTCTCAAAGCTCCTTAATTTCTGGTTTAATAGAATAGAGCTGGGTTCTCAGATTTGCTTGTTCTCTTAGTCTGTTGCAATCTCACATGCCATGTAGCCTCTGGATAACTCCACTGTATTTTCATGAGAGAAAGAGAGTAAAAGAAGCAAAGAACATCTAAGTATTATCATGAAAATGATTTTGACCTAGTGGACTCCCTGAAAGGGTCTCAGGGATCCCCAGGAGTCTCTGGACCACCATCTGAGAACTGTTGGCTTAGATCAAAGCCTTCTTTTTGAAGAGGAGAAAATGTGGCCATAGTCATAGAGCATTAATAGCATAGAGTTCATTAATAGCAGAGCTGAGTCTCAATATAATTTTTTTTTTATCCAAGTCACAATGTTAAATAATGGCCTGTGTTCATTTGTTCAGAGCTAGATTTAGTAATAGTCACACACCTGTTGGCTAATGTTCAGAATAGCTGGCTACTGTTGACATTAGCTATAGATTGGTTTTAGCTCAGAATCTTACCTTTCTCTCCTCATCCCAACACCCTCACTGACCACAGTTCTTGAAGACTGGATGGTCTGTAAGGGCAGGTCTGTGAGGTTGTGTGCTGTAAATATTTTGGTGGGACATGGGGATGGGATGACTGGTATTTTTATGGCAGGATCCGAGATTCCTGAGCATGCAGAGAGACCCTGAGAAGTCTCTCTGGCTAGCGTCTTTGTCTGCCTTTCCCCTTCCACCCAAGGCAGTACCGTGATATTTGTGATAACACTGTTCTGAGTTAATGACTCTTACTCTACCCAGATCCCCCACAGGAAGAGGTGTCCAGCAACACAGAGTGCCTTGCATGTTATGGATCTAATAAAACTTCCTGTAACGGGGCAACCCAGAAATGTTATAAAGAAGAAAGATGTGTCAATCTAATCGCAGAATTTAAGAATGGTATGTCATTTCCTTTTTATGGGACTTGAGTTTAAAACATGTCATGCCTTGGATCATAAATTCTGGATTAACAAAAAAGGCCTGGAGGAGGTTAGTAGGAAGAGGGAATAAGGTCAGGATGCCTTTGAGATAGTGAGGCTGTTAATGTAGCTTTGAGCTGGTTGCTATTTCTGCCACCTCAGTCCAGAGTTCATTCCTCCTGGGCTGTCGGTCTCTTGAACCCTGTTCTCTTATGGCTTGTAATCAAGCCAGGCTCTTTTAAGGGCATCATGTCACTCCTGACATTTATTTCTTTACTAGGGTGAGCTATTCTGTAGGTATGGGTGGGTCTGACTTTTATTTCCTTTTATATGTACACTTCCCTTCTCTGCATGTCACTGAGAGGTATTGGCTTATGACAGCTTGAGTCACCTGGAAGGAAGAGTCAAACGGGGCTTCAATATCCAACCAATTGAAAAAAGAACAACAACAATAACAACAACAAAATAAAAAAATTCTATTTAACACTTTAGCCATGATCTATTCCCCTGTGGTGATGGTGTACAACCAGTACAGCATTTCATACTTAAAAAAAAGTCATTGTAAACTTGAAAATGAACAATACTGATGATCTCTCTCCAAAAAAATATCCAGCCAACTGTTCTTTTCTACAAAAGTAGTTTGATATTAACCATTATGAGATACAAATTAACCATCATACAATATAAAACCAATAAATATTATTCCTTAAATATTCAGGCAAATATTATGGCTGAATATTTAAATAATACTATTTATTAATTAGGGTAAGTTAATTACTGTTAAAGGGCAACCTCCAAGTCCTATGGCTCAATGCAACATATGTTTATTTCTTGCTCGTGGTGCAGTTCATTGCAGAGTCCAGGGCCCTGGGTTCCTTCCATCTTGAGGCTCTGGCCCCTACCCACTCAGGACTTGGCAGTTCTCTTCTGTATTCTTTACGTCTCTGGCCACCAGGTGGGGGAAGAGAAGGAGTGGAGGAAGCAGGAAGGTTTTTACAGGCAACGCCTAGAAGTGAGTGCATCACTCCCTTCCACCTTCTGTTGGCTGGGACCCAGACCTAGCGGTGGCCCAGCAGGAAAGGAAGAGGCATGAAGCTAAAAT
Source organism: Balaenoptera acutorostrata (assembly GCF_949987535.1). NCBI lineage: Eukaryota > Metazoa > Chordata > Mammalia > Artiodactyla > Balaenopteridae > Balaenoptera > Balaenoptera acutorostrata. The sequence goes on from NC_080065.1 coordinate 169,926,217, forward strand.
GAAGAGCCAGTCAGTCTCTGACACAATATGACTTAGATTAATGAGTTTAAGAGCGCTAACATCCAGGTACAATTTGATTTCAACTTTTGTTAAGTGGCAATTATAGTATCAGAAATCGATGCTTAATTGTAATTGCAGATTTCTTAGTGGGGCCAAGCATCACACTTCTGAACTTCTTTTTACTTTTAAAAATATAGACTTTATTTTTTAGAGCAGTTTTAGATTCACAGGAAAATTGAGAGGAAGATATAAAGATTTTTCCTATACCCCTTTCCCTTACACATATATAGCCTTCCCCACTATCAACATCACCCACCAAAAAGGTACATTTGTTACCATCCATGAGCCTACACTGACACACTGTTATCAACCAGAGTCCATTAGGGGTCACTGTTTGTGATGTACCTTCTATGGGTTTCGACAAATGTATAAGGACATGTACCTACTGTTATAGTATCATACACAGTATTGTAGTTTCACTGACTTAAAAATCCTCTGTGCTCTGTCTATTCATCCCTAACCACCGGCAACCTCTGATTTTTTTTACTCTTTCTATAGTTTTGCCTTTATCAGAATGTCATATAGTTGGGATCATATCGTTTGTAGCCTTTTCAGAGTGACTTATTTCACATAGTAATAGGCATTTAAGGATCTTGATGTTTACACAGCTCTGATGTTTAATTCTAAAGGTGTGTCTGAGGGCAACAATGGCATCGAAGGACATGTTCTTTCTGCCCACCCTATTCCCAGGTGTCTGCAAAGTCCCAGGCTTTGACTTAATCTGAAGCCAGACAGTTCAAAGCCATCATAAATGTAGGATTTTGTTTTTGTTTTTGCCCAAGCTGTGTGGCACAGGGAGATCTGCTCGGTGCTTTTTGTCCACCTAGAGGCGTGGGATAGCGAGGGTGGGAGGGAGACACAAGAGGGAGGGGATACGGGGACGTATGTTTATGTATAGCCGATTCACTTTGTTATACAGCAGAAACTAACACACCATTGTAAAGCAATTATACTCCAATAAAGATGTTAAAAAAAAAATACTGTAGCCATGTGCCAGGCAACACATCTTCCTAACACACTCTAATTCAACCTCCAGCACTGATATTTGCTCTAAAGCAGCAATGAATTTCTTCCTTTACTGGGATGTGGAGGTTTCCCCCTCCTTCTCAGCGCACGTATGGAATCAGCCTTGAACTCAAATTGCAGCCCTGCCTCTAACAAGTAGCCAGTCACCTCCTCCAGCCCCTTCCTCCCCTGTGAGCTGCCTCTCCTCCAGGGCTGTTTGACTTGCAGCCTACAGAGCAATACTGGCACATAGTAAGTACTCAGTAAAAGGTAGCTGCAATCACAATCACATCTTCTTTGCAAATTCCCTTGTCTTTTCCTAGGACCTGCACCTTAAAACAGGGTTAAACACATCACAACACAGATTTAGCGTTAAGACACAGGGGTCTCTCTGCATCCCCTCTGGCTGTTTTTCCCTCTTCTCAGGGAAAACTCAGGCAGAGAGAACTCAGGTCCAGAGAGGAGTGGGGATGGAAAGCAGAGCCTAGAGGAGGGGAGGCCAGGAGCAGGTCTGAAGTGCTGACTCCCTCCTGGATTGAGAGCAGAGGACTACGGAGGGTCTGAGCCTGTCCCTGGCTTTCACCACCTGCCAGCTACTCAGGAAAACACTGAAGAGTTCATTCCCAGGTCCAGTTCTAGCCCTAACCCGTGAGCTCAGGTTCGCATCCACCTCCAGGAGCCTCAGTTTCCCCCAGGACTGGTTGGGAGAGGGTATCTAGGCCCTCACCTCCACAGCCACTCTGCCATCACCATTTGGTGTTCTTGATCCTGGGCTCCTTCTTCCAAGCTCCTGTGTCAGGAACAGACCTGTTTCAGCTCTTGCAGGTCACTGAGAAGACGGGGGAGGAAGGGCGAAGGGGCTGTGAAGTCCTTACTGTCTCTTTTGCGTTCACAGAGACGAAGCTCGTGCTGAAAGGCTGCTCCAAGGTCAGCAACTCCACCTGTGAGTTCCTGGCTACTGGAAATCGGACGGTTGGAGGAGTCACTTTCCTAAAGTTTCAGTGTGGAGACAGCTCCGTTGCCTCCTCAACACCCACTCCCACTACCCAGACCACCCATGACACTGGTTCTAAAGTCTTCTCCACACCCTTGACCCTTGCCAGCCTTCTCCTGTTGTTGTTGCTGCTCTGAGATCTGCACCCTCACACCCTCCCCTCCCTGTGTAACTGCTCAGTGAGTAGCAGTAGCGGTCACAGCCTTCCAGGTAATGCCCTGTGATAGCCACATTATTCTTTATTATTAAAGCATTGGTTCACTCAATGACCAAATCTGTCCTGATATGTTCTGGGCTGGGCTTCCTTCAAGCCACTGTCCAGCACCACTTCCCACTTACTTGCCTTTGAAATCCTTGCACCTTTGCGTGTGGGCTCTCAGGACCTCCCTGATCCCTGTCTAATTTGCTTCTGAGAAGCAGACCCTTCCACCTTGCTGGCATCTTTTGCTTACAGTCCTGCACTTCTGGGGATCAACATGCCACTGTCCCCATCCTCACACTCAGGGGGGGGGGCCCAGCCATAATGCCCTGTTTTGACCCCAACACTGATATTTGGCTCTTCAGCAATTGTACTGGCTGTAGTCTCAGGCCCACAGTGACATTGTCTAGGACACTGTCACCACGAGACCCAAAGGGGGTGCACAGGGGTTGCTGAAAGCTGTCAGATTCCCCTGCCTCACCTCCCAGGCAGGGGCATAATGCTGTCAGTGCCCTGCTGACTAAGTGTCTCTTAGCCTTGTGCAGAATGGAACATGGCTACAGAGGCCCAGCCCCTCCTCTCAGAGAACTACAATCAAAGGCAGGGTCCTCGACTCCATAGCAGATACCCAGGGAGCAAGAAAACCATTCAATCTAATATGCACAGAAGCCCAGTTTTAGTAAATAAGGGGGGCCTTGAGCTGGACTTGGAAGAATAGGGTTTTCTGTAATAAAAACTTTTAAAGGTGCAACGCAGTGTGGGTCTTTCTTGTCCAGGCGTGCTGATGATAATTAAGACCAAAGCCACCAGAAAGGCCACCTGATGGTAGCTCATCACCACATTCATTTTCATTTATTTATTTATTTTAGTTTTTTATTTTGAAATAATTTTAGATTTATCAAAGAGTTTCAAAAATAGTTCAGAGAGTTCTAGTACCCCATCACCCACCTTCCTCTTACATTCACATCTTACCTAACCACACTGCAAATACTAAAACCAGGAAGTTAGCATTGAAACCATACTGCTAACTAATAGACCTCATTTGACTTTTGCCAGTTTTCACTAATGTCCTTTCTCTGGTCCAGGATCCAATTCTTTGCATTTAGTTGTTATGTCTCCTCAGTCTCCCACACTCTGTGACAGTTCTGGAGTCTTTATTTTATTGACTAGTTATTTTTCAGAAATTTGAGCTTGTCTGAAGTTTTCTTATGATAAGATTGAGGCTATGTCTTTTTGGCAAGAATCCCACAGAAATGATGTGTCTTGTAGCCTTGCATGAAATGGAACATGGGTACAGAGCCCCCGTGCATCTTATCAGGAGTTACATGATGTTGATATGTTGTATCAACTGGAGATGTTAATCTTGATTGCTTGGTTAAGGTCATATCTGCCAGGTTTCTCCACTGTAAAGTTACTGTTTTTCTCCTTTGCAATTAATAATAAGCTAAGTTGTGCTGCTGTAACAAATAGATCTTACTAAAAAAAAAAAAAAAAACTTAGGGGTTTAATACAAGGAAAGTTGACTTCTCAGTTATTTAAACCTATATAGATGTTCCTGACTGGGCAGCTCCCCCCTGAGAGTGAGGAAGGGGCCAGACTCCTTCTATTCCATGGTTCTCCCATCCTCTGGGATTCTTGGGCTCTTAGTTAAGGGTTCTGCATCCAGCTGGCTGACATGCAAAGAGTCTAGAGAACCATGCAGCATGCCCCAGGGGCCAGGCCTCAATTCCATGGCCTGGGAGGAAGTAGTTTATCCACATGCACCTTGCAGGATCAAGGTGCCAGGATCAGAGCCAGTATGGCTTGGTAGTAAGGGACATGGCCTCTAGAGCCAGAGGCATATCTTCAAATTCCAGCCCTGGAACCTTGGGCAACAGATGTCATCTCTCTGTGCCTCAGTTTCCCACCACTACTAGAGAGATAGTGATAATGCTTGATGCCTGTGGTTGTAAGAGCTGCCAACATAGTTCCCCTTGTCAAGGAGTAAATACTAGTCAATGCAGATGACTCCAGTTTGAAAGCAGCTCTCCCCATCCTCTAAGGAGAGGGTGGATTACCAGAAAGAGTGATGTGGAAGGTGCAGCCCTGGCCCACTTCTCTCAGACCATGCTGACCTCATTGAGGTTATAGCTGCTTCCGTGTCTCAGGATTCCCTCTCCCTTTTCATCCCCTCCCCAGATCTCCATGGCTGCTGCCACCATGACTGCATAGGCCACAGCACAGCTTGCTTACATCTTCACATGGCTGCTGACTCCAGGCAGCCAAGGGCACCACCAGAGCTGACCTGCTCTTAGAACCTCCTGGAAGTTCCCCTGCTCAGGCTCGATGAGAAGAAGTGGTACTTTTAGGGAACTGCAAAGAGTCACACAGGAATGGAAATCAGGGCTGAGGACTGGGAAGGCAGCTGGAAGGTGAGCAGGGCTAGATCCCAGGAAGTTCCACACATTGGAAAGACTTGGGCTTTAGACCGAGGGCTGAAGAGGGCCACGGCAGAGGTAAGCACAGAAGTAGGAGTAGGATTGGTTTTCCATTCTGGGAGGTTCTCAGACTGTAGGGTGCAGGTAGAAAGACAGCAGAAAGACAGTACAAAGAGGGAGTTTAAATGGAGAAGTAGTAGGGACATGCCCAGGACAAATGCTCTGTCCTGCTGCTGTAACTGAGAGTAATTCACACTATTCTATGCACTTCTATTTGCACTGTTGGCTCCTGCCTCCTCACCCAGAGTAGGGACCAGGGCAAAGCACCACTCCTGCTCAATGTCTACATTCCTTTCCTTGGCTGTCCACACTTAACTCTGGATTCCTGTCTTCTGGGCAGGGTCTAGGACTTCCCACCCAGATAAAGCCCTTTGCTGCCAATTCTTCCTTAGCCCCAGCCTGGGCTCCAGCATAAGCCCTGTGTCTGAGGAGGTCCACAGAATTCTATACTCACATTGTACAGTGGGACAAATCATGAATCACTGATTTTCACAGCTCTTTACAGTGGGTAAAGCTCTTTTGCCCAGGTTATTTTATTTTTTTTAGAATTAGCTTCATTCATATATTGTATGATTTACATAGAATAAAAGGTACGTGTACCAGCTAATGAGTTTTGACAAATGTGCCCATGTAACCACTCCTCCAGTCAAGATATAGAAGCCCTCTCCCCTCAGACCTGCAAGGTTCCCCACTCTCCTTGGAGTCCACTCTACTCCAGCCCCAGGCTCCCAGCTGCATCTCCGCTGTCCCAACCTGGAAGTGACAGGCAGTTCTTCTGCTCATATTCCATTGAGCTGAGCTGCTATTTGGTACCAACTGGACACAAGGCTATGGGCAACATAGGCCCTGGGGAGGTCAGCTCTTCCCAGCAACAATTCCCCCACCATGGAAGGGGGAGGTCAGGGGACTGTTTCCACCAGGTTCCAAGCCCTTCCACCCTGCCCTCCTCCCCCCACCCCACTCACTTCCTGGGCCAGGATGACAGAAGGAGGGTGTGGGGTTCTCTTTATTGTGGACTGGATATAGTACCTGTCGACTGAAAGAAAATGCACAACCTAAAAGCTGAGAATTATGCTTTATTGGGCAGACTTACTGAGGACTTAAGCCTGGGATACAGCCTCTCAGATCTCTCTGAGGGACTGTTCCAAAGAGATAAGGGATGTCACCTACAAATTGGCACTTGCCATCTACCTTTACAAGGATCAAATTATGAGCTGCTGCAGCTGCTGACCTTCAACATCCCCTGAAAGGAGTTCAGGGTGGAGATCAGGAATGAGGCCCTCTGTACTCTGGAAGAACTGGCAGAACAAGTCTTCAGATAGTTAGATATTTTCAAGAGACGATTTCATGAGCCCAATTCTTGTATCTCCTCATAACCGGAAAAGCACTAAAATCCTTCATGGTGACGTCTGCTCCTTGTGACTAGCAGTAACTTTCATAGGACTAGCAGAAAGCTTCTGCAAAAAAATATGTGCTTGATTGCACGTACTTCCCCTTCACCAAAATCACATATATATTGACCTTCCCCCCACCTCTTGGGAAGAGCTTCTCAGAGCTATCTGAAATGCTGTCTCCTGGGCGATAGTCCTCATTTTGGGCCCAATAAAACTTAACTCACAACTCTCACGTTGTGCATTTTTTTCAGTCGACAGGGAAGAGCCAAGATATATTGGAGTTTTTGCTGAAATAAAACTGTGTAGTGGGACAGCAAAAGATTGCTGCTAATCACAAAAAACAGACATCTCAAGTTAATGATTTTACTGCTTTTCTATGTATGGGAAGATGCAACAGTCTGGGCTCACTGAAATTATCCCTTTGATATGCACCTTAACTATCTAGGGCCAGAATCCTGTTTTTCTCCTTCCTGAATTCCCCTCAGGATACACTATGGCGGGGTGGGGTGGTGGGGATGTGGAGAAGGGTGGGTGCAGTGGCTGATGGCTTTATGGTCACAACATCCTTTGTTAACTGAAGTGGCAGGCAATACTCTTTGTTCACAAACCTCTCAGTTGAACTACGATCTGAACTAAATCTTCAAATAATTCTTGATCTGAAGTATGAACTGAACCAAAGCTAAAACCACTAATCACTATGAGTATTTTAAATATCTGTTTTTAACTGGATGAGTGAATATGCCCCAGGGGACTGTGGGAAGAATGCTGGTCTTGATATATTCTGCAGGGACCTTAGGCATCCAAGTGTGGCTGTAGATGTGAGCATGGGAGTGAGGAAGGTTGAGAGAAGGGAGGACCCAAGCAAGATGGACAGTGGACTCAGGACATTGTTGCTCTTATGCTGGGGAGACCAGCTACTTGGGTCAAGTAATTCCAGGGATTCTGGTGTCCCCAAAAGTCCTCCCATCAGGGGTGGAGTCAAGATGGTGGCGGGGGAGGATGTGAAGTTCCCATCTCCCCACACCTAGGGCACCTGCTGGACACTGGTGAGGGACCTCAACACCCAAGGAGATGGTAGTAACCCCCAAGCAGCTGGGTAGGATGAGGAGAGAGTGAGGGGGGAGAAGAAGTGGAGGCTGGACAGGACAAACAAGCACCCCTGAGGGGTGGTTGAGAGGGGGGAAGCGTTCCCATGCCTGGAGGGACCCTCAGGGGCTTGGAGGATCATGGGGGAGTGCACCTAGCATCTCCCCTGCCCAATCAGGCTCCAGGAAGCCTGAAGGGCTCCTGGGCCGGGTCCTCCACCCTCAGAGGCCCCTTCCAGGACGCACTGGTCCTAGGGGCATAGGAGGGAGGCGGGGGGAGAAGAGGAGAGGTGGGTGGGGGGGCTCTCTGGGATTGGAGGATCAGGGGAGGTGCAGAGGGTGTCTCCCCCACCCACTCAGGCCCCAGGAAACCTGCTGTGCTCCTGGGCCTGGTCTTCTGCCCTCCGAGCCCCCCTCGGCTGTGGGGATCCTAAGGGTATAGGAGAGAGGGAAGAGGGAGGAAGAGGAGGAAAGGTGGGCAGCAGGGACCATCTAGGGTCAGGGGATCAGGGGAGGTGTCTTGGGCATTTCCCCCACCCACTTGGCCCTGGGAAGCCTGCTGGGCTCCTGGACCTGGTCCTCTCCCCTCCAAGGCCAGAGGCACACGTGGTTCCCTCTGGCTGCATTGAGCTTAAGCCCCCCCCCCCCAGGGCCTTTTCTGGCCCTGTGGGTCCTAAGCATAGGCCCCATCCACCACCTAAACCCTGCCCCTACTTAAGCCCCGCCTCCCCACCCCCCACAGCCAAGGCCTTTTTTCCTGCTTTTTTTTTTCTTTTTCTTTTCTTTTTTTTTTACTATTGTGGTTCTGTTTTACCTTCCAGTTGTTGTTTCATCTATATATATACTTTTTTATTCTTTCTAACATACATGTTCTAATTTAATTTTTTTTTTTTTTACTTTTGTTATTGTTCTGCTCCTTTTCTTTTTTCTTTTTTTTTGCTGCCCCATGCACCTTGTGGGATCTTGGCTTACAAGCCTGGGGTTGGGCCAGAGCTCCTGCAGTGGGAGCTCTGAGTCTGAACCACTGAACTAACAGAGAACCTCAGAGCCCAGGGAATATTCATTGGAGTGAGGTTTCCTGGAGGTCCTCATCTTGGCACCAAGACCCAGCTCTACCCAACAGCCTACAAACTCCAGTGCTGGAAACCTCAGGCCAAACAACCAGCAAGACAGGAACACAATCCCACCCACCAAAAAAAAAAAAAAAAAAAGAGATGACAAAAATTATGTCACAGATGAAGGAGCAAGGTAAAAACCTACAAGACCAAATAAATGAAGAGGAAATAGGCAACCTACCTGAAAAAGAATTCAGAGTAATGAAAGTAAAGATGATCCAGAATCTCAGAAATAGAATGGAGGCACAGATTGAGAAAATACAAGAAAAGTTTAACTAAGATCTAGAAGAACTAAAGAACAAACAAACAGAGATGAACAACACAATAACTGAAATGAAAAATATACTAGAAGGAATCAATAACAGAATAACTGAGGCAGAAGAACGAATACATGAGCTGGATGACAGAATGGTGGAAATAACTGCCGAGGAGCAGAATAAAGAAAAAAGAATGAAAAGAATTGAAGACAATCACAGAGACCTCTGGGACAACACTAAACGCACCAACATTTGAATTATAGGGGTCCCAGAAGAAGAAGAGAAAAAAAACGGTCTGAGAAAATATTTGAAGAGATTATAGTGGAAACTTCTCTAACATGGGAAAGGAAATAGTCACACAATTCCAGAAAGTGCAGAGAGTCCCATTCAGGATAAATCCTAGGAAAAACGCACGAAGACACATATTAATAAAACTAACAAAAATTAAATACAATGAAAAAATATTAAAAGCAGCAAGGGAAAAACAAAATGTAACATACAAAGGAATCCCCATGAGGTTTTGAGCTGATTTTCAGCAGAAACTTTGCAGGTCAGAAGGTAGTGGCAGGATATACTTAAAGTGATGAAAGAGAAAAACCTACAACCAAGATTATTCTACCCAGCAAGGATCTCATTCAGATTTGACTGAGAAATCAAAAGCTTTTCAGACAAGCAAAAACTAAGAGAATTCAGCACCACCAAACCAGATTTACAACAAATGCTAAAGGAACTTCTCTAGGCACGAAACACAAGAGAAGAAAAAGACCCACAAAAACAAACCCAAAACAATTAAGAAAATGGTAATAGGAACATACATATCAATAATAACCTTGAATGTAAATGGATTAAATGCTCCAACCAAAAGACACAGACTAGCTGAATGGGTACAAAAACAAGACCCATATATATACTGTCTACAAGAGACCCACTTCAGACTGAGGGACACATACAGACTGAAAGTGAAGGGATGGAAAAAGATATTCCATGCAAATGGAAATCAAAAGAAAGCTGGAGTAGCAATACTCACATCCAATAAAATAGACTTTAAAATAAAGACTGTTACAAGAGATAAGGAAGGACACTACATAATGATCAAGGGATCAATCCAAGAAGATATAACAATTGTAAATATTGATGCACCCAACGTAGGAGCACCTCAACACATAAGGCAACTGCTAACAACCATAAAAGGGGAAATCGACAGTAACACAGTAACAGTAGGGGACTTTAACACCCCACTTACACCAATGGTCAGATCATCCAAACAGAAAATAAATAAGGAAACACAAGCTTTAAATGACATAATAGACCAGATAGATTTAATTGATATTTATAGGACATTCCACCTGAAAGTGGCAGAATACACTTTCTTCTCAAGTGTACATGGAACATTCTCCAGGATAGATCACATCTTGGATAACAAATAAGGTCTCGGAAAATTTAACAAAATTGAAATCCTATCAAGCATCTTTTCTGACCACAACACTATGAGATTGGAAATCAATTACAGGAAAAAAAAACTGTAAAAAACACAAATACATGGAGGTTAAACAGTGCGCTACTAAATAACCAAGAGATCACCAAAGAAATCAAGGAAGAAATAAAAAAATACATAGAAACTAATGACAATGAAAACAAGATGACCGAAAACCTAAGGGATGCAGCAAAAGCAGTTCTAAGAGGGAAGTTTAGAGCAGTTCAATCTCACCTCAGGAAACAAGAAAAAACTCAAATAAATAATCTAACCTTACACCTAAAGCAACTAGGACAAGAACAAAGAAAACCCAAAATGAGTATAAGGAAAGAAATCATAAAGATCAGAGCAGAAATAAATGAAATAGAAATGAAGAAAACAATAGCAAAAATCAGTAAAACTAAAAGTTGGTTCTTTGAGAAGATAAACAAAATTGATAAACCTTTAGCCAGACTTATCAAGAATAAAAGAGAGACGACACAGATCAATAAAATTAGAAATGAAAAAGGAGAAATGACAACTGACACTGCAGAAATACAAAGGATTATAAGAGCCTACTACAAACAACTATATTCCAATAAAATGGACAAATTCTTGAAAAGGTACAATTTTCCAAGATGGAACCAGCAAGAATTAGAAAATATAAAAAGGCTTATCACAAGTAATGCAACAGAAACCGTAATTAAAAATCATCCAACAAACAAAAGTCCAAGACAAGATGGCTTCACAGGCGAATTCTATCAGACGTTTAGAGAAGAATTAACACCTATCCTTCTCAAACTCTTCCAAAAAATTGCAGAGGGAGGAACACTGCCAAATTCGTTCTATGAAGCCACCATCACCCAGATACCAAATCAGACAAAGACATCACACAAAAAAAGAAAATTACAGGCTAATATCACTGATGAACATAGATGCAAAAATCCTCAGCAAAATACTAGCAAACAGAATCCAACAACACATTAAAAGGATCTTACACCATGATCAAGTGATATTTATCCCAGGAATGCAAGGATTATTTAATATATGCTAATCAATCGATGTGATACACCATATTAAAAAATTAAGGAAAAAAAACATATGATCATCTCAATAGATGCAGAAAAAGCTTTTGCCAAAATTCAACACCCATTTATGATAACAACTCTCCAGAAAATGAGCATAGAGGGAACCTACCTCAACATAATAAAGATCATATATGACAAACCCACAACAAACATCATACTCAATGGTGAAAAACTGAAAGCATTTCCACTAGATCAGAACAAGACAAGGATGTCCACTCTCACCACTCTTATTCAGCATAGTTTTGGATGTCCTAGCCACAGCAATCAGAGAAGAAAAAAAATAATGGAACACAAATTGGAAAAGAAAAAGTAAAACTGTCACTGTTGGCATATGACATGATGCTATACATAGAAAATCCTAAAGATGCCACCAGAAAACTACTAGAACTAATCCATGAAGTTGGTAATGTTGCAGGATACAAAATTAATGCACAGACATCTCTGGCATTCTTTTTTTTTTTTTTTTTTTTAAATATAAGCAACTTTTTTTTTTTTTTTAAGATTTCTTTATTGATTGATTGATTGCTATGTTGGGTCTTCGTTTTTGTGCTATGGCTTTCTCCAGTTGTGGCAAGTGGGGGCCACTCTTCATCGCGGTGCGCGGGCCTCTCACTATTGTGGCCTCTCTTGTTGCGGAGCACAGGCTCCAGACGCGCAGGCTCAGTAGTTGTGGCTCACGGGCCTAGTTGCTCCGCGGCATGTGGGATCTTCCCAGACCAGGGCTCGAACCCGTGTTTCCTGCATTAGCAGGCAGATTCTCAACCACTGCGCCACCAGGGAAGCCCTCTGGCATTCTTATACACTAACAATGAACAATCAGAAAGTGAAATTAAGGAAACAATCCCATTTACCATTGCAACAAAAAGAATAAAATACCTAGGAATAGACCTACTTTAGTAGGCAAAAGACTTGTACTCATAAAACTATAAAACACTGATGAAAGAAATCAAAGGTGACATAAACAGATGGAGAAATATACCATGTTCTTGGACTGGAAGAATCAATATGGTGAAAATGACTATACTACCCAAAGCAATCTACAGATTCAGTGCAATCCCTATCAAACTACCAATGGCATTCTTCACAGAATTAGAACAAAAAATTTTACAGTTTGTATGGAAACACAAAAGACCCCGAATAGCCAAAGCAATCTTGAGAAAGGAAAACGGAGCTGGAGGAATCAGGCTACCTGACTTCAAAGTATACTACAAAGCTACAGCAATCAAGACTGTATGGTATTGGCACAAAAACAGAAATATAGATCACTGGTACAGGGTGGAAAGCCCAGAGATAAACCCACATACATATGGTCACCTAATTTATGACAAAGGAGTCAAGAACATACAATGGAGAAAAGACAGCCTCTTCAATAAGTGGTGCTGGGAAAACTGGACAGCTACATGTAAAAGGATGAAATTAGAACATTCTCTAACACAATACACAAAAATAAACTCAAAATGGATTAAAGGGCTAAATGTAAGATCAGAAACTATAAAAATCTTAGAGGAAAACATAGGAAAAAACACTCTTTGACATAAACCACCATAAGTTCTTTTTTGACCCACCTCCTAGAGAAATGAAAATAAAAACAAAAATAAACACATGGGACCTAATGAAACTTAAAAGCTTTTGCACAGCAAAGGAAACCATAAACAAGATGAGAAGACAACTCTCAGAATGGGAGAAAATATTTGCAAATGAAGCAACGGACAAAGGATTAATCTCCTAATTATACAAACAGCTCATGGAGCTCAATATATAAAACAAAAACAAAAACAATCCAATTAAAAAATGGGCGGAAGACCTAAATAGACATTTCACCAAAGAAGACATACAGATGGTCAAGAGGCACATGAAAATATACTCAACATCACTAATTATTAGAGAAATGTAAATCAAAACTGCAATGAGGTATCACCTCACACCTGTCAGAATGGCCATCATCAAAAAATCTACAAACAATAAATGCTGGAGAGGGTATGGAGAAAAGGGAACCCTTCTGCACTGTTGGTGGGAATGTAAATTGATACAGCCACTATGGAGAACAGTATGGAGGTTCTTTAAAAAGGTAAAAATAAAACTACCATATGACTCAGCTATCCCACTACTGGGCATATACCCTGAGAAAACCATAATTCAAAAGGATACATGTACCCCAATGTTCATTGCAGCACTATTTATAATAGCCAGGGCATGGAAACAACCTAAATGCCCAACAATACATGATGGGTAAAGAAGATGTGGTACATATATCCAATGGAATATTACTCAGCCATAAAAAGGAACGAAATTGGGTCATTTGTAGAGATGTGGATGGACCTAGAGTCTGTAATACAGAGTGAAGTAAGCCAGAAAGAGAAAAACAAATATCATATATTAACACATATATGTGGAATCCAGAAAAATGGTACAGATGAACCTATTTGTAGGGCAGGAATAGAGACGTAGATGTAGAGAACAGACATGTGGACACAGAGGGGGAAGGGGAGAGTGGGACAAATTGGGAGATTAGTTTTGACATAAATACACTACCATGTGTAAAATAGATAGGTAGTGAGAACCTGCTGTATATCACAGGGAGCTCAGCTTGGTGCTCTTTGACAACTAGATGGGTGGGATTGGGGGTTGGGAGGGACTTCCAAGAGGAAGGGGATATAGGTATACATATAGCAGATTCACTTCATTGTACAGCAGAAATTAACACAATATTGTAAAGGAATTTTGCTCCAAAAAAAAAAAAAATAGTGCTGCCGTCAGCCAAGTTACCAAGAGAAGTAAGGTCAAGGACAGCATCCCAGGAAAGGGAATAGTGACCAGTTGGATCTCTGATGCCAGGGTCTCACAGTAATCATTCCCAGAAGAAGTGGTTTTTCATTATTATTTTTCATTGAAATATAGTTGATGTACAATATTATGTAAGTTACAGGTGTACAATGTAGTGACTCACAGTTCCAAAAGGATGAGGTGGGGGGGCTTCCTTGAACATCAACCCTGAAGCTGGAGGTAGGTCCCTGACCCTGGTTTCAGAGGTGGAAGTCATATGCAGATTAATAGTGGTGGCAGGGCTTGGCTGACACAGAGAAAGCAGGGTCCCCTGCTGCCCATATTTCCCCAGGGACTGTCACAGTCTCAAATTCCAGCCACTCTCTTGGTGCTAAGAGCCACCTATTTCCCACGAACTAATTGTAATTACCATCACTTTACACCTTATTGGAGATGCTACCTGGATTTGGAGATTGTGAGAAAGCTGAACCAGATGGTAGGTGAGAAAACGAGCAAGAGTCTGTGACAGAGGTAGATATGAAGACTAAATCAGGGGATCGAGGGTCCCTGAGACACATCAATAAGCCCAGGCCCCACTTCTGCGTGATTTGGCATCAACTCAATTTCAGAACCCACAAGGATGGAAACAGTGGTGATGATACAGAAGTCAAAGCTCCCTCTGAGCAGCTGGCTTTGTGTCACACTTTATTTTCAGGAGGTAGGGTATTATTATATCCCTGTTGTCCAGCTGAGCAGACTGACGCTTGCAAAGACCAGATGCCTTACACACAGCTATCTACATAGGTCCTGGGATCGGATCAAGTTCTCCCTCACCACGAAAATCGACAATCAAGGAAGAGCCAAGGTAAGCTGTTACTGCTTTCTTACGGACTGGGTGTGTGTGGCTGGGCCCCTGAGCAAGTCGACTTTCCTGGCTTCAGGATCCCTCAGATTCCTTCCCATCTGTGTCCCTTTAGAACGTTATATCCACGGTGAGGACTTGGGTTCAGGCATCATCCTCTTCAGGCTTCAAGGCAGGTGTGAAGGGGAAACACAGAACTTGGAAGAACTTGAGGTCTCAAGTGAGCACACTGGCCTGGGAGCCTGGACAAGACCAAGCTTCTTCCTCAACTGAGGGGCCAGCTTGAGACCCAGTGTCCCTGCCCTGGGACACTCAGTCCTGGTGTCGGCTAAGAGCATACTCCCAGCTGTCTTTCTTCCTGCCTTCAGCTCTTCGTTTCACTTTTTGTCTTTTTTCTTGGAGTTCATTGTGTAATTTGTGTTCCCCCAGCCCATCTCACTTGCTTCCACTTTTTCTTCCCCTCTGAACTGGACACAGAACAGAACTAAAGTTTAACTTTTTTCATTTCTTATACTGAATAGTTTCTATGGTTTCTCTGTAAATTATTTACTGTTTTACCTGGATGAATTAAGCTTTTATTTGTTTGGTTGCTTGTTTATTATTTATTTTCCTCCTGAGGGTGAGAGACCTTCTTGGCAAAAGGATTCTCTGTCCCCCCACCCAAACACCACCACTTTTGAGACCCAAGCACACCCGGGAGCATGGAAATGGTTCAGGCTGAGCTACAGAGGGTTTGTGTTCTGCTTGAGGGCCCAGGGTGCCCTTCCAGAAGAAGCCTGCCTGCACTTTGGAGGGGGCACTGTCGCCTCCAGTGAAGGACCTCCTTGGGGACGGAGGCCTCTCTTGGACCTGTCTTTTGTCCAGGGCACCCCGTCTGGTCATCTTGGCTTAGTAGACCCCAACCAGTTAAGAGCAGCCCACACAGAGCAGCCTGTTATAAATTACCTTTATGCAACATTGATTGTCTCACCTCACAATATATCCTGGAAATCGCTCTGCACTTGTTCATGGGGTCTCCCCATCCTGTCCTAGGGATGCCCAGGATTCCAGAGTGTGTCTTTTTAACCTCTTCATGCTGTATGGGCATTTAGGTTGTTCCAATATTTTGCAATCACAATGTTTCAATGAATACCTTTGTGCATATGTATTTTTATATTGCTAGAGGTACATCTTCGGGGTAGATTCCTGGAAGTGAGTCAAAGAAATGTAACTGCATATATAGTTTTGTTAGGTTTACTGAATTCTGCTCTTGAAGAGCTGTGTTATTCTGCATTCTCACCAGCAGTTTATGAGGGGATATGTTTCGCCACGGCCTCGCCAAAGAATGTGTTGCCTTACATTTTAATGTTCACTAGTCTACGGGTGAGAAATGGTATCTCAGTGGTGTTTTAATTTGCATTTCTCTAATTATGGAGTTTGAATAGTTTTTCAAATGTTTAAAGACCACTAAGATTTTATATAGATCTCATATATTTTGTCTGTTCATGTCCTTTTTCTACTTTTCTAGGAAATTTTGTTTCTTTGTCTTTAAATTGTTTTTTTCATTTTGATTTAATAGGTGCAGAAACAAATTTTATAATCATATCAGGAGTATGTCTTTCACTTCTAAGTTTACAAACATACAGTACATATTTTATCTCATTCAATCTTCATAAGATGATTGTGATATACAATTAATAAAAATCTACATTATTGGGGATTTGTGAGGATTAAATGAAATAATGCACAATTGGTCACTAATCTGCACAACTTAACAATCTACTAAACATTAAATAAATGCCAATAATGGTCAATTTAATTATTATAATATTAATATTTCTAATAATCTTTTAGCAAAAGGTAAACTTTGGGAAATTAGAATATTTGTGTTTTTAACATCCCATATTATGTGACTAATTTGTTTCTATTTTTTGAAATGCTGTGTTTTCCTAATCAGTTAAATGAAAACTATAGTTCTCTTTCTATAACTAATGTAGGAACAGATATATGGATAAAATCCTATAGTCAAGAACTCTGCATTAACAAACTAAAAAAAAAAAAATTAGCCATTGTAGCCAGTGCTATTAAGTACATTCACAGTGTTGTGCAACTGTCACCACTATCTAGTTCCAGAATACCTTCATCGCCCCAGAAAGAAAGCCCATACTCATTAAGCAGTCATTGCTCATTCTCCTCCTTCCCTAGCCCCTGGCAACCACAAATCTGTTTTCTGTCTCTATGGAGTTGCCTATTCTGGATATTTCATATAAATGGAATCATTTACTATGTGATCTTTTGTATCTGATTTCTTTCACTTAACATAGTGTTTTCAAGATCCATCTATGTCGTAGCACGTGCCTGTGCGTCATTCTTTTTTATGGCTGAATAATATTCCGTTGTCTGGTTATAACATATTTTGTCTAGCCATTCCTCTGTTAATAGACATTTGAGTTTTTGCCACCTTTTGTAACTGAGCAGGACCCTAAAAGGCTTTCCTGAGACAGACCAGCCCCCCAACCCCCACCAAATACTCTGCCTTCCTCTTGTTTGTAGAAAAGCTGTAGTCTCCCAGGCCTCCCCTGAGTCACCAAAGCCTGGCTCAAGAATTAAAGATTGAAAGGATGTGAATATGTAGTGACAAAAATAGCAGTTGGGCCAGGAGAACTGGTGACAATTTAAACAGGAAATCAGCCATATGGGAGTCACAGAATCTTTAGTTTCTCCCTGAAGTACATATATAACAGTATTTGATGCACATTCCTGACTTGTTTTTCAGATACTAAAGCCCCTACCAAATGGAAGAAGTTAATTGCATGATGCCCATGAGCACATAGTCCCCAGACTGGCTGGAGTCTGAGAATCGATAATGTTAACCCCTGTGACACCACCCTGTTACCCCACCGTCAGCCAAACAGAGAATTGTGCATAAGCTGATCACATACCCTGAGACTCCCCTCCCTCACCTTGCCTTTAAAAATGCTTCCCTGGGGGCTTCCCTGGTGGCGCAGTGGTTGAGATTCTGCCTGCCAACGCAGGGGACACGTGTTTGAGCCGTGGTCCGGGAAGATCCCACATGCCGTGGAGCAACTAAGCCTGTGCGCCACAACTGCTGAGCCTGTGCTCTAGAGCCTGTGAGCCACAACTACAGAAGCCTGCAACTACTGAAGCCCATGCTCCACAGCAAGAGAAGCCACTGCAGTGAGAAGCCTGAACTCTGTAGTGAAGAGTGGCCCCTAATTGCCACAGCTGGGGAGGGCTCTCACACAGCAGTTAGGAACCAATGCAGCCAAAAAAAAAAAAAAAACTTCCCTGAAACCCATTGGGGAGTTCAGGTCTTTTGAGAATCCACTGTGTGGACTACTTGTTTGGTGCCTTACAATTAATGCTGCACTTTCCTTCACCATAACCCGGTGTCAGTAGATTGGCTTAACTGTGTGTGGATGAGCGGACCCAAGTTTGGTTCAGTAACACTTATGACTATCATGGCAGTGTTATTATGCACATGTCAGGCACAAGTTCAAACCCCTGTTTTTAATTCTTTACGGTATATACCCACACGGAATTTCTGGGTCATATGGTAATTCTATTTTTAACTTATTGAGGAACCACCGAACTGTTTTCCACAGTGACTGCACCATTTTACATTCCCACTTGAAACATGATGTTTCAGCATTCTTGCCAATACTTTTTAAAAAAAATTATGGTCATTCTAAGTATTAGGCATGTAGTAGTATCTCCCTGTTGTTTTGATTTGCATTTACCTAATGATTAGTGATGCTGAACATTTTTTCATGTGCTTGTTGGTTAGTTATATATCTTCTTCAGAGAAATGTCTATTCAAGTCCTTTGCTCATTTTTAAATTGTGTTGTCTTTTTGTTGTTCAGTTGTAAAAGTTATTTATTTATTCTAGCTATTAGATCCTTAACCAGATATGTGATTTACAAGTATTTTCTGCCATTCTGTGGGTTGTCTTTTCACTCTCTTGATACTGTCCATTGATGCACAAAAGTGTTTAATTTTGATGAAGTCCAATTCATCACCTTTTCCTTTTGTTGTTACTGCCTTTTTGTCATATTTAAGAAACCATTGCCAAGGTCATGAAAATTTACCCCTATGTTTTCATCTAAGAGTTTAATAGTTTTTGCTCTTATATTTAGGTTTCTGATCTATTTTGAGTTAATTTGTGTATGAGGTGTGAGGTAGGGGTCCAACTTCATTCTTTTGTTTGGGATATACAGTGATCCCAGAACCATTTGTTGAAGAGACTATTCTTTCCTCATTAGTCTTGTCAAAAACCAAGTGACTAGAGTTTATGGGCATATTTCTGGACTCTCAGTTCTAATCCATTGATCTATATGTCTATCCTTATGCCAGTACCATATTGTTTTGATGTGTAGTAAGTTTTTTGTTTTTTTTTTTTTTAAATTTATTTATTTTATTTATTTATTTATTTTTGGCTGTGCTGGGTCTTCGGTTCGTGCGAGGGCTTTCTCCAGTTGCGGCAAGTGGGGGCCACTCTTCATCGCGGTGCGGGGACCGCTCTTCATCGCGGTGCGCGGGCCTCTCACTATCGCGGCCCCTCCCGTTGCGGGGCACAGGCTCCAGACGCGCAGGCTCAGTAGCTGTGGCTCACGGGCCCAGCCGCTCCGTGGCATGTGGGATCCTCCCAGACCAGGGCTCGAACCCGTGTCTCCTGCATTAGCAGGCAGACTCTCAACCACTGCGCCACCAGGGAAGCCCTGTAGTAAGTTTTGTAGTAAGTGGCAATAAGTAATAGCTTTGTAGAAAGTTTTGAAATTAGATAGTGTGTGAGTCCTCCAACTTTTTTTTTTTCCAAGACTTCTTTGGCTATTTGACTCTCTTACTACTTCAGATGAATTTTAGTATTGGATTTTCCATTTTTGCAAAAAAAGGCTGTTGGGATTTTGATAAGAATTGCATTGAATGTGTACATCACTTTGGGGAGTATTGCCATCTTATATTGTTTTCCAGTTCATGAACATGGAATGTATTTCCATTTATTAGGCCTTCTTTAATTTCTTTCAGTGATATTTTGTAGTTTTCTGTGTGCAAGTCTTGTTCCTCCTTGCCTAATTTATTCCTAGGTTTTTAAAAAAATTAATTAATTAATATTGAAAAATAGTTGAGTTACAATATTATATTAGTTTCATGTGTACAACATAGTGATTCAAAATTTTTATAGATTATACTCTATTTAAAATTTTAATAAAATATTGGTTATATTCCCTGTGCTGGACAATATATATCCTTGTTGTTTATTTATTTTATACATAGTAGTTTGTACCTTTTAATCCTCTATCCTTTTCATGACCATTGCACCCTCCTTCTCTGCACTGGTAACCACTATTTTGTTCTCTATATCTGTGGGTCTGTTTCTGTTTTGTTATATTCACTAGTTTGTTTTATTCTTTAGATTCCACAAACAAGTGATAACATATGGTATTTGTCTTTCTCTGTCTAATTTATTTCACTAAGCATAATACCCTCTAGGTCCATCCATGTTGCAAATGGCAGAATTTCATTCTTTTTTATGGCTGAGTAGTATTTCACTGTTTATCCATTCATCTGTTGATGGACACTTAGGTTGCTTCCATATCTTGGCAATTGTAAATAATGCTGCTATGAACATTGGGGTGCATGTATCTTCTTGAACTAATGTTTTTCTTTCCTTTGGATATACACCCAGTGGTAGAATTGCTAGATCATATGGTAGTTCTATTCTTAGTTTTTTGAGAAACCTCCATACTGTTTTCCATAGTGGCTGCATCAATTTACGTTTCCACAGTGAACTAGGGTTCCCTTTTCTCCACAGCCTTGCCAACATTTGTTATTTGTAGACTTTTTGAGATAGCCTTTCTGACAAGTTTGAGGTGATACCTCATTGATGTTTTGATTTGCATTTCTCTGATGATTAGCAATGTTGAGCATTTTTTATATGTCTATTGGCCATTTGTATGCATTCTATGGAAAAATGTCTATTCAGGTCTTCTGCCCATTTTTTATTTGGGTTGTTTTTTTTTTTATATTGAGTTGTGTGAACTCTTTATATATTTTGAATATTAACCCCTTATCGATCATATCATTTGCAAATATTTTCTCCCATGTGGTAGGTTTTCTTTTTGTTTTGTTGATGGTTTCTTTTGCTGTGCAAATATTTTAAGTTTAATTAGGTCTCATTTGTTTATTTTTGCTTTTGTTTCTTTGCCTTAGGAGACAGATCTAAGAAAATATTTGTACAGTTTATGTCAAAGAGTGTTCTGCCTATGTGTTCTTCTAGAGTTTTATAGTTTCTGGTCTTACACTTAGGCCTTTAATACATTTTGAGTTTATTTTTTGTATATGGTATAAGAAAATGTTCTAATTTCATTCTTTGTCATGTAGCTGTCCAGTTTTCCCAGCACCACTTATTGAAGAGACTGTCTTTTCTCCATTGTATATTCTTGCCTCCTTTGTCATAGATTAACTGACCATAAGTGTGTGCGTTTATTTTGGGGCTCTCTATTCTGTTCCATTGATCTATGTATCTGTTTTTGTGCCAGTATCATACTGTTTGATTACTGTAGCTTTGTAATATAGTCTGAAGTCAGGGAACATTATACCTCCAGCTCAGTTTTTTTTTCTCAAGATTGCCTTGGCTATTCATAGGTTTTTAAATCTTTTTAATGCTATTGTAAATGGAATTGTTCTCTTAATTTCTTTTCTTTTCTTTTGGATTGTTTTTTGCTAGTGTGTAGAAATACAATTGATTTTTGTATGTTGATCTTGTATCCTGCAATTTTGCTGAATTCATTTATCAGCTCTAATATTTTCTTCTTTTAGTTTACAGTTCCTTTGAAATTTTGATATTCCCTGCCTTCAAGTTATGCTGATGGCATGGTTTTGTGTAGATTTAATTTTTTCTTCTTTTGTATTGATTCAGGAAGATATACTGGGAGACACCTAGGTAGGTGGCCTCACTGTCTTTAGTTATACAGAAGTCTGTATTATTTTTAAAAATCAACATTATTAAGTTAAACTTTGCATACAGTGAAATGAGATACACAGTTCAGTGAATTTTGACACATGTTTATAATTGTGTGATGACCACCACAATCAAGAAGTGAAATATATCCAGCACCTCAGAGGGGATCTTGATGTTCTTTCAGTCAATCATCAACCCACACAACCATGATCTGCTTTTTGACACTATGGATTAGATTGGAGGTCTCAACCTCACACTATTGATATTTGACACTAGATTAGTCTCTGTGGTGGGGGGCTGTCCTGTTGTCTAGTGTCTTTTAGGATGTTTAGCTGTATTCCTGACCTCTTCCCACTAGAAGCCAGTAGCACCCCCCGTTGTATAACCCATAATATCTCTAGACAGTGTCACATATCTCCTGGGAGGCCAGTTGTCCCAATTGAAAACAACTGGATTAGATAGATTGGCTTGTTTTGGGGCTTTATGTAAATGACATCATACATTGTGTACTGTTTTGTGTCTGGCTTCTTTTCCTCAGTATAATGTTTTTGAGATTCATCCATGTTGCTACATGTATCAGAGGTTCATTCATTTCATTATACAGGGGCACACGATCATTTGTTTATGGTGTATTATTTTTGACTTTTGATCAGTAGTCAACACACTTGGATTTTGGGGTGTTCTGCTCCAGATTTCCCTGGAACAAGATTATTGGACATGATAATTTTATCATCAAGTGTCTGCTTATGTGAGCATTTTGTTTCCCTCTGGGCAACCCTGCATTTCCATACTTACTGAGCCATCCATCTTGTTAACTTGTTGCTGCCTTTGGCACACGCTCAGGGGTATTGTCCAGGACACACAGTAATTTATCTCATCACATACAATCAGCGAAAGTCAGCCAGACATTTGGCTGGAGTCTGAACTCTTTGCTTTGCTCTCCTTATTGGTAGGGAGGCCAGGGACCAGACCCTAACTCTGCCCCCCTTCCCATTTGTGAGGGGCTCCCATCCCTTGCTATGGTGGATGGACAAATAGGGAAAGGAGTGGGGTCTGTCCTTCCCACTTCTCCTCCAGCAAAATGTGTATCCTTTCTGCTACCCACACTTCAGAGCATTCAAGGGATTTGGGGCTGATCAAGGAAAAAGGTGACCGTGGGGAAGCAGTAACACATAAAAGGCTTTATTGACAGTGGATAAATAGGGCCACATGCAAGGGGAAATCTCTCCCAGTATGAGGTTGTCCAAAGGCTTATGGCATGGGGGCCCCTATCCAGAAGGGAAGGAAGACAAAGGAACTCCTGGGGGAAAGGGGATCAGAGGAGGGACTTATGTGTTTAGGTGATGTCACTTAGCAACACGATGGAGAGTCTCTAGGTAAGAGAACTCTGAAGGGCCTTAGTAGCTTGGGGCCTTATAACCGCAAGACCTTACCTAAAAGATGTTGGTTGAGGTTTCAAGGAGGTATACAAAGGCAGTCTCTGAATGTCTAAAACTTTGCTTGTTTGGGCTATTTTAAAAATAATTAAAAATGTGAGTTTCGTGATCACAGGCTTTTAAGCTAAGGGTAGCAGCCTGCTGTGAAGAAATAAACAACCTAGGAGCTGATACACACAGGCCATCTTTAGCTCATTTATATAACACACACCAAACACTCAAGTGCTCCTCACTGGGTGCCTTTGCCCTCCACTGTCTTCAGGGATTTGTTCAGTGAGACACAAAAAGATGCAGTCATCACCTTCTGTGGAGATGCCTTGGACACTTTTGCTTCCTTTGCATCCTTTGGACACTTGGTGAAAGCTGAGGCAGACAGAGGCCAAGAAAGAAGGAGATGGGACCCAATGATGGAGAAGAAGTTTCCAGATTCTTGGTTTTAGAGACCAGTAAACAGAACTTTGAGGAAGAGCTGCAGGGAAAAATAAAAAAAGAGTGAGAATGTGGTGCCAGGTCTCCAAGACTACCCACCTAGATTCTCCATGTGGCTCTCTACCTGAGAGCTCAGCAGGCCCATTCCACACATAGTCAGGGCCAGCTGGAAGTGCTGGGGACTTCATACTGAGACCAGCCTCCATTACTGTGGGATGAGAGCTGGTAGAGAAGTACCCCTCGGTGGGCCTAAGTCTCAAGTGGGCTCTGTAGAGTAGTAGCTGGCTCAGTAACCCACACTTTACCAGTGACTTTCCCTTCCCTGTGTCACTCCTGCCTTCTCCCACTGGTGTTTCCCAATGAATTCATATCAGGGTCTGCTTGTGCCATCTGTTAGAAACTCTACCATGTACTAGCTTCATAGCCTTGTAACTTCTCTAGCCTCATTTATAGAATGTGAGTCACAGTAGAACCCACCTAATAGTGTTAATATGAGGATTAAAGAAGTTAATACATGGAAGTGTTTGGAACAGCGTTTGGCATGTAACAGATGCTCAATAAATGTTAACTATGAGAATTATTGTTAATTTGTCAACTTTTTGTTTCACCAAGTTAAGGCATTAAAAAACAATGCCCTTTCCATTTGCCATCACCACCTATCCTCTCACATGCCTTTCCTTCTGCAATCCATTCTGCATAGACCACCCAGATCCTTCTAAAACCTCTGGTCCTCAGGGACACTTCCTTGCTCAAAATCTCCCAGAGATTCAAAATAAAATCCACAGCTCCTTCCTTGGCCCATGTGGCCCTGCACTGCTGCCCACGAGTCTCTCTTAGACCACACCTTGCCTCACCCCACTCTGCCCCAGTCTTCCTGACAGCTCCAGAACACACCACGCTTGCTTTCTCCTCAGACCCTCTGTTCTCACAGTGCTTCTGCCAGAACTTTCTTCCCCTCGTGTCTGCAGGGCTCACCTCTCCATTTCTGTAGGTTGGCTCTAATGTCCCTTTCAGAGAGGCAGGGACAGAAAGGGGATTGTCTAGGGGACCACCTCTCCCTGCTTCCCTCACTCAGTTTCCTTCTCCTGCACTGGTCAGCCTCCAGTGTATCAGGCATGCATTTGGTTCTGTGTTCATAGCCTGAGCTCCACTATCCCTGGGGTATGTCTGGCCCACAACGGGTGGGAGGAATGAATGTTGAATGAACGGACACCTAGAGAAAAGACAGCACATTTTACTTCCCAAACTGGCAGAATAAAGCATGGACTTGAAACAGAGATTGTTATTTACCCCAGGAGTGGTGCCAGTGGGTACTGGAGAACCCTGCTATTGCCACTGCCCATGGGAGAGACTGGTGAAAGCCAAGCTCTTCTCTTCAGAAGAACGCATCTCTGTACTTTCAAAGCAAAAATTCAATCAGAGAAGGTTAAACAGGCAAGGAAAACTTTATTCAAAGCTATGACCATAGGGGAGAGAGGCCAGAACTCAGTCTGAACTCAACTCCATTGAGGCAGAGGGGGAAGAGTTTTTAAGGGCTGGGGTGAGCTAGTGGGAAAGTACTGGGGTACATTAGAGAGAAGTCAGAGCCATTTGTGTTTGCTAATTGGCTTTATCCTGAGGTAAAATAAACTTCTGCCTTTGTGTCGGGAGGTAGTTTTGCAATTCCGAGCAAGGCACCCACTCACAAGAGAGACTGGGAAGTAGGCGTGCTGTCTCCATCGATGATGACATTTCAAAGGGATGGCTCCAGATCCTTGAGAAAAACTTCTCTGGGTTGTAAAATTGTCAAGAGGCTTTTAAAAAGATATACATCTCTTGTAAAGAGAAATGATTTACAATTGCAAGTTTTCTAAAGTAAATGCTCTGAGAAAAGGGAGGTCAGGGGCTTAGGGTCTGGAGGAAACCTGCTAAAGTTTAGTCAATCTGAGGGGAATGGCAAGGCCACCTTGTTCAGTGCCTGTTATTCTCATACACACACTTACACATATAATTTCAGGGAGTTTGAAAGCTCCTGAGCTCATCCCCAGACTTGGATGTAAAGACAGGTGATTTTGGAGGTGAAAGGGCAAGAGCAGCTGGGCCTAGATGGCTGAGAGACAAGAATAAGGAAGAGAAAAGACTAGAAAGAAAAGCAGCAGCTCAGGCAGTGGGGAGGCAGAGTGTGAAACACACAAAGTGGGGGAGCTCCGCAGTGGAGACCACCTGTGTTGGGAGGGCTTGGGTGGGGGCATGTGTGGGCATGCATGGATCTGTGTCCCTTGAGTCCTGGAAGGGGACAGGGAGAGCTGCAGGCCTCCGGCAGGTTGTATGTGCCCTGTGGATTCTTGAAGAACTGGTTTTCTTTCTTCTTCCTCTTTTTTTTTTTTGAAAATCATTCCATTGAAGTATGATTGACATGCAAAAAGCTATGTGTATTTAACATATACAACTCTGTGCATTTAGGGTTCATCACCAACATCAAAGTCATAAACATACCCATCACCTCCCCAAGTTTCTTCCTGCCCCCTACAAAATTATTGTTTTTTATGTGTGGTAACAGCACAACATAAGATCTCTGCTCTTTGCAAATGTTAACTGTATAATATAGTATTTTTACCCATAGGCACTATAGTTTTCTGACCAGAGTGATGAAGGGGGCAGGAGAGGGGAGGGTGCTAGGCAGAGGCCTGGTTTGGTCACCCTTTTGCTTCTCTCCCTTCTCTTCTCCACGTTGATTCCAGCCTGGCCAGTGTGCACTTCCAGACAGGGAAGAGGGCCCCTGCTCCTCTGTCCTTCCCACCGGTCCATTTCCCTCAGTCCCTCCAGCCAACCTGGATCTGCTCCCATGTCTGAACTCATTCTGGCCACTTCCCTATGCTGCCACTGGAATGATCTGCTCAGGGCTGCCTCAGATGCTTTAAGATAGGCACCAGATCCAGGTTCCTGCACTGGCTCCTGCCCTTCTCCTTGTCTCAGGGCTCCTTTGGTGTGTGAGCCCTGCCCAGCCTCCACCCATCTCCTGCGCGAATGTTCTTCCTTGGTTTGCTATGCATATGGCTAAACCCTTGTTACCTTGGGGCGGATACACCACACAATCCGCACCCAGCTAGCCCTCCAAGCCTTCTCATCTTCCAATCTCCACTGACCTTCAGTTTTCCCCTATAATAGTCATCACAACAGCCATGCATGATAAGGGTGTCCTGTGCCCAGGAGCTCTGCCCTGGGTAGGTACAGACAGTCTTGGTCTCACCCTTCAGCAACCCATCCTGGAGTGCACCTCAACATTTGTCACCATCGAGAATGCTTTCTCTGAAATAGCCTTTACTTTCCAAAACATGAATTATTTACAAATATTTTAAAAATAAATTGCTTTATTCAGCTTATGTAAGTTCTGCAAAATTCTTTTAAACTTTAAAAATGAAATAGACAACTAAAAGAAGAAAATAACTACCATAAACTCAGATAATCACTCCTGAAATTTCAGTATGTTTTTTTAGTCTCTTCTACTTATTTTTGAATCAGTTGACTTCAATTTTTTTAAATAGAGTTTTGCACCCTGATCTCTAATCTTAATAATGTCCCATGAGCATTGCTGCATACATATTAGTACCTCCTCATGATGGTATTAATTCCATCACATAGGTGGCCTGTAGTTTACTCATTATCTTCTGCGTGGGAATATTGGTTGCTCTTAATTACTGGTCATGACAGGGATGTTTCCCAGAGTGGGCTCCAGACAGTGGACTGCTGGGGAGAGACATCTTCCCCTTCCTGAAGTAGGTCCTAACCATCTGGCAGGGTAGTTTGGCACTAGGTACTTGCACCTGGCTAGGAGGCAAGCACATGATTCCATTTTCCAAGACCTCTCATTCTGCTGGGATCTTTACTTCACAAGCGCCATGTGTTCAGTACCTGAGCTCCCGGGGTGCTTTAGGCACCCTGGCATGGGGATCTCTGCCTGAGCTCAGGTGCTCTCAGTTCCTGCTTTGCATGACCTTCCCTAGATGTCCTGCCACCTTTGCTGTTAAAGGCACTTTGCATCCTTCAACCATGCCCATAGTTTTCCTTCTGTGATCCCTCAGGGTCTTGGGTGACAACCATGAAGTTCTGGGATAAACACTTGTGCACAAGCTTTCTCTGCATAGAATAGATTCTCTGAAGTGGGAATATTTAATTAGAATGTAGAAACCTTTTAAGGTTCTTGATTTTACAGGCTGTCTGTTCAATTTCTGCTCTCAGCAGGGTCTGGAAGCCCCTGAGCCAGTAGTAAGACTTCTAGTAGAGTAACAATTTAACAGCAACACTAGCAAGCTTCACTCATTTGGTGGAAGAAAGTAGCACATGGTTTAAATCTCCAGGCCTTTACTGGGTTGGATGTGAATGTTTCCCCCCTGTACCCTCACCCCCACCCCTGGGTTTCTTGTTCTGCTCATATCTTGACCCTCCATCCATTGGTGTCTTAGTGTTTTCCTCTCAGTTTGGTCCCTTCACATATTCACATTCTCTGCTGTTTGTCTATTTTTCTGTGTACTATTTCCACCCACAGACTCTTGAATTCCAATAAGCTGATTTTTGATTCAAATTTTCTAAAATTCCAGGTCTTCCAATCTCCTTGAGTTCTTTAAGTTTTGGTTATATATAAAAATATATATATTCAAGATATCCAAATAGATTTTATTAATAAAACATGTCATAGCTTATTTGTATGTCTTCACATAGAGTGGCAGATGAAGCTGAAACACAAGGTCTATTTTTTAAAACAAAGATTTTGGTCTGTGGTTGAACTGACTGGGATTGAGCTGTTTCTTCCCTTTTACAACATGCAAAGCTTATGGTCAAGGATCTGACACTCACAGATGACTGCGACCATCTTATTCATGCTTAGGGTCCATGCCAGGCATTTCCAGTAGGGGACATTCTGTTCTCTCATTCTTGGCTGTATTTCAGCTCTCCCTTTAGCTTTGATTCTAAGCATTAACACTGTCTTTTAAAATGAATTATATTATTTCTTTAAATTTTTTTGCGGTAAAATATACATAACATAGAACTTACCATTTTAACCATTTTAAAATGAACAATTCAGTGACATTAAGTATGTTCACAGCACTGTGCAACCATCACCACTGTTCATCTCTGGAGCTTTTTCATCATCTCAAACTGAAATGCTACACACACTAAAAATTTCTATTGTTTCTCATGCTTGATTTCACTCAGTTATATACATTTCTGATCCCCTGGATATTTGTTTACTTATAAAATATATCATCAAAATAAAGAGCTGCTTGAGATTGCTTCAGTTGTTCAGGTTTGCTTGTTTTCTTCTTTTCAGCTTTTCTTCCACTACCCTAAATATAGCTAGCCTCCTTTTTGAAATGCATATAATATTGCCACCAATTCAGTTTCGAAAATTGATTGCCCAAAAAGGAAAGCCTTTAAAATTCCCTCCAAAAAGGCTGTGGGTACTGCTGCTGTTGCTGGTTTTGAAAGTATTTCCTTATAATCTACTGTGAAAGTTCTGCAGGACACCTGGCAGATGAAGCAAGACTAACTTGCCACTCAGTCAGTAGGCTGATCTATCTTTTGTTTTAAACTTCCCCAAATAAGACACGAAATTGTGTTCTTGTCACCCATCACAAAACTCAGTGTACAATGTGACCTAAACACATTATTCCTGTGTTTTCTGCACTTCACTGTGTGGTGTCTGTAGACATTCACAGAACACTGGCACTTCTGAGTGCAAAGAACAATATCAGTAAAGAAAAGTTATTTGGAGCATTGTTTCATTTCATTATTGATGTGTGATTTTAAGGCATTGCTTTTCTCAGATAAGGCTTTAAAAACATGATTATGTTTAACTATTAAAAAAAAAAAAGGAAAATTAGTTAACAAAGTACTTCTACATTCTCCAAAAAAGATATACAAATGGCCAATAAGCCCATGAAAAGATGTTCAACATCATTAGCCACTAGGGAAATGCAAATCAAAACCACAATGAGATACCACTTCACACCCACTTGGATGGCTATAATAAAAAAGACAAAGAATAACAAGTGTTGGTGAGGTTTTAGAGAAATTATAACCCTCATACACTGCTGGTGGGAATTTAAAATGATACAACTACTTTGGAAAACAGTCTACAGTTTCATAAACAGTTAAACATAGAGTTACCACATGACCCGGCAATTCCATTTCTATGTATATACTCAAGATATTTGAAAACATATATTTACACAAAAACTTGTACATGAATATTCATAACAACCTAACAATACAACATTCATAACATAACAGCATAAAAACTTTAGTAATTGTCAAAAAGTGGAAACAACCCAACTGTCCATCAATTGATGGATAAATAAAATCTGGTCTATTCATAGAGTGGTATAATATTCAGTTATAAAAAGAAATGAAGTCCTGATAAGTGCTAAAACATAAATGAATCTTGAAAACTTTATGCTAAGTGAAAGAAACTAGACACAAAGACCATACATTGTATAATTCCATTTATGTGGAATGTCCAGAACAGGCAAATATATAGAGACAGAAAGTAGATGAATGTTTGTCTAGGGCTGATGGTGGGGGGTAGAGGGACAGAGTGGTGGTGACTAAAGGTCCACAGTTCTTTTGGGGTGGGGAAAATATTCTAAAACTGATAGTAGTGATGATTGTACAACTCTGAGACTATACTAAAAACCATTGAATTGTATACTTTAAAATGGGTGAATTGTATGATATATGAATTACATCTCAATAAAACTCTTTAAAAAAGACTATTATTTTATATCTTTAGAGAGATAAGAAAATAATATAGAAGAAAAGAAGTCTCCTAAAGCAGACTTTACAGTAAGTGAAACACTGGAGCATTGTGCTGCAGACTGCACAGGTGATGCATGCCCCTTTCTTGCCAACTGTACACTTTCAATAATGGCATCAAATAATGGAGGCCATTATCAGAAAGGCAAAGGCAAGGCCAGGAGTCTCACAGATTTGGGAAGTGCCTCCCTGCCGACTGGTACATTTGGCAGCAGTTTAAATAGTTGAAATTTTTCCTTTTTGTTATATGTATAGAGTTTCACTAAAAGTTTCACAAATAGAAAAGCTACCATTCTTTAAATTTTTTTTTTTAAATTGAAGTATAGTTGATTTACAATGTTATATTAGTTTCAGGTGCACAACATTGTAATTTGATATCTTTATAGACTCTACCCCATATTAAAGTTATTATAAAATATTTGTTATATTCACTGTTCTCCACAATACATTTTTCTATGTTATTTATTTTATACATAGTAGTTTGTGCCTCTTAAACACCTTCCCCTATCTACCACTTCCCACATCACTTTCCCCCACTGGTAACCACTAGTTTGTTCTCTGTATCCATAAGTCTATTTCTGGTTTCTGATATTCATGAATTTTTTTTATTTTTTAGAATCCACATATAAGCGATAACGTACAGTGTTTGTCTTTCTCTGTCTGACTTACTTCACTGAGCATAATACACTCCAACCATGTTGTTACAAATGACAAAATTTCATTCTTTTTTATGTCTGAGTAATATTTGATTGTGTATATATATATATATATAATTTTCTTTTCCATTCATGTGTTTATGGACACTTAGGTTGTTTCCATATCTTGGGTACTATAAAGAGTAGTAGCCAAGTTATGGGTTGTTTTATTTTTTTGATATTGAGTTGTATGAGCTGTTTGTATATTTTGGAAATTAACCCCTTGTTGATTGCATCATTTACAATTTTCTCCCATTCTGTGGATTGTCTTTTCATTTTGTTGATGGTTTCCTTTGCTGTGCAAAAGCTTTTAAGTTTAATTAAGCCCCATTTCTTTATTTTTGCTTTTATTTATTTTGCCTTGGGAGACTGATCTAAGAAAATATTGCTACGATTTATGTCAGAGAATGTTTTGCCTGTGTTCTCTTCTAGGAGTTTTATGGTGACCTGTTACATTTAGGTCTTTAAACGATTTTGAGTTTTTAGAAAATATGGTGTGAGGAAGAGTTCTAATTTCATTGATTTACATGACGCTGTCCAGCTTTCCCAACACCACTTGCTGAAGGGATTGTCTTTTTTCCATTGTATATTCTTAGCTCTTTTGTTGAAGATTAATTGACTGTAGGTGTATGGTTATTTGTTGTCTTTTTTGACAATAGCCATTCTGACAGGTGTGATGTGATATCTTGTGGTTTTGATTTGCATTTCCCTGATGGCTAGTGATGTTGAACATCTTTTCATGTGCTGGTTGGCCATCCGTATGTCTTCTTTGGAAAAATGATTTCTACTCAGGTCTTCTGTCCAGTTTTCAATTGGGTTGTTTGTTTTTTGATATTGAGTTGTATGGGCTCTTTATATATTTTGGATATTAACCCCTTATCAGTCATATGATTTACAAATATTTTCTCTCATTGAGTAGGCTGGCTTTTCATTTTGTTGATGATTTCCTTTGCTGTGTGAAAGCTTTTAATTTTAATTAGATCCCATTTGTATATTTTTTATTATTTTTTTTCAATTTGTATTTTGGTTTATTGATTTTTTTAACATCTTTATTGGAGTATAATTGCTTTACAATGGTGTGTTAGTTTCTGCTTTATAACAAAGTGAATCAGTTATACATATACATATGTCCCCATATCTCTTCCCTCTTGCGTCTCCCTCCCTCCCACCCTCTCTATCCCACCCCTCTAGGTGGTCACAAAGCACCGAGCTGATCTCCCTGTGCTATGCGGCTGCTTCCCACTGGCTATCTGTTTTACGTTTGGTAGTGTATATATGGCCATGCCACTGTCTCACTTTGTCTCAGCTTACCCTTCCCCCTCCCCGTATCCTCAAGTCCATTCTCTAGTAGGTCTGAGTCTTTATTCCTGTCCTGCCCCTAGGTTCTTCATGACCTTTTTTTTTTTTTTTAGATTCCATATATATGTGTTAGCATACAGTATTTGTTTTTCTCTTTCTGACTTACTTCACTCTGTATGACAGACTCTAGGTCCATCCACCTCACTACAAATAACTCAATTTCGTTTCTTTTTATGGCTGAGTAATATTCCACTGTATATATGTGCCACATCTTCTTTATCCATTCATCTGTCGATGGACACCTCTCCTCGCACACCCCGAAACAATGGTCTCTTGCCTCTTAGGCAGGTCCAGACTTTTTCCCGGACTCCCTCCCAGCTAGCTGTGGTGCACTAGCCCCCTTCAGGCTGAGTTCGTGCAGCCAACCCCAGTCCTCTCCCTGGGACCTGACCTCCGAAGCCTGAGCCTCAGCTCCCAGCCCCCGCCCACCCCGGCGGGTGAGCAGACAAGCCTCTCGGTCTGGTGAGTGCTGGTTGGCACCGATCCTCTGTGCGGGAATCTCTCCGCTTTGCCCTCTGCACCCTTGTTGCTGCGCTCTCCTCCGTGGCTCCGAAGCTTCCCCCCGCCCAACCCCCATCTCCACCAGTGAACGGGATTCCTAGTGTGTGGAAACCTTTCCTCCTTCACAGCTCCCTCCCAGAGGGGCCGGTCCTGTCCCTATTCTTTTGTTTCTGCTTTTTCTTTTTTCTTTTGCCCTACCCAGGTACGTGGGGAGTTTCTTGCCTTTTAGGAAGTCTGAGGTCTTCTGCCAGCGTTCAGTAAGTGTTCTGTAGGAGTTGTTCCACATGTAGATGTATTTCTGATGTATTTGTGGGGAGGAAGGTGATCACCACGTCTTACTCTTCCGCCATCTTGAAGGTCTCTCCAAAAATGAGGTGTCTGTTTCAGTTCTAAGTTGTTTCCCCCATCCTGCAACTGGAGACTATGCATACAGAGAAAAAGTATACAAATATACAAGAAAAGACACAAAATCCAAAAGAGAAGAGAGGATGCACATG
The DNA here is from genome assembly GCF_949987535.1 of Balaenoptera acutorostrata. Taxonomy (NCBI): domain Eukaryota; kingdom Metazoa; phylum Chordata; class Mammalia; order Artiodactyla; family Balaenopteridae; genus Balaenoptera; species Balaenoptera acutorostrata. The sequence continues at coordinate 169,959,640 of NC_080065.1, forward strand.
AACGCGCACACACACAAACAGCTAGAGAGAAACCCAGGCAAGTCTGTAGGTAAAAGAGGCACCTATGCAAATACAGAGGGGAAAAAAAGCAAATAGAAACGGAAGGGAAAAGTGCGGATAAACTTTTATTAAGGTAGGTCTCCATCTTGTGGCGGTGCTTGGTGTTACTACCAGTTAAGCTGTTTTGTTTCTATTTCCAACCATCCATCCTTGCATGCATTCGTCCATCAATCCAACTGATATTTTTCAGCACATGCTATGTGACAAGCATGTTCTAGAGCTTCAGGATAGGGTAGGGAACAAAATTCCCTGCCTTCACGAAGGTTATGTTCTACTTGGAGCTTATGTGGGTGGTAATTTGACAGATATAAAGTGTGGTATGTTAGGTCAGAAAAAAATCACAAAGTAGGGATGAGAATATGAACAGCTGGTGGGGGAGGGACTAAGCATTGTCAGTAGGGTGACCAAGGAAGGCTTCACTGAGAAGGTTACTTTTGAGTAAAGGCTCGTGATTATATGGGAGAAGAGGGATCCAGGAAGAGGAAACAGCTAGTGCAAAGGCCTTGATAGGAGCAGGGCTCTTCAATCAGGGTGAGAAGACAAGTTGGGGCTGCAGTGTAGTGAGCACGAAGGTGAGCAAGAAAGTGAGCATCAGGAGAAAGAACAGCAGGTCCAGATTATACAGACTTTGGCTTTTGCTCCGAGTGAGGCGGGGTAATGCTGGAGGAATTTGAACCCAGGAGGGATGTTATATGACATCACCACTCTGGCTACAGAGTAGACCAGGCTCTAGGGAACCCAGACCAGTTAAAGCTACTGTAATTCTACAGGTGAGAGATGAGGCAGGCTTGCATCAAGATGCTGGCAGTGGGGATGGTAAAAATGGTAGGATTCTAGATATATTCTGAAAATGGATTCAACAGATTATCTAATGGGCTGGATGTGGAGTAGAGGAAAAGGGATGGTAAATGAAGATAGAATTTCTTCATATTAATTCCGTGCATTAAGTCAAATTAAGCTAAAATTTTTCATTTTTATCCCAAAACTTTTAGGTTGGCTTTAATTAAATAATAAAACAACAAAATCTCAAAAGTTAAAAGTTAAGTTTGTATGGGAAATGTAGTTATAGTACAATTGAAAGTTGAGAAATATTTACTCAAAGTGACACCTTTGGATTTTGGTTTTAAAATAGTTATTCTGGGGCTTCCCTGGTGGCGCAGTGGTTGAGAGTCTGCCTGACGATGCAGGGGACAAGGGTTCGAGCCCTGGTCTGGGAAGATCCCACATGCCGCGGAGCGGCTGGGCCTGTGAGCCACAATTACTGAGCCTGCGCGTCTGGAGCCTGTGCTCCGCAACAAGAGAGGCCACGATAGTGGGAGGCCTGCGCACCGCGATGAAGAGTGGCCCCCGCTTGCCGCAACTGGAGAAGGCCCTCGCACAGAGACGAAGACCCAACACAGCCATAAATAAATAAATAAATAAAATATTTAAAAAAATAGTTATTCTGAAGTTCTTCTTTCTTCAAATAATTAGCTGACATTAGTATCGCTCAGATTACTAAAAGCAAGTTAGAAGAAGGGTTTCCAGGACACACTGCTGTTCACTCCTCTGCTAATATATAATTGCTCAGCCTGAATGACTCATGTGGGCACAATGGCGAGCTCCTGCCTAAGCATCAGGACATTCACCCATGGCTAGCTCCTCTCTGGAGAATCTGAGGCAGAGGAAAGGCAAATAAGGGCTGACAATGACCTAACACTGTTTGGGGAGGATCTTCCCACAAGGCTGAGAAGATTAGAGCGAGCATCTATGATAAAATCGCTGTGTGAATCTCTTAGGAAACAGGCTGACCTCAGTTTGGGGCAAGTGGCTAACAGACTACCCACTTAATGTGAACAAATGTCTGTCCTTCTAAAAGTTGCTCTCAGCAGGGTTCATGACTACAGATTTAGTAAAGAAGAACCAGTTATTACGAGGCAGAGTCCCATTCAGAGCAGCAGGGAAGCAACATTGGGAGTGAAGCATCTTCCTTGGGGTTTATCGCTGGGATCTGGCCAGTGGCCAGCCTCAGGTCAGGATAGATTCCTTTGTCCAGAAGACTGAAACAAGGGGCTCTCCCAGGATCAGCTGAGCTCTTGGCTTCCACGTCCTTGCTGAGCAAGCTCCTGTCTTGGTTGAATAGGTTTTCTTAACTTTTCTCATTGCCCAACCTTTTGGCCTAATCTGTGTCTTACCATGTTTGTTGTAATTCCTCTCCACCCCTAGGAGGTCAGCAAGGAGGAGTTTATAATAAAAATAATTGTAATAATTATCTTTAAGCTTCAAAAGATAATTTTAGAGATAAGTTTATAAACAAAGTACAACTTTGATAAGATCCTGGCAGGACACTTCTGACTTTAATCAGATTTTATGACTACTGTTACCAGTCTGGGTAAGGTATTTTGGCTGTTCTTGTCAAGGAAGTTACTGGAGAGGGGATCAAAACCCCATGTGGGTATGATGAGTAATGAAAACTGTTTTTTATGAGTTACGTATTGGTTTTCTTTTTTTTTTTTTTAAGATTTTTTGATGTGGACCATTTTTAAAGTTTGTATTAAATTTGTTACAGTATTGCTTCTGTTTTACGTTTTGGTTTTTCTGGCCACGAGGCATATGGGATCTTAGCTCCCAGACCAGGGATCAAACCCGCACCCCCTGCATTGGAAGGCGAAGTCTTAACCACTGGACCACCAGGGAAGTCCCTGTATTGGTTTTCTATTGCTGCATAAAGAGTTATCACAACATAGTGGTGTAAAGCAACATAGATTTGTTAGATTCTGCAAATGGATTCTGTCTGGGCTCAGCTGAGTTCTCTGCTTAGGGTCTCCCAAGGCTGAGATCAAGGTGCTGGCCAGCTAGGCTCTTACTTGGAGTATCAGAGGAAGAATCCATTTCCAAGGCTGTTGGCAGAATTCAGTTCCTGTGTTATAGAACAGAAGCCCCCATTTCCTGGTCATTGGCTGGCTGCTCTCCCATCTAGAGGCTGCCCCATTTCTCATTACATCCTCCCCTACCTCAAAAGCCAGCAACGGTGTGTCCAGCCCTCTCAAGATTCTAATCTCTGACTTTGTCTTCTGCCACCAAAGAAAACTCTGCTTTTAAAAGGGTTAGTGTGATTAGATTAGGCTTACTCTGATAAACTTTTATCTTTTAAAAACTTTTTTTATTATTTTTATTTTATTTTTTAAAATCTTTATTGCAGTATAATTGCTTTACAATGGTGTGTTAGTTTCTGCTTTATAACAAAGTGAATCAGCTATACATATACATATATCCCCATATCCCCTCCCTCTTGTGTCTCCCTCCCACCCTCCCTATCCCACCCCTCTAGGTGGTCACAAAGCCCGGAGCTGATCTCTCTGTGCTATACAGCTGCTTCCCACCAGCTATCTATTTTACATTTGGTAGTATATATAAGTCCATCCGACTCTCTCACTTTATCCCAGCTTCCCCTTCCCCCTCCCCATGTCCTCACGTCCATTCTCTACATGTGCGTCTTTATTCCTGTCCTGCCCCTAGGTTCTGCAGAACTTTTTTTTTTTTTGATAAACTTATCTTAAGGTCAATTGTGCTTAACATCATAATCAGAGGAGTGCTGTTTGGTCATATTCACAGGTTCCAGGAATAAGGTCTGAAATCCTGGAGGCCATTTAAAAAATTCTTTGTAGCTACCAGAAGTTCTGGCCTCTGGCATAATGGAATGGAAAGGCTGACAAATCCTCTCTCCAAAAAGCTTCTATGAGAGCTGGATGAAGTATAGCACGTGCACACACACACACACACACACACACACACATTTCGATCAAAGGCACATGACAAATTGATAAGTGTCTACTGGTGAAAACTCCTGAACTCTGGATAAGAATGCTGAGTCTGGGTGTTTTTTGTTTTTGTTTTTTTAATTGAAGTATAGTTGATTTACAATGTTTCAGGTGTACAGCAAAGGGATTCAGTTATGCATATATATACACATAATCTTTTTCAGATTATTTTCCATTATACGTTATTATAAAATATTGAATATAGTTCCCTGTGCTGTAGAGTAGGTCCTTGTTGTTTGTCTATTTTATATATAGTAGTGTGTATCTGTTAATCTCAAATTCCTAATTTATCCCACCTCCACCACCACCCCTTTCCCCTTTGGGAACCATAAGTTTGTTTTCTATGTCTGTGAAGACTGGGTCTTTGTAGCTGGGGTTGTTGCCATCCTCTCCTGTGTGCTGCTCTCCCTACCCCCATGAAAACATTAAGTTTTACTGCCTCTGCCAGGGGGGGCTCACTTGATTTTGACTGTAGTCAGGGTAAGTGTGATGTTGGTGGCCAACAAACAGGGAGCTTCTGGAGCTGTTTGGGGCAAACAATGGACTGGCTGGTGACCTGGCAGATTTAACACAGAGATCTGGGAGGTGAGATAGCCACAGGGGCCCTGAAAATTTCTCCACACATCCTGGGTTCACTGGAGGCTGTGTGCATACACAGCAGGCACCAGAGGGATTCCAGGCCACCCACAAACACGTGGCTGATGGTGTCTGCACACGTGAAAGTCAATGCTGGGACTGATTTGAAAATAGCCTGAAGTTTAGGTGTGCTCCCTGTCCACACTCAGATCCACTGGCGGAGAGTGCAAACCTTACCTGCTCAATGTGTTGGGCACAACCTCTGACCAATCTATGGCTGAACACTAAGCTAAGTAGACACAGGGGTGACCCCTAGGGAATCCAGCTTAAAAATGAAAACAATAAAAACAAAATGAGCAGAGATATCAGTGAACACACACTACCGGAAGATGGACTTCATATTATATTTAGTCCAGCTCTGAGACCTGGATAGAATGCATAGAGCAGCTATTTGAAGACTTGAGAAATAAATAATAGCAGGTGGTTTGGGAAAGAAGACCAGAATTTAAACTAACACTGAATTGATGATGAGTTTACCATTTTCTTCCTCTGGTATCTCCTGGCATTGGGCACCAAGATACAGTAAAAAAGAGCACCAGGAGAAGCTCTTTAGTTCAGGCTCAAAGAACAGGTGGGGACTCCTAACACTCAGAGAATGTAGAAGTTCCCCCTTTGTTTGTTCTTTTGTGCACCCAAAGAGCACCACTGTGGCAGTGCAGTGGCCCCAGTGAGATCCTGCAGGAGCCAAAACCTTGGGGAAGGGAATCTTTTTTTTTTTCAATCTCCAGCCCTTCTGGAAGGGGAGAGGGGCTGGAAATGGACCTAATCATTAATGACCAATTATGCCTATGTAATAAAGCCTCCATAACACTCCTAATCAAGGGGTTTGGAGAACTTCCTGGTTGGTAAACATGTGGAGGTGCTGGAGAGGGCATGGAAGCTCTACGTGCCTTCCCACATACCTTGTCCTGTGCATCTCTTCTATCTGGCTGTTTCTAACTTATATCCTTTTTTTTTTTTTTTTTGTCTTGGGACTATCTTTTCATTTGTATTTTTTACACATGGGAAAGACATAAAAGATTTGGGGAAAGCTCATTTTAAATATCTAGGATTCTACATTTAAATCACTTTGGAAGTCTCTACGTTTTTGCTTCACTTTAATAGTTATTGATTCACCAGTTTAATAGTTGCCTACTTCAAAATTGTAATGATCTATAGTAAAGGGACAACTTGGACTTTTGATTGGCTTGTGACATGAGAGGCAGTCTTGAGGTACTGAGCATTTAACTTGTGGGACCTGACAGTAACTCCAGGTAGATAGTGTCAAAAATGACTTGAATTATAGGACACCAAGCTGGTGTCTTCAAAGAATGGGAGAATTGCTTAGTGTGGGAAAAAAATCACACATTTTGTGTCAAAAGCATTCAGTGAGTAGGGAGAAAACAGAAAAGTTTTCCCTTTCAACTGTATATGTGTGTTTCACTGAAATCAGATAAGGCAGCACCAAGTGTCAAGTTTTAGCTTTTCACAGCTATGCAAGAGAGTGAGTTCCAATGTCTCCGTCATTCCAGGAAAAGAGACTAAAATGGAGCAGCTAGTGAGGGAGGGGGAAAATGAGAGAAGTGGGACGTCAGAGTAGCTGAAAGAGCCAAGTATTTCAAGCCATGGAGAGGAGGTATCAAGATAGTGTTTGTGTCCATGCCAATTCCAAGAGATCCCAGGCCTCACAAACCAGGCTAAGCTACATTAAGAGGAGGACAAAATAGTTTTGTGAAGGAAAATTATGCTTAGAATTGGGAGCAGCCTCAGAAATCTTTTCACTGTAGCCTTGGGGAAAGAAGAGATTGAGAGATTAAAAGGTCCATATTCTCCAGTGCTCAAAATGTAAACTTTGAAATCTTCATACCCTGTGAGCAAGGTCAGAGTGGCTAATACGTCCTCCTTGGAAGTTAAACATAATGCATAAATCATAACCCATTCTTTCAGATACAGCAAAGAAGGAGTAGGAGGGAAGAAGAGAGAATATTACGTTCTTCATTTTACATGCTGTGCTTCTCCTCTTCTAACCCCCATGACAGAATTTAAACTTCTTGTTTAAATTCCTTTATCCGGATAGACTGTAAAATAGATTGTAATATCCACAAGGATCCCATAGACCATGTATTTTGGCATATAGTAGGCATTTCATAAATATATGTTAAACTAAATTGAGCTTTCCTCTTTTCCCCACACAAGAAGAGAGATAAATCTTCCTATGAGGTTAAGGGAAATAAGAATATAGATGGATATGACCATATAAATGGGGTATTGAAAGCAGATGAATTTACATTTTGAGTTAGAGTCAAGATCAGTTGTTGAGTATGAGAGGGAATTCCCCAGATGATGGGTCACAGAAAGATGGACTGCCTTGGAGAGCCCAGGGAATAAAGGACTAATGAAAGAGCTACCTATTGACTTTCATTTTGAAAGTATGTGGGACTGAATATGTCAGAAATACTAGTTTCATTAGGAGGCTTCTGGGAGAGGCATCAGGTGAAAGCTTACTCTTGCCTCTATCATGTGTTACTTTGTCACAATCATTGCTTTTCCCTTGCCCACAGAAACCAGTCATAACAGCCTGGTCACTGGTGTCAACAACTTAGTACTAGAGTCCTGATGAAAACAGGCAAATACAGGGCAATGCATGGGCTCCTTGACTCTCTTCTCCTCCAACATCACAGGGATAGTAGAGTATATCTAGGGAGGTGGACTTCTCCCAGTGCTGTTGCTTCCTAAGGGTAAAGGTAAACCTGGACCAGAAGAGTTGCTGGTGAGTCAACCAGAACAATCAACAGTGACTTGTGTGGTGCTTTGGGGTTTATTGGCTCCCCTCTGATCTGTCTTTGAACTTGTGGAGACTGACAAAGACTAGAGCCAGTCTTTGGTCCTTTCCTCCTGCACAGTACCAGACAAAGCAGCTCATACTCCTGGGGTAACATAAGTACGCAGGTTAAAAGAAAAAGACACCTGATAACTAAGAGAGAGACAACAAAGTGGACAGCATATACCATCTGACACATAATGACCAGAATAGATCATCAATCTTAGTATCTATCAAAATAAAATGTAAGGCAAAAATATAACGAACAAAGAAGGACACTGCACACTAACATCATAAAACTATTAATTCAGTATCACGATATATCAAGCAACAACAGATGGAACTGCAGGAAGAAATGAGTACACTGACAAGTCATTTTTTTTTTTTTTGGCTGCACCACACAGCATGTGGGATCTTAGTTCCCCAACCAGGGATCAAACCCAGGAGCCCTAACCACTGGACCACCAGGGAATTCCCAGAATACACTGACAACTCTTGTTGAAGATTTTAATCTTAGAAACAGCTGGGTCAAGCAGGAAAAAATAAGCAGACATATCCAAGACATGAACAGTTAATAATCATGAACTATCAGGCATCAACAGAAATATATAATCAACAAACAGAGGGTGATCTATATTATTCAGGCTATATTTCCCACTAAAATTAAAAGTTAACAAAGCTAGATTTTAAAAATTCCCATGTATGGAAATAGATAACATATTACTAAATCCATGTAAGGAAATCATGAAAAAAATGAAATAAGTTCTGCTACCAACTCAAAAAGTTTAAGAGAGATTGATAAACACTAAAAAAAAAGGAAGGAAATAAAACCTATGAAGGCAGAAATCAGATAGAGAACAAAAAATATAGTAAATAAGTAAAACTAAGGTCTTGTTCTTTGAAAAGGTTAACACTTTAAAATTTTGATTAGCAAGACTGATCAAGGAATAAAAGAGGTGATGCAAATAAGCAATACACAGAATGTAAAATGGGAAATAACTATAGAAAGGTAAACCAGAGATTAAAATATGAGGATATTATGAGTAACAATATGTTAATAAATTTCATATCTTACATGAAGTGGATAAATTCCTAAGGAAACTATAAAATGCCAAAATTGGTTCAAGAAAAGATTTAAAAGTCAAAATGGTAACTAACCGCAGACTTTCATTTCAAAAATTCCAACCCCAGAGGGCTTTATGGGTGAATCCAAGCAAATTTCCAAAGAAGAGTTAATTTTAATCGTATTCAAATTGTTTCAGAAAAGAGAAAAAGAACAAAACCTGTCCACCAAATTTGATAAGGCTATCGTAATCCTGATCCCAAAATCAGATAAGGCAGAAAGGAAAGAAAATTATAGGCTCATTTCACTTATGCATAGCTGCAGAAGTCCTCAAACAAATAGTAGCTAACTGAATGCAACAGTCCATTAAAACTGATAAATCATGATCACCTTTGTTTTGCCAAGGAATGTAAGGATAGTTTGACATCAGAAAAACTCTGTAAATGTAATTCATGACACTAATATAAAATAGGAGAAAAATATATTTTAATTGTGCAGAAAAATATTTGATAATGTTTAGCATCTATTTATGATTATAAAATCTTCACAATCTTGGAATAAATGGGAACTTCTTTAACTCAGTAAAAACTTATACAATGAATGCTATATACTTAATGGGGAAACTTTAAAATCAAGAACAAGATAAAGTTCCCTACTAACATTGGAACTGTTTAACACTGTATGAAGTTCCAGGCAAATGACTTAAAGAAAGAAAAATGAGAGGTTTACATGTTAAGGGAATAGATAAAACTCATTTTTTTCAAATGTGATCATTTACTAAAAAAAACCTGTCAGAATCAACCAAGAAACTGTTAGAACTAATAAGAGTATTCTACCAGGTTTGCAGACCCTAGATAAATTTACAAAAATCATTTTTTACATACCAGTAATTAACAGTGGAAGCTATAATGGAAAATGTACAATAGCAATAAAACATCTTATATTTAACTTAACCATTTAATAATTTTTATTATGGAAAAACTGAATATGTACAAAATGGATTGAATTGTATAAAGAACTCCCATGTATCTATCAGTCATCCAGCTTTAGCAGTTATCAACATATGACGAATCTTGTTTTATCAATACCTCCACACATGGACATTATTTTGAAACAAATCCAATAGTATACAATTTAATTTGTAAATATTTCTATTTATATCTCTAAATAAGAACTTAGAAAAAAGACAACCACAATACCATTATCATATGTAAAAAATTAACAATTCCTTAATATTAAGTATCCAGTCAGGTTTCATATTTCCCAGCTGTCTTATAAAAGTGCTTTTACTTCATGAAAGTTTGTATGAGTCAGGATTCACATCAGATGTACACATTGAAATTGGTTGATACAGTGCTTAAATCTCTTTTAATCTATAGGTTCCTCTCTATCTCTTTCTATTTTTTTCCCCACAACTGTGTTTGTTGAGAAAAGAGGTTTTTTCATAGATGTTCCCACAGCTCAATGAAGTTGTTTAACGTTCCTCTAAATTCATGATTTGATCAAATTCAGGTTTTTTTTCCTTCAATTTTGGAAGTCTCCTTCATTGGTACTATTATGTTGTTCCATCTAGAGGGACGCAATATGTGGTTGCCTCTCTTTGGTACTGTAAGCTGCCACTTAAAATCATTGCCTAAATCCATTAACTCATTAGGTGTATATTTTATCACTTCTTCTTCATTTACTAGCTAGAATCCCTCATGAAGTGAAAGTTCCCTCCATTAGCTACTTGGGTGATTACCTAGAGGTAAACTTCATATAGGAAATACAGGTAAATGCTTGATTCCTTTTCTTCATTTTATTTCTTAATTTTCAAATTAATGAGTCAGTTCCTTAGTTTTGTTCAAATATCTTTATGAACTCATCAATTAAATATGTTTGATGTGTTTTATTTAATCCATTGTATTATTCATGTTGATACTCACTGGTCTCATCTTTTACCAATGGGAGACTTCAGATTGGCCCTTAAATCCTTCTGACACAACCCTAGTAATGTCCTGATGTTCTGGTATGACAAAATGTTCCAAAATTATCTGGTACCTTCCTGTCCCAGATTTGTTATCAGCCAATTCTCCAAGGAGCATTGGTTCCTTTCAGAGGAAAATAATATTTGGAGACAACCATCTGGGCACTGAACCTGGGCTAGTAATTGTTTCAAGGCCTTTTGAGTGGACAGAGCTGGGAGACATTAAACTTTTTAAAAGATTAAATGCATCATGAATTCATACTTCCAATTCAAATTTAGGAATATATGTTTTGAATTCACCTCTTAGATCTTACATATTTATTTCCTTTTTCTACTCTGCAAATCCTGGTTCCCAGAAGACCCCAACATAATCACTCATTTGTTTTATCCTGCAAACACTGCACAGTTTCAGAGTAACAGTAACAACATTATCAATAACAATATCATCCTTGACAATGGTTTTTAACTTTTTTTGTAGTGTGTATGTGCGTGTGTGTGTGTGTGTGTGTGTGTGTGTGTTTGTGTCCTTAGGGTATATAAAGTCAAATTTTAAAGTCCCTTTGTAAGAGGTGCAAACTACTAGGTATAAAATAAATAAGATACAATGATGTAATGTACAGCACAGGGAACATAACCAATATTTTATAATAACTTTAAATGGAGTATAATCCATAAAAATATCAAATCACTATGTTGTACACCTGAAACTAGTATAACATTATATTCAACTGTACTTCAAAAAGAGTATAAAAAATAAAATAAAGTCACTTGGAATAGTTTTTCTCTGTGATGATTATGTTGCCTATTAGATGCAGAGTTAGATTCCTTTGCTTCATTTTCCTTTTAATATTAGGAATTATATTTTTTAAATTATTTTTGTTTGAAATTTATGTAAAATATTTTTGCATTTCCAAAGTTGAATTTACAAAACAAGGTATTGATCAAGATGTTTAGCTTCTATCCCTGTCTCCCCCTCTTTTCACATTATTTCTCTCCTCCCCCCTAAGTAGCAATTTTGGGAAAAATCTACAGTTCACCCCTTCATTTATTGATTTAGAAAATAGTATCCTTTTCTTAGATAAATGGAATCATAAATATCCATACATTCTGGAGAGAACACTCCATAGTAGTATATAGAGATATTCCTTGTTCCTTTTCAGGCAGTATTCCATTATGTGGGTGTTACATAATTTACTCAACTAGTGTCCTAATTATGGACATTTTGGGTTGTCTCTAGTCTTCTATTATTACAAATATTGCTATAATTGTAATATTATTAATATTAATTATTATATAATTACTATATATAATTGTATATAGTGCACAATTAACTGATAGTAATAATATAATTGTATTGTGTACACACCTTTTCATAGTTTTCCCACTGTAACTTTAGGATAGATTCTTAGAAGTGAGATTGCTAGGTCCAGAGGTAAAAGCTACATTTCTACCAGCAATGAATCAGAATGTGCTGTACCTGTGTGGTAGATTTTTGCCAATCTGAAGTAGGAAATGGTATCTCAGAGAGTTATAATTTTCATTTTTCTCATTATGAGGAAGGTTGGGCATCTTTTCATATTATTAAGAGTCATTTACATTTCTTTTTCTGTGAACTGTTCATTTCTCCAGCATAACTTTTTTTTCTATAGAGTTATTTTTCTTCTTTATTTTTAGAAGATTTTTATATATTAGGGATGCTAATTATTAGCCTGCTATATATTTTTTCCAATTTATCACTTTTCACATTTTCTTAGCTTATAGTCTATGTGTTTATTATTCAAAAGGTTTTGATGTTTATGTAATAATATTTATTTTTAATCTTAGGAAAGGTTTTGCTGCTTCTAGGTTATAGAGGAATTCACCCACATTTCTTTTTTTTTAATTTAATTTTTATTTTATATTGGGGTATAGTTGATTTACAATGTTGTGTTAGTTCAGGTGTACAGCAAAGTGGTTCAGTTATACATATACATATATCCGTTCTTTTTCAGATTCTTTTACCCATGTTTCTTTTAGTAACTCTATGGTTCAATTTCTTTTAACATTTAAATTTCTGGTCCATTTGGAATTTACCTGCTATATGGTTTGTGAAATAGACCCATTTTTTTCTTTTTAAAAAGTATGACATGTAGCTTTCTTTTTTTTTTAATTTATTTAACTTTAGTTCACTTTAATTGTTTTTTTTTTTTTAATTTTATTTATTTATTTATTTATGGCTGTGTTGGGTCTTCGTTTCTGTGCGAGGGCTTTCTCCTGTTGCGGCAAGCGGGGGCCACTCTTCATTGCGGTGCGCGGGCCTCTCACTATCGCGGCCTCTCTTGTTGCGGAGCACAGGCTCCAGACACGCAGGCTCAGTAATTGTGGCTCACGGGCCTAGTTGCTCCGCGGCATGTGGAATCTTCCCAGACCAGGGCTTGAACCCGTGTCCCCCGCATTGGCAGGCAGATTCTCAACCACTGCGCCACCAGGGAAGCCCGACATGTAGCTTTCTTAATACTACTTATTAAAATGTGTATCTCGGTCCCACTGTTTTGAGGCAATTGCTTTCACTATATACTAATTTACAAATATAATTGACCTGATTTCTAGATTTTCTGTTATGTTTCATTGAGCTGTCTGGCTATTCATACGTCAATACTCCAATGTATTCAACCACATTTTTAAATTAAAAAAAAAACCTTTAAAACATGAATAAAGGACATAAAAATGACTCTAAGTAATAAAACAACATTTTTCCCAAATTATAAAGATACAGGAGTAATTAGTCAGTCATGGAAAAAACGTAACAATAAATGCTTATGTTATAAAATTCTATATTTATACTCATACTATCTATCACTCTCTATTTTCATTGCCACTTGAATAGTCTTCCCTATGTTAATGTAAGCCATATATGCAATGTTTATTGCTGTACCGCAGTACATTTTACTTATGCTGAATATTTTTATTTTGGAAGCAGAGTGGGGCCAGAGAACAATTCCAAAAAAAGTATGCCTTTTAGATTGCCAAAAGTTAGAACACTGGATAAGGCAATAGAGATGGGATGTGAAAGTATAGGATTCCTCAATATGGGATTGTAGACTGCTGCAGAACTTCTAAAGAGCATATAGTAGTAGTAGTCAGATTAAAAAAACACATACCTTTGCCTAACAATTCTACCCCTGGTATATACCTGCTATAGAATTCTCATCTGTTAAATTCTCCTCTATGTCTATAAAGGAACATATGTTCAGTGCAGCACTGTTTTTTAGTGTGGGGAGTAGGGGGGAGTTGAAATACAGTTGACCTTTGAACAACGTGGGGGTTATGGGCACCAACCCCCATGTAGTTGAAAATCTGTGTATGGATTTACGGTGGACCCTAGGTTTCTGTGGTTTCACCTCTGCAGATTCAACCAACTGCAGACTGTGTAGTACGGTAGTATGTATTTACTGAAAAAAATCTGCAAATTCAGTTCCATGCAGTTCAAACCCATGTTGTTCAAGGGTCAACAGCAACCTGATTATCTAATCAATGGGGATTTGATACATAAAATATGATGGATGCATGCCATGGACTAGATGGATACCTAATAATATGCACGGATTTCAAAAACATTTCAGTGAGAGAAAAAATAAGAAACAGATGAGAATACCATCTCATGGCATGTAAGTTAAAAATTCATACAAATATACAACACAAAAATAAGCATTTTATTGGAATTCATACAAACAAAAGCATATTTATTGAAGACACTCTGATGTGGTTCATGGCAGTGGGGGGAGAGTGGAATAGAAAAAGGGCTTTTTGACCCACCTCCTAGAGAAATGGAAATAAAAACAAAAATAAACAAATGGGACCTAATGAAACTTAAAAGCTTTTGCACAGCAAAGGAAACCATAAGCAAGACGAAAAGACAACCCGCAGAATGGGAGAAAATATTTGCAAATGAAGCAACTGACAAAGGATTAATCTCCAAAATTTACAAGCAGCTCATGCAGCTCAATATCAAAAAAACAAACAACCCAATCCAAAAATGGGCAGAAGACCTAAATAGACATTTCTCCAAAGAAGATATACAGATTGCCAACAAACACATGAAGGAATGCTCAACATCATTAATCATTAGAGAAATGCAAATCAAAACTACAATGAGGTATCATCTCACACTGGTCAGAATGCCCATCATCAAAAACTCTAGAAACAATAAATGCTGGAGAGGGTGTGGAGAAAAGGGAACCCTCTTGCACTGTTGGTGGGAATGTAAATTGATACAGGCACTATGGAGAACAGTATGGAGGTTCCTTAAAAAACTAAAAATAGAACTACCATACGACCCAGCATTCCCACTACTGGGCATATACCCTGAGAAAACCATAATTCAAAAAGAGTCATGTACCAAAATGTTCACTGCAACTCTATTTACAATAGCCAGGACATGGAAGCAACCTAAGTGTCCATCGACAGATGAATGGATAAAGAAGATGTGGCACATATATACAATGGAATATTACTCAGCCATAAAAAGGAACAAAACTGAGTTATTTGTAGTGAGGTGGATGGACCTAGAGACTGTCATTCAGAGTGAAGTAAGTCAGAAAGAGAAAATCAAATACATTATGCTAACACATATATATGGAATCTAAAAAAAAAAAAAAAAAAAAGGTCATGAAGAACCTAGGGGCAAGACAGGAATAAAGACCCAGACCTACTAGAGAATGGACTTGAGGATATGGGGAGGGGGAAGGATAAGCTGGGACAAAGTGAGAGAGTGGCGTGGACATATATACACTACCAAATGTAAAATAGATAGCTAGCGGGAAGCAGCCACATAGCACAGGGAGATCAGCTCGGTGCTTTGTGACCACGTAGAGGGGTGGGATAGGGAGTGTGGGAGGGAGGGAGACGCAAGAGGGAAGAGATATGGGAACATATGCATACGTATAACTGATTCACTTTGTTATAAAGCAGAAACTAACACACCATTGTAAAGCAATTATACTCCAATAAAGATGTTTAAAAAAAAGTTTGAAAGAAACTTCTCTTTGTGATGAAACATTTATAAGATGTTCAGCCTAGGATGGATGGTTCTGTGATACCCTGTGAATGTGAGGCTGGCCTGCAGCCCTTTCCCACCACTGCAAAGGATAACCCTGCATGTCACAGGTTCCTCACAATCCTCTTTAAAAGCATATCTCTGTAAGTAAGATTCAACACAGCCCTGTCTGCAGAGACAGAGAGAAACAAAAACATTTCTGACAGTTTCCTACCTAACAAGTCTCCCTCACTATCGTGGAGTCTTCTATGAAAGTATACTCAAAACCTGCCGGGACAGAGCAGACAATGCTTCTAAGCCAGAGACAGGTCATATGTATAAAAGATTTGGAGTTCCCTAAAAACTCCAGGTGGCTCTAGAACCCCTGCTGAAATCAATCTCAATTCTTCTTGGACCTCCTTGAAGGGTCTTTTTTTTTTTTTTTTTCAGGTTGAAAACTGCCCCTTCTATTGAGTAAGAAGAACTCTCACGTTTAGCTTTCTGAGATTTGCTGAATAATGGGTGAATGTTTGTGGATTCATGACTCCTAACTCTCAAGGACAGGGAAAAACCAGGTCTGGAACATTTAGCCAGTAAAGAAACAAGCCCTTTTTACATTCAGTTTATCACCTATGTAAACAGCAGAAAGATCAGCTAAAGGTGTTGGCTCCCTGTGGCACTTCCAACAGTGACAAGGCAACAAAAGGAGCCTGATGACTGCAACATGGATATTCTGCTGCTGAGAGGCCCATGCCTGGATGCAGCTTAGCAGTTTTACAGCCTTCAGCTGTACCCTATAGAGAGTGAAACAGCAAGCATCAGACCAGAACTCAGAAAGTAATAAGAAACTTCCCACACTCTCCTGTTCTAGGAGGATCACGAGGTGTTCTGCTGAGACTCAACTTAGGTACATATACTGTCCACATGGATATGTGAAAGGTCACCAGAAGCAGCTGCCCTATACTCACCATGTCTTATCTTATACCTCAGGCTGCTCCTCTGTCTGGTCTTCTTTGTATGATAACCACAATTCTGTCAGGCACACCACCCATCTCCTTACCTCACTGATAACACAAGCCAAATCCAAACACTACCATATCCCAGTTTACAATCCCCCTGTTAAATACAACCCATGGATTGGAAATGAAAAGCTTTCTTCAGTAGAGGAGGAAAAAACCTATGTCTGAGTTTTTTGGAAATTAAAAAAAAAATACATTGGAGAATTTAAGATATATAGGTTTGAAGTAACATCCTAGCATGATGAAACATCTCAGGACTGAACCTCAAGAGATAAAGATTTTAATCTAAATTTTGCCACCTACTCAATGAATAGTACTGGAAAGCCAATGACTTTTCTGGACCTCATCCTGTAAATAAAAGGATGAAGCTGGCTTCTACATGTGGGATCCCGTGGTATTATAAACTTTCCCTGATCACAATCTTTAACAAGGTTGGTGCAAACAGGGAGAATAGGACAAAGTTCTTAGATGCCTAGGGATAATTATGGAGCATTTCTTCCTATAGATAAAAAACTTTTAAATCAACAAAATTCTTATCAAAATCCCAATTACATCTTTTGCAGAAATATAAAAACTCATCCAAAAATTCATATAAAACCCAAAAGGACCCCAAATAGCCAAAACAATCTTGATTAAAAAACAAAGTTGAAAATCTCACACTTCAGATTTCAAAAGTTACTGGAAAGCTATAATGATCAAAACAGTTTGGTACTTGCATAAAGAGAGACATATAGAACAATGGAATAGAATAGAGAGCCCCAGAAATATACCCTTGGGTACATCATCAATTGACTTTTGACAAGGATACCAAAACCCATTCAATGGTAAAAGGACAGTCTTTTCTACAAATGGTGTTGGAAAAACTGGATATCCACATGCAAAAAATGAAGTTGGACCCTTTCCTTAGACTGTACGTGAAAATTATCTCAACATGGATCAAAGACCTAAAATATAAAAGCTAAAACTATAAACCTCTTAGAATAAAACACAGGGAGAAATCTTCATGACATTGGATTCAGCAATGATTTGTTGGATATGATATCAAAGCACAGGCAACAAGAGAAAAAATAGTTTCATGACTTCATCAAAATTAAACACCCTTGTGCCTCAAAGGACACTACCAAAGAGTGAAAAGGTAACTCATGGACTGGGAGAAAATATTTGCCAATCATATATCTGATAAGGGATTAATATATACAATATAAAAAGAACTCCTATAACACCACAACACAACAACTATAACAAAAAGCAACCTGATTAAAAAATGGGCAAAGGGCCCAAATAGACATTTCTCTAAAGATCTACAAATGGTGAATAAGCACATGAAAAGATGCTCAAAGTCACCAGCTATTGGGGAAGTGCAAATCAAAGTCACAGTGAGATACCACTTTACATCCATTAGATCCATTATATCTTTATTACATTGAAAGAAAGAAAGAAAGAAGGAAAGAAAGAAAGAAAGAAAGAAAGGGAGAGAGAGAAAGAAAGAATGAAAAAGAAAGAAAGAAAGAAAAAGAAAGAAAGGAAGGAAGGAAGAAAGAAAGAAAAAGAGAACAAGCATAGTCAAGGATGTGAAAATTTGGAACCCTGTGCATGGCTCATGGGAATGTAAAATGGTGCAGCCCCTGTGGAAAACAGTTTGACAGTTTCTCTAAAGTTAGCATAGAATTACCATAAGATTTAGCAATTCCACTCTGCATATGTACCAAAAGTACTGAAGGCAGGGACCAAACAGATATGTGTATGCCAATGTGCACTGCATCAGTATTCACAATAGCCAAAAGGTGGAAACAACCTAAATGTCCATCAACAGATGAAATAAACAAAATGTGGTAAATACACACAATGGGATATGATTTATCCTTAAAAAGGAATAAAATTTTGATACATGCTACAACATGGATGAACCTTGAAACATCATGCTAAGTGAAATAAACCACACAAAAGGACAAATATTGTATGACTCCACTTATGTAAACTCTCTAGAATAGTCAAATTCATAGAGACAGACAGTAGAATGGTGATTTCCAGGGACTGAGGGAAGTGGGGAATCAGGAGTACTACTTAATGGCTACAGAGTTTCTGTCTGGGATGATGAAAAATTTCTGGAATTACATAGCGGTGATAGTTGTGCAACATTGTGAATGTACTTAATTCCACTGAATTATACACTTTTTAAAAATTGAAATATAGTTAATTTACAATATCGTGCTAGTTTTGAGTGATTCAGTTATAATATATATATTCTTTTTCAGATTCTTTACCATTATAGGTTATTGCAAGATATTGAGTATAGTTCCCTGCATTATACAGTAGGTCCTTTTTGTTTACCTATTTTACATATAGTAGTGTGTATATGTTAATCTCAAACTCCTGATTTATCCCTCCCCCACTTTCCCCTTTGGTAACCATAGTTTGTTTTCTATGTCTGTGAGTCTATTACTGTTTTGTAAATAAGTTCATTTGTATCACTTTTTAAAGACTCCACATATGTGATATCACATGATATTTGTCTTTCTCTGTCAGACTTACTTCACTTAATACAAATTGTACACTTAAAAGTGGTTAAAAGGGTAACTTTTATCATAACTAAAAAAAACCAACCAACTTTTAAAGCCCCGACAGAGGGGTTGTGTGATAATTTGATGGAGGCAGGTCTGTAATCTGTATATCTGATGACTACAAATATTTAAAATTCTCACGTGGAGTAATGTGGTCTAAAGATTGGAGCAAAGTAGACTTGCTACTTTGAAAAAGTCCCAACTCTACTACAAGAAGAGTTGTCCACAGTTCCTGTTCCAATAGTGACCAAAAGCCTCCTGTGCATCTTGCTCTGATCCAGAACTCAGCCCGTATCATTTATCTTTGGATCCCAATGGATGTTTGATTCCCATCCACATGGAATGGGGAGAAAAAAAGCCTGAATCTGTCCTCATTGCCACTTACTGAAGCACTGTCTTAGAATACGATAAGGTCTCATTTCTCTCAACTATACTAAGAGGAAACTGGTATTCACTGTTTGCAAAAAAGAAAGGAAAATAAGCTTCTAAGATCAAACTGTCCCATTCATTGGAGGTCAGGAAACTTCTATACATCTCATTAATCAGCAGAGAAATGCAGATACATACATGAGACAATCACTTAGCGTAATTTAGAATTCTGACCTCAGTGCTTGCAGAGATGTAGTAGAAGCAGACTGGTGCAACCTGCTAGCAGGAACATTGATCATGAAATCTCACTCCAGAACATGCAGCCCAGAGCCTGTTTTCCACAAATCCGTCAGGAGACACAGTACATGTGTCCTTGGATGGGGGCTTGGTGCCCATTCCCCAGGGAAAGGGCAAGTCAGGGTGATAAATGTTACTGCAGTCAGAAATAATGAACTAGATTCATACATAGAAACATACACAGATCCCAGATGTAGCACTGAATAAGAAACTGAGAAGCAGTAGCATTTTGGCATAAATTAAAAATGCACATAATAATACTAGATATTTTTCATGGATAATTTAAGTTACTATGCAGAAGGTTGATTGGAAGGATCGATATTACATATACCAAAGCAGATGAATACAGATGGAGAAGAAAGGAAGGGGGATGAGGGGTGATGAGAGAATAAAATGAAACAGGGATCCTGTCTAGCATTGACTTAAATTAAGTAAGTCATGTAATTTTTGTACCCTAGAGATCCAAAAAAGAAAGAAGGAGAAAAAAAGCAGCCAATGGTTCTGATGGGACAATGTGTAGAAAGAGCACTTTGCATTCTCCTGAAAGCCAAGATGGGAATGCATATTCAAATGACTCTTCTTTTGCCTCTTTGTTCCTGCTTCAAGTAGACCTTGGGCCTCTACACACCATTCTCACTTTGGTGCAGGGCAGGGATCACCTAGGAGGCATGGGGGAAGAAAGAGTAGGCTGCAACAGTTTAACTAGATGGGCTGGGAGGCAGCCCAGGCCCACAGCAACCCCAGCCTAAGGTGCTGGCACAATGAAAAACTCTGCAGAGTAAGCAAGACAAACTGCCAATGATTGTCCTAGTACCTGCACTTCCAACACTGGACCTTCCTGTCTTCAGGTCTGTAAATACGGAGTGAATGGTCCATAGAATGAAACCTACCAGTGTTGTCAGCCTTGATCCTGAACCACCTGCTGTGGTGAAACATCTTTCATTAGGGGTAAAGCCTATGGCCTCAGGCCTTGTCTTTGCCACCCACCACCTTGGACAGGTCTCTTAGCTCTCTGCACCTTGCTTGGTCCCTTCACCTATAAAATGGGATGAATGATACTCTCTGACACTTAGAGAAAGCTGTGGTCAGGGGTGACAGTGTTGTCATTGTGCCAGTGACAGTGTTGCCATTGTGCCTCTCAGTGGAGAGGAAGACAATGTCCTCCACAGTTCCACTAGACTCCTGTCAGGGAGAAAATGAATCTAAAGATTCATGACTGAATCTGGCCTGTCGCAGGCACTAGAGGCCCTGCCTCTTCTTTACCTAAGACTCACTCTAACATGAGAAAATAGAGTAGAAACCCAGAAAGGTTCTGAATGCATGACTGGCCAGTGACACTGAGAGCCAGTGCCAGACTCATGTAGGACCAGATGACCCTTCCATGCCCACCTCCCCCCTCCAGAGCCCAGAATGGCAGTCACCTGTGAGGATGAGGGTGAGGGTGAGGATGAAGGCCAGGGCCCAGAGGCTCAACAACCAGCTCATTGTCTCCAGCATTCTGTCCGACGTAGCTGTGGAAGAGAGAGTTGAGTCTGAAATCGAGGACCCTTCTCATGCCTTGGTGGCACCTTCACTGAGCAGGGAAGGCCCCAGGGTGACTCCCATGATCTGCCCACATTGGCCCACTCAGAGTCCTCAGGCGGAGGCCACCCAGAAGATAGTGCATGGGTATAGCTAAGACCCTCACTGCTCAGTGCAGCCTTGTAGCACTGGCAGGGTTGGGAGCCAGAAGCTTTGTGTGGGAATTTTCCCAGACCCTGCCTAAGGGAGGTGGGGGTGGGCTCCAGTGGCCAGTGCTGAAACAGCGGCCGCCTGAGGGAAGGGCTGCCACCTATGTTCCCCCTGGGGCCCACCCTGCCGCTACCCCTGTCCCCCCGGGACCCACCACTCCTCTCTGTCCCTCCAGGGCCCACCTCCACATCCACCCTCTGTCCTCTCATGAACCTTATCCCTGCACAGCCCTCTGTGTGTCCTGAGCACCTCACGCCCACATTTCCCTGGGAGGTCAGCTCTTCTCTTTTCTGCTCTCTCCCATCTGTGTGTGCAACATGGGTCTCACCTGTCAAAAGTGAATGACTCCCTATTTTTCTTTTACTTAAAAATCTAGGGCTTCCCTGGTGGCGCAGTGGTTGAGAATCTGCCTGCCAATGCAGGGGACACGGGTTCGATCCCTGGTCTGGGAAGATCCCGCACGCCGCAGAGTAACTAGGCCCGTGAGCCACAACTACTGAGCCTGCGCATCTGGAGCCTGTGCTCCACAACAAGAGAGGCCGCGATAGTGAGAGGCCCGCACACCGTGATGAAGAGTGGCCCCCGCTCTCCGCAACTGGAGAAAGCCCTCGTACAGAAACGAAGACCCAACACAGCCAAAAATAAATAAATAATTATTTAAAAAAAAATCTAACAATAATTTCTTATAAAATTTTTATTAAAAATTTTAATTGAGATATAATTGACATATATTAGTTTCAGGTGTATAACACAATGATTCAATATTTGTGTATATTGTGAAGTGATTACCACTGTAAGTCTAGTTAATATCCATCATCACACATAGTTATAATTTTTTTTCTTGTGATGAGAACTTTTAAGGTCTACTCTCTTAGAAACTTTCAAATATATATAGTACAGTATTATAAACTACAGTTACCATTCTGTATATTAGCCTTATGTTTATTAAAGAATTGAATCAATTATTAATGCTTCAATGAAGAAAGAATGTGGCACAGATGGTCTCACTGTTGATTTCCACCATAGATTTAAGAAATAATAGCAGTTCCCCACAACCTTTCCAGAAAATAAGAGCAGAGGGAAAAGCATTATCTTGGCCAATTCCAAATTCAGGTAAAGAAATTTCATCAATGGAAAACTACAGACCAATATCTCTTATAAACATAGATGCAAATTGTATATAAAAAGTATAAAAAGAATTATATACCATGACCAAGTGAGATTTATTTCAGGCATGAAAGTCTGGCTCAACATTTGAAAGTCACTCAATGTAATCTACCTTATTAAAAACCTGAAGAAGAAAAATAATATGGTCAATGATACAAATAAAAATCAATGATACAATATAAAGTATTTCAAAATTTCCAACACTCATTCATAATAAAATCTTTCATCAAACTAGGAGTAGAGGGAAATTTCCTCAACTTGATAAAGAAGATCTAAAAATATTAAAAAATTAATAGCTACCCTATTACTTACTGGTGGTGAGAGAGAGACTTAGTAGTGAGACAGAGAGACTGCACACTTTCCTCTTAGATCAGAATCAAGAAAGGTGCCCTATTGCAAAAGGCAAGAAAATGAAATATCCCGGGTGCCAGATATCAATATATCAGCTCTAAATTCACTCTTTAATATATATTCTGTAATGGTGGATGGAATTCTTTTAAGCATTTCTCCTTTTACAGTGAGCATGATGGTAACCTTCTCTCAGTAGAGCGTATTGGAGGGCCCTTCAGGAAGAAGGGGTCAGCAGTGTGGAAGGGAGGACATCTGGTGATCCCTAGTCACCTTGTGGCCCAAGTCTGGTGACCACCTTCCTACAATCCTCCCAACACAAACACCTTATGCTCCAGGCCTCAACACCGTCTGCATGCCAACACTCTTGTCAACCAGCAACAGCTTCCCTGTGCCCCAGTTGCTACCTGCTTTTCCAGTGACTGCAGAATAGCTAAGGCCTGGGCAAACTGGTGGACTTTCCTGCCATCCAGTGGGCAGCTACACCTTGTCCAGTGAGGCCTGAGCCCCAGCCTTGGAAAAGTTTCCCCTTCCAAATCTGTCATTCCTTGTGTTCTCTCCATCAATCCTTGGATACCACAAAGTTACCTCTTATATCTTTAGTTATTCTTTTATCATAGTAACCGAATGCTACTTTATAACTTGCCCTGTTTAAATAGCTGTGTGGTTTCTGTCTCCTGGTTGGACCCACACTGATACTCTCCAACCCTATTTTGTAGATGGAGAAACTAAGGTCCAAGAGGTAACTGATAACAATAGTTATCCAGCATTTATCCAGCATTCATGTGCAAGATACTGTTCAAAAACTTTGCATATGATATGCAGTCAGCCCCCGGAATCCATGGGTTATGCATCCACGGATTCAATCAACACTGGATCCTGTTACCATCCATGGTTGGTTGAATTTGTGGAGGTGGAACCCATGGATACTGAGGGATGGTTAAGAGACCTAAGCATCCCTAGATTTTTGGTATCTGTGGGGGGTCCTGGAATTAATCCCTCCACAGATACAGAGGGATGACTGTATTTTAAAAATCTTTCCTACAGCTCGGACGAAGTGAGAGAGTGGCATGGACATGTATACACTGTCAAATGTAAAATAGATAGCTAGTGGGAAGCAGCCGCATAGCACAGGGAGATCAGCTCGGTGCTTTGTGACCACCTAGAGGGGTGGGCTAGGGAGGGTGGGAGGGAGATGCAAGAGGGAGGGGATATGGGGATATATGTATACGTATAGCTGATTCACTTTGTTATACAGCAGCAACTAACACACTATCGTAAAGCAATTATATTCCAATAAAGATGTTTAAAAAAACCAAACAAACAGTGTAATGTGCAAACCTTGATTGGGCCCTGGACTAAATAAATAACCAGTTCTGTAAGACAAAAAAAAAAAAAAAAACTTTCCTACAACTTTTAGAAGGATCTACAATAATGAAACACAGGATATACACACAATGGCTAGACAACTATATGTAAAACAGAATTTTGCAGAACCTCAGTCCTAGAAGGCAAACTATAACCTCTGTAGAATAGTTCCCAAACAGTCAGCTGATATCTTCCTTAATTTTTACTCTGCTCTCATTTTTAACTTAGGACCAATCAGAGAAAGCCAAATCACAAAGGATGCCCTCTTTCTCGTTAGCCTGCCTCCAGCTTCCCCCAGGTCAACAAGTTCAAATCAGAGCATATCTGTAGCTTTCCCTTTTTTTCCTCTAGAAATATTTCCTGCTCTTCTGCCTGCCTTTGAGTCTCTGCCAATAGACTTTGCCTGCTCTCATTTGAGTGGTCTTTGTTTATATCCACATGATTTTTAAAACATTTTTTATTGGAGTATAGTTGATAGAATCGAGAAAGAGTGGATATATGTATAACTGATTCACTTTGCTGTACACCTGAAATGTACACTCTAAATGTACATTTACATTGTAAATCCACATGATGTTTTACAGATGAGAATTAATATCCATATTTTACAGATGAAGAACTTTTGGCACAGAGAGGTTAAGTAAGTTTCCTGGGGTCACACAGCTAGTCACTGGCAAAGTTGGGATCTAGTCCAAGAAATCTGGGTCTAGAGTGGGGTTTCTCAGTCTTGGCACTGTTGATGTTTTGGATGGGATCTTTGTTGTGGGAGGTTGTCCTATGCATGGTTAGATGCTTAGTGACCTCCTTGCCATCTACTCATTAGATGCCTGTAGAACCTTCTCCAGGTTGTTACAACAAAAAATATCTGCATACGGTGCCAAATATTCCTGTGGGAAAAAATTGCCCCCAGTTGAGAACCACTGGTCTAGAACCTGCTTTCTTCACCACTTGGTAGAAATTTCTTTGACTTATCAAACTGATTTCACATTCATTATTTAGTTTGATTCATGCAGAATTCTGGGAAGGAGGAGGAGATAGTTTACTTTTCTAAAATCACTGATGAGGAAATGGAGTTATTAACAAAACAGAAACAGACTCATAGATATGGAGAACAAATTAGTGGTTACCAGTGGGGAGAAGGAAGCTGGGAAGGGCAAGATAGGGGTAGGGGATTAAGAGGGACACAGAACTATGTATAAAATCAATAAGCTACAAGAATATATTGGACAGCATGCAGAGTATAGCCAATATTTTATAAAAACTTTAAATGGAATATAACATATAAAAATATTGAATCACTATGTCGTACACCTGAAATTAATATAATATTGTAAATCAACTATACTTCAATAAAAAAAGAAAATTGAAACTCATGCATCTCATTATAGCTTTGAATAAAATAGTCCAAATAAATAAAAGATAAAATAATTGATGAGGAAATTGAATTAGAAGTGGAAAGACGTGGTGAAGGTCACAGAGGGAACAGGCATGGATTCCCTGAGACTACCTTGTCTATGTCCCCAGCCAGAGAGTTAGAAAGGGAGGGACAGAGCTGGCTACATCAGCCCTCCACTTTCCTGTCCCAGGTATGTGCTTTCCTATACCCCAGGGCATGGAGGTAGTCTGTAAGCACATTGCCAAAGTGACCAAGGGAAGTGAGAGTCTCTGTGAGAAGACAGCTGAAAAAGGTCCTGCAGGGAGGTGTGGGTGACGTCCCTAGGCTTGAATAGATTAGGGGTGGAGTATCCAAACGTATATAAAGCTTACCACTCCACCTGACTATTGGATGCAGTCCCGCAGCTCTCTCTCCAGGTATGAAGAGTGTAGGATCTCACAAAAGAAGGGAAAAGAAAGGCAGGAGAGGAGGAAATGCCTCAAATGGAGTGATCAGACCTTTGATGGGGTACCGGCTTTCAGTTCAAACCTCAGTGCTGCTACTTTTGGGAGAAGAAACAGTCAGAATAGCTGCTGAGGGCAGGATCTTCACATTGACTGCTAAGGGTGAGAAAATGCCAGCTGGTAAGAACTGGGGAATCTTTACGTCTGAACATTTTGCAATGGAATGTGGGCACCTGCTCAGAACCCAAATTGGTATGAAGATTATTTTAAGCTGAAGATATTTGACATTCACAGATTCAAAGAAAGGTGCCTTCTCACAGTGTCCTTTATCTTACTAAAAGCAGCAATTTCTGAGAAATGAGGCTGCCATCAATTCCCTCTTTGGGAGTGGGCCTATTCCCAGGAAGAAGACTGAAACTACTATAAATCCCCTCTCCAGAGGACTCTCATGACCATGAAGAAGATGGAAAGACCACCCACACCTGCATAAACAAACATTATCCTCAAAAAACTGAAAATAGAAGTAACACATAAACCAGCAATCCCAATTCTGAGTATTTACCCAAAGGGAATGGGTATTTCAAAGAGATATCTTTACTCCCATGTTCATGCCAGCATTATTCACAATAGCCAAGGTATGGAAACAACCTAAGTGTCCAACCATGGATGAATTAATTTAAAAAATGTGACATCTATCTATCTATCTATCTATCATCTATCTGTCATCATCTATAGATAGAGATAAGTAATCAATCTATCATCTATCTGAGATCTATATTTATCTAAATATCTATATCTTTCTAGATCTCTATCTAGATATCTGTCTCATTATTTCTTCTGCTTACTTTGGATTTAATTTGCTTTTCTCTTTCTAGTTTCCTAAGACGGAAGCTTATATTACTGATTTTAGATTTTTCTTATTTTCTAATATATGAACTTAGTGTTATAAATTTCCCTCTAAGTCCTACTTTTGCTGCATCCCACAAGTTTGGATAAGTTGTGTTACATTTTCATTTACTTCAAAATATTTTAAAATTTCTTTTGAGATTTCTCCTTTGACAATTAGAAGTGAGTTTTTTAATCTCCATGTGTTTGGGATTTTTCAGTTATCTTTCTGTTATTGATTTATAGTTTAACTTTATTGTGGTCTGAGAGCACAATGGTATGATTTCTTTTCTTCTAAATTTGTTAAGGTATATTTAATGGCCAACAATGTAATCTATCTTGGTGATTGTTCCATGTAAGCTTGAGAAGAATGTGCATTCTGCTGTTGTTGGATAAAGTAGTCTATAGGTGTCAACTATATCTAGTTGGTTGTTTGTGTTGTTGAGTTCAAATATGTCCTTACTGATTTTCTACCTGCTAGACCTATTTCTCATAGAGGGTGTAAATTTCCAACTATAAGTGTGGATTCATCTATTTATCCATGTTCTTCTATCAGTTTTGCCTTATGTATTTTGACGCTCTGTTTTTATATACACTCATGTGAAGAATGTCATGTCTGCTTGGCGACTTGGCCCCTTATCATTATGTAAAGTCCTTCTTTACCCCTGATAACTCTCCTTGGTCTAAAGTGTGCTCTGTCTGAAATTAATATAGCCACTCCTCTTTTCTTTGATTAGTTTTAGTATCTTATATATATATACACACACACAGATATATATTCACATATATACATACATATATATTTGTCCATTTATTTACTTTTAATTTATATATGTATGTATATTTAAAGTCAGTTTCCTGTAGACAACATATAGTTGGGTCTTGTTTTTTAATATACTCTGACAATCTCCATCTTTTAATTGGTGCATTTAGACCATTGACAATTAAAGTGATTACTAATATAGATGTATTAGTGTCTAACATATTTGTTAGTTTTTTCTATTTTTTGCCCTTGTTCTTTGTTCCTAATTTTTGCCTTGCACTCTTTTTCTGCCTTCTGTGGATTTAATCAAAAGTTTTATATGATTTCATTTTTCTCCCTTCTTATCACATAGGTTATATCTGTTTTTTTTTTTTACTTTCTTTAGAAGTTGCCCTAGAGTTTGCAATATACTCTTACATAATGTTATTATGTAAAATATACATTATATTTCCAATTCAAACAACTCTGTAGCATCATGGGTAGTGCGTATACCTTACAATAACAGAATATTCCTAATTCCTTTCTCCCATCCCTTTTCTCATTGCTGTCATTCATTTCACTTATATATAAGCATACATAAACAAATATATGTATATATATATATAAAACACCCAATAAAATACATTGTTGCTATATTATTTTGGACTCTTCTCTGTTAAATCAATTAAGAACAAGAAAAACACAAATTTTAATTTTACCTTCATCTATTCATGCTCTGATTCTCTTCCTTGGTTTATATAGATCTGAGTCTCTGACATATTTAATTTTCCTCCTCTCTGAAGAACTTCTTTAAACATTTCTTGCAAGGCAGGTCTCTTGGCAACAAATTCCATTCATTTGTGTCTGTGTAAGTCTTTATTTCTTTTTCAATTTTTTCTCAATTTAAAAAATTATTTTTTTCCTATTTTTTAAAAATTGAGGTATAATTAATATGCAACTTTAAATTAGTTTTAGGGGTACATAATGATTTTGTATTTGTATATACTGCAAAATTATCACCACAATAAGTCTAGTTAACATCCGCCATCATACGTAGTTACCGAATTTTTTTTCTTGTGATGAGAACTTTTAAGATTCATTCTCTTAGCAATTTTCAAATAAGCAGTACAGAGTTATTAACTATAGTTGCCTATGTATGTCTACCTATGGGTAGTTGTATTGCTATACATTATATCCCCATGACTTATTTATTTTATAACTGGAAGTTTGTACCTTTTTATTCCCTTCACCCATTTTGCCTGCCTCCCAACCCCTGCCTCTGGCAACAACCAATCAGTTCTCTTTATCTATGAATTTTTTAATAAAAGATTCCACATATAAGTGAGATCATACAGTATTTGTCTTTCTCTGTCTGACTTATCTCACTTAGCATATTGCCTTATCCATGTTGTCACATGGCAAGACTTCATTCTTTTTTATGGCTGAATAATATTTTATTATGTATATATATATACACACATACATACATATCACATCTTCTTTATCAATTAATCCATCAATGGACACTTAGCTTATTTTCATATCTTGGCTATTGTAATTAATGTTCCAATGAACCTGGGAGTGCATGTATCTTTCCAAGTTAGTATTTTCATTTCCATTTTCTTCAGATAAATACCCAGAATTGGGGTTGCTGGATCATATGTTAGTTCTACTTTTTAATTTTCGAGGGACCTCCATACTGTTTTCCATAGTGGCTGCACCAATTTACATTTTTAACAACAGTGCACAAATGTTCCCTTTCTCCACATCCTTGCTAACACTTGTTATTTCTTGTCTTTTTGATAATAGCCATTCTTTAAGAGGTGTGAGGTGATATGTCATTGTGGTTTTGATTTACATTTCCCTGATGATTAGTGATTTCAGCATATTTTCATGTACCTGTTGGCCATCTGTATATCTTTAGAAAATGTTTGTTCAGATCCTCTGCACATTTTTTAATTGGATTTTTTTTTGCTATTAAGTTATATGAGTTCTTTATATATTTTGGATAGTAACTCCTTATTAGATATCTAATTTGCAAATATCTTCTCCCATTCTGTAGGTTGCCTTTTCATTTTGTTGATGGTTTCCTTTTTTGTGCAGAGGCTTTTTAGTTTGATGTAGTCCCACTTGTTTATTTTTGCTTTTGTTGCCTTTGCTTTTGGTGCTAAATCCAAAAAACCATTACCAAGACCAATGTCAAGAAGATTACTGCCTATGTTTTCTTCTAGGAGTTTTATGATTTCAGATGTTTAATCACTTTGAGCTAATTTTTGTATATGGTTGGTTCCATTATTTTGCATTTGGCTGTTCTCTCCACTTTTGAAGGATAATTTCACAAGGTGCAGAATTCTGGTGTATTTTTCCTCTCAACACTAAATATTTCACTCTATTTCCTTCTTGCTTGCCTTGTTTCTGAAGCAAAGTTAGATGTAATTCTTATTTTTGCTCCTCTGTAGGAACAGCAGCTTTTCCTTTGGCCTCTTTCAAATATTTTTTTCTTTATTTTTCATTTTTTGTAGTTTGAAAATGATATGCCTAGGTATAACGTTTATGGCATTTATCTTACTTGATATTCTTTGATATTCCTGTTCTGTAGTTTGGTGTCTGACAATAATTTAGGAAAATTCTCATTATTATTGTTTCGTATAGATTGATACTTTCTTGTTGGGCATGTATATATTTAGGATTTCTATTTTTTTCTTGGAAACTTGACCCCTTTATCATTATGTAATGACCTTCTTTATCCCTGAAAACTTTCCTTGCTTTGAACTTCTACAGGTTGTTTTTTTTTTTTAACATCTTTATTGAAGTATAATTGCTTTACAATGGTGTGTTAGTTTCTGCTTTATAACAAAGTGAATCAGTTATACAATAATTGTATACAATAATTGTAATTATACAATAATTGTATAACCCTCCCTATCCCACCCTTCTAGGTGTTCACAAAGCACCGAGCTGATCTCCCTGTGCTATGCGGCTGCTTCCCACTAGCTATCTATTTTACATTTAGTAGTGTATATATGTCCACGCCACTCTCTCACTTTGTCCCAGCTTACCCTTCCGCCTCCCTGTATCCTCAAATCCATTCTCTAGTAGGTCTACGTCTTTATTCCTGTCTTGTCCCTAGGTTCTTCATGACCATTTTTTGGTTATTTTTTAGATTCCATATATATGTGTTAGCATATGGTATTTGTTTTTCTCTTTCTGACTTACTTCACTCTGTATGACCGACTCTAGGTCCATCCACCTCACTACAAATAACTCAATTTCGTTTCTTTTTATGGCTGAGTAATATTCCATTGTATATATGTGCCACATCTTCTTTATCCATTCATCTGTCGATGGACACTTAGGTTGCTTACATGTCCTGGCTATTGTAAATAGAGCTGCAATGAACATTGTGGTACATCACTCTTTTTGAATTATAGTTTTCTCAGGGTATATGCCCAGCAGTGGGATTGCTGGGTCGTATGGTAGTTCTATTTTTAGTTTTTTAAGGAACCTCCATACTGTTCTCCATAGTGGCTGTATCAATTTACAGTCCCACCAACAGTGCAAGAGGGTTCCCTTTTCTCCACACCCTCTCCAGCATTTATTGTTTCTAGATTTTTTGATGATGGCCATTCTGACCAGTGTGAGATGATATCTCACTGTAGTTTTGATTTGCATTTCTCTAATGATTAATGATGTTGAGCATTCTTTCATGTGTTTGTTGGCAATCTGTATATCTTCTTTGGAGAAATGTCTATTTAGGTCTTCTGCCCATTTTTGGATTGGGTTGTTTGTTTTCTGATATTGAGCTGCATGAGCTGCTTGTAAATTTTGGAGATTAGTCCTTTGTCAGTTGCTGAAAATGAAGCAACTTCTGCAGGTTTTAAGCAGGTAAATAACATCATTTTGCATGATTTCCAAAATGCTATAATTCTATCATTCCAAGAGCTGCTGGGTATAGATATATAGATAGATATAGGTATGGATATAAATACATAGACTATAAGATTTAGCCATTTTATAATCTACTTTGGTGTGCTTGGAGTAGAGATTATAGAACATACTAGGAAAAATAGATTATAGGTATATCTGTGCTAGGGATTTCACAGTATAGGACTTGTGATGGAGGATTCTTGGAGGTGGAATGCTCCCTCTTATGTGATAGATGTATAATAGATGAGTGCTAGGTGCCCAAAGAGAGAAAAAGGGCCGGGGCAAAGTATTGTCCGTCAGTGATGGAGGTACTTGAAGTGGTACAGTGGCCTGTATGGCTGGAGTAGAAGGCCGATTCTAGCAAGGCACTGGTGTGGAGAGGGTGGCCAGCTGAGGAAGGTTATAAACTCCAGACCAACGTGTCACCTCTCAGTGGCAGAGTCTGCCTAAAGTCCGAGCAGGAAGGAGATGATAAATGGGGGCAGGGTTGTGGTGACCCTCTGCTTTAGCCCAATGATGAACGCTCCATATTGGAGTTATCATTTGGAATAGTGGACGTTTTATAGGTTTTGGGGGTCTGGACACCAGCCTGGTCATCATGATTAAATGAAGCATTGTATTGCAAAGTGCTTTTTTAAATTGTGGTAAAATACACATAACATAAAATTCGCCATTTCAAAGTGCACAACGAAGTGGCATTAGTAAATTCACAATACTGTGCCACCTTCATTACTACCTAGTTCCAGAACTTTTTCATCACCCCAAAAGGAAACCCTGTATTGCTTAAGCAGTCACACCACGTTCTCCTCTCCTCCCAGCCTTTAGCAGCCACTAATCTATTATCTGTCTCTGTGGATTTGCCTATTCTGGAATTTAATAAAATGAAACCCTACAATATGTGGGTTTTGTGTCTGACGTCTTTTATTTTAGCACAACATTTTCAAGGTTCATCCTTGAAAGCTGTTTTAGCATGTATCAATACTTCATTCTTTTTTATGGCTGACTAGTATTCCATTCTATAAATGTATCACATTTTATTTATCCATTCATCAACTGATGGCCACCTGGGTTGCTTCCACCTTTTGGCTATTATGAATAATACTGCCTTGAGCATTCATGTACAAGTTTTTGCTTGAATACCTGTTTTCAATTCTTTTGGGTGTATATCTGGGAATGGAATTGCTAGGTTATAACATAATTCTATGCTTATCTTTTTGAGGAACCACTATATTATTTTCCACAACAGCAAAATGCTTTTAATCTGTACATTTCTAAAAAATATGTTTTCTTGGGGTTTATAATTCAGAATTAGTTCTAAATTAGTCTTTTAAAAGGGAAAAAACTGGCCAGACACATAATTTAAATTAATTCAATAATTGTTTACTGAGTACCTACTATGTACCAAGAATGATCTAAAAATTGAGGATACATTAGTTAAAAACAGACAGAAGTTCTGCCCCAGGTAGGTCTTGCCCTATTAGGTGCATATAGAAAAACTGGCTTTCCCTGAGAAAACCATAATTCAAAAAGAGTCATGTACCAAAATGTTCATTGCAGCTCTATTTACAATAGCCAGGACATGGAAGCAACCTAAATGTCCATCGACAGATGAATGGATAAAGAAGATGTGGCACATATATACAATGGAATATTACTCAACCATAAAAAGAAATGAAATGGAGGTATTTGTAGTGAGGTGGGTGGAGTTAGAGTCTGTCATACAGAGTGAAGTAAGTCAGAAAGAGAAAAACAAATACAGTATGCTAACACATATATATGGAATCTAAGGGGAAAAAAAGGTCATGAAGAACCTAGTGGCAAGATGGGAATAAAGACACAGACCTACTAGAGAATGGACTTGAGGATATGGGGAGGGGGAGGGGTGAGATGTGACAGGGTGACAGAGTGGCATGGACATATATATACTACCAAATGTAAAATAGATAGCTAGCGGGAAGCAGCCGCATAGCACAGGGAGATCAGCTCGGTGCTTTGTGACCACCTAGAGAGGTGGGATAGGGAGGGTGGGAGGGAGGGAGACGCAAGAGGGAAGAGATATGGGAACATATGTATATGTATAACTGATTCACTTTGTTATAAAGCAGGAACTAACACACCATTGTAAAGCAATTATACTTCAATAAAGATGTTTAAAAAAAAAAAGAAAAGAAAAGCTGGCTTTAAAGAGAATGTATGCTGATAATTTCTATTTGTTTCATTGTCTTATCAACTTCACTCACAAATTCAGAAGTATATTCCCAAGGGGGATCTCACAGAGTGAGTTCAAATGAAAGTTTTGGTAAGGGTATAGTTAAATGAGCACATCATATCTTAAGTATTATGTCCTTTGTCTTGGGAAGGATTTGGTAATTGTTAGGGACCTTTGTCACTTTCTCCTGGGTCATCAATATCTCTCCCCCATTTTCTTCTGAAGCAACAGTATTTTCTACTGTGCTGAGATCTTCCCTTTTCATTTCTGGAATTTAGCTTCATGCTTCTCCACTTTATTTTGACATTTCTCATGTCTAATAGAGCTAGGCTTCCCCATGTCACTTGGCAAAGATTCCTTGCTGACTCATTTTAAAAATCTTCCCATTTTCATGTTTTCAGGTACTACTAAAAGAAAAAAGCTAGTAGCTTACATCATAAATTGGAAATTCTGTGATGTGTATTTTCTTAAGTGCCAGGTCTAATTGGAGTTTGCCATTTTTTCCACGTGGAGATCAGATTCTCACAGCCACTTATAGCCCCCATGTTGTGTTCTGGTGTGTGCTTTCTGGCATGCTTAACTTAATTTTCAGGAGGCTTTTTTCCTGGCATTCCAGCAGTGTGGGGCTACACAGTGATTCCCGCCACACTGTGAAAAGAGTCTGCTCTCTTCCTGTCACTTCTGTGGTGTGAAAATTTGTTAATTAGGATGAGGTTCACTGCAAGTGCAGAAAACAGAGTGGTTGATTTACTACATGACTTCAGGAACTCAGTTTCCTTCCTTGTTGTTGTTCTGATATTCTCATTTCCTGGCTTCTACCTCATATTCGAAGATATCTGCTGAAGCTCCATTTCTCATGACTACATGTCAGCCAGGAGGGAAAGGTGGTGGGGTGGAGAGGGGTGTGACCCTGCCCTGACATCTGTGAACCCTGCTGAATGGCTACATTTATGCTTATGGTACACCGGCCAGAGCTTAGGTACATAGACATACCTTGCTGCATTGGTAACTGGGAAATATTCCAGGTATATTCCAGGTGGTATCTGCTTAGTTGAAATTGGGGTATATTTATAAAGAAGGCCAAACTGGATATCTTTTTTTTTTTTTTTTAATTACACTATACTAGGTGTGCTTTATTTATTTATTAATGGTTGTGTTGGATCTTCGTTTCTGCGCGAGGGCTTTCTCTAGTTGTGGCAAGTGGGGGCCACTCTTCATCATGGTGCGCGGGCCTCTCACTATCGCGGCCTCTCTTGTTGCGGAGCACAGGCTCCAGACGCGCAGGCTCAGCAATTGTGGCTCACGGGCCCATTTGCTCCGCGGCATGTGGGATCCTCCCAGACCAGGGCTCGAACCCGTGTCCCCTGCACTGGCAGGCAGACCCTCAACCACTGCGCCACCAGGGAAGCCCTGGATATCTTAATATAGCTTGCTCTCTGTAGCACAGGAAGGGATGAGCAGACAGATTATTTTTTACTTGCTAATGATCAAAGCTTGCTCACATATTTCATGAGTGTGAGGTCAGATGCATCAATAATTGCAAATTATGGCTGTCTTCTTTGTTTGGACAAGTGCTAAGGAGTTAAAGGTCATGCTTACAGAGTATGGGGTAGAAGACTGTGGTGGTGAAGGGGATCCTGTTCTGGAATTAGATGGTGGGGATGTTATTATGAGATCTTGGCCTCCACATAATCCTTTGGAATACTCATTCTCCCTTTAGTGAATTACCTCTTGGGAAGGGAATGTGGTGAAAGTGTTTGGGTGGGAACGCACTTCTCTATGCTGGTCTCAATTTTTATTAAGAATCAATTAATTAATCCAGCTGCAGTAAAAGGGATGCAGAGTGGGCTTTCGGGATAGATTTCTGGCCTCTGAAGACTTCTAGAGACGTCTTAAAAATATATAAAGTGATTGAGACATCCCTTATGGTAGTTGCCTGATATAAGCAAAGACAGGGTAGTAAAGTATGGGCTAATTTGGAAGTACAAGACTGCAATCAGGGATTATTCCTTCCTTCGTCCCTGCCTCCCTGCTGCCTTCTTCCTTCCTTTCTTCGTTTTCTAATACTTATTGAGGCTTTACAATGTGTCAGGTGCAATGCTAGACACTGTGGTGAAGTCATGAAGTCTCCCTGCTCTCATGAGGCTTACAGTACTGGGAGGAGACAGACTTAATTGAAGAACTAATGGCTAGGAAGGAAATGGGACATGTGCAAAAGAACTTGACTTAGTTTGGGATTTTGGAGAAGAATTCCTTGAAGAGATGATACCTGAGCTAAGGAAGGAAGGATTCTAAGCCCAGAGGAGAAAGCAGCATCCCAGGCAGAGGAACAGCTCTGGAAATGACCTGGAAAGAAGGAGCAGAGGAGGAGAATTCAGGAGAAAGAAACATGAGATGAAGCCAAGAAGACTGCACTCTTCAGGGCTTTGTAAGCAATGGGAAAGATTATTTGTTTTATCTGAGAACATTCATTAATTCATGTAGTCATTCTTCAATATTTGATACATACCCACTATGTGTCAAGTGCAAAGACAACATTTGCCCTCATGGAGCTTACCTTATAGTAGGAGAAGGCAGATGGTAAGCAATATATGTATGTAAAAATATATCACGTGTTAAATGGTGACATGTGTAAGAACAACGGCAATTGCTAAAACGGTTTAAGGGGAGGTTATGGAGTGAAGTTGTGGCAAGTAGTTAGACTTGTGTTCGGAGATCTCTTTGACTACATCTTGAGAAAAAAGTTGTGGTTTTGTATGTGAGGTGGGGTGAGAAAGGGTGCAAGGAGACATGTTTGGAAATTCCTGCATCATCCACTGTATCTTTGGACTATGGTAGTGGTAGCTGCAACCTTAAGGAGTACACCTTGTAAAAAGGTATGGATTGGCAGTCAAATGGATAGGACTTGGTGAGAGATTGAATGTGGGTGGTGATGGAAACCTACTGACCTGGTAAGGCATTCACTCATTTACCAGACATGAAAGTGAGATCATGCCTTTGTTTCTTGGCATGATGAATTTGGGGTGCCTTTGAAACATCCAGTAGGGTGTCATGGTGGAATTGGGTGGTAAAGATCTTGGAGGAGACATCTGGTTGTTCTATAAGTATGTGACCAACTTCAGTGTCAGTTGGTAACTGAAGCTATGGTCTTGAACGAGAGTGATGAGAGAGAGTGTGTGCACTGAGAAGAGAAGGGTCAAGCACCACGTTCTGAGGCACTCATCACATTAATGGGAAGGAGTGGGCCAGAAGTAGGGGGAAATCCAGAAATGTGGTGTCACTGCCAAGGGAAGAGAGATTTTCAAGGAGGAACTAGCAACAGTGCCAACGCTGTTGGGATGAGGTAAGAAAATCTTCTTTAGGTTTACCCATTCATTCAACAGGTATTTATTGATGGACTCTGTGTACCCGGCACTCTTCTAGGAACTGAGTACAGCATTAAAGATCAAAGCCTCTGTTCTCCTGAATTGCACATTCTCAAGAGAACAAGAAATATAGAGTGCACAAACAAAGTTAGAAAAAGATGGTGGGATGGGGTGGGAATGCTATTTTGGACAGGGTGGCCAGTGTAGGCATCTCTAAAAGGTCATATTTGAGCAGTTCCTAAATGAAGTGAAGGAGAAAACCATGCAAAAAATGTGAGGGAAAGTGCCCATGCATCGAGAACTCTGCTTTGAAGGACCCATAGGTAAGATTGCGCCTAGGAATTCTGAGGAACAGCAAAGGGGTTATTGTGGCTGGAGGAGAGGGAGAAATGAGAAATTTGAGGAAAGAGCCAGAGATTAAGGGCTTTGGGAGCCCTTTGGAGAGAATGGGAAGTCCTTGGACATTTAGTGACATAGAGATGATGAGTGATTGCTGCTTTGGACAAGGGATAGATGGAGAAGCCAGACTGGAGTTTGTTGAGGTGGGAAAGGTGGGTGGACATGAATCATTTGGACATCTTTCTGAAGAGAAGTGTGGGAGCTGGAAGGGAATGGGGAGTGTCCCTTTCACTTTTCCACATGCAGGTGTGGGCCTCTTCTCATCCGGGAAGGAAATCCTCCTATGGGCTCCTGGAGCCAAAGGCGCATCTTAGAGGTGGGGATCCCTCTCTCCTGGGTCTTAAGCAGTCCTACTCACCCCACACTTCCCTATGACCTTCTTCATTGCTCCTGTCACTTCCTTGTTCCTGAGGCTGTAGATGACAGGGTTCAGCATGGGCGTGAAGACTGTATAGAAGACGGACACTACATCATCCTGACCAGGAGAGTGGTAGGATGCAGGTAACATGTAGGTGTAGATAAGGGGCCCATAGAAGAGGTTGACAACTGCCAAGTGGGAGGAGCAGGTGGCCAGGGCCTTCCAACGTCCCTCTGCAGAGTACATCTGGAGCACAGCTGCCAGGATTAGGGCGTAGGAGGTGGTGATGAATGCAATGGGCACCAGCAGGACCACCACGCCCGTCACAAAGAGCACCAGCTCATAGATAGCCGTGTCAGCACAGGCCAACCTCAGCAGTGAAGGCACCTCACAGAAGAAATGCGCGATCTTCCTTGAGCCGCAGTAAGGGAACTGCAGGGTCAGTGCGGTCTGGATGGAGGAGTTGAGGGACCCTCCCAGCCACGAGGCAGCCACCAGGAGAAGGCAGGTCCGGCGGCACATGAGCACCGGGTAGCGCAGAGGGTTGCAGATGGCCACGTAGCGGTCATAGGCCATGAGGGCCAGCAGGATGCACTCTGTGGCCCCCAGGAACATGAAGAAAAACATTTGTGCCCCACAGCCTCCAAACGAGATGCTTATCCATCCAAAGAGGAAGCCTGCTATCATCTTGGGGACAGTGACTGAGGTGAAGAAGATGTCCAATAAGGACAGCTGGCTGAGAAGGAAGTACATGGGCGTGTGGAGCCGGGCATCTGCCCAGATCAGGAGGACCATGGCAGCGTTGCTGGCCATGGCAAGTGTGTAGACGACCACTACCATGCTGAAGAGGAACAAGTGCATCCGGCTGTCATTAAAAAGGCTGGTGAAGACAAAGCCGGTGGTGGAGGAGTGGTTCCAAGAGCCCCTGCCTGCCTCCTGCTGAGCTTCACTGTGGGGAGGAAAAGTGAACTGGCTCACCAAGGGCTCAGAAGCATCCAACCCGAGTCAGAGAGAAGGTGATGGATGAAAACGGCAGAAAGTAACTGGCGAGGCTGGCTAAGGGGCTGTGGGGGTTCTTGCTAATATATTTGCAAATTTTTGTAGGGTTAACATTATTTCACAAGGAGAACCTACTATAAAAGACATGGCATGCAGCCAAAGCACTGCTCAGAGGGGAACTTAAAACACAAAATGCAAATGTTAGAAAAGAAGAAAGACTGAAAACCAATGATCAAAGTTTCTATCTCGAAAAGCTAGAAGAGAAACCACAGCAAGTTAGAACACCTTATGTTTTGCAAAATATGCATACTTAGCAATATTTACAATAAATAAATAAATAAGCACACAGGAAAATTTTTTTTCAATGAAACATTTACTCTCATGCTTAATCGGAGGACTAGATCCACACATTATGTGAATTATGTGGTTCAAAATTCTTATTTACTTGAGGATTCAGGTGATGCATTTCTCTTAGAAATAGATGACAGCCTGTGACTGTGGCTGACAAGGTGTGTTTTATCAGCTAGCAGACCTGTGTCTTGCCTTGTTTCCCTTGTCACTTTGTCCCTCAGGAGTCCCAGACACACTCTTTGTTCTCAGATGCAGTAATTGCTCTTACATGGGTTTCTGGCAGTATGTTGTCCTCATCTTCATAACTGTCACCTCGTTTAAGTGGTCTCACTAGAGCTAAGTCTTATTATCTTAGTAAGAAGATCGCTTTTAAAATTTTTGGTAGTGAATGGGCCTCATTGTAAGTATAAATCTGTAGACTTCATGGTAGGAGTAGGGAAATCAGGTTCAATGTTTCCCTTAGGAAGGATCTGGGGGCCTAAAGTTCTCCCTTCTTGAATTACATTTATTCAGGTAAAGTCAGTTTCAATAAATGTCAAGTTAAGCTATGATGGGAAAGAAGTCACCCTAAGGCAGTTTTAAAAGGTGTAGACATGGGAAAAACTCCAACCACTTGCTCTGCTGTAAGAGAGCCTGCGGAGAGTTGCCACCAGGCAAATTCCATGAGCCTTCGAGGCCTCTAGGTTCTTTGGTGGTTCCAGGGTCCCAAATCCTAGGGAATGCTTGGAATTCTGGTTTGTATTTCTGGGCTTGAGTTTGATAGCAAGTGACTTAAATGGAGAGATTGAAGAGAAATAAATTGCCCAGTGTTCTATAATGAGTTGAGAATGTGGGAGAATGTTGGAGCTGGTGGACACCACTGGGTCACTGAGACAGGGCTGGAGGAGCAGCAAAGTGTTTCAGAGGCACAGCATGTCAGAGATGTGAGAGACTATGGCCTTTATCTGCATGTCCTTCAGAATCACTAGCAGGGCTGTACAATCGATGGAGATATGTATTTCCCGTTTCCCTGAATCTTCCCTGGGAGTGGGCCCTGAGCACCTGTACTTCCCAAATCTCCCAGGCTACTCTGATGTGTGGTTTGAGTTGAGACCTACTGCCCACATCTCATGGTTGAAGGTGTAAAGGAACTTTGAAGCCAGGACTTGCCTTGAGTCTCACAGTAGATCACAGGGAAATCCTCTCCTCAGTGCTTGTCCTGGCTCTTCCTGCTATGCCATGGGGCCCTTCTTATCCATGGCTTTAAATTCCACCTTTTCCAGGCTGCTCACACTGGGCACACAGATCCCTTAGAGATGAATCAAATACACCCAGAGTGTAGCACGGTCTACTCCCAAAACCTGTCTCTGAAGCTAAGCACAAGAAGGTAACACTGTTAAACCCAAACATTCAAGATGAGCTTTTAGTGAAGATATGACATACTGCATCTATTTTCTCTGTTTTATGATGCTTTGTCGTCTTGACTCCTTGCAGACCAGGGAAGAAATGCCCCTCTTAGGGTTAGCCAATTCATAGAGATAGTAAACAACTTGCCCTGGAAAATGACTTTGATGTGAAAACAAACCATCTGCCTCCATTTACCAGGCTCCTGCTGTCCAGGAAACTATCCTTATGCCCCAGATCACCACAGGGCCAGGTCCCAGACAACGAGAGACCACCCTTGTAGCCCAAAGCCCACCAAAATTATTCAAACTAACCCTAAACCTCCTCAGCTGCTTACCCTGTCTCACCCAATTATCCCCCCAAAAACCACATTAAAGGCTTTTACCTATGCTTTCCCCCACACCCACCTCCTTCTGCCTCCTTACCAACCCTAGTTTTTTCCTGCGTGGTCTTGTGTGGTATGACATTCCTCCTCCTCTTGGGAACTGTGAGTAACAAACTATCTTTTCAATGGCAATCATCTACTGATCTGTTCATCTCACCATATCCTGCATAAAAACAAGTTCTCAGGTACATTTAAAATATTCCCCCAAAAAGAATTTCCTTATGTTGTCCCTGTTTTGGAAAACTTATAGGCACAGCTTGTGTTGTTTTGGTGTCTGCTGGCTCAGAACCAGTAGATTTTACAGCTGTAAGGACCGTAGTCCAACATTCCCATTTTTTTCCATGAGCAGTGTCAGCCTTGGTCAACATATTTTTGATTTTCTAGGCCAGATCCAAAATCCTCCTAACTGTTCTAGAGTAGGCTTTCTCAACCTTGGCCCAATTGAAATTTTAAGATAGATCATTGCTGTGGGTGGGGGGCACACTGTCCTGTGCATTGCAGGACATTTAGCAGCACCTTGGATGCTTCCATTAGATGCCAGAAGTATTCAATCCAAGTTGTGACAAACAAAAGTGTTTGCAGACATTGCCAAACGTCCTCTAACAGGAAAAAATTGTACCCAGTGGAGAACCTCAGCACTAGAACACCACCATAAGTTACCTTTCTTTCCCTTTCCTCCTTCTCTAAGGCAAATGAAAAAGAATAAGAGCTCACAGGTATAGAATCTGTAATAATTTGAGCCAGATGTGGCAGAATGTCTGCTGCAGGTTTTACCCAGTTTTAAACCATTCTGCTTAAGGAATTAGTCTCTGTGGTCAGGTAGATTGGGTTCAAGCCTCAGCTCCACCATTTCCCAGCCCTGTGACTTGGACAGGTTACTCGGCCTCAGGCGCCTCATCTCAAACGTTGTTGAGAGCATTAAGTGGTTAATACCTGTAGAGTGCTCTTTGGGTACAGTCAGGCAGAAGGAATGTGCTGTTTAAGTGTTGGTTGCTATTAATGGCATGACTGTTACCGCTTTTATAACCTTGAGCCTCTGCTTATCTCCCTGTAAAATGGGTCATGAAGCTTGTTTCTCAGGGTTATGGCAAATGTTGAATAAGAAAAATGTTGAGGTTGTGCCTTTTGCATAATACGTAGTCAATAAATGTTAGAACTCTTCCTTTCCTCACTTAAGAAAATTAGTTTTGCAAAATAATCATACAGTCAACACTTGTACCTGCAAAGAGCCCCTAGTCCCTTCCACCTGGAGGCTTCCTTTCTACAGGTTTTGTTCTCAGAAGCCTTGAAGGGGGCTCTGTATGTTGTGATGGGGTGGGCTTTTCTACTGCACATGGGATCTCCCATCTAGATTGGAAATTTCCTGTGATGAGGGACTCTGTCCTTTCCTTCTTTTATATTTCTCCACAGAATGTGGTTCCCTGTGGCCCTTGGCCAATGTAGGATGTGTTTGGTGAGTAGATGAAAGAAACACACACATCCACAAAACACTATTACCTCTATGGCCATCCTCTGGCATAGCCATCTGAATTCAACATCTGCTCTCTGGAGTTGTGCATGAGCACCTGCATCCAGAAATGCTTTTTTTGGTTGTCCTGACACTGTTTATTTTTCTTCTCATGGCAGTTTTTAAGTATTGACACACACACATCTGCATTGCAGTGTATGCAGTGAATGTGTGTGTGCATGTGTGTGTGTGTGTCTCAGAATCATTATTTAGGGTGATTCCTTTTCTTTGAGACTGTTCCCAGGAAGAAGAGGATATGATTTTCTATTCTTGCATCTTCTAGCTTGCTTAGATCTGAACTGGTACCCAGCAGGCATTAAAGAATTACTGCAACGAACAACCAAAAAAGGAATGCTCAATGTAAATGACCATTTTGTGTCGTTGGCTATATCTAGCCCAAGTCTTCATTTTCTCTCTTATGATTTTTCTGTACTGATATATTTTTTTATTCCTCTGCAGTTGGACTGATTTTTCTTTTTTGTAAAGCATAATATTGGTTTTTACAGTTTAAGATATCTACTTTTTGGAGAAGTATGGTATAAAAAAGCAAACAAAAACATCTTCCAGATTGTCAGAGATTTTAAATTTTGCAGTTTGACAGAGGGGAAGTTGTAGATTTGCCCGTTGTCAATTATGGGGCTGCATAAGTTGAGGTAAGAGTTCTAAACTACTTCCCCATCTCTCCATCTCCGATTTCATCCCCTACTCACCTCACATTTTCCCAGTCTGCAGTCTCCATGTGAAGCCTCAGTCTCCTGTTGACTTTTTTACTTCCTGGGCTCCAGGCTGAGGTTCAGAAACCAGGGCAGGTCCCTCGGAGAGTCCTCATGGAGAACCTGAAAGCTGAAGCCTGAAATCCATCTCCTTTCAATAGGGCATGCCTAAAGGTTTCCTGTTTTTCCCTTAGAGCCCCATCTTTCTACAATATAACCCATCCACCTTTACCATGATTAGTGTGAGCTGCTGCCCTGTCCCTAGTGCTCCTTTCAATTTCAGAATGCCATGCTTGAAAAGCTTTTGTAACTGAATTTGCCCCATTTTATCATCCACAGATGCAAGGATTGCACAATTCCATGTAGGCCAGTGCTCATGATTTAGCTGTGCTTTTGAGACTTACAGGACATATATGCTAGGAAGATATAAATTGCTTAGCCCCAAATTACAGATAAGGTAATGGCATTTAGAGCAGTAGTCCCCAAATCTGTCTGCACATCGGAATTATCTGGGGAGCTTCAAAATACTGATTCCTGTGCCTCATCCCCAGAAGGAGAGATTGAGTTGGTCTGGGATATGGCTGAATTGTTGGAAGGTTTAAATGATTATCAGATGGTTCTAATCTGCAGACAAATCTGGAAACCACTAAATTAGGGATTTCACAAACATGCCAGATATGCCAAATGCTGGTACCCACATATCCTTAGACCAAAATGTGGTCCTTGGATCAGCAGCATCAGCCACTTGCTTAAAATGCCAATTCTCAGGCCCCACCCCAGACCTATCAAATCAGAAACCCTGGGCGGCAGCTCAGAAGTCTGTTTTAACAAGTCCTCCAGTTGGTCTCATGATTGCTAAAGTTTGAGAACCACTGCTCTAGTCCAGATGTTCTCAACCAGTGGTGATTTTGCCCCCCCACCCCCACCCCGGGGACATTTGTCAATGTCTGAAGACATTTTTTTGGTCGTCACAACTAAAGGGAGGGGTGCTAATGGTGTATAGTGGGAAGAGGCCAGGGGTGCTACTAAACACAGGGGTGTACCGGACAGCCCCCCAACAGAGAATTAACTAGCCCAAAATGTCCATAGTGCCAAGACTGGGAAAGCTTTCTCTTGGTCACTCTGATTTCCTGGGTGAGTTTTGCCCAAACTTAAGTTCCATAAAGGTATTCCTATTCCATGCTGCAGGGAGCAGAATGATGAGCAGTGCATATTGTGGCAGCTGAATGAGGCTGTTGAGTGGTTAAGTGAATGAACAAGACCACCACTCATGACAGAAGTAAAGGGATAGACCAAAGCTCATCCAGTTGACTAAAGGAGATGCTTTTGAAGTTGTGAAAATTCACACCTATTTCGAGCATCAAAACAACCTCAGCCTGAGTTTTATAGGATCCAGACATGCTTAGGAAACAGGTGTTTCCTAAGCAATGGGCAGGTTGGCACAAACTGCCAATTTCACT
This sequence comes from Balaenoptera acutorostrata, assembly GCF_949987535.1. Classification (NCBI taxonomy): domain Eukaryota; kingdom Metazoa; phylum Chordata; class Mammalia; order Artiodactyla; family Balaenopteridae; genus Balaenoptera; species Balaenoptera acutorostrata. The sequence goes on from NC_080065.1 coordinate 170,004,361, forward strand.
GATGAGTATTTGAGGTCGTTAGATATACCCAGAAACACTGGTAGGTGTTTTTACTTTATAACACAAGGATGGAATCAGGCTATCACAGATGTGGCTCAGGCTGAATGAGGAAGAAACTGCCACTATACCACCTCTTGCTATTAGCCTGACTTATGGACAAAATTTCCACAGCTCTGCTTTGTTTAATGTTCTGTAATTGTGGCCAAAAGCTGAACTCAGTGTCAGGGAGACAATGAGCAGTTTGGGCACCTGTTGAAACAGGTGTTGAGACAGGTCAGAGGATAGCGGTGGTGAGGGGAGAGGTAAGCATCTCTTTGTTCCACAGTTTAACATGATGTTGGGATTTCTCAGCACTGCGGTCTCTAGACACCCACGGTTTTAATATTTCCACCTACCAGTTTACTGTGTGCCGGGATTGTGCTCAGTGTGCTAAATGCATGTGTTGTGCATAGGCATTGTTATCTGTGTTTTACAGAGTAGAAAGCCAAGATTCAGAGGATGGCCGATGCCAGAGCGGGGGGTTCAAACTCAGTCTGACCCAAAGCCACTACTTGTAGCACCACATCATTGTGTTTTGACAACCTTCTGACTGCTCTCTGAAATCTCACAGCTGCAAACTTCATGTGTGACTCGTCACCAAATGCCAGCCTAAATTCAAGGAATTACTTTTAGAAATGCCAGTTAATAGACTGACTTTAACCTCGAGCCAAGTGATTTACAAACTCTGCTCCAATAAAAACTGGATGGATCTATCTTAGAGAATGTTCCATAACGGAACCACTTTGCTGTACACCTGAAAATAACACAATATTGTAAATCAACGATAATTCAATTTTAAAAAAAGGATTTTTTAAAAACCTAGGTGGAAACATCTAAAGAAACTTCTTACAGACAGGAGAAAAGAAGGTGGAGGGTGACTAACCACAGTTCTTAGTTCTCCTCTCCCACCAGCACTTGAACGAAGTCCCCCTGATTAATGAATATAGAATGAGATGGATTACAGGGAGGATGTCCTGGCAGAGAAAGCTGTTTATTTCTGAAATAGCTGATTGAGGCAGATTGTGGCTCTCCATCCTTTGGGATTCTTTACAAATAGGGGAGCAGATTCCTTACCTGTGTGAATACCTGAGGCCCTGCTGTTGGACAGGATGTCTTCCAAAACTGAGAGCTGTAATTCTCTCCTTGTTGGCTCCTAAGTATTTCCTAGGGATTTTATATGCAGGCAGTTAACTAGCTTCAGAAAGAAGACACAATCTATATTGAAAAGAATTCTAAATAAAAGAAAGTGTCAAGGTCTGAGATAAAGTTCCTGGTTTCTGGACAAGTTGGGGCTTCTCTGAAAAAAACACACAATTACTTCCTTAGCCATAATGCAGTGTCTTCAGGGGCTCCAGGCCGCCCGCACTATTGTTTCAAACCCTTATAAACACAGTGGGGCAGACTTGGGAATTGTTGGTTAGATCAACACAGATCATCTCTGTGTCTGAGGGAAACTGCTCCCTAGTCAGCAATTAGAGATGTGGAGAAGCGTCTTCCCCTCTTTCCTCCCTCCCATCCTCCCTCCCTCCCCCTCCTTCCTCCCTTCCTTCCTTCCTTCCTTTCTTTCTTTCTCCCAAATATCTCCTGAAGTTGCTTTTAGCTATAACTGCTTTTTTTGGTCCTATTGTTCTAATGGGTTTTTATTCCTTAGTTCTGAAAGCAATCAGAATGGGAAGCAAACTATTCTTATCTCCCATTTCATATTAGACACATTATTTTTTATTATTATTATTATCCTGTTAATAATTTTATGAAGTAGGAAATAGATTGTTATTTTACACGTGAAGAAATACAAATTCAGAAAGTTAACTAGCTTAGTGCTCAAGGTCATCTGCCCAGCAGGTGGCAGATCTGGGGTGTGAACTCAGGTCTGGGTCTTGGTGGAGACTGAGTTTTCTTGTCTATCATGCAGCCAGCATGTGCTATGTGTAATTCATCAGTCCTAGATGGATATGTGGGAATTTAGGTCATATTAACATGCATGGACTGCCATAATGTGGCTGTTTGGTGGTTATGTCTACACAGGTCTATTAAACTGACATTTTAGAATGAATCAACCAGTTATTTCAGTGAAAACAATGGCTTTGGGTTATTTCTCAACAAAATTCATCAGATGTTTGATTGTTTTCCAACCAATAGCCTATCTCTGAATAATATAAAAGTTACAAAATATGATCTATATCTAATATCTCATTATTTGATTACTTCATTTTTTCTTTAGGCAGCTGTGCATGTGTCAAACATTTGTTGCTAACAGCTGAATGTGGAGATCACAGAGACAAGATTGCTGTGCTTCCAGAATTTATAATCTCAATCAAAGCAAAATGAAGTGAGCTGAATACTAGTATCCTATTTTGCAGAAGTTGAAATTGAGACTCCAAAAGGAAAGCATCTTGTCCAGGAGCACTGAGCTTGGGGTAATCAATCGTTCCCAATTCTGCTAAGGTTATTCATATTTTAACCAAATCTAAACTTATTTTGTTGCTGCAGAGTTTTTATGCATTTGTTCTTACTTTTACTCATTCAACAAGTGTTTATTGGCCACTGACCATGTCTTGATGCAATGTTGGACTTTTGAACCATAGAGCTGGCAGGGGCTTATGGAACAGCTTTTTATCCTACAATATCTGATGGCAACCATCTTGTTTCTTTTTTAACATTTATATATCTAGATGCTCGCCTTCCCTGAAGGTTCCAAGTGCTCAAATAGTCCTAAAAAGTATGTAACCCGAATGCCAGGGAGAAAGAACCTCTCTTCCTTATCAACCCGGTCAGGGTGCCTTCTGTGGTTCACTGACCACTGCTGTACTGTTCTATCAGAAAAAGTACAACCAGAAACTATTGCATCTCTGCACACTTGAGCCAAGTTGCTTTTAAGTGGAAAGTAGAATAATAGGAGTTTCCTTTTTTAAAAGAATGTGGCCTTTTGTTCAGCCCCACTGTCACATTTCCTTTTATATTTAAAGTGCTATTGGCTTTTTTTTTTTTTTCTTTTTGTGGACATGTTTTTATTTCTGTAGAAGTGAATTGCTGGGTCATAGGGAAAAGGTACATACATGTACCTTTTTTTAAAAAAAATAGATCCTTATTGGAGTATGATTGCTTCACAATACAGTGTTAGTTTCTGTTGCACAACAAAGCGAATCAGCCATATGCATATAAATGTCCCCATATCCCCTCCCTCTTGAGCTTCCCTCCTCTTCTCCCTATCCCACCCCTCTAGGTCATTGCAAAGCACTGAGCTGATCTCCCTGTGCTATGCTGCTGCTTCTCACCAGCCAACTATTTTACTTTCGGTAGTGTATATATGTCGATGCTACTCTCACATCACTCCAGCTTCTCCCTCCCACCCCTTGTCCTCAAGTCCGTTTTCTATGTCTACCTCTTTATTCCTGCCCTGCAACTACGTTCATCAGTACCTTTTTTTTTTTTGATTCCATATATATGTGTTAGCATACGGTATTTGTTTTTCGCTTTCTGACTTACTTCACTCTGTATGACAGATTCTAGGTCCATCCACCTCACTACAAAAAATTCCATTTCATTTCTTTTTATGGCTGAGTAATATTCCATTGTACATCTGTGCCACATCTTCTTTATCCATTCATCTGTCGATGGACACTTAGGTTGCTTCCATGTCCTGGCTATTGTAAATAGAGCTGCAATGAACATTGTGGTACATGACTCTTTTTGAATTATGGTTTTCTCAGGGTACATGCCCAGTAGTGGGATTGCTGGGTCGTATGGTAGTTCTATTTTTAGTTTTTTTTTTTTTTCTATTTTTAGTTTTTTAAGGAACCTCCATATGTTCTCCATAGTGACTGTATCAATTTACATTCCCACCAACAGTGCAAGAGGGTTCCCTTTTCTCCACACCCTTTCCAGCATTTATTGTTTCTAGAATTTTTGAAAATGGCCATTCTGACTGGTGTGAGGTGATACCTCATTGTAGTTTTGATCTGCATTCCTCTAATAATTAGTGATGTTGAGCATCTTTTCATGCACCTCTTGGCCATCTGTATGTCTTCCTTGGTGAAATATCTATTTAGGAGTTTTGTCCTTTTTTTAACTGGATTGTTCGTTTTTTTGATATTGAGCTCCATAAGCTGTTTATATATTTTGGAGATAAATCCTTTATTTGTTGTTTCGTTTGCAAATATTTTCTCCCATTCTGAGGGTTGTCTTTCTTGTTTATGGTTTCCTTTGCTGTGCAAAACCTTTTAAATTTAATTAAGTGCCATTTATTTTTATTTCTGTTTTTATGTTTATTTTTGTTTTTACTAGGAGGTGGGTCAAAAAAGATCTTGCTGTGGTTTATGTCAAAGAGTGTTTTTCCTATGTTTTCCTCTAAGAGTATTATAGTGTCTGGTCTTACATTTAAGTCTTTAATCCATTCGGTGTTTATTTTTGCGTATGGTGTTAGGAAGTGTTCTAATTTCATTCTTTTAAACGTAGCTGTCCAGTTTTCCCAGCACCACTTATTGAAGAGGCTGTCTTTTCTCCATTGTATGTTCTTGCCTCCTTTGTCATAAATTAGGTGCCCATATGTGCGTGGGTTTATCTCTGGGCGTTCTAACCTGTACCATTGATCTATATTTCTGTTTTTGTGCCAGTATCATACTGTCTTGATTACTGTAGCTTTGTGGTATAGTTTGAAGTTGGGGAGCCTGATTCCTCCAACTCCTTTTTTCTTTCTCAAGATTGCTTTGGCTATTCAGGGTCTTTTGTGTTTCCATATGAATTGTAAAATTTTTGTTCTAATTCTGTGAAGAATGTCATTCATAGTTTGATAGGGATTGCACTGAATCTGTAGATTGCTCTGGGTAGTATAGTCATTTTCACAATATTGATTCTACAAACCCAAGAACATGCTATATTTCTCCATCTGTTTATGTGATCTTTGATTTCTTTCATCAGTGTTTTATAGTTTTCTGAGTACAAGTCTTTCACCTCCTTAGGCAGGTTTATTCCTAGTTATTTTATTCCTTTTGTTGCAATGGTAAATGGGAGTGTTTCCTTAATTTCTCTTTCTGACTTTTTCTTGTTGGTGTATAAGAATGCCAGAGATTTCTATGCATTAATTTTGTATCCTGCAACCTTACCAAATTCATTGATTAGTTCTAGTAGTTTTCTGTTGGCATCTTTAGGATTTTCTATGTATAGTATCATGTCATTGGCAAACAGTGACAGTTTTACTTATTTTCCAATTTGTACTCCTTTTATTTCTCTTTCTTCTCTGATTACTGTGGCTAGGACTTCCAAAACTATGTTGAATAAGAGTGGCGAGAGTGGATATCCTTGTCTTGTTCCTTATCTTAGTGGAAATGCTTTCAGTTTTTCACCACTGGAAACGATGTTGGCTGAGGTTTTGTCATATATGGCCTTTATTATGTTGAGGTAAGTTCCCTCTATGCCTACTTTCTGGAGAGTTTTTATCATAAATGGGTGCTGAATTTTGTCGAAAGCTTTTTCTGCATCTACTGAGATTATCATATGGTTTTTATCCTTCAATTTGTTAATATGGTGTATCACACTGATTGATTTGTATATATTGAAGAATCCTTGCATGCCTGGGATAAACCCCACTTGATCATGGTGTATGATCCTTTAAATGTGCTGTTGGATTCTGTTTGCTAGTCTTTTGTTGAGGATTTTTGCATCTATGTTCATCAGTGATATTGGTCTGTAGTTTTCTTTCGTTGTGACAACTTTGTCTGGTTTTGGTATCAGGGTGATTGTGGCCTCATAGAATGAGTTTGGGAGTGTTCCTCCCTCTGCTATATTTTGGAAGAGTTTGAGAAGGATAGGTGTTAGCTCTTCTGAAAATGTTTGATAGAATTCGCCTGGGAAACCACCTGGTCCTGGGCTTTTGTTTGTTGGAAGATTTTTAATCACAGTTTCAATTTCAGTGCTTGTGATTGGTCTCTTCATATTTTCTATTTCTTCCTGGTTCAGTCTCGGAAGGCTGTGCTTTTCTAAGAATATGTCCATTTATTCCAGGTTGTCCATTTTTATAGCATATATTTGCTTGTAGTAATCTCTCATGATGCTTTGTATTTCTGCAGGGTCAGTTGTTTCTTCTCCTTTCTCATTTCTAATTCTGTTGATTTGAGTCTTCTACCTTTTTTTCTTAATGAGTCTGGCTAGTGGTTTATAATTTTTGTTTATCTTCTCAAATATCCCGCTTTTAGTTTTATTGATCTTTGCTCTTGTTTCCTTCATTTCTCTTTCATTTATTTCTCATCTGATCTTTAAGATTTCTTTCCTTCTGCTAACTTTGAGTTATTTTGTTCTTCTTTAGTTGCTTTAGGTGTAAGGTTAGATTGTTTATTTGAGATTTTTCTTTTTCCTGAGGTAGCATTTAGTTGCTCTAAACTTCCCTCTTAGAACTGCTTTTGCTGCAACCCATAGGTTTTTGGTGGCCGTGTTTTCATTGTCATTTGTTTCTAGGTATTTTATGATTTCCTCTTTTATTTCTTCTGTGATCTCTTCATTAATTAGTAACGTATTGTTTAGCCTCTACGTGTTTGTATTTTTCACAGTTTCTTTCCTGTAATTGATATCTTGTCTCATAGCATTGTGGTCGGAAAAGATACTTGATATGATTTCAATTTTCTTAAATTAACCAAGGGTTGACTTGTGTCCCAAGGTATGATCTATCCTGTAGAATGTTCCATGAGCACTTGAGAAGAAAGTGTATTCTGTTGTTTTTGAATGGACTGTCCTATAAATATCAATTAAGTCCATCTCTTTTAGTGTGTCATTTAAAGCTTGTGTTCCTTAATAATTTTCATTTTGGATGATCTCTCCATTGGTGAAAGTGGGGTGTTAAAGTCCCCTACTATTATTGTGTTACTGTCAACTTCCCCTTTTACAGCAGTTAGCCTTTGCCTTATGTATTGAGGTGATCCTGTGTTGGGTGCATAAATATTTACAATTGTTTTATCTTCTTCTTGGATTGAGCCCTTGATCATTATGTAGTGTCCTTTTTTGTCTCTTGTAATAGTCTTTATTTTAAAGTCTATTTTATCTGATATGAGAATTGCTACTCCAGCTTTCTTTTGATTTCCCTTTGCATGGAATATCTTTTTCCATCCCCTCACTTTCAGTCTGTATGTGTCCCTAGGTCTGAAGTGGGTCTCTTGTAGACAGCATATATATGGGTCTTGTTTTGTATCCATTCAGCCAGTCTATGTCTTTTGGTTGGAGCATTTAACCCATTTACATTTAAGGTAATTATCGATTTGTGTGTTCCTTTTACCATTTTCTTAATTGTTTTGCATTTGTTATTGTAGGTCTTTTCCCAGAAGTCTCACTGAGACTGTCCTCAATTCTTTTCATTCTTTTTTTCTTTATTCTGCTCTGTGGTAGTTATTTCCAATATTTTATCTTCCAGGTTGCTTGTCCATTCTTCTGCCTCCGTTATTCTGCTATTGAATCCTTCTAGATAATTTTAGATTTCATTTCTTGTGTTGTTCATCATTGATTGTTTGCTCTTTAGTTCTTTTCGGTCCTTGTTAAGGTTTCTTGTATTCACTACATTCTATTTCCAAGGTTTTGGGTCATCTTTACTATCATTACTTTGAATTCTTTTTCAGGTAGACTGCATATTTCCTCTTCATTTGTTTGGTCTGGTGGGTTTTTACCTTGCTCCTTAATCTGCTGCATATTCTCTGTCTTCTCATTTTGCTTAACTTGCTTTTTTGGGGGTCTCCTTTTTTCAGGCTGCAGGTTTGTAGTTCCAGTTGTTTTTGCTGTTTGCCCCCAGTGAGGAGAGTTGGTTCAGTGGCTTGTTTAGGCTTTCTGGTGGAGGGGACCAGTGTCTGTGTTCTGGTGGGTCAGGCTGGATCTTACCTTTCTGGTAGGCAGGGCTGCGTCTGGTGGTGTGTTTTGGGATGTCTGTGAACTTAGTATGATATTAGGCACCCTCTCTTCTAATTGGTGGGGTTGTGTTCCTGTCTTGCTAGTTGTTTGGCATGGGGCATCCAGCACTGGAGCTTGCTGGCCGTTGGGTGGAGCTGGGTCTTAACATTGAGACGGATATCTCTGGGAGAGCTGTCGCTGATTGATATTACATGGGGGCCAGGAGTTCTCTGGTGGTCTAATGTCCTGAACTCTGCTCTCCCACATCAGAGGTGCAGGCCTGAGAGCCGGCTGGAGCACCAAGACTGTGTCAGCCACATGGCTCAGAAGAAAAGGGAGAAAAATAGAAAGGAAAAATAATAATAAATAAAATATAAAATTATTAAAATAAAAAAATTAAAAAGTAATAATTTAAAAAAAGAGAGCAACCAAACCAATAAACAAATCCACCAATGATAACAAGTGCTAAAAACTATACTAAGATAAACATAAAAATCAGAAACAAGTCAGTTGCAGACAGCAAACCCAAATTCTACAGTTGTTCTCAAAGTCCACTGCCTCAATTTTGGGTTCATTCGTTGTCTATTAAGGTATTCCACAGATGCAAGGTACATTAAGTTAATTGTGGGGATTTAATCTGCTGCTTCTGAGGCTGCATGGAGAAATTTCCCTTTCTCTTCTTTGTTTGCAAAGCTCCTGGGGTTCAGCTTTGGTTTTGGCCCCAATTCTGCATGTAGGTAACCTTCAGGCATCTGTTCCTGCCCAGACACGACGGAGTTAAAGCAGTGGCTGATTAGGGGGCTCTGGCTCACTCAGGCTTGGGGGAAGGAGGGATATGGTAGTTATAATTGGAATGTGGGGCAGGCCTACAGTGGCAGAGGCCGTCATGACATTGCAACAGGCTGAGGTGCAACATGTATTCTCCCAGGGAACTTGTCCCTGGATCATGGGACCCTGGCAGTGGCGTGTTACACGGGCTCCCAGGGGGGTGTGGATAGTGACCTTTGCTTGCACACAGGATTCTTGGTGGCTGCAGCAGCAGCATTAGCATTTCATGCCCGTCTCTGGGGTCCGAGCTAATAGCTGCAGCTCGTGCCTGTCTCTGGAGCTCATTTCAGTGGTGTTCTGCCTTTTGTGGACAGACAGGGAAGGAATCCCCTCTCCTCACATACCCCAAAACAATGGGTCACTTGTCTCTTAGGAAGGTCCAGACTTTTTCCTGGAGTCCCTCCCAGCTAGCTGTGGCACACTCGCCCCTTTCAGGCCATGTACACACAGCCAACCCCAGTCTTCTCCCTGGGATCTTTCCTTCAAAGCCCAAGCCTCAGCTCCCAGCCCTCACCTGCCCCACTGGGGGAGCAGACAAGCCTCTCAGGCTGGTGAGTTCTGGTCAGCACCAATCCTCTGTGTGGGACTCTCTCTGCTTTGCCCTCTGCACCCCTGTTGCTGTGCTCTCCTCCATGGCTCCAAAGCTTCCCCCCCATCCACCCCCTGACTCTGCCAGTGAAGGGGCTTCCTAGTATGTGGAAGCTTTTCCTCCTTCACAGCGCCCTCCCAGTGGTGCAGGTCCTGTCCCTATTCTTTTGTCTCTGTTTTTTCTTTTGACCTACCCTTGTACATGGGGATTTCCTTGCTTTGGGGGAAGTCTGAGGTCTTCTGCCAGCATTCAGTAGGTGTTCTGTAGGAGTTGTTCCACATGTAGATGTATTTTTGATGTATTTGTGGGGAGGAAGGTGATCTCCTTGTCTTACTCCTCACCATTTTGAAGGTTCCCCTCTTTCAGCATTTTAAATATGTCATCCCACTGCCTTTGGGCCTTCATAGTTTCTGATGATAAACCAGTTGTTAATCGTTTTGAAAATTCCTTATAGGTGAATTGCTTCTCTCTTGCTGTTTTTAAAATTCTTTTAAATTAACTTTTGGCAACTTGAACCTTGAACAACAGAGATTTGAACTTCACGGGTCCAGTTATATGTGTTTTGGGTTTTTTTCAATAGTAAATACTACAGTAACACACAATTCGTGGTTGGTTGAATCTGTGGATGCAAAACTGTAGATATGGAGGAATTGTGTATACAATGGGCCAACAATAAGTTATATGCAGATTTTTGGGCAGAGGTTCTGCACCCCTAGTCCCCACATTTTTCAAGGGTCAACTGTACTGTGTCTTGGTGTGGATCTTTTAAAATTTATTTTATTTGGAATTCGCTGGGCTTGTCAGAAGTGAAGATTTGTTTCTTTCATCAAATTTGGAAAAGTTTCCACCTTTATTTCTTCAAATATTCTTTCCTCTAGTTTTTCTCTTTTCCCTTTCTGAAATTCCACGATGCATATATTGGTCCTCTTGAGGGTGGCCCACAGGTCCCTTAGGCTTTGCTCACTTTTCCTCATTCTTTTTCTTCTTACTCCCCAGATTGGTTAAGTTCAATTTTCCTATCTTTAAATTTACTAATTCTTTTTCCTGACTACTAAAATTTTATGTTAAACTGAGTTAGTGATTTTTTCATTCAGTGATTGTACTCTTCAACTCCAGACTTTCTTTTTATTTTATTTTTTATAATTTCTATATATTTTTTGATATTCTTATTTAGTTTATATATAGTTTTTTTGGTTTTCTTTTATTTTTTCTACATCTTTATTGGAGTATAATTGCTTTATAAGGTTAAGATGGTTTTCTTTTGTTCTTTTTCCATGGTTTCTGTTAGCTCTTTGAGCATATTTTGGGCATTTGCATCAATGTATTTATCTAATAAGTCCAATGCCTGTTCTTCCTCAGGGAGAGTTTCTATTAATTCATTGCTTTCCTTTGAATGGGCCATAATTTCTTTTTTTTTTAATATTTTAATTTTATTGGAGTATAGTTGATTACAATGTTGTGTTAGTTTCAGGTGTACAGAAAAGTGATTCAGTTATACATATACATGTATTCATTCTTTTTTTAACATCTTTATTGGAGTATAATTGTTTACATTGTTGTGCTAGTTTCTGCTGTATAACAAAGTGATCGGCTGTACGTATACTTGCATCTCCATGTCCATTCCCTCTTGCATCTCCCTCCCACCCTCCCTAGCCTACCCTCTAGGTGGTCACAAAGCACTGAGCTGATCTCCCTGTGCTATACATCTGCTTCCCATTAGCTATCTATTTTACATTTGAAAGTGTGTATATGTCAATGCCACTCTCGCACTTTGTCCCAGCTTACCTTTCCCCCACCCTGTATCCTTAAGTCCATTCTATACATTTGTGTCGTTATTCCTGTCCTGTCCCTAGGTCCTTCAGAACCATTTTCTTTTTTACATTCCATATATATGTGTTAGCATACGGTATTTGTTTTTCTCTTTCTGACTTACTTCATTCTGTATGACAGATTCTATGTCCATCCACCTTACTACAAGTAATTCCATTTCATTTCTTTTTATGGCTGAGTAATATTCCATTGTACATATGTGCCATATCTTCTTTATCCATTCATCTGTCTATGGACTCTTAGGTTGCTTCCATGTCCTGGCTATTGTAAATAGTACAGAAATGAATATTGTGGTACATGACTCTTTCTGAATTATGGTTTTCTCAGGGTATATGTCCAGTAGTGGGATTGCTGAGCCATATGGTAGTTTATTTTTAGTTTTCTAAGGAATCTCCATAGTGATCTCCGTAGTGGTTGTATCAATTTACATTCCCACCCATAGTGCAAGAGGATTCCCTTTTCTCCAGCATTTATTGTTTATAGATTTTTTGATGATGGCCACTCTGACCAGTGTGAGGTTATACCGCATTGTAGTTTTGTTTTGCATTTCTCTAATGATTAGTGATGTTGAGCATCCTTTCATGTGTTTGTTGGCAATCTGTATCTCTTCTTTGGAGAAATGTCTCTTTAGGTCTTCTGCCCATTTTGGTTTGGGTTATTTGATTTTTTCATATTGAGATGCATGAGCTGCTTGTATATTTCAGAAATTAATCTTTTGTCAGTTGCTTCATTTGCAAATATTTTCTCCCATTCTGAGGTTTGTCTTTTCATCTTTTTTATGGTTTCCTTTGCTTTGCAAAAGCTTTTAAGTTTCATTAGGTCCCATTTGTTTATTTTTATTTCCATTTCTCTAGGAGGTGAGTCAAAAAGGACCTTGCTGTTATTTATGTCATAGAGTGTTCTGCCTATGTTTTCCTCTAAAAGTTTTATAGTGTCTGGCTTTACATTTAGGTCTTAATCCATTTTGAGTTTACTTTTGTATATGGAGTTAGGGAGTGTTCTAATTTCATTCGTTTCATGTAGCTGTCCAGTTTTCCTAGTACCACTTATTGAAGAAGCTGTCCTTTCTCCATTGTATATCCTTGCCTCCTTTGTTGTAGATTTATTGACCATAGATGCTTGGGTTTATTTTGAGGTTTTCTATTTTATTCCATTAATTTATATGTCTTTGTACTAATATCATGCTGCTTTGATTACTGTAGCTTTTTATTATAGTCTGAAATCTGGGAGAGTTATACTTCCAGCTTTGTTCATTTTTTCTCGAGGTCGCTTTTGTACTTTGGTTCTTTTGTTGTTCCATATAAATTTTAGGATTAGTTGTTCCTGTTCTGTGAAAAATGTCATGGGTATTTTGGTAAGGATTGCAGTAAATCTGTAGTTTGTTTGTGTAGTATGGCCATTTTAGCAATATTAATTTTTCCAATCCAACAGCATGGGATATCTTTCCATTACCTTCAATCATTTTCAATTTCTTTTACCCATGTTTCATAGTTTTCAGAGTCTTGATCTTTTACCTCATTTCTTAACTTTATTTCTAGGTATTTTTTTAATTAATTTATTTATTTATTTGGTGTGGTTTTTAAAAAAAATTTTTTTAACTTTTTTTTTTTTGGCTGCATTGGGTCTTTGTTGCTCTGCATGGGCTTTCTCTAGTTGTGACAAGTGGGGGCTACTTTTCATTGTGGTGTGCTGGTTTTCTCATTGTGGTGGCTTCTCTTGTTGTGGAGCATGGGGTTTAGGTTTATGGGCTTCAGTAGTTGCAGCATGTATGCTCAGTAGTTGTGGCACGCAGGCCCTAGAGTGCACAGACTTCAGTATTTGCAGTGCGTGGGCTCAGTAGTTGTGGCTCATGGGCTCTAGAGCACAGGCTCAGTAGTTGTGGTGCACGGACTTAGTTGTTCCATGGCATGTGGGATTTTCCCAGACCAGAGATCAAACCCATGCCCCCTGCACTGGCAGGTGGATTCTTAACCACTGCGCCACCAGGGAAGTCCCTGACATGATTTTAAATGAGATTTAAAAAAAAAATTTTTTTCTGATATTTCCTTATTAGTGAATAGATAAGTAACAGATTTCTGTATATTAATCTTGTATTCTGCAACCTTGCCTAATTCATTTATTACTTCTAATAGTTTTTGGGTGGATACTTTAGGGTTCTCTATATAGAGTTTCATGTTGTCTGAAAGTAGTGACAGTTTTATCTCCTCCCTTCCAATTTGAATACATTCTATTTCTTTTTCTTGTCTGATTGCTGTGGCTATGAAATCCTACAATATAGAAGCAGTGAAAGTGGGATCCTTGTCTTGTTTCTGAATTTAGCAGGAAGGTTTTCAGCTTTCCACTGTTGAGTATTATTATGGCAGTTGGTTTGTTGTAAATGATCTTCATCATGTTGAGATATGTTCCCTCTATACCCATTTGATGAGAGATTTTATTATGAATGAATGGATGTTGAATTATGTCCAATGCTTTTTCTGCATCTATTGACATGATCATGTGATTTTTATTCTTTCTTTTGTTAATGCAGTATATTACTTCGCTTGATTTGCAAATGTTGAACCATCCTTGTGAACATGCAATAATTCTAACTTGATTATGTGTATGATCCTTTTTAGATTTTGTTGGATTTATTTTACTTATATTGTATGTAGGATTTTTACATGTATATTCATCATATATATTGGCCTGTAATATTCTTTTATTGTAAGTCTGTCTGGATTTCGTATCAGAGTAAGGTTTTTTATTTTTTATTTATTTTTTTGAATTTTATTTAATTTATTTTTTATATAGCAGGTTCTTATTATCTATTTTATACATATTAGTGTATATATGTCAATCCCAATCTCCCAATTCATCTCACCACCACCAACCCCACCACCACCTTCTGCTGTTGGCCCACAGTTGAATCTTTTCTCCTGTTGTGGCTGCCTCAAATCTAGTGCTGGGAAGTGTGGAGTGAGCAGGACTGGGACATTCTCTCAGCTTGGACTGGGGAGTGTGGTAATTCAGCAGCCACTAAGGCAGACCTCTCTCTTCCCTGTCTGGGAGAAAGCCAGCACCCATGCACTTCTGATGAGTGGAGTCTAGGCTTCTCCAGCCTTTGTATCTGTCCCAGCAGTTCTCTGAGCAGCCATGGGGTTTTGTCTCCTATGTGTAAGACCCCAGAACTGAGATGCCCAGTCTGTGGCTTGACCTGCTCACTCCCAAGGGCAAGTGTCCACCTTTGTGATCTCACTTTTCTCTTAATCTTCTCCCAGGAGCACAGCTCCTGACTCATTACTTTTCTTCCTGTCCTAGCTGATTATCTGTGTATCTTTCTCATAGTCTTGTTCTTATAGGAGTCCTTCTACTAGTTTCCAGTTAGCTTTCCATGAGAGTTTTTCCTCATGTAGAAGTATTTCTGACGTGTTTGCACTGGGAGGGTGAGCTCCCATTCTTTTACTCTGCAATCTTGATCTCCCCCTCCCTAAATTATGGTATTCAGCAGCACAGCAGCTACGTATACAGAGGTCTCTTTCCAGTAAGAATTTTTATTTTAGTTCTTAAAAAATAAGGTAGTGCAAATAGAGAAATGTTGATTATTCCATATTTTATATTAAAAAATAGAGCTGACAATTTACTTATGATAAGGTATTTTTTCATATACTTGGACATTTGAGATAATTCTGTGGTTTTTCTCTTCATATCTTTTGTCCAGTTTTAGTTAAATGATTAGTTATTTTTTCATGATTTTTAGTACTACCTTCTTATTCTTTGTTCTAATATTTTGTTGGTTGTATATGTTGCAATTTTTTTTTACTAACACATTGATTGAGATATATTCATATTACAGAGACTTAACTCATTTAAAGATTGCAATTCAATGACTTTCAGTATATTCACAAATATGTATAATTATCCTCACAGTCAATTTTAGAACATTCTGGTCCCCTTGCGTTCTGTATGAATTTTAGAATTGTCAAGTTTTATAAAGAAGCCATCTTGGATTCTGATAGGGAATGAATTGAAAAATAGATCCATTTGGGGAACACTGATATCTTAACAATATTAGGTCTTGTAATCCATTAATGTGGCATGTTTTTCCATTTATTGAAGATATTCTCTAATTTCTTTCAAAATGTTTTTTAGTTTTTAGAGTATAAGTTTACAGTTCTTTGTTAAGTTTATTCTTAGTATTTTAAATTATTTTTGGTGCTATTATAATTGTCATAAGCTCCTACATCAAGTTTTACAGTTATGTCCATTAAGACCATTAGATAATGCACCTTCCTGCATTCACTGGCCCATTAAAACTGTCCCTCCACCTTCTATGTATTTCTTGATCTCTCTATTCATCACATCAGCCCTTTAAAATCCCTGAATTCTCTTCATATTCCCTACCTCAATATTTGTCCTAGCTCTTAGGACATTATCTCCCTATGTACTTCAGTAAGAAAAAAAAAAAATCAAAAGGAAATTATTCAATTTTTTTCTATCCCCAAGATATATTTTTGTTGTTGTTGTTATTTATTTTTGGCTGTGTTGGGTCTTCATTTCTGTGCAAGGGCTTTCTCTAGTTGCGGGGAGTGGGGGCCACTCTTCATCGTGGTGCGCGGGCCTCTCACTGTCACAGCCTCTCTTGTTGCGGAGCACAAGCTCCAGACACGCAGGCTCAGTAGTCGTGGCTCACGGGCCCAGTTGCTCCACGGCATGTGGGACCTTCCCAGACCAGGGCTCAAACCCGTGTCCCCTGCATTGGCAGGCGGATTCTCAACCACTGCGCCACCAGGGAAGCCCCCCAAGATATATATTTTTTAAACATTTTAATATTTATTTATTTATTTATTTATTTATTTATTTATTTATTTAGGCTGCACTGGGTCTTAGTTGCAGCATGTGGGAACTTTAGTTACGGTATGTGGACCCCAATTCTGTTGTCTCATCTGATGTGTGGAAAAAGGATGAGTCATCCTTTCTGAGCCCTGCACAAATTTCATATTTGTGAGCAAAATAAAAAGTACCATTTTAAT
This sequence comes from Balaenoptera acutorostrata, assembly GCF_949987535.1. Classification (NCBI taxonomy): domain Eukaryota; kingdom Metazoa; phylum Chordata; class Mammalia; order Artiodactyla; family Balaenopteridae; genus Balaenoptera; species Balaenoptera acutorostrata. The sequence goes on from NC_080065.1 coordinate 170,020,519, forward strand.
TCACCAACTTTTGGTAATTTGTTTATAGTAATATATTTTGTACCAGAAGTGAGATGATGCTGAAAGAAGACTAAAATACCTGTCATTGGCTATTGGATTGAATGGTGGACAGAAGCTATAAGAGCCTCTTAGAGGAAACTGTTGTTTAAACTTAAAAAAAAAATATCTTGAGAAAGTACTAAAGCCAACACAAAGGGACTGAAGGAATTTTTTAGTTAGAGTCTAAAGAAAAACAAGGAGAATATTATTTTAAGTGGGATGAAAGTGGACTCATCATGTAGTGATGAACTAAACTTTGTATTTGGTAACATGAAAAATAGGAACTACACTTAATAAACTGGATGATCATGCTGAAGGGGTTTTCAGGAAAAATATTAAGAGTGCCAACTGACTTCTTGCTACGTGTGAAAAATGCAAGTTGAGAGCGAATTTTAAAATAACCTATTAAGTATAAAGGAGTTGAGCTTTGCTAGATTCAAAATAAGTTTTCCACCTCTCCAAATGACAAAGAATTCTCAACTTAAAAAAGGGCCTCAAAACAGAAAACAAATGCATGGTTGAACTGGAATATAGAAACTGCTGTATAAACAAAGGCCTTCTAAAGAGTTTAATGTTATGTCTTGCAGATTTTCTCTATAGTTGAATTTCTATAAATCTTAATGACAGCTTTTTCTATAGCAGCTTCACAGGAAACCCAAGGTAAAGCATTTATTCTGAACAGATTTTTTATTGTGACCTTGACATAATAGAGTTAATCCCAATAACATTAGTGAAAAATTAACTAATATTTTAAGAGAACTGTTAGAGTGAAATTGTTCCCACATTGGACCAAAAAGAACAGTCACAGCATTAATGAAAAGAAATCTTTGGTTGGTTGCTAAGATGGCAGAGTAGGAATACCCTGAACTCACCTCCTTCCATGAGCACACCAAAGTTACAACTATTTACAGATCAAATATTGATGAGAAAGACCAGAAGACTAACAGAAAAGAACTCCTACAATGAAAGATATAAAGAAGGAGACACAACAAGATGGGTAGGAAGGGTGGAGATACAGTATAGACAGCATCTATACCTCCATATAGGTGACCCACAAATGGGAGAATAATTACAATTGTAGAGGTTCTCCCCAACAAGTTAGGGGTCCAAGACCCACATTGAACTCCCCAGACGAGGCTTTGAGACCAGTGGGGCTTGCTTTTGGAAGAACCAGAGGACTGTGGGAAATAGAGATGCCACTCTTAAAGGGCTCACATAGAATCTCACATTCTCTGGAATACAGGAAAGAGGCAGTAATTTGAAAGAAGCCTGGGTCAGACCCAGCTGCTGATCTTGGATATCCTCCCAAAGAGGCAGGAGGCAGCTGGAACTCACCCTGGGGACAAAGACACTGGTGGCAGCCTTTTTTGGGGAGCATGTTCTACCATGTGGATGGTGGTGCTGGCAAATGTCATTTTGTAATCCTCCCTCTAGTTTATTGGCAATGAAAACTGGCCATTCCCACCAGCCTGTTGGCACTGGTACTGGGATGCTTCATGCCAAGTAAGTATCTTGGTGGAGATACAGCCCTAACCACCAGCAGTCCTGCCTCCTTAATACTCCCTGAGCTCACAAGCACCATGGGACATGGACCTGTCCAGCAGATGGCTCAAGACATGGCCCCACACACCAGTGCACCAGAATTACTCCTGAGTGACTCAGGGCCATGTAGACAGAGAATCTGGGATATGGCTCCACCCCCCAGTGGACCAGCATTAGCCTGGGGAGCAGCATCATCCTACAGAGATCAGGCATCAGCTCCAGGAATAACTGGGCCCCACCCAAGAGTGGGCCAACATACAAACTCCAGGACTTCAGAGAGGTCTCCAGAGACCTCAGGACTGGCTCCACAGACCAGTGAGCTGACAGTAGCCCCAGGAACCCCTGGGCCTCAGCCCTGCCACAAGCAGCCTGACACCAGCTCTGGAATGACCAAGGCCTCAGCTCTACCCACCTGAGGCAACACCAGCTCTGAGACGCATTGGACCCCTCAGCCAGCTTCCCTGGGATCCAGCTCTACTCACCAGTGGACCAGCACAAGCTTTGGAATTCCCTGGACCCTGCAGCCAGCCATGTCTAGGATCTGCCCCACCCACCAGCAGGTTGACACTAGATCTAAGAGCCACGGCCAAACAGCCACCCAAAACAAAACCTGGCTCCATGCACAGGTGGGCCAGCATTGGTCCTGGGACGTCCTGGAGCACTAAAGCCAACTGCCTTGTGACCTAGCCTCACCTATCAGCCAACAAGCTCCATACAAGGCAGGGTATGGCAACTAAAAGGACCAGGGGCCAGCCACACCTTCAAGACTACCCACAATATCCAGTAGTATTTAGATGGACCCATGTAGCCCACATAGGGGAAACCCCTCTAGCAGATAGCTCTGGTGCCCAGAGAGCAGTACACTGTTGGGAGGCATAGGATGCCTCCTACAGAAGGCTGCTTGGCCAAGATTGGGAAACATATACAACCTACCAAATAAATAAAAATACAGATAATGAATTAGGCAAAATTAGGTGACCAATGTTTCAAAGGAACAAGATAAAACCCCATGAAGAACTAAGTGAGTTGGAGATAAGCAATCTACCTGATAAAGAATTTAAGGTAATGATTGTAAACATGCTCAAGGAACTATGGAGAAGAATAATGAACAGTGAGAACTTTAACAAAGAGTTAGGAAATATAAGAAAGAACCAAACAGAGCTGAAGAATACAATAATGGAAATTAAAATGAATACACTAGAAGGAATTAACAGTAGTCTAATACAGAGGAATGGATTATCGAGCTGGAAGACATAGTAGTGGAAATCACAAAAGCTGAATAGGAAAAAAAGAATAAAAAGAAATGAGGACAGTTTAAGAGATCTCAGAGACAACATTAAGCACGATAATACTCACATTACAGTGGTCTCAGAAGGAAAGGAGAGAGAAAGGGGCAAAGAACATATTTGAAGTGATAATGCCTAAAAATTTCCCTTATCTGGGAAAGGAAATAGACATCCAGGTCCAGGAAGCACAGAGAATCCCAAACAAGATCAACCCAAAGAGGGTGACACATAGACACATTGTAACTAAAATGACAAAAATTAAAGATGAAGAGAGAATATTAAAAATAACAAGGGAAAAGCAATGAGTCACATACAAGGGAACTCCTATAAGGCTATCAGATAACTTACAGCAGAAACTCTGCAGACCAGAAGGGAGTGACATGATATATTTAAAGTAATGGAAGCGAAAAACTTAAAACCAAGAATGCTCTACCCAGCGAGGCTTTTATTCAGACTTGAAGGAAATATCAAAAGGTTTAAAGAAAAGCAAAAGCTAAAGGAGTTTAACACCACTAAAACCAGCTTTCAAAGAAATATTAAAGGAATTTCTTTAAGTGAAAAAGAAAAGGATACAACTAGAAACATGAAAATTATAAAAGGAAAAAGCTCATTGATAAAGGCCAATATACAATAAAGGTAGTAAATCAACAACATATAAAACTAATAGGAAGGTTAAAAGACAAAAGTAGTAAAATCATCTATATCCACAATAAGTAATTGACAGATACACAAAACAAAAAAAAAATGTAAAATATGGTGTCAAAAAAATCGAACATGGGGGGAGGGGAGTGAAATTGCAGGGTTGTTTAAAATGCACTTAAACTTAGATCAGCAACTTTAAACAATCATGTATTTATATAGATTGCTGTATATAAACCTCTGGGTAAAATAAACCAAAATTTTATAATAGATACACACACATCCAGAACAGAAAGGAATCCAAACATAACATTAAAGAGAGTCATCAAATCACAAGGGAAGAGAACAAAAGAAGAAGAAGGGAACAAAAAAGTACTACAAAAACAGCCCCCAAACAATTAACAAAATGACAATGAGTACATACCAATCAATGATTATGTAAATGTAAGTGGAATAATTGCTCCAATCTAAAGACATACAGTGGCTAAATGAATACAAATACAAGATCCACATATATGCTGCCTTTGAGAGAGTCACTTCATATGTAAAGATACACACAAACTGAAAGTATCCCTTGCAATGGAAATGAAAAAAAAGCAGGGGTAGCAGTACTTATATAAGATAAAATCGACTTTAAAACAAAGACTGTAACAAGAAGAACATTCATAATAATCAAGGGATCAATCCAAGAAGAAGATATAACAATTGTAAATATACATGCACCTCAAATAGGACCACCTAAAAAACAAAAAAGAAAAAGAAAAAGAAAATTGAAACACATAAAGAGAGAAATTGACAGTAGCACAATAATGGTAGGAGACTTAACAATAAATTTACATCAATGGAAAGATCATCCAGAAAGAAAATCAAGAAGGAAACACTGGTCTTAATTGACACATTAGCCTAATTGGACTTAATATATATATTTATATATATAAAACATTTCATACAAAAGCAGCACAATGCACATTCTTTTCAATTTCACATGGAACATTCTCCAGGATAGATCACATACTAGGGCACAAAACAAGTCCCAGTAAATTTAAGAAAATCGAACTAATATTAACCATCTTTTCCCACCGCAAGGCTATGAGACTAGAAATCAACTACAAGAGAAAAACTGCAAAGAGCACAAACATGTAGAGGCTAAACAATATGCTACTAAACAACCAATGAGTCACTGAAGATATCAAAGAAGAAATTTTTTAAAATACCTGGAGACAAATGAAGATGAAACACCCAATGACCCAAAATCTATAGGATGCAGGAAAAACAGTTCTAAATGGGAATTGTATAGCAATACAAATCTACCTCAGGAAAAAAGGAAAAATCTAAAATAAACAACCTATCCTTACACCTAAAAGAACCAGAAAAAGAAGAACAAACAAAGCCCAAAGTTAGTAGAAGAAAATAAATCATACAGATCAGAGTAGAAATAAATGAAATAGAGAATAAAAATAGAATAGATCAATAAAATTAAGAGGTGGTTGTTTGAAAAGATAAATAAAATTGATAAACCTTTATTCAGACTCATCAAGAAAAAAAAGAGAGGGCCTAAATCAATAAAATAAGAAATGAAAAAGAAGTTACAACTTATACTACAAAAATACAAAGGATCATAAGAGATTACTACAGACAATTATATCCAATAAAATGGACAACCTAGAACATGTGGACACATTTCTAGAAATGTACAATCTCCCAAGACTGAACCAGGAAGAAATAGAAAATATGAGAAGATCAATTACCAGCAACAAAATTGAATAAGTAATAATAATTTTAAAAAACCCTCCCGGGCTTCCCTGGTGGCGCAGTGGTTGAGAATCTGCCTGCCAATGCAGGAGACACGGGTTCGAGCCCTGGTCTGGGAAGATCCCACATGCCACGGAGCAAATGGGCCCGTGAGCCACAATTACTGAGCCTGCGCATCTGGAGCCTGTGCTCCGCAACAAGAGAGGTCACGATAGTGGGGGGCCCGTGCACCGCGATGAAGAGTGGCCCCCGCTTGCCACAACTAGAGAAAGCCCTCACACAGAAACGAAGATCCAACACAGCCATTAATAAATAAATAAAGCACACCTAGTATAGTGTAATTTAAAAAAAAAAAAAAACCCTCCCAACAAACAAAATTCCAAGACCAGATGGCTTCACAGGAAATTCTACCAAACATTTAGAGAAGAGTTAACATCTATTCTTTTTAAACTATTCCAAAAATTTTCAAAGGAAGGAACATTTCCAAATGTACCAAACATAATCCTGAAACCAAAATCAGACAAAGATAACCCACCCCCCACAAAGAATTACAAGCTAATATCACTGATGAACATGGAAGCAAACATTATTAATAAAATATTAGCAATCTGAATACAACAATGCATTAAAAGGATCATACACCATGATCAAATGGGATCCTGGGGATGCAAGGATTGTTCAGTATCTGCAAATCAATCAATGCAATACACCATATTAACAAATTGAATAAATATCATATCATCTCAATAGATGCAGAAAAAGCTTTTGGCAAAATTCAACATCAATTTTTTATAAAAACTCTCCACAATGTGGCTACAGAGGGAACATACCTCAACAACATAAAGGCCTAATATGATAAGCCCAGACTAACATAATATTCAAAGGTAAAAATTTTGAAAGCATTTTATCTAAGATCAGGAAAAAACAGACTTTGGAAACCAAATCACAGGTGAGCTAAATATTGGAGTAAGAAAATAAGAACTTAAATTTCTGGTTATACATAATTTCAAGAAAATGGAGAAATGGATAGGAAAATAAAATAAAATAAAACAAAGGAAAATTTTACCAGAGAATGAAATTCTATGAGAAAGAATTTAATGGATATTCTAAAAATGTAAACATTACAAGAAACTTAGTTCTTTGGATGTTTTAAAGGAAATATGTAAATTTCCAGAAAGCATTTTGTACAGATTTGAGATAATCAGTTGTGTTTATGTTTATTAGGACTTAATGTAAAACAATATGAATATCATGTCTTTCTAACTTGAAATTCTAGATACTAAATCAATATTCTTCATAATTATTTATAAGTATAATGTACATTACCTCAAAACAGTTTAAACTACTTACACAGTTAAACCCACTTCATTTTGTCCACGTAATATGGGATATGATTACTTGTCATCAAATACGTCACTGTAACAACATATAAGCATCCTGAGCTATGATGTACATGAATCTAGGGAAGTGATGAGTGTTGTAGAATAAAGAAAGGAATGGGATAAGCAGGTCTTATTTGCTTTCCAATTCTATCTGTTATACATTTTTTGAAAAATAGTGTCATAGCAAGATGTTAAGATTTGATAAACTGATTTTAAGTTTATATATGATTTTTATTAAAATAAAAAATTTATATTAAAATAAAATTCTATATAATTTTAAATTATTAAAGTGATAAGTTTTTTCAAGAGGGCATGATTGTGATGATGGCATTGATGATGTCAATAATAGTAAGAAAATTGAACAGTGACCTATAGAGATGAATTATAATTTTATAAATTTTATAAATTTAAATTTTAGAATTTTATTATTGCTTGTTTTACTTGAAAGAAGACCACATAATCATAAAACTTGATTTAATTGTAATTATTTTAAACTATAGTCTCAGAAGCCACATGAATAGGATTATAAATTATAAAATTGAGCTATTTCATTAGCTTGAAAAATAGCAATGTTAATGCAACAATGAAGAAGGAAAAATGGTGAAAATTAGTAAGAAAAAAATTTTAAAAATAAATTCTTATCTAATCCATTAAAAATTTCCTGAATTCACCTCATTGTTTCTATTCACATAAGGCTATTTATAATTTTAAATTTAGAAGTGTATAAATTATATGTAATAAAATATAAAAATTATATATGAGTACAAGTAGGAGATTGGAGAAGAGTTATATAGGAATATTTCATGGAATAAGTAATATTTGATATTTTCAACAGTGGAGATTCAGTCAAGGCTGTTAAGAATGACTAGATGAATGAAAGAAAACACAGAAATAATGATTTTAAACATAAGAAACATCAACCAAGGTGTTAGTTATAGGTTGACAATCAGTTTTGGACTATGTGACCCAATACACTGAAGCTGCTCCAGAGGATGGAGATTATTTATCTTTGCACAAATGTTATTGTCAAAACCCATGTAATTTCCCCAAAAGCTAAAGACAATAACACATTAAGGTTGTAGTCAATTGAAGTCAACACTATGGAACTAAGAACAACTTCATCTCAACAGACAAATGTCAATATGCCTGTGTCCTGATACCATCCTGCTCCTTTATACTGTTACATTTCCAGTATGACAATCCAGTTACCATGACTACTTTTAATATTGAGGATGGTATATTTCTGACAGTGACATTGTAGAATATGGAATTTCCTCAATTGTAACACCTTCCCATGCACTTCCTCAGAGCCCCCACCACTTCTTTGTTCCTCAGGCTGTAGATGAGTGGGTTGAGCATGGGGGTCACTATGGTGCCTAGAACAGCTCCAATCTGGTCTTGCTCAGGTGTGTGGGATGAGGTGGGTGTCATGTAGATGAAGATGGCCTGACCAAAGTAAAGACTCACCACTGTCAGGTGGGAGGAGCAGGTGGCCAGGGCTTTGTTCCTTCCCTTGCTAGAGTTCATCCTGAGAACAGTGAGGAAGATGAGAGTGTAGGAGGTCAGGATGAAGATAAATGGGACCAGGAGAAATACAATGGTTGACACAAATTTCACCATCTCATAGGCTGATATGTCAATACAGGACATTCTCAGGATAGCAGGCATCTCACAAAAGTAATGATTAATCTCCCTGGAACCACAGATAGGGAAATTCATTGGATAGATGGTGTGCACAAGGGCTGCAAGGACTCCCCCAATCCAAGCTGCAGCAGCCATCTGGAGACAGACCTTGGGGTTCATGAGGACTGTGTATCGCAGGGGGTTACATACAGCCACATAACGGTCATAAGCCATGAGAGTCAGCAAGATGCACTCAGCAAGGCCAAGGGTGAGGAAAAAGAAGAGCTGCGTAACACATGCAAAATAGGAAATGTTCTTCTTCCCAGTGAAATAATTGGTGACCATTTTGGGGACTGTGCTGGAGATGTAAGCCAGGTCAATGAGGGAGAGCTGACTGAGCAGGAAGTACATAGGGGTGTGGAGATGGGAGTCCAGCCAGATGAGTAGGATTAATATGGAGTTTCCAGCAAAGGCAACAGTGTAGATAAGGAGGACAATGAGAATGAGGAGGTAGGGATGTCTGAACCAGGGAAAGAGCCCCAGGAGGATAAAGTCAGTTGAGGTTTCGTTCTTCTGTTCCATGTTTTCATTCAAATGCTTTGTTCAAACTGAAAACTTGCAGAAGCAAAATAATATAAGAGGATGTGGTGCTTTGCTAAAATAATTTAATCTCTTGGTCAGGACCTTCTTCTCCATACACGTATGGCCAGGACTCTAAAACAGTACATTCTCATAAAAGAGAAATTGAAAAAAATATTTCATCAAATTAAATCACCTCTACCTAGAAATTAGAAATGTCATACCTGAAAGTTGGTTTCCTTTGGGTAAATGAATATTTATTCCCTTTGACTTATGATAATCACTGACTTAAGCATTATTTCACCCATGTTTGAATTTCTTAATGTACTTCAGGATGCTGACATTCTTATTTCTTGCATATTGTTTTTCTAAGTTTCTTATTCTATCTACCTCCACCCCAGAGGATCTCTTGAACTTCTCTTGGGGTCTTCTCAGAGCTTTAATCAAGAAATTTTAATTGTCAGCTGAATGAGAAAAACTGTTCACTCTATTTTATGTACTAATCTCTGTAATTCTGATTTTATTCAGTTTTCTCTTTTTATTCCTACTTCTTAGTTTTCAACTGCATATTTGTACTTGAATAATTTCCTTATTCAATTAACAACTTAAAGACAGCAGTAATACCCTTTTGTCTGTTAATCTTTCAGTTATTGTTCATTGACCATAGAATAAAAACTCCTTCAAAATAATTTTAACATGCTGACTAAAGTCCTGCAAATGAATTTTAAAATCCTGTGTTTGTAAGAGTGGTGTTTTTCAGCTGATGACAGATGAATACATATATGCTCATTTATCTGATGAAAAATATCTCATAAATATTCCCTATGCCTTCTTTTATTTAAAGTAAAGAAAAAGAAACATTGTACAATGTCTGACTCTCAATGGAAAGAGAGCAAAGTTCTCAGTGTCACACTTCCAAGGAAGGGTCGCTATAAGCTGTGGCAGAACTTAGCCTTGGGGAATTATGTTTCCTTAAGTTACCAGAGACCCTGGGAACCTCTGGGTTCCTGGATTGCTTTTCTGGGGTGCCTTTCTTCAAGATTTTTCTCTGTCTTCCTACCTTTTTTGACATAAATACTTCCCCTAACATGGATATTCATTCTCTGTGGTGTGAAATGATGGGAGAATATCTTTGAAAATTATGTTTTATGGTCTCCAACTATCACATGTAAAATATGATATTTTGTCTACATATTTAACACACAGGGATTATTACTACAAGGAATTGTAGGCTGAGAATGGGAAATAGACATAAACACTGCAAAATTAATTTGCTCTAGGAATGATAAAGGATTGAACGCTGTGCCTGGTATCTAACTGATGACTGGTTTTTGAAATCTCTGTGCTTATAGACAAACCCCTTTCAAATGTGAATTAATCATTTCACAGATTAGCAAATTAGGCCAATAGATGTTATATATTGTATCTTGAAAATATTATGTTTTATATCTATCACATAATATTATATTTTCTTGGATTTAGGAATATACAGTAAAAGTGATTCCTGTGATGTCTTTAGTAAGATCTTGGTTCTAGCAATATCTTTGCAAGCCTGGAAATCAATGAATAGCTCTAGGATTCAGTTATTTCATATATAAATGAGATATTGACCTACTTGATTTATAAGCATTGTTCTTACCTTCTTAAAAATTACATTAGTCAGTAAGTATTGATAAAACCATTGGACACATATATTATTATATTGAAATAAAGATTCAACAACAAACTATGCATTAGCCAAATACAGACTCAGTCTTGACTAAATAATGCACAAGGAGTATGTTATAAAAATTCTTGCAAAATATGTTTTTGTCAAAATATGTATGTTTTTGCCTTCAAATGGTCAATATGAATGATGACAATTTACTCAAGAAATGCAAAAAAAGAAGGTTTAATTCTGATATTTTAGCTAAAAATAGTGGCATTCTTTTAGTTTCTTCTTGGGAAAGTCAAATTTCCTGCCAAATACTCAAGAGACCTAACTTTCTCCACTGTATAAAATCTGAAACTGAGTGATTAACAATCAAAGAAGCACTCTTAAAAACATTTTTTTGTAAATGGTGAAAGATAGACCCTATCAGAAGAGTGTGTACAGATTGCTCCCATCCATAACTCACCCTATTCTTTTAAATGTCTTTAAACTCTTCTTCTGGAAAACAGTGTCCAAAAAAGGGGGCATGGTCTTTGTCATGCAAGATCCAAGTAGTGCTCCTCCCAGCCTAGGGGGCAGTAATTCCTAAAGATGTGCTGTTGAATGACACGATTGTCTCCTCCAATGAGAGTGTAGTGGAGGAAATACTAACAATAGTGACAATTATAGCAATAGTAGTTAATGCTTACAGAGAACTTACTAAACATCAGAGTGTTTTACATGCATTAACTCATTGATTGTTCATATAGAACATATATGCAATCTTGAGGAACTGAGGCAAAGAAGAATGAGAGAAGAATGAAACAATATACTCTCAGTGTGTACCCTGTAAGGCAATGGCTGAAGAGCATGGGGACACAGGCAGTTTCCTACAGAGCCTCCCTCCATTAAGACATTATTCTACCTCTCTAGTCATTTATATATTAACCTCTAATTATAAAAGAAATGCATTCCACATACCATGACTCACTGTGAGAGGCTTCCTTTTCATATGGTCCAAACTTACCTGCTCTTGCTTTTCAAAGGTTTCTACCCTGAACATTTGGTGTGGAGACTGGATGAACAACCAGATTTAATTTCTTGTATGGAAGGCAATCGTTTTATCAATAGGCAAAAACATTCTCACTTCCCTGGCTCTAACCTCCTACTTACTGCTGCCTGGTGACCTTCTGGTAGCTGCTGCCATCCCCTTGTGCAATATGACTCTTTTGCCTTAGATTAGTAAATTCTTGTCTTGAGAAACCTGATTTCTGACATTTCAAGGTCCTTGAAAATGAATTAATTACATTTCTGCTCCACACCTTGCTTAGGTCTGAGATCAGCATGTGAGGATTCAGTATTGTAATATGAATTAAATCAAGACCTTACATAGCTTCTGGTACCACAGAACTGAGGAAACCTTTAAGGGTGTCTCATGGGAGTCTGTCCCCAGACTTCAATTAATTATAGATCTAGAATACATGTAGGGCTCTTAGAAAACTCCTATAAAATATAGAAACTCTTCAGTATTCTGTACTTTTTGTTTGCAAAATCACATAGTTGAGTTTTGATTGTCTCTATGGAAATGGAGACGTTAAAGAAATTACACGTTGAAAATGTGATAGCAAACTATTTTGGATGACTGGAAGAATGGAGAGTAAAAAACAATTTTTTAGAAAATTATATTTAAAAAAACATGAACCTGGAAGCAAAATCCTCGGTGAGAAAGACAGTAAGTGTCGAACATCTTATGGTTTTACTGATTACAGTTTTATTCTAAATTACTGTGGGTTGGATTATTAGTATATCTTATTACAATCTATTTATGCACTAGAAAGCTGAAGAAAGAAAATTGGGTAGTATCAACTCTGTTGTTTCAGTAAGGAAATAAGCAATCTCATTTATAAGCAGAAAATTCAATGAGTCAAATCATTTGTGTGTTCTAGAAACAATTATTTGGTTATTACTTTAATTGTGACTAACTATTTGAGTTTCTGGATGGAAAAAGCTCTCTCTGAGAACCATTTTGTCAAAGCACTAGTTGCTCACCATCTAGGAATACTGTGTGAGAGGACTGAGTTAGCCCTGGGATACAACATGGCTTGGTTCTACATCAGATTTTTGTTTTTAATCACCCTTCCTCTTATTTTTTTTAAATATTTTATTTTATCTATTTATTTATTTATTTTTATTTTGGCTGCATCAGGTCTTAGTTGCAGCACACTGGACCTTCGTTGTTGCATGTGGGATCTTTCATTGCTGCGCAAAGGCTCTTTGTTGTAGCACACAGATTTCTCTCTAGTTGTGGCATGCAGGCTCCAGAGCACATGGGCTCTGTAGTTTGTAGCACACAGGCTCTCTAGTTGAGGCGCACAAGCTAGTAGTTGCAGTGCGTGGGTTTAGTTGCCCCACAGCATATGGGATCTTAGTTCCCTGACCAGGGAATGAACCCTCATCTCCTGCATTGGAAGGAGGATACTTTACCAATGGACCATGTGGAACAACTCCTACAGAACATCTACTGAAGAATGGCAGAAAACCTCAGACTTCCCAAAAGGCAAGAAACTCCCCAAGTACCTGGGTAGGGCAAAAGAAAAAAGAAAAAAACAGAGACAAAAGAACAGGGATGGGACCTGCATCTCTGGGAGGGACGTGTGAAGGAGAAAACGTTTCCACATACTAGGAAGCCCTTCACTGGCAGAGTTGTGGGGTGGATGGAGGGGAAGCTTCAGAGCCACTGAGGAGAGCACAGCAACAGGGGTGCAGAGGGCAAAGTGGAGAGATTCCCGCACAGAGGATTGGTGCCGATCAGCACTCACCAGCCTGAGAGGCTTGTCTGCTCACCCACCGCGGTGGGTGGGGACTGGAAGATGAGGCTCAGGCTTCGGAGGTCAGATCCCAGGGAGATGACTGGGGTTGGCTACATGAACACAGCCTGAAGGGGGCTAGTGCAGCACAGCTAACTGGGAGGAAGTCCAGAAAAAACTCTGGAACTGCCTAAGAGTCAAGAGACCATTGGTTTGGGGGGCAGGAGGAGAGGAGATTCAGAGCACTGCCTAAACGAGCTTCAGAGATGGGGGAGAGCCATGGCTAAGTGACCTGGAAGATAAAATAGTGGAAATAACTACTGCAGAGCAGAATAAAGAAAAAACAATGAAAAGAACTGAGGACAGTCTCAGACACCTCTGGGACAACATTAAACACACCAACATTCGAATTATAGGGGTCCCAGAAGAAGAAGAGAAAAAGAAAGGGACTGAGAAAATATTTGAAGAGATTATAGTTGAAAACTTCCCTAATATGGGAAAGGAAATAGTTAATCAAGTACAGGAAGCACAGAGAGTCCCATACAGGATAAATCCAAGGAGAAACACGCCAAAACACATATTAACCAAACTATCAAAAATTAAATACAAAGAAAACATATTAAAAGCAGCAAGGGAAAAACAACAAATAACACACAAGGGAATCCCCATAAGGTTAACAGCTGATCTTTCAGCAGAAACTCTGTAAGCCAGAAGGGAGTGGCAGGACATATTTAAAGTGATGAAGGAGAAAAACCTACAACCAAGATTACTCTACCCAGCAAGGATCTCATTCAGATTTGATGGAGAAATTAAAACCTTTACAGACAAGCAAAAGCTGAGAGAGTTCAGCACCACCAAACCAGCTTTACAACAAATGCTAAAGGAAATTCTGTACGCAGGAAACACAAGAGAAGGAAAAGACCTACAATAACAAACCCAAAACAATTAAGAAAATGGGAATAGGAACATACATATCGATAATTATCTTAAATGTAAATGGAATAAATTCTCCCACCAAAAGACAGAGACTCGCTGAATGGATAAAAAGACAAGACCCGTATATATGCTGTCTACAAGAGACCCAATTCAGACCTAGAGCCACATACAGACTGAAAGGGGATGGTAAAAGATATTCCATGCAAATGGAAATCAAAAGAAAGCTGGAGTAGCAATTCTCATATCAGACAAAATAGACTTTAAAATAAAGAGTATTACAAGACAAAGAAGGACACTACATAATGATCAAGGGATCAATCCAAGAAGAAGGTATAACAATTGTAAATATTTATGCACCCAACATAGGAGCACCTCAATACATAAGGTAAATACTAACAGCCATAAAAGGGGAAATCGACAGTAACACAATCATAGTAGGGGACTTTAACACCCCACTTTCACCAATGGACAGATCATCCAAAATGAAAATAAATAAGGAAACACAAGCTTTAAATGATACATTAAACAAGATGGACTTAATTGGTATTTATAGGACATTCCACCCAAAAACAACAGAATACACATTTTTCTCAAGTGCTCATGGAACATTCTCCAGGATAGATCATATCTTGGGTCACAAATCAAGCCTTTGTAAATTTAAGAAAACTGAAATAGTATCAAGTATCTTTTCTGACCACAACACTATGAGACTAGATATCAATTACAGGAAAAGATCTGTAAAAAATACAAACACATGGAGGCTAAACAATACACTACTTAATAACCAAGTGATCACTGAAGAAATCAAAGGGGAAATCAAAGGGGAAATCAAAAAATACCTAGAAACAAATGACAATGGAGACACGAAGACCCAAAACCTATGGGATGCAGCAAAAGTGTTCTAAACAGGAAACATCTCAAATAAACAACCTAACCTTGCAACTAAAGGAATTAGAGAAAGAAGAACAAAAAAACCCCAAAGCTAGCAGAAGGAAAGAAATCATAAAGATCAGATCAGAAATAAATGAAAAAGAAGTGAAGGAAACGAGAGCAAAGATCAATGAAACTAAAAGCTGGTTCTTTGAGAAGATAAACAAAATTGATAAACCATTAGCCAGACTCATCAAGAAAAAAAGGGAGAAAACGCAAATCAATAGAATTAGAAATGAAAAAGGAGAAGTAACAACTGACACTGCAGAAATACAAACGATCATGAGAGATTACTACAAGCAACTCTATGCCAATAAAATGGACAACCTGGAAGAAATGGACAAATCCTTAGAAATGCACAACCTTCCGAGACTGAACCAGGAAGAAATAGAAAATAGAACAGACCAATCACAAGCACTGAAATTGAAACTGTGATTAAAAATCTTCCAACAAACAAAAGCCCAGGACCAGATGGCTTCACAGGCTAATTCTATCAAACATTTAGAGAAGAGCTAACACCTATCTTTCTCAAACTCTTCCAAAATATTGCAGAGGGAGGAACACTCCTCAACTCATTGTACGAGGCTACCATCACCCTGATACCAAAACCAGACAAAGATGTCACAAAGAAAGAAAACTACAGGCCAATATCACTGATGAACATAGATGCAAAAATCCTCAACAAAATACTAGCAAACAGAATCCAACAGCACATTTAAAGGATCACACACCATGATCAAGTGGGGTTTATTCCAGGAATGCAAGGATTCTTCAATATATGCAAATCAATCAACGTGATACACCATATTAACAAATTGAAGGAGAAAAACCATATGATCATCTCAATAGATGCAGAGAAAACTTTCAACAAAATTCAACACCTATTTATGATAAAAGCCCACAGAAAGTAGGCATAGAAGGAACTTTCCTCAACATAATAAAGGCCATATATGACAAACCCACAGCCAACATCATCCTCAATGGTGAAAAACTGAAACCATTTCCACTAAGATCAGGAACAAGACAAGGTTGCCCACTCTCACCACTATTATTCAACATAGTTTTGGAAGTTTTAGCCACAGCAATCAGAGAAGAAAAAGAAATAAAAGGAATCCAAAGTGGAAAAGAAGTAAAGCTGTCACTATTTGCAGATGACATGATACTATACATAGAGAATCCTAAAGATGCTACCAGAAAACTACTAGAGCTAATCAATGAATTTGGTAAAGTAGCAGGATACAAAACTAATGCACAGAAATCTGTTGTATTCCTATATTACTAATGATGAAAAATCTGAAAGTGAAATTAAGAAAACACTCCCGTTTACCATTGCAACAAAAAGAATAAAATATCTAGGAATAAACCTACTTAAGCAGACAAAAGACCTGTATGCAGAAAATTATAGGACACTGATGAAAGAAATTAAAGATGATACAAATAGATTGAGAGATATACCATGTTCTTGGATTGGAAGAATCAACATTGTGAAAATGACTCTACTACCCAAAGCAATCTACAGATTCAATGCAATCCCTATCAAACAACCACTGGCATTTTTCACAGAACTAAAACAAAAAAATTTCACAATTTGTGTGGAAACACAAAAGACCCCGAATAGCCAAAGCAATCTTGAGAACGAAAAGTGGAGCTGGAGAAATCAGGCTCCTGGATATACATATATATGTGTATTCATATATATTTCTCAGTTAAGTAACAAAGATTTCCAAACAAAACACTCAATAAATAATGGATATTTTAAATGGAATCCTTGAATTTTTCTTGTTTTGGAAACTTTCAGGAGAGGGCTGATAGATGTGGTAGTACTGATTTGCAATTTTATATAATTAAACATTTTGTTTCCCTAAGCTGAGGAGGGGGAAAGAACAGAAATTGCTTGTGCCCACTTAATGTTTCTGGACTTTATCTACATTATTTCTTCCATGCAGAGGTGTAGCCCTCTGCCTTGGACATCAAAATTTAAAAAGATGTCCATCCTGTGACAAGGATGGAAGCAATGTGTGGACATTCTTATATGCGGTACTTGCTTATTTCATTGTGTAAGAAAACATGGATTGAGCATTTCAAAATTAAGTAGTTTCTGTATTTAGAAACCATGTTCATAGAAATTGAATGTTATTTATTAAATAACTTTAAATGTTATTCTTATAATATTAAAATTATTAACTAAATAATATTAAATGAATGTCATGTATTAATACTTAGTTAATAATATAATATAAATAATACGCACTGAATAAATGTTATTTATTTAATAATACTAATATATTTAATATTTTCCTGTTACACTGAGATATAATTGACCTATAACATTGTATAGTTTTAGATGTATAACATGATGTTTTGATATATGTATATATTTCAAAAAGGTTAACACAATAAGTTTAGGTGTATGCATAACCACACATAGGTACAATATTTTCTTGTGATGAGATCTTTTAAGATCTACTCTCTCAGCAACTTTCAAATATACAATATAGCATTGTTAACTGTAATCACCATGCTGTTCATTACATCCCCAGGACGTATTTATTTCATAACTTCAAGTTTGTACATTTTGCCCACCTTCACCCTTTTAACTTATGAATTTTTATAAATTTTTGATAACTTATAATGTTTGAAATATCATTTTACAGTTTCATATAAATACAGAAATTAAATGGATTTCTCTCTCTAACATTATATATATACACATAATGTGATTGTATTATAAAAGATAATTTTTACAAATTTGTACAATTTTAGTGGGAGAATAAAATTAGCCTTTAATCATCTTTGACTTTCTATAAGTGGCTTTGGTGATTATAACTGGCAACATAGAGGGATAGATACAGTTTTAGGTGTATGTATTTATAAAACAAATATCTGTGACAACTTTACTATTATCAGGATTTTGGAAATATCCATTTCTTTCCACACTTGAAGAGATAAAAACTTTAATATTTTTTCTACAGATTTGAATAACAGATATCCTCTAAATATTTAACACGGAAATAGACAACAACACAGACTTCAAGCATTTTCCTTATTATTTTTTACGGAGAAAATGACTTCTGAGCATATTTTTCATTGCCTCTAAAACATCTTTATTTCTAATGCTGTAGATTATTGGGTTAAAAATGAGTGTGAGGATGGTATAGAATATTGCCAGCAACTTATCCTGACCTGGAGTGTGGTATGTTTTAGGTCTCATATATGTGAAAATAAATGGCCCATAGTACATTATGACCACAATCATGTGGAAGAAGCAGGTGGAAAATGACTTCTTCCATGCCTCTGATGATTTCATTTGGAGGACAGTAAGGAGAATTTGGATATAAGAGGCAAAGATTAGGGAGAAAGGGACAAGTAGGAAAATGATGCCACTTACATAAACTCCTCATTCATAGTGTGTTGTGTCCACACAGGACGACACCAACAGGGCAGGGACTTCACAGAAAAAATGATCAATGGCTCTTGAGCCACAGAAAGGAAAGTGGAGCGTGTAAGCTGTGTGAACTATGGAGTTGACTGTCCCAATAAGCCATGATCCTCCAGCCATGAGAATGCTGCCATAGTCGTTCATAAGAATGGGATAGAGCAGTGGGTGACAGATGGCCACATAGCGATCATAGGACATTGCTACCAGGAGAAGGCACTCACCACCCAAGAGGGTGAGGGATAGAAATATTTGGAAGCCACAACCTGCAAGTGAAATAGTCCTGCTACCTGACAGAAAGTCAGTGATCATTTTGGGGACAATATTGCTATTATGCAAGATATCCATAAAAGAAAGATGGCTGTGCAGGAAATACATCGGAGTATGGAGTCGTGATTCCCTGCGGATGAGAATCATGACTGTATTTTCTGTTACAGTCATAATAAAAATGATGAATATAAAGGAGAAGAAAACCAGACTTGTTTTGGTAGAAGAGAAGAGTCCCAATAGAATGAAGTCACTGCTGAAAGTGTGATTCTCATATCCCATCATGAATTCCTTCCTTTACCTAAAACAAATATAAATAAATAAGAGGTAAAGTGAAAAGGAAGAAAAATTAGCATAAATTTCAAACTCCTTTACATTTAGCTCTATAATAAAATAAGCATATTTCTTTTTTACTATATTTTGCAAGTAAAGCCAATGGACTCTCGGCCAGCTTTTGAATCGGGCATGTTTTACAAGATGGGCCTTTATTTGTTGAATCAATTAATGATTTTATTCATAATGAAATAAACAAACCCCTTAATTTTATATTTAATTCCCTGAAATGTTAACACTGTTTTGCTGTAATTTTAAGAATTTTAAAAGATCAGCATATTAATGAGGTTTGCAGATGTATGCATGTGTAAATAGTTCTGGCTGTTTTGACTGGTTTGACCTACAGCTCAGTAAAATTTGGTGTAGACATAGATTCAGACTGAAGACAGTGGTGCCTCCCATGAACTGGCTGATTATAAATTAGTTTCTAAAATCAATGAGTATTACTGACAACTCACATTCAATATGTCTATATCCAAAGTTGTTGACTTCTTCCCACTGTCTAGAATCATTTTGTCCTTCTGGGTTTGTTTTTTCTGTTAATGGTTTACTTTGCTATAGTCATCCTGATTCAAAACTTAATACTTCATTTTAGTGTTAAGAAGAATGGACAGTGTCTACTCACACTGAATCCCCATTAGTCAGCAGAGTCCCTTGACCTCTGTAGGTTCTCAAATGCTTATTAAAGAAATTATTGACTTATGCTTCTATGACGTTTGATATGAAAGGTCTTCAGTGAGGCATCAATTATATTTATGTTTTTAGTCTGCTTTGCCTCCACTAGAATGTCTATTACTTTGTCTTCAGATATTGGATGTACTCCATTATATGTTCCCTAACATAATTATCATCTTACTTCTATCACATTTCCACCACCTCCATGAGGCACCTAAAATTTTTACAACCATCTATTGTAACACTTTGTTTAACCAGTTAGTCAGACATCTGAATATTCTCCCATGATACTGGAAAGATGGACAAAATATCTATGACATCCAAGATCTTGAATGAAAGTTGTTCTTGAATCCAAAGAGGAATGCACTAGTAGTGAGCTTCCTTACTCTAAGTTAAAAAGTGGAGAAAACACGTCACATATCACATAGACTCTTCCACATATGTACAACTCTTACCCAAGGTAAAGTCTTTTTCTCTCCATCTAGCATCAAATTTTCCTGGTTTACTAATGCTAAATGTCAGAAAAGAGATGTAACATGTAGTTTACATCCCTGTACCTTCTTGAAGCTTGGAAGCTAATCATAGAAAATGCTATAATTTTAGATATTGTTTTTAGTTATTAAAAACAGCCATGTCTCAATCCTTTCTCATGGAAATAGAAAGACTTCGTACTCTTTAGTCAGTGAATATACTACACTCAAATCATTCTCATCATTTTGCATTTATCAAGATTCTCAAAATACACTATGTATCCATTCATTTTGACTTTAAACTAGACTCAAAATACTTTTTTCATTTTTCTATCGTACCTCTCATTATAAAAATTGAGCATACAGAGTACTTCTCTAAATTTAGATTTAACTAGAGGCCAATTACTCACTAATTTTGTTAAGACTGCACATTTATAAGATAAATTATTATTTATATGCTCCTATATTAGGTCTTTACATTAAAGTTTTGACAATAAGGCAAAGAAAAGACAAAAGCACGATATCATTTCTTTCTGAAAAAGATTTATTTTGAAAAGTGTTTGATATGGAAATCTTTGGCAATATTAATTCTGTGGAGAACATTTATATTTTATACTATATGACACTGCCATTTTTATTTTTTGAATTTTCCTATAAACTTATAATATCAATGACCCACTTATAATAATTTAACGTCTATCATAAAACTTTAAATATCAGATTTGGTTGATGTGCAAATGATTAAAAATATCTGGTTGTTACTAATAATTCAATTAACTACAATGGAATTTCATGGAAGAGACAGTAGTCAGACACTGAATTCCCTTATACATGAATGGAACAAAATCATTACTCATTTTTAAGAAGTTGATATGGAACATGGGTACAATAAATGTATGATAGATACTACCTAGCCTAGTGGAGAGTATGCTTTTGACCCAAATAATTGTATTAACAAAGTAGCAATATATGCTAAAAATTTCCTAATGCTTTGAAGACATAAACAAGAAAATGCAATTCAAATGCATATCTTTAAAATATTTCATTTTATGTCTCATCATAATACAAAGCACCAATCAGACATGAAATTATATCCAAAATGAATTTCTATTAAATAAGGATGGTAATGGTACCCTGTCATAGGGTTGTTTTGAAAATTAAATGAGTCACATTAAACAACATATTCAATAACACACACATAGACATGCACATGCGCACACATATGGAACAAAGCCTGGCACATAGTAAATACTCAAAAACAATGATCATTATTTGTTTTATTATTATTATTGTTTTTATAATTAGCATATTAGTATTTCTATCATTACTATATTATTTCCTTATGATTTAAACATGCATTTAGCAATTATATGCTAAGTGGACAGACAGACAGAAAGAGAGAATTTCCAAGTTATGAGAGAAAATAACCATGTAAATAGAAGTAAATTTCAAGGAGGTGAATCAGAAGTATATTTGTACTCACTATCTATTAAAATTGATCCAGGAGGCTCTCTGGGAAAGAATCCAACTCAACATGTTGAATGAGAATGTGTGGGTTGGCTTCCTCACCCATTTACACACATACAGGAGTGTATGAGAAAGTAAAACAATGCTTCTTATTCTGAAATCAATCAGCTGAGCTGTTCACAATTTCATTTTATAATAGTCAATGGTGTTGCCATTACACATTTCTGGTCCTTCAGACATTTCAGGGCACTGCATCATACCCCAAGGAATTAATGCAGGGTGATGTTACTTCTGCCTTTTACTGCTGCCTCTCCAATTTAAGGGAATATTGTGACTAGTGTCTCACAATGACATCAAATTCATCATGTGCAACACAGAAACTCCCAAGTAAGTCCCCTGAAACAATAAGTAGTATCACCATATATAACTGCCCCAGCCAGAACTCAGAAAATCATCCTAACTTCTCTTTATACCTGCCTTCTTCCATGTACAAATCAGCATCTCCTCCCTATTCTATGTAAATGCCTCTAATGGGTTATTCCTTCTCATGGGCTGCATAGCATATGTGGCCATGGTGGTTCAAAGGCATCCATTCTACTCTTCTCTTTTTTAATTTTTAACATCTTTATTGGAGTATAGTTGCTTTACAATGGTGTGTTAGTTTCTGCTTTATAACAAAGTGAATCAGCTATACATATACATATATCCCCATATCTCCTCCCTCTTGCACCACCCTCCACCCCTCCCTATCACACCCCTCTAGGTGGACACAAAGCACCGAGCTGATTTCCCTGTGCTATGCAGCTGCTTCCCACTAGCTATCTATTTTACATTTGGTAGTGTATATATGCCCATGCCACTCTCTCACTTCATCCCAGCTTCCCCTTCCCCCTCCCCGTGCCCTCAAGTCCATTCTCTACATCTGCATCTTTATTCCTGTCCTGCCCCTATGTTCATCAGAACCATTTTTTTTTAACAACCCAATCCAAAAATGGGCAGAAGACCTAAAGAGACATTTCTCCAAAGAAGATATACAGATTGCCAACAAACACATGAAAGAATGCTTAACATCACTAATCATTAGAGAAATGCAAACCAAAACTACAGTGAGGTATCACCTCACACCAGTCAGAATGGCCATCATCAAAAGGTCTACAAACAATAAATGTTGGTGTGGGTGTGGAGAAAAGGGAACACTCTTGCACTGTTGGTGGGAATGTTAATTGATACAGCCACTATGGAGAACAGTATGGAGATTCCTTAAAAAACTAAAAATAGAACTACAATATGACCCAGCAATCTCACTACTGGGCATATACCCTGAGAAAACCATAATTCAAAAAGAGTCATGTACCGCAATGTTCTTTGCAGCACTATTTACAATAGCCAGGACATGGAATCAACCTAAGTGTCCATCGACAGATGAATGGATAAAGAGGATGTGTCAAATATCTACTCCTCACCACCAGCATAATATTGCATGCTTCTCAACTGTCCTTAAAGCCAGTGAAGTGTGGCTAATTAAGTAAATTTTGGACAACAGAAGAGTGTTTGGACTGGAAGCACAGCATCTTCCTTATTCCTTCATCCTGCTAGTTAGAATCTGCATGTAATGATGTTTGATTCTGCATTCTTCCTGGAAGAGTTGTACAGGGAACAAAGCCCAGGTAATCAGGAGCAGAAAGCTGTAAGCCACCATGCAATTTACTATTGATCATGAAAATGTGAGGGTGTTA
The DNA here is from genome assembly GCF_949987535.1 of Balaenoptera acutorostrata. Taxonomy (NCBI): domain Eukaryota; kingdom Metazoa; phylum Chordata; class Mammalia; order Artiodactyla; family Balaenopteridae; genus Balaenoptera; species Balaenoptera acutorostrata. Next base: position 170,044,048 of record NC_080065.1, read on the forward strand.
GCATGAAATAACTCACCAAATTGTTCAAAAAATTGATTTGGGAAGGGAAAAAGCAGAAGGGTGCTCTGTGGTAATTATTTGTTATCTTTAACATTCCTATTTGTTATCTTTAACATTATACTAGGTAATGCTAGTATAATTCTAGTATGTTTTATTCAAAATGCTTAACACTTGTTTTATGAGATAGAAATTGAAATTATTGTAATAGTGTAATGATAATTAATTTTCTGCCTCCAGCTTTTACCCACATTGATATATTGTGCCCTAGGTCAAGTTATTTTTCCTGGAGTGCCATTTTAAAAACAATCTGCTGGTTTACTTTCCATGACAGAGAGAGAGAGAAAGAAAGAGAGAAAGAGAGAGAGAAAGAAAGAAGAAAGAAAGAAAGAAAGAAAGAAAGAAAGAAAGAAAGAAAGAAAGAAAGAAAGAAAGAAAGAAAGGGAGAGAGGAAGGAAGGAAGGAAGTGAAGAAGGGAGGAAGAAAGAAAAAGAAAAAATAAAATAAAATCTCCCATCTTTAGTTCCCATTTCCCATAAAACTGAAGTATTTATATTTATACAACATAATCTTTCTTGTACTTTTGCCCACCCCCATATTCTTTCTTCCACAAAAACAGTCTTCCCCGCCATTTCTATGGGCTTTGTGACCTTCCACTCTCTAAGATTTTATGATAAATCCTTCTTCTGTGGAGACATCCTTGTCCTCTTTAGATCTTTCTTCCTTGCTTTTCTTTCTTGCTCAGAACTAGACAGTTCTGTCAGGATACCATATTTGATCCAAAGCTTCACTGTCTAAGTTTATTTGTACTCTCTGCACGCTGAACATAACCTATACATTCCTTCTTAGCCTGGTCACTGAAGTCTCCCCATGGCCCACATCTCACCCCATTCCAATTTACCAGTTTCACACTACCCAGAACAGGACATCAGAAGCTACAAGCAACATCCTCCCGGATGGTGCCTGGCCTTTGCTCATACCATTTAGGAGTCTGCTTCAGTATCACTTCTTCCAGAATGACTGAGAGACATGGCGTGATGCCTCAATCCAGGCATTTGCTACAACATAGCTGAGGGTTTATAGGGAGAGGGGAGACAGAGGTTTGGGAGGCAAGGACAAGCAGGGAGGACACATACCACCTTGAAGTCTTGTGGTTTGTGGCATCTGGGAGAGAAAACAGCTACCCTTTGATAAGGCAACATGGGAAACCATGTCTCCATGGGACAGCCAAAGAAGGAAACAAAGGAAACATGATGAAATAGTTTGTGTGGAGGGAAGTGTGGTCACTGAGACAGACCACATTTTCTTCTGGGTGCAGCAGAAGAGTCCTGGTTTCACCGGGATAAGGGGATAGTCTATATAAACAATGTCTGTACAAAGAGAGATTAAACATTTGATGAAGGGGAAATAAAAAAAAAAAAAAAACCTGCCTTTTCTGACCCATTCCCCATCATTCCCTCTTTTCTTAGTATATTTTATTTTCACTCTTCAGGGCTTGAGAGCACACTGTCTGTTAAGGTTTCTGTGTGTGGCCTTCTCCTTACACTAGGTAGAAGCTCCAGGACAGGCCACTTGGTGGACCTCACTTGCTGCTGCATTGAGAGTCTCTTGGGAGTTTGGGCATCAGTAGATTATTCCACAGACTGCCTGTTACAGGGAGACAGATTGAAAAGATGGACTTGCTTCACCTAAGTGATTCTGCTTATTTTCATTTTGAATAGATTCATGAGTCAATTAAAAGATCACCAAATAAACTGTGTAAGTGAATGGAGCAAAAAATATTCAGGTAATGTACTTGCTTTACATATAATTATTTTGGCAGCTAAAACTTATTCAGCATTTTAAAATGTCAGACAAGATTTCAAGCATTCTGAATTTATTAGCATGTTACAATTATTATTTAATCATCACAAACTGATTGGGGTGCACTGACATTAAGCAACATTTCCAAGTTTATGCAGATTAATCAAGGATTCAAGTCTTGAAGTTCTGGTCTCAGATCTCACATTCTAATGTAGTGTGTCCCACAAACCTTATCTATTTCACCCAACAAGGGAGCTCCATTTGCCAACATCTTACTTTTTAGGAAAAACAAAGAATGGCTATTTCACTTAGGTGTGTGAATTGTGGAGGTGGGGGAATGTCTTCAGTCCTATTTTTAAAAACGACCCTTTCCTAAGTATGAGCATTTTATAATCAAACAACTTAGTTCAGATCTGTGTGAACATGGGCCATACATTTTGCCCCATAAACATGTCTCAATTTTTTAAAAATTAGAGTGTAAAATAAATAATGTTGCCTACCACTCTGGTTCTATAAGGACAAGTCATTAGCCACTGCAGTCACCCATCAACAGGGTTTCCAGAAGGGAATTCAGGATGGAAAAAAAGAACAGGAAGCATTCTGTGCTTTGGATATACTAGCCCCTAGATAGTTAAGATGCATATCTAAAAAAATTTCAAATGGCCCCAATTCTTGCATCTTTCTATACATAGAAAAGCACTGAAATCAGTAACCTGAGATGTCTCTTCTTTGTGTTTAGCAGTAATCTTTTAATGCTTCACTACATGTATCTCCCAGCAGAAAAAAAAAAAAAAAAAATCACGTATATCCCAGCTCCTCCCTTATCTATTTGGTGAAGTTCCTCAGAGTTATCTGAGAGGTTGTCTCCCAGCCTACAGTCCTCATTAAGTTCCCTGAATATATCTTAACTTTTATGACATGCACTTTTCTTTCAGTTCACAAGACCTAACATTGAACCTTCCTCATAATGTTATGATAGCAATTAAAATAAGAAAATAAAAGTGAAGTGTAAAGCAAATTGCATTCACAATCTAATTAATGAATAAAATATATTTATGTTTATTGTTATTGTTATTATAGTTATTTTATCTTGTTAAACTGCATTTACTCCATCTCAGTGAAGATTTAACTAATCCACTTAATGTACCTTAAGGGGACTATTAAAATAAAACGTTTACTGAAATTATGCTTTGATCAAAGTACGACTAAGTTTAGGGAAATGAACAATGTTTAAAGTACTATAAAATGTCTGGATTCCATTAGAGAATCTGAACCATGGCATTCAGGTTCAAGACAAATTTAGCAACTAGCCTTTCTTCTAAATCTCTATGTGCGACTTTCAAAATACCCCAGGAACCTGCAAAACTGGTTCTGTACTACATGCTCTTTGATATTGTCTTCTGTAGATCATTCTTCCCTTTAATTCATGTGAGACAGAGAAAACAATTCTTACTAATATGTTATTCAAAGAAAGAAAATGTTGTGAAAGGCAGGACTGAGATAATCAAAAATGGCAAAACAAAACAAATTCTGAAACAAATTCTAAACATGTTATTTTAAACTATTGTCTTACAGTTTATATTTAATTGCTTTGCCTTTGGACAGCACGTACATACTTATTTATATACATAAGTATACATATATGTATATAAATATACATACATACAATATAAGTATATAAATATACATACATATATAGATGTATTAACAAATATATATTTGTAACTATTTGCTTTGCAATACCAATGGCCTCTTTAAATATACCAAATTTCTTGGCTGAAAATTATTGTAAGTATATACTCATTTACCAGGAGAGGATAAGAAATACACCATAAACACCCAAACCTTAAATTTTGTAACCTATTTTTTTCCTTCATCTTTGGGCAAAGAGTACCTACTAGAAAAAATGTTTCAAATTTTCAATGGCATGATTCCATCAATGGAATTGGAATATTTTGTTACAATGAATAATTAACATAAACAAACAAATGTACTTACAGTTCCGAGCCCAATGGAGGTGGTGGAAGAGATTCATTATATACATACCCAGTTTCAGTAGAAAGTAGTTAATACTGAAGAATTAAATGAAAACTGAGATGTCAGAAAATATATAACCAACAACCCAATATAATTTTATTTTAAAATTCCAAATATTCCTATGAACGTAATGTGTTGTCTATCAGTAAACAACCAACTTGTGTTTGCTTTAGGAGCATCAGTATATATATATATATATATATATATATATATATATATATATATATATATATATATATATATATATATATTGTTTTTTAATAAATTACCTCATTTGATTCTTTTATTTTATTTTTTTTTGGCTGTGTTGGGTCTTCGTTTCTGTGCAAGGGCTTTCTCTAGTTGTGGCAAGTGGGGGTCACTCTTCATCGCAGTGCACAGGCCTCTCACTATTTGCGGCCTCTCTTGTTGCAGAGCACAGGCTCCAGACGCGCAGGCTCAGTAGTTGTGGCTCACGGGCCTAGTTGCTCCGCGGCATGTGGGATCTTCCCAGACCAGGGCTCGAACCCGTGTCTCCTGCATTAGCAGGCAGATTCTCAACCACTGCGCCACCAGGGAAGCCCCCAGTATATTTTTTCTTTTTGTTTTTTTTTCAAAGTCTAAATGGATCATTCAAAAGGAAGATTTACAAATAGACAATAAGCTAATGCAAAAGTCCAGAGCATCATTACACATCAGGGAAGCACAAATTAAAACCAAATGACGGCTTCCCTGGTGGCGCAGTGGTTGAGAATCCGCCTGCCAATGCAGGGGACACGGGTTCGAGCCCTGGTCTGGGAAGATCCCACATGCCGCGGAGCAACTAAGCCCGTGTGCCACAACTACTGAGCCTGCGCGTCTGGAGCCTGTGCTCCGCAACAAGAGAGGCCGCGATAGTGAGAGGCCCGCACACCGCGATGAAGAGTGGCCCCCACTTGCCGCAGCTAGAGAAAGCCCTCGCACAGAAACGAAGACCCAACACAGTCATAAATAAATAAATAAATAAATAAATAAATAAATAAAATATATATATATAAAAATATAGTTTTTCTCATGTAAATCAAGAATCTGTAATGAACTTCTTTCTGCAAATAAAATACGTCCAAGTTATTTCCATGGCACATCAAAAACATTCACTGACTCACCCAGTGACCCATAGTTCTTACTTGCACAGAATTCTCTCCACTGGAAAACCTAATACATTCAATAAGGTCAAGGAGTTTTGCTTGTAATATACTAACAGTACACCTCCTACTTATAATTTTCAGATGAAAAACTTCAATATTTTTGCACAGAAAGTGTTTTTAATTCAAAGAATTGTTATATTTTCACTGAAAATGTTTTTACACTGAAATATAGAAACAGTTTCTCTTGTATTGATTTTTTCCCTAAGCTCTAAAGCTAAACATAGTGTTTCGACATGTATATCTAAGACACAGCCCTAAAAACCTTAAAAACATTATCAAATCCACTTACCCTTCCAGAGTAGTCTATTCCCTAGTCCTCTTCCCAATCTGCAGGGATTCTCAACACTCTCTTCAGTTTCTCAAGGAAAATAAAAACAAAACAAAAACAAAAAAGAAAACCCTAGCCATTTGGACACTCTTTTTTTTTTTATATATAAATTTATTTATTTATTTTTGGCTGTGTTGGGTCTTCGTTTCTGTGCGAGGGCTTTCTCTAGTCGTGGAGAGCGGGGGCCACTCTTCATCGCGGTGCGCGGGCCTTTCATTGTCGCGGCATCTCTTGTTGCGGAGCAAGGGCTCCAGACGCACAGGCTCAGTAGTTGTGGCTCACGGGGCTTAGTTGCTCTGCAGCATGTGGGATCTTCCCAGACCAGGGCTCGAACCCGTGTCCCCTGCATTGGCAGGCAGATTCTCAACCACTGCACCACCAGGGAAGCCCCGATTTGGACACTCTTAAAGCCTGACATTTTCAGTGCTTATTTTTCATTAGAACCATCTGGGACCTTTAGAATTACTGATGCTCAGACCCATCTTGGATTATATACTAATCTCTGCAAAGGACCCTCCTCAGAATATTAAACGTCTCCAGGAAGTTCTAATCTGCAGCCTGGGTGTGACTCACAGTTACCAGAGTCCCCACCCCCATGGTACAGCGTGAGGTGGGGGAGGACAAAGGAGACCCCTGAAGTCAGGTGCAGCTCATGGCAAAGCTTATGCTCTTCCTCAAGGCAGAGCTCAGCCCAGGTTGCATGTGAGAATCACCCAGGGAGCTTGTCACAAACACCGAGCCCTGGGTCCCAGCCTTGAATAATGAAGTCTGAATCACAGGGGTTGGCCTTTGAAATGCCTTCCAGCTGATCCACTGTAGAATCAGGAGTGGGAAGCTGTTCTACAGCTGAATTCACTTGCAGACAGGATCCATGATTTCACTGAGCTTAGAGACCAGTGGGAGAGCTAGACCTGACCCAGGAGTTGCATGAACCATACCAAGTGTGAGTCGAGTTTGAGGACTGAAAAGGGGTGACACCTATGAGGGGTGTCACCACCTGAGAAGGCCTCTGTGCACAGGGTGACTAACTAACAGACATCCTCAAGTAGTGCAAACCAGCTTGATGAATGGCTTTGGGGGATCATAGTAGGGGAGCATCTAACACAGAAGGAGCAAAGACCCCAAAACAAAATTACACCCACTGTATTCAGGGAATGAGAAGGTAGGTATGACTGGAGCCTGGATATCGAGAGAAAAATCATCTTGATTTGAAGCCATCAGTTGACAGGGTGTGAAAAACGTCTGCCCTGAAAAGTCATAAAAAGAGGTTTGGTCTGCATACCAAGCACAATGACAGCAGGGACACTATTAAAATGCTGTGGCCATTGTCTGTGGGAGTAACCCTTAATGCCTCACTATTTTAGATCCAATTTGAAAAAACCAATTCATTTCATATATGTTTAGATGCTAGGAATGAGACATTCTAGTGAAGCAGATGCCATGGGTAAGGGAGGAAAGGATTCAGGAATTGGTCTTTATGAGGAGCTGCAGTTGTCCCCCAAATATGATCTGTATGGAGTATCCTCAGGACCTGGATGGGAGCCCTGCACCCTGGTATCCCTGATACCACCCCTCCATGGTATCTTCATGCTCATTTTCTGCCTTCTCCAAGCAGACCCCACACACGCAGTCACCTCCTCTGACTTGGATCCAGATCTTGAACTTAAAATTTGAATCTGATTCTCAAATCCACTTGAGAGACAAGGGATTTCATGACTTTCTCTTCCTTAAACCCAATGGAATGAAAATAAAATGTGAAATGACCTGGAGGATCCCCTAGTTCTGCATGGTCAGGGCTTGGATGGGACCCCAAAATGTAGAGAGACAAAGGAGCAGGGAGAGAGCTCGGCTTCCTGGAGACTTGGGACCTGTCATCCCTCTCGCTCTCCTCTCCCCAACATTCTTGCTGCTTGAGGGTCATTAAGCATCAGGGAAAACTTGTAGATAAAGAATCAATGGCGTGGAATCCTGCCATCAGCATTCTCTGGCTGGGTGAGCAGAATCCTGTTATCTAATGTTCCTGGACCTCAATTGCCTCCTTGTGAGGTTGCAGCTGATGCTTCTTACTTTAGCACTCACTTTTTGGATAATCTGAATATATGATTTATATTGGGTCTCTTAAACCTGTGTATCCACAGATCTTAAAAAAGGGTATGAATGAACTTATCTACAAAACAGAAATAGAGTTACAGATGTAGAAAACAAACTTATGGTTACCAGGGGGTAAAGGGGATTGAAGGATAAATTGGGAGATTGGGATTGACATATACATCCTTCTATATATAAAATAGATAATAAGGACCTCCTGTAGAGCACAGGGAACTCTACTCAATACTCTGTAATGACCTATATGGGAAAATAATCTTAAAAAGAATGGAGATATATATATATATATATATATATATATACACACACATATATATCTGACGCACTTTGCTGTACACCTGAAACTAACACAACATTGTAAATCAACTATACTCCAATAAAACTTAAAAAAAAAAAGTGTCTCCACATTTCCTGGGTCAAATTTATAAACATTATTTTACTTTTGTGTAGGTCCAAATTTCACAAATCTTTCCCTTGAACAACTTGTATTGTCATTTACACACATGTAACCTTATTAATTCACTTTTTTAACAATGACTAAAATAAGGCACAATAATTAGTACTGCAGGTCCTTGCACAATATCGCTTTCCCATGGAGAAGACAGGCTTGCTGAGAGCTCAGTTGGCTGATGGATCACTAGAGAAGCCCCATGATCTTGCCCCTGGGTAGAGTAGAACATTTGTGGCTGGGGGTGGGATTGGTTCAGAATCACTACTTGTATATCAACTCGCAAGCAGAGGGACACAGCCAGGACCCACTGACATGGGCAATCCACCCACACATCAGTCACCAGCAGGTGTGGGCATAGGCACATCTTCCTGGGACTGTAGCACCACCATCCCTTGACCAGGGGCCCTTCCCCAGGGCAATCTCTTCTGTCCAGTAAAAGCCCCTGTAAGGAGATTTGGTGTGAACATCAAGGTTGCCCCTGAGGATTCTATTGCTGTTGTCCACGGGAAAGACCCTTAATGTCAGAATTATTTTAATTCCGGAGTAAAGAAAACCTAGCTCATTCCACAGTTTTATAGAGGTTGGGGTTCAGCACTTTCTTTTTGACTGGAGCTCTTTGTGAAGTTAAAGAATTCAAGAATCAGGGGTGTGCATTTGTAGAGATGAGACAGCTTATTTTGCAGGTGGGGTACAGGGCCTAGGATCCTTTAGAATCACTGCTCTAGTTGAGAGCAAGTACATCATCTCCAAATTATCCAATCTTACACTAGTTTAGGTACAGCTGAAGGGATTTGGCAGATGTAATCAGTGAATCAAAAGGATAATGTACTGGATTAACCTGACTCAATCACTTGTAAGATTTAAGTCCCCTCCCTACCCCTCCCATTTCAGGGGAAGATACAAGGACTCAAAGAAAACATAGGATGTGCAAAAGATCACAGAGCAAGTTGGAGTGCTGAGGCTCAGTACTTTCACTGAAAACCAGAGCCTTGATACCCAGTGCCCACTGTGGGTGGTGGCCAGTTCCTGGACATTGGGGCCAGTTTCTGCCCTTAGGAGCTCCAGGTCCTGAGACTGTAACTGAGCAGGACCCTATGGGTCCTTCCCAGGACAGAAACGCCCCCACGTTCTCCACCTGCCTCTTATTATCCGTAGAAAAACTTTATCCTCCTAGGCCTTCCTCAAGTTCCAAAGAATAAATTTAATCAGAAGTGAGAGAATGCAGAAAGGAAAACAGCCAAGTAAGACAAAATAATGGTTTAGCCATTAAACAAAGTCAAGGACCTTTAGTTCCACCTCAAGGGCTATAGATAATTTCTAAGTCATGTCCTTTAAGCTGTTTTGCAGATGCTGAAACCCACACCAGGTGGAAGAAGTTACCTGCAATATATATATATATATATATATATATATATATATATATATATATATATTTAGGTGACATGAAAAGAATCAAGGATGACTCTGGAACCACTACACACTGAGTTTGAGCTGATTTAAGATGGTATCACTCACTGTATATGCCCCTCCCCTGTCTTGTCATAATATAAACTCCATAAGTCTGAATCATTGTGTAGATTTGCGTATGATTCTTAGATAGTTTCGAACATTCAAAATTAATTCTGAGTAAGGTCCATAGTAGCCTAGACTACATCTGAGATTCTGAGGGCAAAAAATTCTAAGCATTGTGTTGCCAACCTTCTTGGTGACAATCTAAGCACCTTCCTTCTCTCACATCCTCAGTTGTCCCATCTATAAATCCCCCTCACATTCTCCCTCTGTGTCCCTCCTTCAGAATAAACAATTCTCTTTGAAAAATGTTCTCTTGTAAAAAGAAAAGCTCTGTTCTCCCCCTCTCCTCCCCTCCCTAAACCCTTCTTTCAAATTAAGTCCTTCATAAAGTGTCCCACATGCATCTCTAGAATTTGTGACCACCCTCACCAGCTGAGGCCTGGGATCTTCCCCTAACCCTCCACTGAAACCACCCTCTCTACATGACACACATAGTCCTTGAGCCAAACCCAAAGGGCTTCCCTGACCCTTAGCTCTAACTCACGGAGGAGAGGGTGGTTCATTCGTAGGAATGTCACAAACTCTCACCTTGCCTTTGAGGACACTGGGGCCTAGAGATCCTTGGACTCAATAATGGAGTTAATCCAGTATTAATCTCTAGTTAATCCTATCCCAGTTATCCAATCAAACTGTATTGTAGGTGCTGCATTAAAAGGATTTTGCAGTTGTAATAAAAGTACTAAATTAGTTTATCTTCAGTTAATCCAAAGAGAGTATACTGGGTGTGTCTGATTCAATCACACCCAAGGTATTTAATAGCTGCTAGACCTCCCAGGAGCTTCAGAGACTGCCAGAAGCAGAGAGGAGCAGACACATTTCAGGAGACCACCTAATCTCCTGAATTCCCGCAAAGCAGAGTAAGTGCCAGCTCTCTTCAGCTCCTGGATTAGGCCCTGAGGCTGCAGAGAAAACTCAGAATAAAAATGGAGGTAAGTTGGAGGAAACCTGATCTCTGTGTGTTTGTGGGAGTATGGCTGGGTTATTTGTCTTTCATTTTATTTCATAAGTACTTTTGCAGCCATTAAAAGGTACACGCATAACCTTCTCTGTTCTTTGCAAATATTCACTCATTTAATCCTCATAGAAAGCCTGATGGAAGGTGTTATGACTATACTCATCTCACAGAGAAGGCACTGAGGCACTGCATGGCAACGACCCTGAACAGGGACCCACAGTTGTAACTTCAAAGCTAGGAATGAGAACCCGGCACTGTGGTGTCTGGGTTTATGACCTTCACAGATGTTCTAGGCTGCCACTCCCATGCTTGATGGATGTTTCTCACAAATTTATGGTTTTAACGGGATTATGTGTCTACTTTGATATTTCATTTAGGTAGAGTATTTCTCATCTCTAGAAGTTCCATATAGGCTACTTATATCTTCCTATTATCTCCTTATACTACTACTTCTCCACACTTGATCATAGGGAGTCTGTTTCTAGTGGCTGCTTTAAAGCCCTTCTCTACTAATTCTGCCATCTGTGTCACTTCTGAGTCTATGCATCAATTTTCTGCTAGTGACGAATTGTATTTCTGTTTTGTTGCATTCCAGGTAATTCTAAGTGGGAGGTCCACATTGGGCATTTTGGGGTGCTGGATATTCTGTGTTCCTTGAACTAATGTTGGACTTTGTTCTGGTGCAGAGAAGGTACTTCAAAACAGTTTGAGCCTTTTGAGGATTGCTTTGAATCTTTGTTAGTTGGGACCAGAACAGGCTTCTGTCTGGATAATTTGGCCGCAGTACTGAGGCAATACCCTTTCTGAGCAGTCTATGTATGGAAACCCTTGGATTAGGGTTTTTGTTTTCACTCTGGCTGCCGTGGACAAAGATTCTTCTTGGCCTGAGTGACCCCAGCTATCTCCCAACCTGCTCTTTTCCAGTGGCTCTTACCCAGTCCAGGCAGTTCCTGCCCACACAAGGCTCATATGTCCTTAGACAGGGGACCTCCCTGTAATCTTCAGCGTTCGCTTCATCTCTCTGTCCCTGTCCGTCTGTCTGTCTCCTGTGCAGCTTCCTTGTCCTGTACTTGCCATTGTGATACGAGATATCCAGCAGCATTCACTCCTCCAAGATCTCAGCCTGGACTCCCAGGCCCCGTTTGGGTCCCTCTCCTTGCTCTAAGGTTTGGACATCCTGAGGCACTCGGTGTGGCCCTTGTGGATCCCCTTCACTTGTTTTTTTTCTTTCAAACCACTGTCCTGTGTTCCTGTTGTCCTGTGTCTGAAAACCTTTGGTTCAATAGCTCCTCTGGCTTTCTCCTGGTTCAATGTCAGGGTGCATAAAGAAAGCACTCTGCTTTGTTTTGAAATAACTTATTTGTTAATAGTTTGCAACTAATATTCTCTGTTATTGCAGAATGTTTTCTAGATCTGTTAAGATTGATTTTTATTTTCATTGCTGTGATTGGATAATTATTTAAGCAATCACAAGTAAGCTGTTAAGAGATTACCTACTGTGTCAATAGTCATCTTTTATTTTATTTTTCATCAGAAAGTGACATTTCAGGCTGAAATTACTAGACATCTCCAGGAAGTAGAGAAGGTAAAAGAAACCCAGGGAGAAGAACTGCCCTCAGGTAAGATGTTCTCAGTCATGTTTAATTAGAGAAAACTTTCTGTCTCACCTCGTTCAGCTTCCCAGTCTGAACTGCTCATCTCAGGCCCCAGGGAGGACAGGGCTTCCTCAGATTCCTGGGACCTCTCTGTCCCCGCCCCCAGCCCTGGTGACCAGAGGCAATGAAAGGCCCCATTGGGGGCTGGGAAGTGAGCCCCTCTTCAGGAGAGCCCTCCCAGGAAGTAAATGAACCATCAAAGCCCTGTCAATATTCTCTGAAATTAATTTATGCAACTGGAATAACATCAGGCTCTCAGATACTTCCTGACCTGTTCCAGTGACTATGGCTTGGGCATTAGGACTCAGGTTGATGATGAATCCCTCAACATCTCATGTTAGATTTTGTCACCTCCCACTAACTGGATAGAGTCACGTTTGGACCTATCAGTGTAGAGGGAGGGTCTCTGAGAAACCCTCAAGTGTGCATGTGAGCTATGCCAGAGCATATCTACATCCCTCTCTCCTTTCCAGACCAGTGTGTTAAACCTTGGAGCAACCATGAGATTAGGAGTTTCCTACAAGAATGGGAACTCCTTGAAGATGAAGAGTTAAAGAAGAATTATCACATAGCATCAAGAATAATTGCCAGGCATCTCAAGCAAAGGGGCATAAATAAGAGCAGGAGAAAATGTCTCCAGATGCTAATAAACATGCAGGACTTATATTGGACCATTCATGAAGCCAACCAGAGACCAAGGAGTGAACCCTTGCCATGTCCTTATGGAGAGGCCCTTCACAGGATCCTAGAACACAGAGGGGAGAACAAGGACTTCTCAGGTTTGTCTCTTATATTCATCTTCATGGTTATTTAGTAAGTGGCATCAGCTGGCCCAGACATTGCACTGTCTCCTGAGAAGGGCAGCATGATGGGGCTGGTCCCTGCCCACAGGTTACCCCCTGCGCACAGCACAAAGGACTTGAGGTTCTGAGCATTCACCTGTTCCTCTCTCCTATTTCTCCTCTTTGTCCCCAAAACAATGAGGGACTTTACTCATGGCCTGGTTTAGAATAGACATGGCCCCCTGGGCCAGACTAAGTAATAGGTATAGATTCAGGAGGAGGGTAGGTGATGTCCCCATGACGTCATCTCTCTCTCTCATGTCCTCCCTGTGCAGAAGTGGCTGATGTCCCACCACCCGAGTACCAGCCCCCTGCGTGTGCCATCCCTGATTGCTTTGAGGAGCTGCTGTGGGCTCCCCCACATATGATCTACATAGAGGATCCTCAGGTACCCAGATGGGAGCCCTGGAACATGTACCTTCCACAGTCAAGTCCATGCCTGTTTCCTGCATTTCTCCCCCTACACCCTGGCCCCCAGCAACAGTGGTCAACTCTCTCTGACACTGAGTCAGGTTGAGAACTTACAGTTGGAACCTGGATCCCAGTTTGATTCAAAGGACAGACAATGGACTAGCACAATTCTATACACTCATGACTTCTTTTTTCCTAGCCCAATGTAATGAGGGGAAAAAATGTGAAAATAAATGACTGTGACCCTCATCCCTTTCTGCCTTGTGCTGGATGCTTGGATGGGACCCAGGATTATAGAGAGTCCAAGGGGCAGGGGGGTGCTCACTTTCCAGGTGACTTGGGACCTGTTAACCTTTCTCTCTACTCTCTGCATCATGCTTCCTGCATGGAGGATCCTTTAACATCAGGGACAACTTAGACATTCAGAGATAATTGTGCTCAACCCTGCCTTCATCATTTCCTAACTGTGTGATAACAGAACTTGTTTAATGTTTCTGAGCCTAAAATTCTTCCCATTAAAATGGAACCTGGTGTTTCTTATGTCAGAAGATAGTTTTAGGAGATAAACACACACATGACAAAATCACCTGATGTTCCTTTTTTTTTAAATAAAGGAAACTTTTTATTTTGAGATCACTGTAGTTTCACATGTTGTTGTGACAGATAATACAGAGAGGTCTCAGAGAGATCCCTTGTATCCTTTACTCAGGTTTCCCTCATGGTAATATCTCAGAAAACCAAAGTTCAATAACGTAACTAGTATATTGACCAGATTCAGCCAAAATACTGAATCACCACAAGATTCCTCATTTTGCCCTTTTATGGCCACACACGTGATCCTCCCACACTCACTCCTTAATTAACTCCTGGCAACCACTAAGATGTGCTCCATTTCTATCTATCTATCTATCTATCTATCTATCTATCATCTATATATCATTTCAAGAATTTATATAAGTGGAATCATAGAGTATGTAACCTATGGGGATTGGCTTTTTTCACTCATGATAATCTCAGGATTCATTGAGATTTCTACTGCTGAGTAGTGTTCCACTAGATGGATGGATATTGTACCACAGTTTAACCATTCACCCATTGAAGATCATCTGGATTGTTTCTAGTTTGGAGCTATTGTAAGTAAAGCTGTTATAAACATGCAGGTACAGATTTTGTAACCACAAGTCTGTGTGGGATAAATGGAGTGCAACATCGATATGTATGATCATCACATGCTTAATTTTTTAAAGAAACTGACCATCCAGTTTTCAGATAACCATATCATTATATGCTCCCACCAGCAATGTATGAATGATTTTGTTTGTTTCCTCACCATTATGTGGTGTCACAATTTATATTTTAGCAGTTCTGACAGTCCTTTAGTGAGTGGCATCAGCAGACCCAGCCCATCATAGTGTACTCTGAGCAGAGCTTAGAATGAAGGGTTTGGCCTCTGCCCATAGGTTTCCCTGTATGTCATCCCAAAGTGGTGATATCTCATTGTGGTCTCAATTTGCAGTCCCTATTGACTAACAACATTGAACATCATTTCATGTGCTTATTTGTCATCTGTATATCCTCTTCAGTGATAGGTCTCTTCATGTTTTTGTTCCCTTTTCTAATTGGATTGTTTTCACTCTTATGAATTGAGAGTTATTTATTCTAGTCTACTATGAGATGTGCCTTGTGCAAATATTTTCTCCTTTGTGACTTTTTTTTTCTCTGTGAAAGCTCATATGGAGAGGATGAAAAGTTTTAAATTTTGATTAGGTCAAATTTATCAATTTTCTAATGAGTGATGCTTTTGGTGTCAAACATAAGAACACTTTTCCTAGACCAAGGATTTTCTCCTATATTTTTCAAAAAGTTTTACAGTTTTATATTTAAGTCCATGATACATTTGAGTTAAATTTTCATTAAGGTGTGAGGTTAGGTCAAGTTCATTTTTGTGTGTGTTGCTATAGATGTCAGTTCCTCCAGCACCATTTTTGAAGAGATTGTCATTTCTCTTTCACTTTTGTCAAAAATTAGGTGGGCATATTTATGTGAGTCTATTAAAGGGTTCTCTACATTGTTCCATTGATATACATGTCTATCACTCTGTCAATACCACACAGTCTTGATTACTTAGCTGTATAATGAGTTATGAAATCCTGTAAATTGATGCTTTCCACTTTAATCTTTGATTTTCAAATATTGAACCAGTCTTACATCCCTGAAATACACCACTTATTCATCATACAATTCTTTTTACATATCGCTGGTTTTAATTTAACAATATTTTGTTAGTGATTTCTGCATTAATATTCAAGAGGGATGCTGTTTTGGAGTTTTCTTTTGTTGTACTGTCTTTGTCTGGTTTGGGGATCAAGGTATACTAGTTATATAAAATGAATTGGCAAGTGTTCCCTCCTGTTTTATTTTCTAGAAGATATTGTGTAGAATTGATGTTAAGTCTTTAAATGCTTGATAGAACTCTCCAATGAAACCATTTGAGCCTGGTGATTGATTGATTGATTGATTTCTTTCATCTTTTTAAATTTTAAAATAGTTTTTTCAGTTTCTTTAATAGTATAGGGGTATTTAAATTAACTATTTCATATTAGGTGATTTGTGGTAGTCTGTATGTTTTTTAGGAATTGGTCTATTTCCTCTAAGTTGTCAAGTTTTATGTGTATACAATCATTCACAGTATTCCATTGTTTCCTTTTTGCTATCTACAGGACCTGTCGTCATGTCCCTTCTTTCATTCCTGCTATTGATAATTTGTCTTGTCCCTTTTTTCTTAGTCTTGCTCAAGGTTTGTCTACTTGATCATTTCAAAGAATCAGTTATTTGTTTCATTGACTTTTCTCTATTCTGTTTACAATTTTATTTCTGCTCCTATTATTATTCCCTTCCTTCTGCTTCCTTTGTGTTTAGTTTGCTATTCTTATTCTAGATTCTTGATGTACTAGATTAGATTATTATTTGAAGACTTTTCCTTTTTTCTAATGAATGAACTTAGTACCATAAATTTTATTTTCACCACTGCTTTCACTGTGTCCCATGAATTTTAATATGTTGTATTTTTTTATTTCAATTTTTTAAAAATTTCTCTTTAGACTTGTTTTTTTGACCCAGGGGTTATTTAGAAATGTGTTATTGAGTTTCTAAGAGCTGGAGATATTTATGTTGTCATTGTGTTATTGATTTTCTAGTTTGATTCCATTAAGACCAGAGAACATACTCCATATGATTCAATTTTTTTAATTTGTTGAGGCTTGTTTTATGGCCCAGGAGAGGGTCTGTCTTGCTATATGTTCTGTGGGCACTTGAAAAAAAAGTATATCCTGATGCTGAATGAAGTATTTTATAAATGTTGATAAAGATCCTGTTGTTTGATAAGGTTGTTGAGTTCTATTTCCTTGCAGATTTTCTGCCTAGTTATTCTGCATTCTAATTATTAAGAGGGATGTCAAAGTGTTCACCTACATTTGTGATTTGTCTATTTCTCCTTTCAGTTTCTACAAGTGTTTTGCTTCCCATATTTTACAGTTCTGTGCCCTGGTATATCCACATTTAGGATTGCTATGCCTTCTTGTTGGATTAACTTTTTTTCTTTATGTAATTTCTCTGTGTCTCAAAATATTTTCTTTTTCTTAAGCCTACCTTATCTGATATTAGTCTCTCCACTCTTGCTTTCTTGGATTAATGTTTGCATCTTTTTCCACCCTTGTACTTTCAATCTACCTATATTATTACATTTGAAGTGAGTTTCTAGTAGACAGCATATATATGGATCATGTTTTTAAATCCACTCTGTCAAACTATCTTTAATTGGTTTGTTTAGACCATTTACATTTAATGTAATTATTGTTAGGACTAAAGCCTGCCATCTTAATTTTCATGTGTTTGTTCTCTCTATTTTTGTTTCTGTTTTCTTTTTACTACTTTCCTGTGGGCTACTTGAACATATTTTTAGAATGCCATTTCCATTTATTTATAGTTTTTGAGTGTATTTCTCTTTATCTTTTTAGTTGCACTAGTATTACATAATATACACAACTTTTCATAGTCTACTGGCGTCACTTTACTTGTTTGAGTGAGGTTTAAAACTTCTCATTTTATGTCCATTTTCCCTCTCTTACTTGTAATATAATTATCTTAAAATGTTTTCTTTGCATATATTAGGATCATGTCAGACAGTGTTATAATGTTCACTTCAATCATAATTTTAGAAAACTCAAACCAGAAGAAAGCCTATTGTAATTATCCTCATTTCATTCTTGTGACGGTAAATGTATAGGTTCTCATTCTGTCTTTGTTGGCATAAGTGGGAGTGCAGACATGGTTTTTTCTGTATTTGGAGGACTGGAACAGTCATTGTATAAAAGTTTTTCTGTCTGGAAATCCTGCCCCTTCCTTAGTCTTTTGACTAAAATAAAAAGACTTTGTTGGGGATTTTCTTTGGTGTTCATCCATTAGTATTTCTGGGTTGCCAACTTCTTTAGCTCCAACACTGGGATATATGAGGCAAAAAGAAAACCCATAGGGAAGACAATTGTAGCTGTATGATAGGAGGAGTCTTAGGAGAGTCTGGTGTCATTGAAAACAAAGCTTATAATAGCATAGTAGCAGTACAAGTGGGGAAGGTGCACTAGGAGAATTCAGTCCTAGTCAGTTGATTCTTTCTGAATGTTGTGTGTGTTTCTGTATGCAAACAGATATCCATACATCCACACATATTTACATAAATGATAGATATGTCATAAATTCATATTACTATTTCCAATTCAAATTCAGAGCTACAAGTATCTATATCATGCCTGCCTCTCTTTTCTTTCCCCTAGTGGCTCTATTCCTGGAATTCATAGGGTCCAGAATGCTTTAATGCCTTCAATTATTTCTGTGGACCCTGACTTCACTTACCATTGGAGTCAGCAAAGCTCCTCTCAATTTCACCTCTTCCCAAATTGTTCTGTGACTTTCCAGTGACCACCTTGTGGCTGTTTTGGGGTCACCTCTTCCCCTCTTCTAAAGCTCCCCAGACAATCCATTGTTTCTCTCTAGTTTCTCCTTCATAGGCCATGATACAATGCAGGTATTGTGACTGTTAGTGATTTGTCCCCATCTACTTGTAGTTTGGGGCTTGTGTGTTGCCTTGTCATCTAGTTTCATTGTAAATGGTGGCCATGCCTGGTAGGTTTTACTTTCTGGTTGCTCTGGCTCTTTTTATGTGACACTGCTGCCATCTTCCCTGGATCCTCCTCTATATAGTGTTCATTTGCATTAATATTATCGTCAGCTTCTTTTGTATGTTGGAGGACCATTTTTCCTTGTCATCTTTCTGATCAAATCTTTGCCCATTTTTCTATTAGGTTGTTAGCCTTTTTTCTTCTTAACTTTAAAAAATACTCCAATATTTGGAAGATCAGCCATTTTTGAAAAATGAATTGAAAATATTTTTTCTCAGTCTATTTTTTGACTTTTGGCTTTACTTATGGGTAGTTTTTGCTATTCCTAAATAAATTATCTTTATGCAGTTGAGATTATCAGTGTTTCTATCTGAGCTTTTAAAGTATTTCACTATTTATTTTAAACAAGAATGACCACAACACCTGTCACACCTAACAGATATTGAGAGTATGTCCTTCTTTTGTTCAAATATCAAGTCAATGATCAAATTTTCCTCTGTCTCATAAACAGGTTTCATTTTGTTTTTACATCTTGCCTGTGTGAACCAGAATCCAAAAAATGTTCATATGCTGTAGTTGACATATCCCTTAACCTTCTTTTAACCTATAGGATTCCCTTCAGTAATGGACACAGAAATATTAATACATAATATAAAATCACAGTTATGATTAAATCAGTAGGAAAAGGTCAGAGTGGGATAGACTGAAGAATATATTTAGAATAAACTATTGAAAAATGTTAGTAGGAGAGCTGTGACCAAAAACATCAGTACCAATTTCAGTTGTTATAGAGGCCATCGAACAACTTACATATACTGCATACCAGGAGTGAATGAGCCACTGAACCCAGAATGATGAGAGAACAAAAGACATCTAAGCCTGGTTCCTGCTAAGACTCTAAAAATCCAGTGGGGTAGATGACATTAAACATTGAAAAGTTCTACAATACTTCAAGAATTAAACATTTTAAGACCAGGTTAAAAATGTTTAAAATTAAACATTTTAAACATGAATGTCCATAGATCACTGGACCATCTGTCATTTTAGATAATACTTTAGTTTTTTCTGGATGTAGACACTATAAGTTCTTTGGAAACAAGAAAATCTAGCCTAAATTCTAATCAGGTAGACACTATAAGTTCTTTGGAAACAAGAAAACCTAGTCTAAATTCTAATCAGGTAGCCATACCACCTGAGCAAAATAAGTGGTCCATTCACTTGGCCTGCATACTACAGTAACTTCTATTCAATAAGTGCTCTTGGAACAACCTCCCCATGACTTGCACTGTGCTAGATGATGAGAATGTAAGAAAAGGGCTTGTAATATATTTCTTTCCTTACTCCTGTAAATTGTAATTAGACAAGTAGCCAAGATTTATAAGATAAAACTAGAGACACTGAGTTCTGAGAATTGTCAGAGAAAATAATTAGTCCCTGCTGTATACTGACCACCTAGTACAGTGCCTGGCACATAGTAGGGGCTCAGTAAGCACATTGGATGAATGGATGAGTATATATGTGAGTCTGTGGCAGATATCTGAACCTTCAAATCCCACTATTTGTATGCAACCCTAGCCTTTGCTTTCTTTGCTTAAATCTCAAAGCACTCTGAAAATATTTTGCAAAAGAATTTGTGTACTACAGACAACTTTAATGCCATTTGAAGTAGTATTGATTCCCTATACCTAGCTGTTATTCTTTTTCTCTGGGAAATTTTTTAAATTTTGGTTACACTTTCACAATAATCAGAAAAAGTTGAGATAATTTACTGGTGGAAACTGTAACAGACTTGCAGGCAATGGTCTGAATGTGGCATGTTGATTAATTTTGTTTGGGCTGTTTTTGTTTATTTTTTGGTTTGGTGGTGTCATTATTTTTAAATATCAGATATTAATTTTAGATAATTGTTGGCTTTTGAGTTTTGTGTGCTACTGTGTCCTAATCTTCAATTCAAGTTTATAAAAATATTCTTCTTCAAGGTTTTCTACATTGTCGTGTTTTCATTTTTCTTTCATTTACATTATATATAATGAAATATATGTATATATTATGTGCATTATGTGTATATATGTAAAATATAGTCATATAATCAGCTTTGGTCAGTTTAGAATTCTAGAATTAAGTTAAAAGTAGTCTACACTTTTTCCCAAATGGGTAATCAGGTACAAGAAAGTTTTTTTTTTTTTTTAATAAATTTATTTATTTATTTATTTATTTTTGGCTGCGTTGGGTCTTCGTTGCTGCACGCTGGCTTTCTCTAGTTGCGGTGAGCGGGGGCTACTCTTCGTTGTGTTAGCGTGGGCTTCTCATTATGGTGGCTTCTCTTGCTGCAGAGCATGGGCTCTAGAGTGCAGGGTCAGTAGTTGCAGCACACAGGCTTAGTTGCTCCGCGGCATGTGGGATCTTCCCGGACCAGGGCTCGAACCCATGTCCCCTGCATTGGCAGGCGGATTCTCAACCACTGCGCCACCAGGGAAGTCCCAAGAAAGTATTTTTATAAAAGACAGCAACATTAGAGTGTTTTTATGCTGAGAAGCAGAATGTAAAAAAGGTAAAGATATTGGAAATGGCATTTACTCTAAGTGCAAAAGGAAGACAAATATTTTGTGCTATTTTTTTATTGTGAAATTTTCCCTACATACACAAAAATAGGTTGTATACCAATAAACCTCAATTACCTAGTTTCAACAATTATATTGGAGGTTTTTAAGAAGGGCAGTGAGAACATGTAATGTATATTTTAAAACATCCTTTGTGTTGCTGTGTAGAAAATAGATTGTTTAAGTGTGTCAGCAGGCAAACCAGTTATGAGAACCCTGTGGTGTCTATGGGAGGGATAACAGTGAGTTAGATTGGATAAGTAGCCATGGGAAGACTCCCTGAAGGACATGCTGATGGAGTGGATGAGGGATGTGAAAGAAGAGGGTGACTCTGTGAGCATGCAGGTAGAGAGTGGTGCCATTGCTGATGTAGGGAGACCGGGGTTCAACACACATATATCAGTTCCATGAGTCTCCTGGAGAATGTGTGCACTCACTCTGACATAATTGATCTGAAGTCTCCCAAAGAGTGAGAACCAAGTATTTTTGGTATGAATTCTATGTAGTTGTAAAAAGGAATGAAGATGATCTTTGTAAATTTCAGTATGATGTCTAGAATATGTTATTAAGTGAAGAACAGTGTGTGAGCAATTCTATCAAAGAATGAAGGGGACAGAAAAAATATGTATTCCTTTATAAAGGAAAAAAATAAAAACAATATCCATAAGGTGAGGGAAGGAAAAGGATGGAGGGGACAGGAATAGAATCCAGATTTCTCTAAAGGTCCTTTTTATTTATTTTTTTACAGTTTTGACAATAAAATTACAAAAAATGTTATGTAATTATGAAACAAGGAAGTAAAAATGAAAAAAAATTTTTAATCTTTTTTTATTCCTTATTCTTTTTCTTTCTTTCTTTTTGAAAACTTAGAAGTTCTGAGAGATCTTCAAAGCAAGTTTGACTTTTGTAACTGCTAGATTGGAAAGTATAGCAAAATATTTTAGGAAGGTTTTCAACATAGGCTAAAATACAGGTGATTAACCAGGAAAGAATCACACTCTGTGAATATAATGTTTAATTAATGTTTTGCTAATAATTATTATTAATAATTATTAAACTAATTTAAATATTATCAATAAATATCATGGATAAATAATTGTTAATAATATTAAGAATTAATAGATATTATCATTAATGAATATTATTGATGATGTTTGTTAACAATAAATATCATTAATAATAAATATTATTAATGGATATTAATGATTATTGATAAACATTATTAATTTATTAATAATTAATGATATTGTCAATAAATATTAATAAATAATAAACAGATATTATATTTAATAAATACTTTGTTAATGCTAATTATTAATAATTATTACCCTGTAAAATTAACTGTAAGAATACCAACAATAAATCAAACCATTATAGAGGTTTCAGAGGGAAGGGATCCAGAGAAACTTATTAGACAGATGGAGAGGTCAAAAAGAGTAAGAGTAGCTACTGGAAAGAGTCAATGAAGTAGTGAGAAAGAACAAAAACGTAGCATTTCAACAAAACTCTGTAAACCTTCATTTTCTTTATAAAATGAAGACAGTAAAAACTATCTCATTGGGTTGTTGTGAGGTTTGAATGCAATGATATATTTAAAACTCTCAGCACATGCCTGGCAAACAGTGGATCAATGAATAATTGTAGCTGATATTATTAAGGATGGCCTGTGAACTCAGGGAATTAATAAACTTTGTTATGTTGTACACCAGGAGTCACCAAATTTTTCTATAAAAGACCAGATAGTAAATATTTTAGACTTTTCATGCAATACAATCTATGTTGTAGCTACTTGATTTTGCCCTTGTAGGGGAAAGCACATGCCAACAGTTATAAGCAAATGAGTGCTGCTGTGTACCAGTAAGTTTATTCACAAAAGCAGGTGGGATTTGGCCCACAGGACATAGTCTGCAAACCCCTGGTCTACATTCATAATTGAAGGAGATGCTAAATTTCAATTAGAAGTTAGTGCAGACAAAGATGTCATTTTTTCCTACAGTAGTCACAGACTCCCTGAATTTTATTTCTTAATGAAGTGTTCTTTAAAAGGACAAAAGTACTGAAACTTAATATAATGATTTTTATTTTATAATATCAAGCAGTTTTTATTGGGGGGGGGTGGAGAATTTGTGAGTAGATGTTTTATTTAAGAAGTCCTTCCCTGCCCCAAGGTCTAAGAAATATTTGCCTACTTTTTCTGCTAATAGTATTAACATTTTGTTTTTTACATTTACATTTTTATCTCAGTGGAGTTGTTTTTTTTTAATGATCTAACTTAGGGATACAATTACTTCTCTCTTTTCAAGTTGAGGTATAATTGATATTTAATATTATATTAATTTCAGATGTATAACATAATTTGATATTTATATACATTGAAAAATTATCACCACACTAAGTGTAGTTGTAAGTCACCATATATAGTTAAAATTTTACTTTCTTATGATGAGAACTTTTATGATCTACTCTCTTAGCAACCTTCAAATATATATTACAGTATTATTAACTATAGACACCATCCTGTACATTATATCCCCATGAATTTCTTATTTTATAACTGAAAACTTGTACCTTTTGCTCCCCTTCACCCAATTCACCAACTCCCCACACCCCAACTCTGGTAACTATCAATCTCTTCTTTGTATATATGAGCTCAGATTTTGTGTGTCTTTTTGTTTTTGTTTTTGTTTTTGTTTTTTTTAAAGATTTATTTTTTTATTGATTAATTGATTGATTGATTGCTATGTTGGGTCTTCGTTTCTGTGCTAAGGCTTTCTCCAGTTGTGGCAAGCGGGGGCCACTCTTCATCACGGTGCGCGGGCCTCTCACTGTCACGGCCTCTCTTGTTGCGGAGAACAGGCTCCAGACGCGCAGGCTCAGTAATTGTGGCTCACGGGCCCAGCCGCTCTGCGGCATGTGGGATCTTCCCAGACCAGGGCTCGAACCCGTGTCCGCTGCATTAGCAGGCAGATTCTCAACCACTGCGCCACCAGGGAAGCCCTTGTTTTTGTTTTTTGTGTTGTTTTTGTCTTTTGTGTTGTTTTTGTTTTTTAGATTTCACAGGTAAGGGTTTCTCGTTCTCTGACTTATTCTGTTTATCATAATGGCCTCAAGGTCCATCCACATTGTAGCAAATGACAACACTTCCTTCTTTTTTATGGCTGAATAATATTCCATTGTGTGTATATACCACATTTTCTTTACCTGTTCTTCCATCGATGGTCACTTAGGTTGCTTCCGTGTCTTCACTATTGTAAATAATGCTGCAATTCAATATGGGGGTGCAGATATCTTTTCAAGTTAGTATTTTCATTTTCTTTGGATAAATACCCAGAAGTGGAATTGCTGGATCATATGGTGTTCTGACTTCAGTGATGAGAAGACCCCAGTCCTTGTCTTCTTTGAAGACGGAATTCCACAAAGCAATCAAGATTTTAAAGCAGGCACAGAGTTTATTAGAAGCACAGTATGTGTGGAAGAGCACACAAAGAAGCAGTTTATTTCAGGCAGAGGCAAAAGTTACACACTCAGGGAAGAAGAGTGTGGGCATCCTCACTAATGAGGAGTGCAACAGGAACAGGTAGGTTGTTAATACTGGATTAGTCTTCCGGGGTTTAGAGGAGAGTAATCCCCTTTCTTTCCCCTAAGATTCTGATTGGTTGGTGGTGAGGTAATAAGGAGTTATCATCATCAACCTTCTGGTTGCAACCAGTTTGGGAGTCTACGTGCTTTTGGGCAGCATGCAGTTAACTTTTCCCACCTGGTGGCGGTTTTGGTATCTGCAAAACAGCTCAAAGGAAGTGGCTCAGAATATTATCTATAGCCCTTGAAGAACAACTAAAAGTCATTTTCTCATTTCTCAGATTAAATTTACTCTTTGGAACTCAGGGAAGGCCTTTTTCATAGTTAAAGTTTCTTGCTCAGATGCTACAAAGTTTCTGTTTTAGATACCATTCCTCCATGCATCATGGTCTCATGAAGTGCAAAACAAGGAGGTGGCTTTACCTTTTGCCTAATGCCATGTAGGTGGCTGTCCTTGGCCATGGCCCTGTCTTTCCTGCCTCATTTCTAATTTTTCGAGGAGCCTTCATACTGTTTTCCATAGTGGCTGCACCAATTTACATTTCTACCAACCATGCACAAAAGTTCCCTTTTCTCCACATTCTCACCAACATTTGTTATTTCTTGTCTTTTTGGTAATGGACATTCTAACATTTGTGAGGTGAGATCTTATTGTGGTTTTGATTTGCATTTCCTGGATGACTAGTGATGTTGAACACGTTTTAATGTAATTTTTAAGGTGTATTTAAGATATTATTTTCTATCTTTTGGTTTCATTGTTGATGCTATGAAGTTAGCTGCCCACCTAGCTGCTGCTACCTGGCAGGTAATCTTTCTTATTTCTCTGGCAGCACATTTTCTCTTTATTCTTTTCAATATTTTTTCCTGTGTCTAGGTGTGGATCTTTCTTCATCTATCCTGATTGACATTCACTGAGCTTATTTTAATACATGGATCTCTGGCTAATATCATTTTGGAAATTTTCAGTGCTTATGTTTTCAAATATTGCCTCTGTTCTCATTCTTATACCTTGATTTCTCAGACTCCAACTACATGTACATTATACTGACTCACAATGTCATTTTGTCATCTACATTTTCTTTTGTGTATCATCTTTTATAGTTTTGTCTTACATATTTTCCAGGTCACAATTTTTAAATTTCTCAGTTATAGAATTTACATTTTTAAAATAATTTCTTGTCACTTTTTATGGCTTCTACTTTTTTTGGCCAAATTTCCAAGCTGAGCTATTGTCTTATTGAACTTACAAGCAAAGTTATAATGAATATATATCTGGAGTCTTTGAGGGTCTACTGTGGTTGTCTATTGTTTCTTATTGTTCTTATTCATATTGTTTTATCTTTAATAGTATATCAGTTATGGTACTTGAAAATCATTTATGGAAATAAATAAAAGCCAAGAGTGATATTATTATCCTATAGACAGTTAGTGTTGACTTCTGCCAGATGGCTGGTGGCATTAGGTCACCTTGATCAAATTTCAAAACTTGAGATGATCTGGGATACACAGGTAAGGGATTTTTAATTTTAGTTATGTATTCTAGTTACTCCTAGGGTATAATACAAAGTGGGTCACTAACCTCAGTGAACCCAGTACTTGTCCCTCTACCTCTTAAGAATGTCACAATTGTAGCTAAGCCTCTCAGATGTCTTTTTTTAATTCGCAATTGTCCCCAGAGTTGAAGAAGAGATAAAAGCGTGGGTGATCACTAAGGATTATTGTTCTTTCCTGTAAATATGTATTGTTCTTTCCTCTAAATATGCAATTGTCCCCAGAGTTGAAGAAGAGATAAAAGCGTGGGTGATCACTAAGGATTATTGTTCTTTCCTGTAAATATGTATTTTTATGTTCTTAATGTTTCTAAGAAAATTAAAAATACTTTGTGAAAACTTTTCATTTCAAGGGAAGTTTGATTCCAATTAACTATTCCACCATAACTAGAATTGAAATTCTGACCACTCTATAGTTCGTGTCTGTATAGCACCAATAAAAACATAGGTATATCTTTAAAAAAGTAAAAATAGCAATAACAACAAAAACTGAAAACTCCGTATGTAACCAAAGATATTCAAGACCTATACAAAGAAAGTATAAAGGTAACAAACATATGTAAGACCTGTAAAAAGAAATAAGGCTCTACTGAAAAATATTAAAGAATATATAAGTAAATGGAAATATGCCTAATGTTCATGAATAGGAACACTTCATATAATAGAGATTACTTACTATAGATTGAACTCAATTCCAAAGAAAATGTAACTTGTAAATGTAAATTGGCCTTTTTTTACGGAGATTACAAGTTTGTTCTAAAATTTATAATGAAGAGTAACAAAAAACAAGGATAAATAACCAAGACACATCTGAAGAGCATGAACTAAGGATGTGGACATAGCATATAAGATATTACACCTTATTATATTACTAAACTAATTTTGATGTTTTTGGTACAGGCATAAACAAATTGATCAATAGACTAGAACAGATAATGAGAAACAAGCACATGTATATATGAAACTTTGAAATATGATAGAGTTGGCATAAAAAAAAACTATTGGAGGAAAGAGGATATATTTAATAAATGGAGCTAGAATATTGCTTCTCCAGGTAGAGATGGAATATAAAATAATGTTCCTGCTTCACATGTCATATGCATAAATAAACTACAGATGGAAATTAAGCCATATATAAAATTCAAAAATTTTAGAATACAGGTGAATATTTTTCTGATCCTGTGTGAATACGATCCAAGAAATTCTAACCATAAAAAATTGATAAACCATTTGAAAATGATATGAAGAAGTGGAAAGATATCCCATGTTCTTGAAATGGAAGAATTAACATTGTTAAAACGTCCATACTGCCCAAAGCAACCTACAGATTTAATGTAATCCCTATCAAAATACCCATGACATTTTTCACAGAGCTAGAACAAATAATCCTAAAATTTATGTGGAACCACAAAAGATGCTGAATCACCAAAGCAATCTTTAGAAAAAAAGAACAAAGCTGGAGGTATCATGCTCCCTGACTTTGTACTATACTACAAAGCTACAGTAATCAAAACAGCATGATTCTGGTAAAAAACAGACACATAGATTAATGCAACAGAATAGACAGCCCAGAAATAAACCCATGCACCTACAATCATTTAAAGCTGTAACAAAGGAGGCAAGAATATACAATGGAGAAAAGAAAGTCCCTTCAATAAGTGGTGCTGGGAAAACTGGATGGCTACATGTAAAAGAATGAGATTAGAATATTTCCTCATGCCGTATTAAAAAAAAAAACTCAAAATAGATTGAAAACCTAAATGTAAGACCTGGAACCATAAAACTTTTAGAAGAGAACATAGGCAGAACACTCTTTGCCATAAATCATAGCAATAATTTTTTGGATCTGTTTCTTAAGGCAAAAGAAATGAAAGCAAAAGTAAACAAATGGAATCTAATTAAACTTAAAAGCTTTTGCACAGAAATGGAAACCATTGGCAAAATGAAAAGACAACCTACTAAAGGGGAGAAGATATTTGCAGATGATGTGACCAATGAGGGGTTAATATCCAAAATATATACACAGCTCATACAACTCAATATCAAAAAAATGAACAATCTGATTTAAAGATGGCAGAAAACCTGAATAGACATTTTTTCCAAAGAGGAAATGCAAATGGCCTTTGGGCAAATACAATGGGCACATGAAAAAATGCTCAGCATCACTAATCAGAGAAATGCAAATCAAAATAACGATAGCACCTCACACCTGTCAGAAAGGCTATTATGAAAAATACAAACAGCAGGACTTCCCTGGTGGTGTGGTGGTTAAGAATCCGCCTGCCAATGCAGGGGACACAGGTTCGAGCCCTGGTCTGGGAAGATCCCACATGCCGTGGAACAACTAAGCCTGTGCACCACAACTACTGAGCCTGCACTTCTAGAGCCTGCGAGCCACAACTACTGAATCCCTCATGCCACAACTACTGAAGCCCGTGCACCTAGAGCCCGTGCTCAGCAACAAGAAAAGCCACTGCAATGAGAAGCCCGCGCACCGCAACTAGAGAGAGCCTGCACGCAGCAATGAAGACCCAAAGCAGCCAAAAATAAATAGATAAATAAATAAACAAATTAAAAAAATACAAACAGCAAATATTGGCAAGCATGTGGAGAAAAGTGAATCCTCCTACACTGTTGGTAGAAATGTAAATTGGCACAGCCACAGTGGAGAACAGTATGGAGGATCCTAAAAAACTAAAAATAGAATCACCATATGATCCAGAAATTCCACTGCTGGGAAAAAACAAGAAACAAAACCCAAAAACAAAAAAACAAAAAAAAAAAACACTAATTCAAAAAGATACATGTACCCCAATATTCATAGCAACATTATTGTTATATTAATATTAATGATGATTAATAAAATCCCAATCAATATTTCAGCAGGTATTTTTGTAAAATTCTACTAAAAGGGAAATTGATTCCAATCCTTCTCAAACTCCTTCAATAAAGTGAAGAGGAGGGAACACTTGTAAAACCATTTTATAAGGCTATGATACAAAAGCTGGATAAGGACACATAAGAAAAGAACATTAAAGGGCAATACCTTTAAAGCATATAGATGTAAACATTTTCAACAAAATAGTAGCAAAACGAATTCAACAATGCACTGAAAGGATCATACCCCATGAGTAATTGGGATTTACCCCTGGGATGCAAGAAAGATTTAACATACACAAATCACTAAATGTGATACACCACACTAATAGAATGAAAGATAAGAATCACATGATCACCTCAATAGATGCAGAAAATGTATTTGACAAACTACATTCTTTTATGATAAAACTCTCAACAAATTGGGTATAAAAAAAACATACCTCAACATAATAAAGGCCATATAAGACAAGGCCACAACTAACACCATACTCAACAATGAAAGATTGAAAGCTTTTTCTCTAGAATTAGGAGCAAGACCAGGGGGCCCACTTTTACCACTCATATTCAACATAGTACTGGAAATATTAGCCAGAAAAATAAGGCAAGAAAAAGAAGTAAAAGGCATTCAAATCAGAAAGGAGAAGTGAAATTTCTTTGTTTGCATATGATATAATCTTATATAGAGAAAATCCTAAAGACTCAACAAAAAAACCTATTGGAACTAATCAAAAATTCAGTAAATTTACAGGATATAAAAACATACAGAAATCAGCTGTTTCTATACACTTACAACAAAATATCTGAAAAAGATAAAATAATTCACAATAACATTCAAAACAATACCTTGGAATAAATTTAGCCAAAGAAGTGAAAGATCTGTACAATGAAAACTACAAGATTTTGTTTTAATAAATTGAAGAAGACAGAAAAAAATGGAAAGATATCTTGGTTCATGATCAGAAAAAATTATTGTTAAAATGTTCATAATACCCAAAGCCATCTAATGATTCAATGCAATCCCTATCAAAATTTCAATGGTACATTTCAGAAAGGAAAAAAACACAATGCTACAATTTGAATGGAACCACAATACACTCGTAATAGTCAAAACATCTTGAGAATTAAGAACAAAGTCAGAAGCATCACACTTCCTGACTTCATACTATACTACAAAGCTATAGTATTATGAAACAGTATTGTACTAGCATAAAAACAGAAGCATAAACCAATGGAACAGAACGGAGAACCAAGATATAAACCCCCATGTATATAGTCAGAGGCCACTGATGCCTCCTCACCAACTTCTCACTGTGGTGGACTCATGTGCTCCAGGTCAGCCTTGGGAGTAGACCCTTGTGGGTGGCCCTCAGGCAGAGGTGGGGCTGAAACCACAGCTGAGCCCCAGGAGCATGCAACTAAGGAAGAAAAACTGAAATCTCTCCTCACAGCTGAACAAACCGTGAACTGACACCCAGCAACTGGCTTTGTAAAGTCAGTGTCTACAGAACATCTGAACTGATGAGTGTTCTCACAGCCAAGATGGATCTAGCTTCAGCAGTTGTAGGTTTTGTGGGCACATACACATTGGGGTTGGGCCAGGCTAGAGTCTGAACTTCCCCCATAGCACCCACAATGAGTCCAGATCCATGATTACTACAATCCTGGGACCTGACTTCAGTAGATCTATGCTGGTGGCCTGGTGAAAACAATGTCTGAGAGACACCAGGGCCAATTGTTGGTATACCCATAGTTAACATGGGGCTGAGAGCTGTGCCAACAACAGTGTAATTTGAGAGCTCACACAATGGGTGAAACGTGACACAACAGAGCACACCCACAGTTGAACATCTCCAGAGGTGAAATACTCAGCGGCTTCCCTCGCACTGGGAGTACTCCAATCCCACCTACCTCACACTGCAGATTAGACACAGCTAAGAAACAGATCTGGGTGCCCCTACAACAACTAGGGAGCAGACCCCACATTTGACAGGGCAGTGACAACCACAGAGTGAAGGGGAGGCTCTCTTGAATATAAATTGCAGGTTCTGGTCACCACAACATCAGTCACACCTCCAATCAAAGGGATAATGGCCAACATACACTGAGGAAAGAGGTGGCAGACATCTATACTATAAAAAGCTCTTGCACCAAAAAATATTAAACCCATGCAGGCTACACAGAGACATTCCCACATAAACTAGCTCTCTAAGACAGTCTGAGAGTCTGAGAACAGTAGGAGTTCCCCAGGGCTGGGAGAAATAGAGACTCCACTCTTGGAGGGCACACACTAGGTCTCACGTGCAGTAGGACCCAGCACAAATCAGCACCTCCATAAGAACCTGGGCTACACATACCTAAGGTTCTCCTGAGGAGGCAAAGTTTGATGATAGCTCACCGTGAAGGGAAGGACACTGGTACTGGAAGCCCCAGGGAATATTGATCAGAGTGAGCTCTCCCAGCGGTCCCCATTTTGGCACCAGACCCAGCCTCACCTGAGAACTTGCAGGTTCCAGTGCTGGAAAACATCCTGTCAAACAAGCACCAAGATAGGAACACTACCCCACCCAACAGAAGACAGGCTGCCTAAAGTCATACTGAGCTCACAGCCACCTCAAAACACACCCTTTGATACAGCACTGCCTATCAGAGGGACAAGACCCAGTTCCACCCACCAGAGGGCAGGCACTAGTCCCTCCCAGAAGGAAACCCGCACAAGCTCCTGAACCGACGTCACCCACCAGAGGGAAGACACCAGAAGCAAGAGGAACTACAATCCTGCAGCTTCTGGAAAGGAGACCACAAACACAGAAAGTTAGACAAAATGAGATGACAGATAAATATGTTGCAAATGAAAGAAGAAGATAAAAACCCACAAGAACAATTAAATGAAGAGGAGATAGGCAATTTACCTGAAAAAGAATTTAGAGTAATGGTAGTAAAGATGATCCAAAATCTCAGAAAAAGACTGGGGTCACAAATCGAGAAGATACAAAAAATGTTTAACAAGGAGCTAGAAGACTTAAGGAACAAATAAACAGAGATGAACAACATAATTACTGAAATGAAAAATACACTAAGGAATCAACATCAGAAAAACTGAGGCAGAAGAACAAAAAGTGAGCTGGAAGACAGAGTGGTGGAAATCACTGCCAAAGAACAGAATAAAGAAGAAAAAATGAAAAGAAATGAAGACAGTCTTAGAGACCTTTGGGAAAACATTAAATGCACCAACATTCACATTATAGGGATCTCAGAAAGAGAAAAGAAAGAGAAAGGGCCTGAGAAAATATTTGAACATATTATATCTGATAATTTCTCTAACATGAGAAAGGAAGCACACACTCTAGTCCAGGAAGTGCAGAGTCCCATAGAAGATGAACCCAACAAGGAACATGATGAGATACATATTAGTCAAACTGACAAAAATTAAAGACAAAGAAAAAATATTAAAAGCAACAAGGGAAAAGCAACAAATACCATACAAGGGAGTCCCCATAAGGTTAACAGCTGATCTTTCAGCAGAAACTCTGCAAGCTGGAAGGGAGTGGCAGGACATATTTAAAGTGATGAAGGAGAAAAACCTACAACCAAGATTACTCTACCCAGCAAAGGTCTCATTCAGATTTGATGGAGAAATTAAAACCTTTACAGACAAGCAAAAGCTAAGAGAATTCAGCACCACCAAACCACCTTTACAACAAATGCTAAAGGAACTTCTCCAGGCAGGAAACACAAGAGAAGGAAAAGACCTACAATGATACACCCAAAACATTTAAGAAAATGGTAATAGGAACATACAAATCAATAATTACCTTAAATGTAAATGGATTAAATGCCCCAACCAAAAGACATAGACTGGCTGAATGGATACAAAAACAAGACCCGTATATATGCTGTCTACAAGAGACCCACTTCAGACCTAGGGACACATACAGAATGAAAGTGAGGGGATGGAAAAAGATATTCCATGCAAATGGAAATCAAAAGAAAGTTGGAGTAGCAATTCTCATATCAGACAAAATAGACTTTAAAATGAAGACTATTACAAGAGACAAAGAAGGACGCTAAATAATGATCAAGGGATCGATCCAAGAAGAAGATATAACAATTGTAAATATTTATGCACCCAATATAGGAGCACCTCAATACATAAGGCAAATACTAACAGCCATAAAAGGGGAAATCGACAGTAACACAATCATAGTAGGGGACTTTAACACCCCACTTTCACCAGTGGACAGATCATCCAAAATGAAAATAAATAAGAAAACACAAGCTTTAGATGATACATTAAACAAGATGGACTTAATTGATATTTATAGGACATTCCATCAAAAAACAACAGAATACACTTTCTTCTCAAGTGCTCATGGAACATTCTCCAGGATAGATCATATCTTGGGTCACAAATCAAGCCTTGGTAAACTTAAGAAAATTGAAATTGTATCAAGTATCTTTCCGACCACAACACTATGAGACGAGATATCAATTGCAGGAAAAAATCTGTAAAAAATACAAA
The DNA here is from genome assembly GCF_949987535.1 of Balaenoptera acutorostrata. Classification (NCBI taxonomy): domain Eukaryota; kingdom Metazoa; phylum Chordata; class Mammalia; order Artiodactyla; family Balaenopteridae; genus Balaenoptera; species Balaenoptera acutorostrata. The sequence continues at coordinate 170,077,673 of NC_080065.1, forward strand.
CACATGGAGGCTAAACAATACACTACTAAGTAATCAAGAGATCATTAAAGAAATCAAAGAGGAAATCAAAAAATACCTAGAAACAAATGACAATGAAAACACAATGACCCAAAACTTATGGGACGCAGCAAAAGCAGTTCTGAGAGCGACGTTCATAGCAATACAATCCTACCTCAAGAAACACGAAACATCTCAAATAAACAACCTAAACTTACACCTAAAGCAATTAGAGAAAGAACAACAAAAAAAACCCAAAGTTAGCAGAAGGAAAGAAACCATAAAGATCACATCAGAAATAAATGAAAAGGAAATGAAGGAAACGATAGCAAAGATCAATAAAACTAAAAGCTGGTTCTTTGAGAAGATAAACAAAATTGATAAACCATTAGCCAGACTCATCAAGAAAAAAAGGGAGAAGACTCAAATCAATAGAATTAGAAATGCAAAAGGAGAAGTAACAACTGACACTGCAGAAATACAAACGATCAAGAGAGATTACTACAAGCAACTCTATGCCAATAAAATGGACAATCTGGAAGAAATGGAAAAATCCTTAGAAATGCACAACCTTCCGAGACTGAACCAGGAAGAAATAGAAAATATGAACAGACCAATCACAAGCACTGAAATTGAAACTGTGATTAAAAATCTTCCAACAAACAAAAGCCCAGCACCAGGTAGCGTCACAGGCAAATTCTATCAAACATTTAGAGAAGAGCTAACACCTATCCTTCTCAAACTCTTCCAAAATATAGCAGAGGGAGAAACACTCCCAAACTCATTCTACTAGGCTAACATCACCCTGATACCAAAACCAGACAAGGATGTCACAAAGAAAGAAAACTACAGGCCAATATCACTGATGAACATAGATGCAAAAATCCTCAACAAAATACTAGCAAACAGAATCCAACAGCACATTAAAAAGATCATACACCATGATCAAGTGGGGTTTATCCCAGGAATGCAAAGATTCTTCAATATAAGCAAATCAATCAATGTGATACACCATATTAACAAATTGAAGGAGAAAAACCATATGATCATCTCAATCGACGCAGAGAGAGCTTTTGACAAAATTCAACACCCATTTATGATAAAAACCCACAGAAAGTAGGCATAGAGGGAACTTTCCTCAACATAGTAAAGGCCATATATGACAAACCCACAGCCAACATTGTCCTCAATGGTGAAAAACTGAAACCATTTCCACTAAGATCAGGAACAAGACAAGGTTGCCCACTCTCACCACTATTATTCAACATAGTTTTGGAAGTTTTAGCCACAGCAATCAGAGAAGAAAAAGAAATAAAAGGAATCCAAAGTGGAAAAGAAGTAAAGCTGTCACTATTTGCAGATGACATGATACTATACATAGAGAATCCTAAAGATGCTACCAGAAAACTACTAGACCTAATCAATGAATCTGGTAAGGTAGGAGGATACAAAATTAATGCACAGAAATCTCTAGCATTCCTATACACTAATGATGAAAAATCTGAAAGTGAAATTAAGAAAACACTCTCATTTACCATTGCAACAAAAGAATAAAATATCTAGGAATGAACCTATCTAAGGAGACAAAAGGCCTGTATGCAGAAAATTATAAGACACTGATGAAAGAAATTAAAGACGATAGAAATAAATGGAGAGATATACCATGTTCTTTGATTGGAAGAATCAACATTGTGAAAATGACTCTACTACCCAAAGCAATCTACAGATTCAGTGCAATCCCTATCAAACTACCACTGGCATTTTTCACAGAACTAGAACAAAAAATTTCACAATTTGTATGGAAACACAAAAGACCCCGAATAGCCAAAGCAATCTTGAGAACGAAAAATGGAGCTGGAGGAATCAAGCTCCCTGACTTCAGACTATACTACAAAGCTACAGTAATCAAGACAATATGGTACTGGCACAAAAACGGAAATATAGATCAATGGAACAGGATAGAAAGCCCAGAGATAAACCCATGCACATATGGTCACCTTATCTTTGATAAAGGAGGCAAGCATAAATTAAGAAAAGACAGAGGCCTACCAGGAAGATGGAAGAGCCCCCTAAAAGGTATCTTACTCATACTTAAGTCATTGGCATAATAGTTTCAAACCATCCTCAAGTGTGCCAAAATTGTAGATATATTTTTCTATAGTTAAAGATAATAAATTTCCTGGTGGCATAAAATATAACCTTCATATAAAAATACATTTGTGTTTGCACATTTGTCATGGTATTAAACAAGAATCATAACATAATATTCAACATATATAATTCAAACTATATATGCAATAAATCTTGCTGCTAGCTTCATATTGATGAGAATGTCTATTTCTACTCTACATTCAGGAATTAAAGAAATTACTACAGTGTGGTGTCATGAACACACTATCCCCACTGGAATATATCCAGGTCAAGACTCCATTTATCGAAGGAGAGCCAAGATGGCAGAGGAGTACGAGGACATGGAGTTCACCTCTCCCCACAAATGCATCAAGAATACATCTATGAAACAGTTCTCACAGAGCACCGACTGAACACTAGTAGAGGACCTCAGACACCTAAAAGGACAAGAAAGATCCCTGTATAACCGGGTATGACAAAAGAAAGAAGAAAAGAAGAGGAGAGGAAGTGGGGTGAGACCTGTGCCCCTGGTGGGGGAGCTGAAGGAGGGAAGAGGTTCCTGCATGTGGGGAAACTCCCTCACAGGCGGGGAGATCAGTTGGGACAGAAGGGGAGCCTTGGGGGCTATTGGAGGGGATCCCAACAACCAGTCTGTGGCAGGAAGGACAGAGTGAGACCTACACAGAAGGTCTGTGCCACAGCCCTGCTTGCCTCAGCCTGAGACATATATCTGCTTGTGCAGAGAGTGGCTAGGTGCTGGAATGTGGGGTTTGGAGAGCAAACCCAGGGAAAGGACTGTTGTTGGCTGTGAGGAGACAGCCTGAGAGGATGTAAGTGAGGAAATCTGCAACCAGGAATACTTGTGGAGGAAACCCGGACTGCCATAGAAGCAAAGCACCATTGCTGAGTGACGTGCAAGGGGCAGGGCCACCATTGCAACCTCTCTCCCCACATTCCCACCTCTCCCTCCTCGGGCACTTAGGAAGGGCCCTTGCCAGGGCAGGCTCTCTTGCGCCTGTGACCTCTGGCTCCCCAGCATGCCCTGTCACTGCCAAGGCCAGCTCTATTGTGCCCGTGGCCACCGGCTACTCTGTGTGCCCTGTCCCCACTGGGGCTTCTGTGACCCTGGCCACTGCAGTCTCCATGCCCCCTCCTCACCAGGGCAGACTCATGTGCTCTGGGACAGCCTCAGGAACAGATACCTGTGGGTGGCCCACACACAGAGGTGGGGCTGAAACCAGAGTTGAGCCCCAGGGGCTGTGCAACTAAGGAAGAAGAGCTGAAATCTCTCCTCGCAGCTGTGCAAACCATGAATTGACACCACTATGACTAGCTTTGTAAACTCAACACCTACAGGACATCTGGACAGACAATGAGTGCTCCCGCAGCCAAGACAGGTCTAGCTTTAGCAGCTGTAGACTTTGTGGGCACATACACATGGGGGTTTGGCAAGGCCAGAGACTCAGCTGCTTCCATAGTGCCCACAGTGGGTTCAGATACATGATTACTGCAAACCAGGGGCCTGACTTCAGTGGGTCTATGCTGGTGGCCTGGTGAAAACAACATCTGAGAGACAGCAGGGTCAATTGCTGCATACCCACAGTTAAGGTGGGGCTGAGAGCTGTGTCAACAAGAGTGTAATCTGAGAGCTTGCACAATGGGTAAAAGGTGACACAACAGAGCACACCCACAGGTGAACAGCTCGAGAGGAGGAATACTCAGTGGCTTCCCTCCCAATGCGAGTGTTCCAATCCTGTCTACCTCACACTACAGATCACAGATAAGCTAAGAAACAGATATGGGGTCCTCTACTCCAACAACTAGGGAGCAGACCCCACTTCTGACAGGGCAGTGACAGCCACAGAGCAAAGGGGAACATAGACCTGCCCATCAGCAGACAGGCTGTCGAAAGTCATACTGAGCTCACAGTCACCTCAAAACACACCACTTGACAAGGCCCTGTCCATCAGAGGAGCAAGACCAAGCTCCAACCACCAGAGGGCAGGCACCAGTCCCTCCCACCAAGAGGCCTGCACAAGCACCCGGACCAACCTCACCCACTAGGGGGCAGACACCAGAAGCAAGAACTATGATCCTGCAGCCTGAGGAAAGGAGACCACAAACAGAGAATGTTACACAAAATGAGACAATAGAGAAAATAGAGAAATAGAGAAAATAGACAATAGAGAAATATTTTGCAAAGGAACACAATAAAAACCCACAAGAACAACTAAATGAAGAGGAGATAGGTAATCGACCTGAAAAAGAATTTAGAGTAATAATAGTAAACATGATCCAAAATCTGAAAAAGAACGGAGGCACATATCGAGAAGATGCAAGAAATGTTTAACAAGGAGCTAGAAGATATAAAGAACAAAGAGTTGAACAATACAATCATGGAAATGAAAACTACACTAGAAGGAATCAATACCAGAATAACTGAGGCAGAAGAACAAATAAGTGAGCTGGAAGACAAAGTGGTGGAAATCACTGCCACAGAACAGAATAAAGGAAAAAGAATGAAAAGAAATGAGAACACTCTCAGAGACCTCTGGGACAATATTAAACACACCAACATTTGCAATATAGGTGTCCCAGAAGGAGAAGAGCAAGAGAAAGGGCCTGAGAAAATATTTGAAGAGATTATAGCCAAAAACACTCACTCAAGTCCAGGAAGCACAGAGAATCCCCTACAGGATGAAGCCAAGGAGGAATGTGGCAAGACACATATTAATCAAACTAACAAAAATTAAAGACAAAGAAAAAATATTAAAAGCAACAAGGGAAAAACAACAAATAACATACAAGGGAATTCCCATAAGATTATCAGATGATTTTTTTTCAGCAGAAACTCTGCAAGCCAGAAGGGAGTGACATGATATATTTCAAGTGATGAAAGGAAAAAAACCTACAACCAAGAATACTCCAGGGCTTCCCTGGTGGCGCAGTGGTTGAGAGTCTGCCTGCTAATGCAGGGGACACGGGTTCGAGCCCTGGCCTGGGAAGATCCCACATGCCGCGGAGCAACTAGGCCCGTGAGCCACAACTACTGAGCCTGCGCATCTGGAGCCTGTGCTCCGCAACGAAAGGCCACGATAGTGAGGCCCACACACTGCGATGAAAGTGGCCCCCACGTGCCGCAGCTAGAGGAAGCCCTCGCACAGAAACGAAGACCCAACACAGCCAAAAATAAATAAATAAATAAATAATAATTTTTTTTAAAAACCCGAGTAATAATACTCAATACCGTTTAAAAAAAAAAAAAAAGAATACTCTAACCAGCAAGACTCAGTTCAGATTCAATGGAGAAATCAAAAGCTTTACAGACAAGCAAAAGCTAAGAGAATTCAGCACCACCAAACCACCATTGCAACAAATGCTAAAGGACTTCACTAGGCAGGAAAGAGACCAGCAATTTATAACAACCTTGTAAATATATAGATTGCTATATCAAAACCCCATGGGAACAGCAAACCCAAAAACTACAATAGATACGCAAGCAAAAAGGAAAAAGCAACCCAAACACAACACAAGAGAAAGAAGAACAAACAAAGCCTAAAGTTAGAGGAAGGAAAGAAATAATAAAGATCACAGAAGAAATAAATAGAGGCAAAGTAAACAATAGCAAATATCAATGAAACTAAAAGCTGGTTCTTTGAGAAGATAAACAAAATTGATAAAGCTTTAGCCAGACTCATCAAAAAAAAGGGAGAGGACTCAAATCAATAAAGTTAGAAATGAAAATGGAGAAGTTATAACTGGCACCACAGAAATAAAAAGGATCCTAAGAGACTACTACAAGCAACTGTATGCCAATAAAATGGACAACTTAGAAGAAATGGACACAATCTTAGAAAGGTACAACCTTCCCAGACTGAACCAGGAAGACATAGAAAATATGAACAGACAAATTATAAGTACTGAAATTGAAACTGTGATTTTAAAACTTCCAAGAAACAAACGTCCAGGACCAGATGGCTTCACAGGCCAATTCTATGAAACATTTAGAAAAGAGTTAACACCTATCCTTCTCAAACTCTTCCAAAATATAGCAGAGGGAGGAACACTCCCTAACTCATTCTATAAGGCCACCATCACCCTGATACCAAAACCACACAAAGATATCACACACACAAAAAAGGAAAATTACATGCCTATATCACTGATGAACATAGACGCAAAATTCCTCAACAAAATACTAGCAAACCGAATCCAACAACATATTAAAAGTATCATACACCATGATCAAGTGAGATTTATCTCAGGTATGCAAGGATTCTTCACTATACACAAATGAATCAATGTGACACACCACATAATAAACTGAATAATAAAAACCATACGATCATCTCAATAGATGCAGAAAAGCTTTTGACAAAATTCAACACCCATTTATGATAAAAGCTCTCCAGAAAATGGACATAGAGGGAACCTACCTCAACATAATAAAGGCCATATATGACAAACCCATAGCAAACATCTTTCTCAATGGTGGAAAACTGAAAGCATTTCCTCTAAGATCAGGAACATAACAAGGATCTCCACTCTCTCCACTTTTATTCAACATAGTTTTGGAAGTCTTAGTCACAGGAATCACAGAAGGAAAAGGAATTACAGGAATCCAAATTGGAAAAGAAGAAGTAAAACTGTCACTGTTTGCAGTTGACATGATACTATACATAGAAAATCCTAAAGATGCTACCAGAAAACTACTAGAGCTCATGAATGAATTTGGTAAAGTTGAAGGATACAAAATTAATACAGAAAAATCTCTTGCATTCCTATACAATAACAATGAAAGATCAGAAAGAGAAATTAAGGAAACAGTCTCATTTATCATTTCATCAAAAAGAATAAAATACCTAGGCACAAACCTACCTAAGGAGGCAAAAGACCTGTACTCTAAAAACTATAAGATGCTGATGATAGGAATTGACAATGACACAGATAGAGAGATATACTGTGTTCCTGGATTAGAAGAATCAATATTGTGAAAATGACTATACTACCCAAAGCAATCTACAGATTCAATGCAATACATATAAAGTTATCAATGGCATTTTTTGCAGAACTAGAACAAAAAGTCTTGCAATTTGTATGGAGACACAAATGACTGTGAATAGCCAAAGCAATCATGAGAAAGAAAAAATGAGCTGGAAGAATCAGGCTGCCTGACTTCAGACTATACTACAAAGCTACAGCCATGAAAATAGTATGGTACTGGCACAAAAACAGAAATATAGATCAATCAAACAGGAGAGAAAGCCCAGAGATAAACTCACACACCTATGGTCACCTAGTCTATGACAAAGGAGGCAAGAGTATACAATGGGAAAAAGAGTCTCTTCAATATGTGGTGCTGGGAAAACTGGACAGCTACATGTAAAAGAATGAAGTTAGAACATTCTCTAACACTATACAGAAAAATAAACTCAAAATGGATTAAAGAACTAAATGTAAGAGCAGATACTATAAATCTTTTAGAGGAAAACAGGCAGGACACTATCTGACATAAATCGCAGCAAAATCTTTTTAAATCTGTCTCCTAGAGTAATGAAAATAAAAACAAAAATAAGCAAATGGGACCTAATTAAACTCAAAATTTTTTGCACAGCAAAGGAAACCATAGCAAAACAAAAAGACAACCCACAGAATGGGAGAAAATATTTGCAAACAAAGTGACCAATTAGGGATTAATCTAAAAATATACAAACAGTTCATGTAGCTCAATATCAAAAAACAAGAACCCAATCAAAAAACTGAGCAGAAGATCTAAATAGTCACTTCTCCAAAGAAGACATAAAGATGGCCAAGAGGCACATGAAAAGATGCTCAACATCACTAATTATTAGAGAAATGCAAATCAAAATTACAATGAGGTATCCCCTCACACCAGTCAGAATGGCCATCATCAAAATATCTACAAACAATAAATGATGGAGAGGGTGAGGAGAAAAGGGAACCCTCTTGCACTGTTGGTGGGAATGTAAATTGGTACAGCCACTATGGAGAATAGTGTAGAGGTTCCTTAAAAAAATAAAGTTGCCATATGATCCAGCAATCCCTCTCCTGGGCATATATCTGGAAAAGATGAAAACTCTAATTAGAAAAGATACATGCACTCCAATGTTCATAGCAATGCTATTTACAATAGCCAAGACATGGAAGAAACCTAAATGTTTATCTACAGGTGAATGAATAAATAAGATGTGGTATATATATATATATACACACAATGGAATACTACTTAGCCACAAAAAAAGAATGAAATAATGCCATTTGCAGCAGCATGAATGGACCTAGAGATTATCATACTAAGTGAAGTCAGACAGAGAAAGACAAATACCATATGATATCACTTACATGTGGAATCTAAAATATGATAAAACGAGCTTATTTACAAAACAGAAACAGGCTCACAGACATATACAATAAACTTATGGTTGCCAAAGCATATGAAAAATTATCAATGAAAATATCTGAATCACTTTGCTGTATACCAGAAACTAACACAATATTGTAAATCAACAATACTTCAATAAAAACTTTTTTTAAAAAGAGTACGTTTTTCTTGCCTTTGATGTGCATTATTTTCACCAATAACCAGTGATAATTCAATTAACTTTTTTTTTTTGGTCACAGTATAGTCTGGAATACCTGTTCCATCTTCCACTGGCAATTATTGTACCATTCTATTGTCATCTGATCAGATTAGGAGATCAATTTCCAATTCCTATTTTTGAATTTCTATCTCCTAATACATTTTTTGGCAAAAAAAAAATGCTGTGTATAAAGCATTTGTATTATATTGTAAATAGAATTCACTCATTATTTTCCAGGTATAATTGATTTTACCATAGGAAATTAGATGCTTGTTTATATTTTAGAAGGGCTGGAAGAATGAAGGCAATTTTGGGGTGGTCTTAGAAACTCACTTGGAGGGTGCTACAAATCTCAGGATTTGTGTGATGCTCCCACTGATGGTCTCAGTCTCTAGCACCTATGTAGTATATTTCCTAGAAGCTCACCAGGAAGCTAATTAAAACTCATGTCTGCTTATACATCTGCCTTCCTCAGATAATAACGCCTTTTATTCTCTTCTATTTTTCAAATCATGTGTCAATTCCTCTCATTTGTAAATGTTAGCCATGAACCATACAGGTAATGGTATTCTGGGAAACATGGGTCGAGTGGATGCCAACCTAATAACAGATAGCCTGGTATATGAAGATTGTTACTCATGTTAGAAGTAGTGTGATTTTTTGGACTTGATGCTTCTTTAATAGAAAGGAGATCTTACTGAATAGTCCTTATTTTCCCAATTATTTTCATTGATAACAAAACTAGATTAAAACTTTGAGTTATCTTTAAAAAATTCTAAAGTATTATTGTGCATATGCTATTTTAAAGCCCAAAGGAAACTTTAAAAAAAAGACTGAATTTAAGAGAAAAAAATATATATTAATTCCAAAATTGTTTTTACACTTTGCCCTTTTTAGTAATTATAATGTTAATAATTGGGGTTTTTTACGCTTTTTCTGAATATTTTGGTAACTTTTGCACAAATGAGCACAGTTGTGAAAGGAGAGATGGGCTTTCTAATTACATGGTTGTTGTAATGATTTTGAGGTGTGTTGAAGTCCCTCTCAAACGCTGATTTCTGTTGAATTTAGATTTTCACACTATATTTAAAATTTTTCTAAGTAGAGTAAAAAATTCTAAATCAAAACTTTAGTGATATTAAAGTTGTGTGGATGTAAAACATGGTGGCTATGATCACAGGCACTGAAGCAGTGTTATTCACAGTGCCTTACTGGTAGGGACCTTAGCAGGCCTGAGGATTTAATATAAAGGTAAAGTACTTAGAATTCTGTTTGACACATAGAAAGTAATCAATAAGTAATAACACAAGTTTGATATACAAATACACATTAGAAAAATCCAATGGCTAACACTACAACCAATACTACATCAAACGAATCTCACCATGTGACCTAACCTAACTAACCTCACAGTGTGACCTAATTATCTCCCCAGTAACTAAAATTCAGCTAGATGTATCATTCCCAAATTAAGCTCAACTTCTGAGAAACATTATATATGCCTCTCTATATATAGAAAAATGAGAATAATTTTGCAATTAGAGTGCTCAGGGTTACTTTAATAAGATATGTGCAATACTATCACAAATCTACAAAATTCACAAAGGTAGATGCATATTTCTAGTTGAAGAAGACCCAGAAACTTAATGTACATGGGTGATATAATATTAAGGAAATAGAGTCACACATGTAGTTCATTAAAAATATATGTTGGCTGTTACATAAGTCTCTAGTTTGTGTGTGTGATATGACCAGAAGGTAAAACAAAACTATATAGATCAATTCATAGTCCTAATTATATTTAGTCATAAAATTCAAGCTCAACTCCACATTGTGAAACTTTTATTCTCTCCTGTGCATCTTTCACTGTCCTAATAAATTTGCAATAATTAACATTATCCTCACAAAACCCTATACATGCATCCTCTTATTATCCCATTTTATACATGAAAAACCAAAGGTCAAGTAACATATCTGAGGTCACTAAACAATGGTGAAGTCAGGAAAGAAGTACACTTGCTCTGGATCTTAAATGACAGATATTCTATAGTCACATCTATTAAATTCTGAACTGGGATATTGACATGGCAGTTTTTGAACTGTCAAGGTGGAGGAATCTTGTGCTGATAAACAAATGATTATGAAGTTGACTGATATTATTGTTTCTAAGGGGACAGACTTATTTATTTGGGTATTTGAAGGACAACAGAATGATTATGCTACTGTCTACCTAAAGGAGGAGAGAGGCAAACAAGGGACATCTTCTCTGAGGACAGTACAGGTGGAATTATAAGTTGTCACAACTCATTATGGTAGAGAGATTTTTGTGGGCTATTTAACCTCCTTAGTTCATTGATAATGTATGGACCTGACATCAAGAGAAGATGAGTCACTCTGGATATTTCTATGTGCAATGCTTCCGTCTACATAAAGAAATTTCTGGTGATATTTTGAGGGAAAAAATTACAATTTATAGCTAGTATTTCTGAAAAAAAAATTGGATTTATTTGATGCCAAATAATTAGTTGAAAGGCTTGATGTTGACCAGGCACTTTTCTTTACAAGACACAACATCAGCCTTGTTTTGCAATACAGGTAAAAATAAAATTACAGAATAATTTATTCAAAATTGTAATTCAATATAAATAATAAGTGAAATAGAGCAATACTTTTAAATACCAGATTTATGTACTTACCACATGTATCTGATGTGATATATCCTTCCATTAAAAAACAGAAAAGAGGGTTTCCGGTGGCATAGAGGGAGCTATGGCTAAACATCACCCGGACTTGATCTTTTGCCGCAAGCAGGCTGGTGTTGCCATTGGAGGACGGTGTGGAAAATGTGATGGCAAGCGTGTGATCTGTGACTCCTATGTGCGTCCCTGCATCCTGGTGCGCATATGTGATGAATGTAACTATGGCTCTTACCAGGGACGCTGTGGGATCTGTGGAGGCCCCGGGGTTTTGGATTCCTATTATTGTAAGGAGTGCACCATCCAGGAGAAAGATAGAGATGGTTGCCCAAAGATTGTCAATTTGGGGAGCTCTAAGACAGATCTCTTTTGTGAACGCAAAAAATATGGCTTCAAGAAGAGGTGATTGGTGGGCTGCCTCTTCCTCCCCCCCGTCAAGCTGCTGCAGCTGCCAAAAGAAACGCCTACAGAAAGGAAATGGAGCACACAGCATCACCTGAATTGCCTATAGTACACTGGCACCTTTCCACCCTTTCCTCTCCTCTCACCCAGCCATGGTAGGAATGGAAATAAAGATTCTTCACAGAGCACTCTGGCAGACTGTACCACAGACAAATTAATAGATTGGTTCATGGCATTCCTTAAATTCAAGAAGCAAGTCTGTGTTAATCCACATCGAGAAGTTCTGTACACCAAAAGCTTCTAAAACAGGAATGATATATCATTTTAGTCTTCTGTTTGAGGAGCTGGCTGTGAGGCTTGCTGCAGTGAGAAACATGGCCTTGCAGCAGCTCTGACGGCAGCTGTCCTTGATGAAACATCTGCAGCGCGGTGGGGGCTCTCAGAACAGTGTGGGCATTTCATCTTGTAACACCCACCAGGTGGTGCTGCTTCATGTGATTTTTCTTCTAAAAATTGGAAACCCTTTCTGTTGCTATTGTATTCATAAAGTAGGCGTTTATTTTCTGGTAGTCAGCCCCTTCCCAATTTAATTTTAACTCTAGGAATTTTAGTCATCCAGGAATTTGTGATTCAAAATAAAGGTATTGGGATTCATTTTAAAAAAAGAAAAGAGAAACTTGGCTCAATTTTTGAATTAAAAAATATACATACCCAGAATGTATAGCCATTGAATATCTTTTGACATGGACAGTGGGATTTATCTATTTGCTTACTTACTTACTTATGTATTTATTTGCCTCTGAAGATTCAAATTAGGAATCTTTTTAAAATTTGCAAGTGTAAAACTTTTGACTTTATCAAAATAAATATAATAATTTAATATATTTTTGTTGAAAAAAGATACATTAGGGAAAATGCATCTTTTACTCCTAGTCTTAATTAAGCACAAAGGACTGCATATTTGATATGCTTGTTATTCATAATACTTAAACAGTGTAAAAGGTAAGTACTTGAGTTAAAACTGGTTAAACTTTGAGCCGTTTGGATTTTAAGATCCTACTAGTTATTTCAGTTGAATAAATTGACTCTTCATGTAAAAAAAATCTATGCAGTTTTTTAATAAGTTGTCAGTCACATCTGTAAATGTGTTTTTTAAAAGTCTTCAGTACTTAAAATATTGAAAATATAATTGACATGTATACACTAATATGTATAAAATGGATAACTAATAAGAATCTGTTGCATAAAAAAATTAATAAAATAAAATTTTAAATTTTAAAAAAATTTAATTAATTAATTTTAAAAAAAGAAAATATAATTTTCAACAAATTATGGACTATTATATAAACTATCATTTGTGGAAATCATTTGAACAACATGAGGTAAAATAACATTTTATATTAATACTAAAACAACAGTCTATGATTATGTCTACTTTCTTGCATGTTAATTTTCACTTTGGAGAGGGTAAACGGAACCAAATACTCACTTCATGCGATCTTGGACTTCAAGAAATCACATACCAAGTTGTTTGGTTGTAAACAAGAAGAGTAGCCAATTGGAAGTAACTCAAAATTTCAAAATTCTTACTGAGTGTCTAAAGTCTTTATGGCGCTGTAGTAACACTATCTGTTCGAGGGAGAACATCACACTAAGATCCTTAAGATACAGAAGGGGCTCTCGGCGCGCCGCGGCCCGCAGGCACCCGGCACGCGCCCGCCCCGCCGCCAAGATGCCCAAGAGGAAGGTCAGCTCCGCCGAGGGGGCGGCGAAGGAGGAGCCCAAGAGGAGATCGGCGAGGTTGTCAGCTAAACCGGCTCCTGCAAAAGTGGAAACGAAGCCAAAAAAGGCGGCAGGAAAGGATAAATCTTCCGACAAAAAAGTGCAAACAAAAGGGAAAAGGGGAGCAAAGGGAAATCAGGCTGAAGTGGCTAACCAAGAGACTAAAGAAGACTTACCTGCAGAAAATGGAGAAACTAAAAATGAGGAGAGCCCAGCTTCTGATGAAGCAGGAGAGAAAGAAGCCAAGTCTGATTAATATCACACACCAGGTCCTATCAGTGGTCCCTGTCTCCCTTCTTGTATAATCCAGAGGAATATTTTTATAAACTATTTTGTAAATGCCAGTTTTTTAGTAGCTCTAGAAACATTTTTAAAAAGGAAGGAATCCCACCTCATCCCATTTTTTAAGTGTAAATGCTTTTTTTTTAAGAGGTGAAATCATTTGCTGGTTGTTTATTTTTTGGTACAACCAGAAAATAGAGGGATACTGAATATGGGAGGCTTTGATTGTCTTGGGTGTCAGCTTAACATTCCACAGATGGGGGGTAGCTTTTATATCCTATAATACAAAGCATACTAAAGGGCAGTTTGGAGTCACTTGTGCATTTAATGTCTTAAACACTTTAAATTACTTCTCTTCCCACGTTGTTTTTGGTAGAATTGTTTCCTAAAGCAAACCACTCACCCCTTGATCTTAGCTCTCCTGGGCAGAATTTTGTGCACTCTGTAACATCTTTGGTCATGGTAGTCCAGTTCTTCTAGTAACTGTTAATGTGCTGTGAACGATTGACAACTTGAGTATGTAGTGTATATGACATTAAATTGTGAATTAGCGGTACTTACGATGTAACAGCATATCAATATTTGAAGATATTGGTACTTGATATCCTGTGAAGGAAAATTTGCCCCCACATTTTAAGCTGGAAAGTCACAGGAATAACTGTTCAGAAAAGAATCACAACTACATGATTTTTTAGGTTTTTGGTACGTATGTTGAGAATTGTGTACAAATTGAAATGTCTGTGTACTGATCCTCAAAACAACCAATAAAATCTCAATTATGAAAGAAAAAAAAAGATATAGAAGGATAGCCTTTTAATAAATTACTTACTATTTTATAATTCCCTTACCCTATCTAGGTTACATATGCATCTGCCAACAGTAGTAACATGCACTACTGGTATAGGATAGCTGACTCTGTAAAATATACATTTTTATACTAAAAGATGCATTTATATTTAGAGACAATACAATTAATTTACCATCAGGAATTAAAATAGTGTTTTTTAAAAATTTTCTCATTGAAGCATTTTACTCACTTCTTCTTTTCCTTCAAGCAAAGTGTATGTAACTTCATAGACACTGTTCAAAAAGACTTGGGATAAGAAGAGATGCCAAATAAATCCTGAGTGAAGGTAATCTTTTTTTTTTTTTTTTTCCTAATTGAGTTGGCTTGTTTAAAGAAATTCTTGTTCAGGAGTCAATGCTGATTTTGGTGGAATTTCTTATATAGAACAACATATAAATGGTCCAGTTTCAAGCCATAAAAGCAAGTCACTATAGATCATGACAGCCACTAACTACATTCTTCAAGGAGCAAGTCTAATTGTGTGAAATTTAATTTTTGGTATTATTGTGCTTTATTATGTCACAATTTTGAGGGACACCTTGAAAAATGTAATGCCTGTACATAAGCAAATTACTTCTCAAATTGCACTTGAACCTATCAATGGAGCTTCTCTTCAGCTTTTTCTCTACAGAATAGGTTATTTTCTCATTAGATTAGGTGCTGTATGTTTTCTTACACCCAGACTTTTACTGAACTACAGCACAGATAAAGAAAATTACCAAGCCCACTGGCTAGAATAGATCAATAACAGTCATTTGATTGTTTGCTACTGTGTTTGTTTGTTTTTCATAGTATCAACAGTCTTGTGACTATGTGACCTCAGGATTTGGAATCTGACTCAGCAAGCAGCCTGTTTGAGCTTTTTTCTGTACTTTCTGGATGGTCTTAGATTGTCAGTTGTCAAATTTCAAAAAATGTTCTTATACATTCTTTATTTAAAAACAGAACACCTTAAACCAATTTTGTTTTTAGAGAATTAGGTAACAGCTAAGACTAGATCAGAACACTTGCAAACATTTACATCTAATTATAGTTCTAGTTCCAGTACTCTATATCTGCACGTATTAGTTGATCTCTTTGAGAGCCTAATCATATTTTGAAAACAAAGAAAGTAATCCTTTGAAGACTGTTATAGTGGTCAAAATGACATATGTAAAACACTGAACAGATTTTGTGTAGGTGTACAGAAGATTACTTATTTACCTAAGACTGAAAACTTACCCAATCTCTAGTACTTGGAAATCAGAACTATGCAAGACCACGGAATGACTTTAAGTATGTATAGGATATTTTTTATAGATAAATAGATAGATCTATAGAGATATATATTTAATTTTTTATTCTTTTAATTAAATTGTACTTAGAAAATTTCAAAGATTTTAAATACATTTCCTTAAAATACTGAAAGTGTCCAATCCTGGGAATTATTTATAAATCTGTCTTAAGAAATTTTGCACTAAAGTTGTGAGAGTGACAACATTCTGTGATAAACACATATAATTAAATGTAGTCAAACCACATTATATATAAAATATATCATTGATATTGCTAAGGAGAAAATGAAAGTGACACATTGTAAAATAAGAGTGGTGCAAAAATGAATAGAGAGTGGATCTAATGATTTTCGTAAACTCTATCCAAGGTAATGAATTAGGATGGACAGAAGGGAGATATGGAAAAATAGGACCACCGGGACTGACTTTGTTCTCCTGGGACTGTTTTACCACATCCAGACCCCCAAGCTACTTTTTACTTTCATCTTCCTAGTTTTTCTTGTGGCCCATATTGTCAATGTTATGATGGTGATTCTCATTTGGTTGGACTCTCACCTCCATACTCCTATGAAATTTCTTCTCAGTTAACTTTCTTTGATGGACCTCTTGTATATCTCTACTTTTGTCTGGAAGAAACAACATTTCCTATACTAATTGTGTAATTCAGCTCTTCCTGTTCATGACTCTTGTGGGAGCAGAGTGCCTTCTCCTGGCAGTCATGGCTTACGACCGCTATGTGGCAATATTCCATCCCCTTCACTACTCAGTTCTCATGTGCCCTACAGTTTGTATTTTCATGGTGGCTGGCACTTGGCTGGATGCACTTCTCAATGCCTTCATCCATGTTGTCTATGTTCTGAATCTTCCTTATTGTGGCTCCAGGGAAATCCATCATTTCTTTTGTGAGATCCCAGCTCTCCTGAAACTTGTTTGTGCTGACACTTCTCTTTATGAAAATGGTCTTTTTGTCAGTGGTGTTGTATTTCTCCTCTTTCCAATATCTGCCGTCATGGCTTCATATGGGCAGATTCTCTACACTGTTTTGAGATTAGGATTAAACATGGGGATGAGGAAGACTTTGGCAACGTGTTCTTCCCATATGATTGTGGTGACTCTCTTCTATGGAATAGTCATCATCAAGTATTTTCTTCCTCAAAGCCTATCACACTGCTGAGCAGGACAAAGTGGTCTCTAACTTTTACACCATCCTCACTCCCATGCTCAATCCCCTCATCTACAGTCTGAGAAAGAGAGATGGCTGGAGCCCTCAGGAAAGTCTTCAGAAGAAAAGTAACCTTACAAAGTTGATATCTATTGAGAATAGGAGAAGAAAGGATAGACCTTAGTTACAGAAGGATTTCACTGTAACAGAGATGAGCAATATACAGCCAGCAAATGGTACTTTTCTGTAGACATCTCATGGCCAAACCACTTCACCCTATCCCCTGTGGACTACTAATGAAACAGAGCATGGCTTCCTGCTATGCCTCA
This sequence comes from Balaenoptera acutorostrata, assembly GCF_949987535.1. Lineage (NCBI taxonomy): Eukaryota > Metazoa > Chordata > Mammalia > Artiodactyla > Balaenopteridae > Balaenoptera > Balaenoptera acutorostrata. Next base: position 170,095,176 of record NC_080065.1, read on the forward strand.
TAAGATCTTCACAAATTTATTAAGAAAAATGCCATGTCAGAAATCTGCCAGTCGACAATCAATATAAAAAACAACTCTTTTTTTTTTTAATTAGGGAAGAGAAAAAATGTGAATCCTAAGTAGTATTGACTCTATACTACATTTTAAACTAATTTTCCCTAAACCACTGTATTGTAACAATATTTGTCAATACTTATAATACATTGCTCAGAACTTTGTTTTCCAATTCTTATGACAACATATTTAATTTTGAACATATTATTCAAGTGTGGCTCACAAACACAAAATTTTCTTCTTGTTCTTACCACTTTATATTGGAAGTGATGTTGTATGTTTGTTTTGTTTTGTTTTGTTTTACTAATTTCTAGAACCACAATAGTATAGCTTTGATAATATTTATCTAATTATCTATAGTAGTTTGACTTTAATTATAGCAGTCTATTTAACTAGTTTTTAAATTTATCATACCATTTCCTTCCAATTTATAAACTTCTTTCTATGAAAGGTCCCACTTTGTGAAAAATACTTTTTTCTTGCTAAATCTTCAAAAGTGAAAATAATGGGTCCAAGGGAATAATTATTTTTTGATGTTTTTTTCTTATCAAATTGATGAGTCGTGTACATTTATAACATAACAAATAGATATGTATATGTGTGTGCATAGTTTATGTGTATACAAACCAATTCATAAAATTGGTATATATGATTTTATGCTTTTTATTTTATTGAGTTAGTAAATGATGAGTCCTCATTGTAATTGTAATATATTTATTCATTTAGTTTCAATTGATTTTGAAAACTTTTCTTGTGTGTGTGCTATATTAACATTCTTGTTTTGGATTTTTTTCATGCTACACTTACCCATTTATTATTTCTGATCTTTATATTTTTTACATATTTGACTTATTGACATATTTGACATTTAACAATTTATTTTTAAAAATCCATTAATTCTCTTATAGTTCAATGCTGTGGCCATAAATTACACATTTGAATTTATACAACTTTCACTGAGTAATTTTGGTTATTAAGAAATATTATCACTCCACATAATTTGTTTTGTACTTTCATTTATCTTTTTACTGGTTGTTTTTGTCTTTTAAACGTAAATTAGAATTACATCTTCAACTAGATTAAAAATATTTTATCCTTGTGTCTACATATAGTCCTGCAGCTGTATTTAATAAGCAATAAATTGTCTCTCATTCTGAAAAGATACTTAATTAGATATTATGTTCTCAGCTAGACCTGATTCACCACAGCAATGAAAGTAAATATAATTGTTTTCCAGAGACAACAACTGTTCTCATTCTTATAGTTTTAAAATATACTCTAATATTTGATATTTTTTTATCCCTGCTTATATTTTTAATAAACACACTCTATTAATTGCATGATAATGGGTCCTATGGAGATTTTCAGGTGTAAGTAATGATTCTTCAATAGAGAAAATCTGACAGGAGATGTTTAATAAATAGAGCAAAAATAAACTGAAATGAATGTAAAAAGTGTGCATGTAAAAATTATTTCTTTGTATTAGGTGACCATCTTTGTTCACTTACTTATTTAAAAGAGAATTATTTCTCTTTTCTCACTTTTCTAGATAGCCAATATTTTCAAACTGTGATTTTTTCAGGTAACAAAGCACCAGAATTTCATAAACTAATATACATTAAATTGTCCCAGTATTTCAGTCACCCTATAGATAAATGTTTTACCTCTCCCATAGGTTTAACCTACCCCATAGCATATCTGGACTCTCTACTTCAGGAAAATGAACTATACAAATTGGGTATATTGAACAGATAACCCCTTGTTGCAATATTTCTGGTGACCACACATCTGTATATTCAGAAAATACATCTCCTTCATTTTCATTGTCAGGGTCTTGACTTGTCTGTCCATCATAGTATCCTAACCCTTAGTGATATGTACAAACATGTAATTCAGGCCCAGACAATATTGCTCCATCTCTCTGGCCACAAATACTGACCCAGCAATGTGCATACATTCAAATCAGGATCACCCATTCTCTTCCTTTTGATTTTTGGAAGTTAATCTAGTTGGCAAATCAAGAAGCCACAAATTTCTCTTTCAGGTGAAATATTCAACTTAGCAAAGACTTCTGTTACTCTTCATAGTGTTTGAAAACCCATTGAATCAATATTTAAAATTAGTTGTCACATACAAATATTAATACTAATAGAAAAATCCCTAGATTTTGAAATAACAAACATACATTTCCCCATGGATTATCAGATGGAGCTGAGCCACTCCTGTGTTTCTCACCCAGGAATGGCTTTCTACCACTGGCCACCCTTCTTAACTGTACATTTTCATTTATGTGCATTAGCAGACAGGTCTCTGTGAATACTGAATTTGCTATTCTTTTAAAGAGAAGACTTTACTATGTCCTTAGTAACCATTCATATAGTTTAACTAGGGAGTGTTACTATATGTATAATGTTAAGATTTTTGATACCTATGTACAAGAAGACTGAAATTGTATATGGATTTATAATCCATTTACCAATGTACCAGAATATGCATTCTCCTTCCTGCTTTGCTAACGTTGTCCAGTTAGTTAACTTAAAAAATATTTTACTTACCTTGTACCAATGATGAGAAATTTTTAAATGCATTTTTCTACATTTTAACATTGTGTTCTTGAACTTAATCAGTCTTTATATTAGAGTGTTTGTATCTTTTTTGACAGATTATTTTTTTAACATTGAACATATTAAATTATTTTGTATGCATATGAGAAATTGTGTTTATTTTTTTCTGCTACCTCATAGTATTTCATGTGTCAGAATTTGGAAGTAGCAGAGATAAAAGCACTGGATTACAAAAATAGTAAGTTGTGTTTATTATGCATATAAAAATGGTTCATTACCTAGGAGATTTTAAACTAACAATGGAACGAGGCTCAGAGGAATATTGTTATAAGACAGCCTATAGAGTGTGAGCACAGAGGCTGTTTATTATTTACAGTGATTGGTTATAAAATTAGAGCTTTCCAAGAGGTAGATAGAGGATTGGTTAAAGTGGTTACCTCATAGCTATTTGGGGGAACAGTTTGTTTTGGTTATGATTTCCAGAGGCATTTAAAAGAAGTGGTCTATGATAAGTTTTGCTTGCTGTGCAGAATAAGCTAAATTAAGTTTTGCTTGTATGTCTTAATTGGTTTTGCCTGCTCAGGTAATTTTCAAGTCTGGTATCTATTTGTACTTGATTTTAACACTTGGTTTGACTTCAGATATGGGCATAAGGCCACCAAAAATATATTTACAAGTTATTAAAAAGAAATAGCTTAAGAAATAAATAAATGTGAGCTTAAGAGATTCTCTTTTTACCCATAACTTAGATATAAAGAAAGAAGAAAATATCAAATCTTAAGAAGAGATTGCTGAATTTTAACTATCATTTTACAATGCCACCACTAAGTGAACACAAAAAAATTATATGCATTCATGCTTAACAGTGCGGGCACTTAATTGTATTTAAAATGTTAACATTTAATCACACTCTGAGTCATATCATGTAGGATGACCAGTGTTCAACATATGTTCACATTAAGATTTATCTCTCTGGAGAGTATTTTGTTCCATTTAGTTTTGAGTATCTTATTGTTAATTTATTTGGGTATGTTTTGAAATTTCTCTTCTCTAATTTGGATGTTGACACATCTGCTTTTGCTATTATTTATTTTTGTTTTATAAAAGTCTTTTACCTAGGTACAGCTTAACTGTGACCCTTTCATTTTTATATATTGCTTTGAATTAACTCCTTAGTCCATAGATATGTAACTATGCCATTAAAAGTTATTACTCTTTTACTAGAAAACTTTTACAGAGAGTGTTTTTAATTTTTAAGATGTTGACAACTTTAAACTTCAAATTTTTACTTGGGAGAAATGTTCACCATGTTTCTGTCTATTCATGCAGTTTCTAACTTTATAGTAAAATAATGTGACATGAATTATAATAATTTGTTGAGAATTTGGAAAAAATAAACAATTCATTTTTTGTGAATATTTCTTAGATGTTAGAAAATATACAACTCCCATTATTTTACAAAATGCTTATGATTTATTTTTCATTTTGTGTATCACTTAAAACAAACTTAATAATTAGATAATTTAAGAATTTTTCACTTATTTTGCCTTATTTTTCTGCCAAACACAATTTGGTTTAACTCAATGTCTCCCACTTGAATAAGCAGTTTTTAGTATGCACATTTAATATGTTACATGAATTATTATTTACAGATAAATATTATTTATATAAATATTTTTCCAAACTGATAAAAAAAAATAACACCATGGAACCACAATTCACATCAAGCATTAGAATTATATTGATACACATAATACTTTGTATATTTATTCTTAGTGAGAACACCTCCCCTTTCCCATACATGTAAGGGTTACACTAAATCTTATGTAATTATTTTCTTTCTTTACAAAAATTATCAGTACTATTTGCAATGCTAAAATGTTCACCACTTTTATTTACCATTGTATTGGCAGTCCTAGACAGAACAGCTAGGAAAGAAAAAGAATAAAAGGCATCTTAATTAAAAAGGAAGAAATAGAACTATCATTATTTGCATATGACATGATTTTATATATAGAAAACCTTAAAGACTCCACCAAATACTATTAGAAATAATAAACAAATACAGTAAAGTTGCAGAGTACAAAATGAACAAAAATCTGTTGCATTTATATACACTGATGATGATATAGCAAAAAGAGAAAGTAAAATCCCATTTACAATCGCAACAAAAAGTATAAAATACCTAGGAATAAATTTAGCCAAGGAGGTGAAAAACTTGGTCACTGAAAACTAGGACATTGCTGAAAGAGATTTAAGAAGACACAGATAAATGGAAAGATATTCTATGCTCGTGGATTGGGAGAAGTAATATTGTTAAAATGCCCATAGTATCTACAGATTCAATGCAATTCTTATCAAAATTCCGAGAATATTTTTCAGAAAAACAGAAGCAAAAATTCTAAAATTTATATGGATTCACAAAACACCCTGAATATACAAAGTAATCCTGAAAATAAAAAGAACAAAGCTGTAAGTATCACACTCCCTGATTTTAAGCATATTACAAAGCTATAGGAATCAAAATAGCATGATATTGGCCAAAAAACAGATATACAAATTAATAAAACAGAATTGAGAGCTCAGAAATCAACCCACACATATATGGACAATTAGTTTATGATGAAGGAGCCAAGAACATAACAATGAAGACAGGATAGTCTCTTTAATAAATGATGTTAGGAAAACTGGACAGCCACATACTAAAAAATAAAACTAGACAACTATCTCACACCATATATAAAAATCAACTCAAAATGGATTAAAGACTTGAATATAAAACCTAAATTTTAATTTTTAACCAAATATAAATTGAAAATATATGTATCTATTCTGTCTTGTTTCCTTCTATTTAACATTTTGCTTGTAAAATTTTCCCCAAAGTTTTAATTTTAATTAAAATTTATTTTTTACCTTTATAAAGCTTTATAGCATTAATATACATATTAATATACATAATATACATAAATTATTCAACTTTCAAATGTATTGGACTTTGGAGTGTTTTCTGTTCTTAACTATTGTGAACAACTTCACTATCAATACTCGTATACATATATCTTGGTACAAATAAACATGAATTTTAAGAAATTATGCCTGTGAGTAGAATTGCTAGGGAGAAGGTATGCACATCTTAAAATTTATGATGTGTATTAAATTTCTAAGGTTACCATAAAAAATCAACACACACTTTGATGAATTAAAACAATAGAAATTTATTCTCTCACAGTTCTGTAGGCCAGACATTCTATTTTAAGTTTTTGCCAGGGCCAGGCTACATGTAAAGGTTCTAGGTGTCTATCCTTCTTAGACTCTTTCAGCTTCTGATTGTTCCTCATGTTCCTTGGCTTGTGCAGCATAACTCCAATCCGTCTTTTTCTTCACATGGTCTTCATTCCTCTGTACATTTTAATTTGCTTTTTTCTCTTATAAAAACATTACTCACTTGATTTAGAACCCACTCTAAATCCAAGATGATTTCCTCTTAAGATCCCAAAGTAAGTACATATGCTAAGCCCTACTTCCAAAGGTCCCATTCTCATGTTCTGAGAGAACATGAATTTTGGGGGGACATATTTCAACCCACTATACTAGGTAATATCAAACTAGTTTTCTAAATTGTTTTACTAGTTCAACACATTCTAGCATGAGTTCCTTTTATTTCACAACCTTAAAACATGCATGATTTTTAAAATAATATATTTCTGCCTATATAGTGAGTGTATTTGTATGATATTGTTGCTATTTTTTTTGCCTATTTTTGATTACTAGTGAAGTTCTGCAATTCCTCACATGTTTACTGTACGTTTTTATTTCATTGTTTCAGAGTTGCATTTTAAACAGTTTGCCTCTTTTTATTTTTTTTATTCTTTTTTAAGTTTTTAATTAATTTTTATTGGAGTATACTTACTTTACAAAGTTGTGTTAGTTTCTTGCTGTACAGCAAAGTGAATCAGTCATACACGTACATATATCTACTTTTTTTTAGATTTCCTTCCCATTTAGGTCACCACAGAGCACTGAGTAGAGTTCCCTGTGCTATACAGTAGATTCCCATTAATTAAATATTTTATACATCGTGGTGTATATATGTCAGTCCCAATCTCCCAATTCATCCCACCCCCTTCCCCCCTTGGTAACCATAAATTTGTTCTCTACATGTGTGACTTTATTTCTGCTTTGCAAATAAGTTCATCTCTACCATTTTTCTAGATTTCACATATAAGTGATATTATATATATTTTTTCTCTTTCTGACTTACTTCACTCTGTATGACAATATCTAGGTCCATCAAGTCACTGCAAATGGCACTATTTCATTCCTTTTTATGGCTGAGTAATATTCCATTCTATACATGTACACATCTTCTTTATCCATTCCTCTGTCAGCTGCTTCCATGACCTGGCTATTGTAAATAGTGCTGCAATAAATATCAGGGTGCATGCATCTTTTCGAATTATGGTTTTCTCAGGATATATGCCTAGGAATGGGATTGCTGGGTCATATGGTAACTCTATTTTTATTTTTTTTAAAGGAACCTCCCTACTGTTCTCCATAGTGGCTGTACCAATTTACATTCCCACCAACAGTGTTGGAAGGTTCCCTTTTCTCCACACCCTCTTGTTTGTACATTTTTTGGTGATGACCATTCTGACTTGTGTGAAGTGATACCTCACTGTCGTTTTGATTTACATTTCTCTAATAGTTAGTGATGTTGACAATTTTTTCATGTGTTTGTTGGCCATCTGTATGTCTTCTTTGGAGAATGTCTATTTAGGTCTTCTGCCCATTTTTGGATTGGGTTCCTTGTTTTTCTTTTGATATTGAGCTGCATGGGTTGTTTGTATATGTTGTAGATTAATCCCTTGTCAGTCGCTTCATTTGCAAATATTTTCTCCCATTCTGAGGGTTGTCTTTTTATTTTGTTTATGGTTTCCTTTGTTGCACAAAAGCTTTTGTTTCATTAGGTCCCATTTGTTTATTTTTGTTTTTATTTTCATTACTGTAGGCAGTGGGTCAAAAAAGATCTTGCTGTGATTTATGTTAAAGATTGCTCTGCCTATATTTTCCTCTAAGAGTTTTATAGTATCCAGCCTTACATAAAGGTCTTTAATCCATCTTGAGTTTATTTTTGTGTATGGTGTTAGGAAGTGTTCTAATTTCATTCTTTTATATGTAGCTGTCCAGTTTTCCCAGCACCACTTATTGAAGAGTCTGTCTTTCTCTAGTGTATATTCTTGTCTCCTTTGTCATAGATTAAGTGGCCATAGGTGTGTGGGTTTATCTCTGGATTTTCTATCCTGTTCCATTGATCTATATTCCTGTTTTTGTGCCAGTACCATACTGTTTTGATGACTGTAGCTTTGTAGTATAGTCTGAAGTCTGGGAGCCTGAGCTAATCTCCCTTAACATGTATGTGCCTATCTATGTGTGGCAAATACTGATAGAACTGCAAGGAGAAATAGGTGAATCCACTATTATAGTTGGAGTTTTAACATGCCTGTCTCAGAAAGGGAAAGGTCCAGCAGGCAGCAAATCAGTAAGGACTTAGTTGAACTCAATAACAGCATCAGTCAACTGGATATAATGGATATCTACTGATTACTTCATACAACAACAGCAGAATACACGTTTTTTACAAGCTCATATGGAACATGAAGCAAGATAGACCACATTCGGCAGTGTAAAACACACATAAGCTAAAGAAAAACTGCATATTAAATCCAAAGTAAGCAGAAGAAAATAAATAATTAGAATCAGAGCAGAAGTCAATAAAATTGAAAATAGAAAATCAGTAGGAAAGGTCAATGTAACCAAAAGCTGGTTCTTTGGAAAAAATCAATAAAACTGATAAGCCTCTACTTAGGCTAACTAAGAAAACATAGTGATACAGACATTATTAATATCAGAAATGAAAGAGCATAGGGCATTGCTATAGAGCCTATGTACTTTAAAAGAAGAATAAAAGAATACTATGAACAACTCTATGTCCACAAATTTAATAACTTAGATGAAACGGGCCAATTCACTAAAAGTCACAATTTGTCAAAACTCATAAAAAAAAAGAAATCAGTCTGAATAGACTTATCTTTGTTACAGAAATTGAATCAATAATAAATAACCTTTCAAACTGCAAAGCATCAGACCTAGACAGGTCCACTGTTGAAGTCTCCCAAACATTTAAGGAATAAATTAGACAGGTTCTCTACAATCTCTTTTAGAAGGTAGAAGCAGAGATGATACTTCCAGGGACTTCCCTGGTGGTGCAGTGGTTAGAAATCCTCCTGCCAATGGAGGGGACATGGGTTCGATCCCTGGTCCGGGAAAATCCCACGTGTCGTGGAGCAACTAAGACCATGTGCCACAACTACTGAGCCTGTGCTCTAGAGCCCTTGAGCTACAACTACTGAGCTCATGTGCCACAGCTACTGAAGCCCACATGCCTAGGGTCTGTGCTCCACAACAAAAGAAGCCACCACAATGAGAAGCACATGCACTGCAATGAAGAGTAGCCCCTGCTCGCCGCAACTAGAGAAAGTCCACACGCAGAAATGAAGACCCAATGCAGCCATAAATAAATAAAATAAAATAAATAAATAAATAAAAAGTGATGATACTTCCTACCTCATTCTATGAAGCCAGCATTACCCTAATACCAAAACCAAAGATGCTACAAGAAAAGAAAACTTCATATCTCATGAATATAGATGCAAAAATCCTCAAGAAAATATTAGCAAATTAAATCCAACAATGTATAAAAAAATTATACACCATATCCAAGTGAGATTTTCCCAATTTATGTAAGGCAAGTTCAACTTTTAAAACATAGTTAATGTAATCCATCATATCAACAGGCTAAAAAAGAAAATCACATGATCATATCAATAGATGTGGAAAAAGTATTTGACAAAATCTAACACCCATTCATGATAAAAACTCTCAGTAACTAGGAATACCTTGACTTACAGAATACCCACAAAAACCTACAGCTAAAATCATACTTTATGGTGAGAAACTTGAAGCTTTCCCAGTAAGATCAGGTATTAGAAAAATGACGTCCCCTTTCACAACTTCTTTTCAACATTATACTGGAATTTCTGCTTAATGCAATAAGACAAGATAAGAAAATAAAACGTATCAGGGAAGGAATAAATAAAAATACATTTGCTACAGATGGCATGATTGCCTCTGTAGAAAATCTGAAAGGATTGACAAAAAAAACCTTTTGGGATGAAGAAAGGTTTTTAGCATGGTTACAGGATAGAAGATTGATGTAAAATGTGGATTGCTTTTTATATACCAGCAGTCAGCAAGTAAAAATTAAAAACACAGAACCATTTACATAAGTACCCAAAATGATATACATAGGTATACATCTAACAAAATATGAACAGGATCTGTAATAAGGAAGCCTACAAAACTCTAATGATTAAATCAATGAAGAACTAAATAAATGGAGTTATTCCACGTTTGTGGGTAGGAAAACTCAATATTGTCTTGATATTAGTTTCTTTCAACTTATTTTCTAGATTCAGTTAAATTTCGATCAAAATCCCACGAAGTAATTTTGTAGATATCAACAAACTAATTCTAAAGTGTATGAGGAGTGACAACAACTTTATGGCAGTGTAACACATTCATCATTTTTGTTCCCCCTAATAAACAAGTAATTAGACATCTACCTGCAAAGGAATGTGCTCCTGTGGGAATTATGGAATCCAGCACCATATGCCAAGGAACCCAGGAGGAGTCTTGCCCACCTGTGCATCCAATAATAGGCAGACAGAACTCAGTACAGGCTGTAGGACCAGTGGAGTCAGAAAACACCTCAACCACTCTCATTCACAGTTGGGAAAAATTTGGAGAATGCTGACTTGGGAAGATACCTATGGATGAGTGAGGCTTTGTGGAAGTCCAACCTTACTGAACGGATATTCCAGCACAATATGGAGCAAAACATGTATAAGTATATTATACATTTGTATATGTATATATACATATACATAAATATATATATATTTGAATGCAATATATATATATATATATATATTTGAATGCAATGGAGAGGGTAAAAATGAGCTTTGCCAGTAAAAGGGAGCACTTACTATAAGCCAGGCAATCGTCTATGCTTTTTACATTTATTTACTCACCAACTCTAAAAAGAATGATTTGAAGTTGGCACTCTTATTCCCTGACTTACAGAAAAGGACAATGAGGCAGATGTATGTTAAGTAAATCATCGTATTCTAGGAGTAGAACTAATTTTGAAACCCAGGAAATGGGGCTTAGAGTCTTTATCCTTCACTGCTGATACTGCCTCTAATTCCAATGACAGGAAAGATAAATCACAACCCAACTACTGATTCTTCTCAAGACACAGGTTCTTAAGCTCCTGCTAAAACCTTAAAGGCCCCAAATGAACTCCACGAATAACCATTCCATAGTATTTATATGCAGAATACTTAACTACTCTTTATCTCAAAGACACACTTCACTCATTTGATCATTATTCTTGAGGTAATTTTAAAGTATCTGAGTAGATAAGTAATGTATGAGACGATAAAATATTACTAAAGCAATGTGCACATAAAGTTAATCTCTCCCCCCACCCTCTCTCTCCCTCTGTCTCTGTCTGTCTGTCTCTGTCTGTCTGTCTGTCTGCCTGTGTGTGTGTCTCTCTCAGATAGGTCTGGTACAAAAGAAAAAAATTTTTTTTCTTCCAAAATACTATATACTGCTTAAGGGGAAAAAAATCATAAAATTTTATAATGGATAATACAACCTGAATGCAATAATTCACATATATGTTCAGAAACCTCTATTAAATTGCAATTCCAAGAAAATATCACATTCAAAGCAAATTATGTTTGAGGACACAAACCACAAGTCTTACAGGCAGATACAGAGGAGTAAATTGAAAACATCTTGGGCTACAGTCCCAATCTCCCCTGTCACAATCCCGTAGCCAACAAGATACAATCACAAGATCTTAGAAAGCTCACTTACCTTTACATTGTTTTCTTATCTAAAATCATAATACTCAAACTACTTTACAGATATGTTTTAATATTTTATTAATATGAAAGAAAGTTGGTAAATATAGAAGTTTATATGTATGTTACATAAAACTTATATGACATACAAATGGAATGGGAAAATAAGCCCATGAGACTAGGCAGGAAAATTCTGAAGGAAAAAAAAAAAGTCTAATGGGGAGAAATTATCCTTAACATATATCCAAACATACACTAAAAATATAATAATTAAAACATGACCATTGACAAGGCATTTGGGGTTGGGGAGTGTGGATCCCTAAACTACTCCATTCACCAAAACTAATTATAAATCAAATACTTAAAAACGTTAAAAAAATACAGCCACTATAAGAAAGCATGATCATTGTTCAATACATCTCTCTCTCTCTTTCTCTCTCTCTCTTTTTTTTCCTGATCATCTTGGATTTAGGTAGATCTCACTAGGCAAGTTGCAATTTTTGAAAGCTATGATGCAAAATATAAATAAATTTGATTCCATATTGTTTTTCAAATCTATACTATAGAAAGATGACGAACAAAGTCGAAAGAATAATGTCAGTACTAGAGAAATTCAACATGAAAATTGAAAGGCTACCTTGTTTAATATTTTTTTCAAAAATGGAAAGAAAAGATGTAACAAAATAAAAGAAGGCAATGCTTGAAGAGCAGTTCACAGAAAAACAATTATTTACAACAATGTGACTTAAAAACATCAGAATTGTTCTCACTTATGATTGAGTATATAAAATTAAAATGTAAATATAAAGGTATTTGCTTTTTTAGATATGTAAGTATTTAAAGGTATGATATATACAGAGCTGGGAAACGTGTGGGGAAGTGAGCTCATTAATTCTTGATAGGAATTTAAATTGGTATAGTATCTTTCACAGGATCTTAGAAAAGAAAATTAATTGCAAATAACATATATTTTGACATTCTTCATGTTATTTTAACAAAAGAAACATCTATCCTCCATAAAATTACATGTTTAAATTACATGGTTTTTTTGACCCATTAATTCTGCATATTGAACTCTTTCCTGCATTTATTATTGCACATGTAATATAAATCCTCCATAATCTTCATTATAGCATTGATTGAAATGGATAATACTCAGAAACAATGTATATGTTCAAAGTTATTGAAATGATTTTATAAACGATTTAATAAATAAACCTTATGAGCTGGAAACAAACAATTACTAAATGAAAATAGTATATGTTATGTGGCTTCACTTGGAAATTTTTCCCAAAGTCTTATTAATTTCAAACAAGGAGAAGGCAAAATATAATATACAGTGAGATTTTATGTAGTGTGATAAAAACATGATAACCCATGTTTTTGGTCACAGAATCTCTCTATATATGAATACTTATATTAAAATAGAAACAATATCTAGAAGTATATAGACTGAACTGTCAAAAAGACTCACTTCTAGAGCATGAGATGGAGTTTAAGGGAGACTTTAATGTGTACCTATCCTTCGTTTATAAAATAGTAATCAATAATCATGAGTCATTAAGAAATTAGAAAAGAATACATATACATGTATGCATATGAGATAATATTTAGGAAATTTCCCTATGAATGATTTTCTGTCTTTTTAAAAAAAAAACCTCTTAATATATCTTTTTAATTTTGTTATTCCTTCTTTACAGAAATCATTGCCTCATCCCCCTTATTTTTTTATCTTATTTTTTTTTTGGTAATTATCAAACTGAAAGGGAGAAAAGTAGGAAGAAAGACAGGAAGTTAGGAAGGAAAAAAGACTGAAAGGAATTTTCAATCTCCATAGTAACACCAGTGTTTTAAAACAAACTGCTGCACAATTTCACAGTCTTAAAACTGCAAATCCCGTGAAAGACGAGAAAATTGAGAATGTGGAGCTGAAAATGAGCCAAATGCAGTGGAAGGGCATGAGTTTGGTTTTCAAAAGAACTGGAGTTCCAATCTCCTGAATCGTTTTCACGACTTTGATGTGGAGGTGAGAATGGCTTCTTCACGGGAAGGTTTGAGACAATTGAAAGAAAACGTTCTTGCTAATAACTCACAGCTTGCCAGGTTTTAACCAAGGTGTTGCCCCTTTTCTCCTCTTGGAAGAAGACTGGAGCACTTGTCTTAACCACTGGGGATCTGGGATGGAGTGTCCTCAAGCCATGCTTCTAGCACACACCTCTGTCCATGGAAGAAACCCGTCTCTCAGATGGGATACAGGGTACCTTCACTATCTAAATGGCTCTGGGAAGGGACAAATAGTTTCTCCCCTTAAATTAAAACTTTGGAAGGAATATAATCAGTTTTCTTTTCTCTGTTTGAGGTCCTTCTCAGCATACTGTTCCAGTATTAACCCTTTCCACTTCTCCACCTGCAGTTTACACTTCATAAGTACCTTCTATAGCCCCTGTGAATATCTTCATATTTAATTTAATTGTGCACTTGTTCTTGCACACAATGAATTTTACTGTATGTCATGTGGATCTGTCATCACTCTCTTGGTGAGGGGAGAGATCGGGCAATAACCACTCTTTCATCTTATATACATGGGCACAGCTTGGAAGCTCAAAGAATGAACAATTAGGGAACTTCCCTGGTGGTCCAGTGGTAAAGAATCTGCCTTACAATGCAGGGGACGTGGGTTCGATCCCTGGTCGGGGAACTGGGATCCCACATGCCACAGGGCAGCTAGGCCTGCACACCACAACTGCTGAGCTCGTGCACCTCAACTAGAGCCCGCATGCCGCAAACTACAGAGCCCACGCGCTCTGGAGCCTGTGCGGCACAACTGCAGAGCCCACGCGCCCTGGAGGCTGCGTGCCACAACTAGAGAGAAGCCTGCGTGCTGCAACTAAAGAGAAACCCATGCACCACGATGAAGAGCCCACGCACCCCAGCAAAAGACCCTGCATGCCTCAACGAAGATCCCGCGTGCTGCAACTAAGACCCGACACAGCCAAAAATAAATAAATTAAATAAATAATAAATAAATCTTTTTTAAAAAAGAATGAACAATTAATTGCTTACTGTGGTAGTACAAGTCTTCTCAACCTTGGGGAAACACTTCCTCTTCATTGCTCAAAGTTAGAAAAACTGAAAGGCGGTAACAAGTGCTAAACTGGAGAGATCTGAGCTCTCCCCACACACATGGGCAATGACTCATGGAAAGGTCAGGAAATGAATCCAATGACTGACAACTCACAGTTTTTCAGATATGATTTTGCATGAGTTGGAGACAGCAGAGCAGATCACCTGCATGAAGACTATTGATTTGTAAAACATTTAATTTGTGTATTTCGGAAAGTGTGTGCTAAGAGTGTATCAAAAGGTACACTTTATTTTCCCTGTAGATGCTGGTCAGAGTGTGAGCACTGTGGTCCCCAAATGCACCATTCCACCTCAGAAATGTCCCCACTCAAACAACAAATCAAAGAAATTATTTTGCATTGGTAAATTTATTGCTTTCTTGTGATTAAAAATATGAGTTTTATGTATGTATTTGTCTATAGATTTGTGTCTTGGTATATCAGTCATAATCCATACACTTTCCAAGAGCAAGGAGGATGTTTCTCATTTTCTATTTTTCTATTTCTTTGATGCATTTCCTATTTTTTTTAAACTTAACAAAGCAACAAAGAAGTGCAGACTTATGAGTAGAGCTCCTTTTTTGGAGGTTCTGAGACCCAGTTTCCAACATGGTGGATGGGGAGGGTCCCCACAGCAACAAACCTTGGACAGCAGCAGTGTGTCTAAGAGTACAACTCAATTCTGACACTAACTACCCAGAGAAAGTATCAGATTCCACAGGTTAAGTGTTCAGTCCTATAAGATTTCCTCAACCCCCTAACCACTTCAGAAGCCAGTTGCAAGCCCAAGCTGTTACCTGTGCTTCTGACCAACTGGCTACAGGTTGAAGGTTCCATCAATCCCCTCCTTGGACTTCAGATTCCAGCCACAAGTCCAGGTTGTTACCTGTGCTTCTGAGCAGCTGGCTATAAATCAGAAGTTCCCATGACCCCCTCCTCAGGTTAGATTAATTTCTTAGAGTGACTCATAGAACACGGAAAAACATTTTACTTACTAGACCACCAGTTTATTTTAAAAGGATATAACTCAGGAACAGCCAAGTGAAAGAGGTGCATAGGGCAAGGGATGTTGGAAGGGCATTCTCCCTGTATCTCTATGTGTTCACTGACCCGGAAGCTCTCCCAACCCCGTCCTTTTGGGGTTTTATGGAGGCTTCATTCATAGGTATGATTGATTGATTACATCATTGTCTATTGGCTATTGATTCAACCTCTATCCCCTCTCCCCTCCCCAAAGGTCTAGAGGTGAGACTGACAATTCCAACCCTCTAATCACATGGTTGTCCATTGGCAACAGTCCCCATCCTTAGGTGCTTTCCAAACTCACCTTGTTAATATAACAAAAGACATCTTTATCACTCTCAACACTTAGGAAATTCCAAGGGTTTGGGAGCTGTGAGCCAGGAACTGTGGACGAAGACCAACATATGTGAGAAATATATGCTTGGTCATCTGAATGACCAAACATATATTTCTTACAAGTCACAATATCACAACTCCTAAATCCAGAAATCTACTCACCATTTTTACTTGTATGCCACCAGGTATCATTAAAAATCAGAAGTCAAAATGTGTGGATCTAATGGGAGGATTTCTGCAGGATTGTGTGATCTCTTCTTCCCTCCTGTGTGCACACAGGTGGTCCAGCCAGGTGCAATTCCAGATGCGGGAGGAAATGAAGGCACTTCTCCCGGTCTTGGCCCATTCCTCTATAAATGAAAGGGACCATGATATTTGTGCAGAGGAGCATATAGCAATGACAGTAAAATGCAGCTCTCCTGAGGAAAGACTGAGAGGGACCCTGATGGTGGTCTGGGTTTCTCAACAGCCCCAAGCTCTGGTGAAACTTCTAAACCCACAGGGGTCATTAGTACATACACTGAGGTGTGCTGTAGGTATACATCACAGCAAACTCTATAATCTCCCATAGGGTCCAGACAGAAAATGAGACCCATGAAAATTTGTCCCTTGATATGGAAAGAATTTATTACTTCATGTAAGTAAAATCAGGGACTCAATCCATTTTTGTTCTATAAACATAAATACTGATGGATCATTTGCTTCCTTCCTCTGTTCCCAGGAATTATTATGTAACTGAAAAACAACTGAGGTATAATCAGTCCCACCCCACTTGGAAAGAATCACTTTTTTTCCCCTCAGACCTACTGAAAATGGGGCAAAAGTATTCAGACATTGTTTTATTAAGAATTTTATGTATGAAAAAGAAAGAACCCATTGTCCTAGATAGTTGAAAAATTGTTTAGGTGCATTGATCAATTGAAAGTTTATTACTAATTTAAGAAACTGACAGGGAGAAAAATTTTGCTTTATTTAGTTATTTAGTTAGTTAGTTAGGATTTATACTTTAGTTTCAAAACCTAACTAGGGGGAAATTGAGCAAGTATCATGAACTCCTAATTTATTAGACTGTGTATATATGACTGTGTTTTTAATGCTCTGACAGAGGCATGCCAAGGCTGAAACAGAAAACTAATAATAATAGATAAATGAATACAAATTGAGTCCCTGCAATCAGCCATGCAATATCAGAGAAAAACAGGCTAGCTTGAATCAATTGGCTAAGAGATTTATCAAAATAATTACTGGGTTCTTTGGAATACACACAGTTACAGAGTCAAGGAGTAAAGGAGTAAACATTTACCATATAGGTAAATGTTTAGAACTTGTAGATTTGCAGAATATGTTTTTTATACAGACATATATACATACATGTGTTTATATGCTGACCACCTCCATCCTTCCCTGTTATAATAAAAGAGTAAATCCACAGAAGATCCCAGAAGCACACAGAAAACATGCATGGAGGGGTCGGTTCTCGGAGAGCAGACAGATTTAATAAATCCCAGTGTTCCCAATTTCTCTGCCCTTTGGGACAATAAGTGTCAAATCACCACTGTAAATTAGCTCAGTTCCTTCTGCCTGCTGATGAAGCTATTTTACTTCCTGTTCCCAGCCAGCCCCACATGTCACCTTCCTCCTAGTCCCCTTCCTTCAGGGCCTTTCCATCATGCTAGGATAACTAGTTTAGTTAGTTAATTCACTTGACAAATCAGTCACATGATTGGGTGGTGGGGAAAATGATCAAATTAGTTATTTGAATAAATCAGCCAGTCTTTTGGTAAACTATAAACATAGCTCTGGAGAGTTACAGCTTCAGAAAAACTAATGTTTGAGAATGACTTTTTAATCATTCTTTATGATTTTAGTCATTCTTTATAATGATTTGTGCTAGAAAAAAGTCCAGCTGTAACAGAGGGATGCCTGGAAGAAGGGGAGCGATGGTGGGGAGAGCAGACCAAAGACATCCTGTAGGGAGAGGAGGTAGCTCTACTTTGCAGTTAAGATGAAGAGGGGTTCATAAAGCATGAAAGAGTCAATTTCTATAAATTTTTTATTCCATAGAGTTTTATATAACGTTCCCCACATTCTTAGTGAGCATGAGAATTTGCACATGGAGCGCATACAAGGCAATGCATGAGTCAAAGGTGTCGTATTGTCATAGGGAATCAAAGCTACAGGAGGCTCAGTGGAACCATGCCTGGGCACAGCAATTCATCATGCCACGAGAATCATTACCTCTATTCAAATTTCCTCTATTCAAATTTAGCCTTCTATTCAAATTTCCTCTACACTTAAGCATTGATTTTACTCATTTAGAACTTGACATAAAGCTTTATGTCAGTAGTTGTCTAGTTATAAATTAATAATAATAATAATACCACTATATTACATTTCACAAAATATTTTCAGATCCAGAATTTAATTCTGTCCACCAAAAGTTAATCATTTATTTATTCAACAAATATGCATTGAGTGATAACCACATACAAACCAGTACTTGAGGTGTTTGAGATATGTCAGATATATCATTATCAATAGACAATGATCCCTCCCCTCAGGATGCTTACATTCTATCCAGAAAAGGCAAAAGCAAAAATAAATAAATAAATAAAAATAAACCCAATAAATAGGATAACAATAAAATATAGTAGAAGCTGATAAGTACTATATTGAAGAAAAGAGCCTCCATTGGGCCCAGTGAAGGGGAGTGGGAGGGTAAGCTCTGGGTGGGTTCTGGGGTAGGTCAGGTTGTATGGTTCTCAGTGAGAAGCTGAATTTGAGCAGGCTTAAAGAAAGAAAGGGAATGAATTAAAGAGGCGTCTGGGAAAAGGAAATTGCAGGTAGAAGGCACAGCTGGGAGAAAGGCCCAATAGTAGGAAGTGCCTGGTGGTGTAAACCCAGCCAGGAGGCCAGAATAGATGGAGAAGAATAAAAGGGGAAGTAAGGGGAGGGAGTCAGAATCAGAGTAGGAACTTATGCTCAGATCTTCTAGGGTCTGAGGGTTTGTTGCAAAGATTTTGGTTATAACTATAAGTTGAATGGAAGGTAACTGCAATGGTACTACAATCTTGGGTGCTAAAAGGATCAGCCTGGCTGCGCATTGAGAAAGGACACAGAAGTGGCTGAGGTAAAGCCAGGATTACTGTTAGGAAACTAATGTAATAACCCAGAG
The DNA here is from genome assembly GCF_949987535.1 of Balaenoptera acutorostrata. NCBI lineage: Eukaryota > Metazoa > Chordata > Mammalia > Artiodactyla > Balaenopteridae > Balaenoptera > Balaenoptera acutorostrata. Next base: position 170,114,443 of record NC_080065.1, read on the forward strand.
GGAGAGAATGGATGTTAAGATGATGGTTATAGCAGCAGAGTGGTTAGGTTAGTTCTGGCTGAACTCTAGATATATGCTGAAGGTAGAGCCAGCAGGGCTTACTGATGGACTAGATACGAGAAAGTAAAATCAAGAAAGGAGTTAGCCAGATTGCTGGCCTGAGTAACTGAAAAAATGGAGTCTTTATCCACTGGAAAAGATTCTGTGTATTGTGTATGAGTGAATGTGTGTGAGTGAGTGTGTGTATGTGTGTGTGTGTGTGTGTGTGTGTGTATGGAATTGGGAAGGGAAGGAGTAGGGATTATAATAGGAGATGCACAAAGCTTTGTGAAACTTGGAATGCAAGGGATGAAGAAAGATTTAAGTTGGTTTAGTAACTAACATACATCATGATAAGATGCACATTGAGATAATAGGATTAAAGGATGACAGTGGAGACTAGGATGTTAGCTTTCTTGGTAGGGAGGAGGCATTCTTGGGATTCCCTTTCCACCCCTTGAAGAGGGTAGCAGGCCTGAGGCCATGAGTCTTCCTTGTCCTGGTGAATGGGTGGAGCCCCCAGGGGTGACATGATCTTAGACCAGTGACCCTCTTGATCCCTATGGGGAAGGGGCTCTACTGCTCTGAGTGTATGTTCTCTGTCATGACTCCTGTCATAATTGCTGGCCCTATAGTGATATGAATACTCAGGTGTTACAATAAGTTGTCATGCCTCATTTAAGCCCTGATGATGGGGAAGCATGAACTGAGACCCACTGCATGAGCCAGTTTCTACTTAGATCATGAATAGAAAAGGCCTAGAGAATTCATGGTATATAAAATATCAACAAGAGGGATGTAAGGGTACATTATTATTACCTCTGTTTCCAAAAGAGACAAAGAGGAGAATTGTTTGTTCATGATCAAATATACATGTATCAAATATGAATATACAGAAATCTTTGTTTAATACAAGGCCCCTTCAATAAAATATGTAGAGTCATCTGGAAATACAGTTTGATAAAATTTTGCTATTTCTAAAATTATTATACTCCATAATGTTCCTCCAAATGTAAAAAGTCTGAAAAGAAATATATTAAAAAATATAGGAAGAAAACTAAATTAGTAATGTTATTGCAAAGTATGTGAAAGATTTTAGTCAAAGAAATCTCTCTAGATGAGAAAGCCTCCTTAAAAGTCAAGGTAGAGGGCTTCCCTGGTGGCGCAGTGGTTAAGAATCTGCCTGCCAATGCAGGGGACACGGGTTCAAGCCCTGGTCTGGGAAGATCGCACATGCCACGGAGCAACTAAGCCCGTGAGCCACAAGTACTGAGCCTGCGCGTCTGGAGCCTGTGCTCCGCAACGGGAGAGGCCGCGACAGTGAGAGGCCCACGCACCGCGATGAAGAGTGGCCCCCGCTCGCCACAACTGGAGAAAGCCCTCGCACAGAAACGAAGTCCCAACACAGCCAAAAATAAATTAATTAATTAATTAATAAAAAAAAAAAAAGAAAAGTCAAGGTAGAGTTAAAGTAGAGGATTAAAGTCTTGGTGGATTATTATCAGGATAAGGTTATCTAAATTTTCTATTAATTAATAATTATTTAGCATTTAAGCATTTTAGCATTTGGTTAGCAATTATTTATTAGACATAGATATAGAGAAAGATGGTAGCAGAGTTAGCTTTCAATAATTTTTAAGAATTTTGTTGGAAATGTACAGAATATACTTTAAAAATAAGTCAAATATTATTATCATTTCATCATTCTGGTCATTTTTACATTGTATTTAAGTAGTAAAGTTGAATTTAAACCAATCATATAAATCACAACCTTACTTATTTCCCAAAACATTGGGAGGTCAATATCATTGTTCCATGTACAGGAATCATACTAAGTAGCTGAGACTGAGAGAGAGAGGTTGCTTGTTTGAAGTCTTACAACTAGTAAATGACTAGGTCAAAGAACTAGTTGAATCATAATTCTGAGAAATTGCTACTCTAAAAAATGTATCGATGCTGTACACCTGAAACTAACGCAATATTGTAAATCAACTATGCTTCAATTAAAAAAAAATGTATCCAAAGATAAAGGAAAAAATTGTAAGGGATAAGGCATGGGGCTCAGTGATATTAGAATCAGAGGAATGAATTTCATCATTCTCAAAAATTGACCCCTGAGTGAAGAGGATTTAAAGAGTAATTGAATAGTCATAGGAATCATGAATATATAAAGAGATGGTTCTGAATATATTAATCTAGAAGGAAATGGAAGGTTAATAAGCAATAAGAGGTATAAAGCAAGAAAAGAAGAAGCAATAAAGAGCAAAAGTGAGAGAGACAGAGACAGAAAGATGCAGAGGCAGAGAGACAGAGAAAGAGGAGAGAATAAGAGAAGGAAAATAAGGAGGAGGAAAAAGAATTACGGAGCTGATGCTAGAACAATATTGGACTGTTCTGAACCAATTTAAGAATTGCCATTTCTAATTCTTAATATATGGAAGATTGGAATGAAGAGATTTTAAAAGGAATGAGACATTAAAATAAATGTATAGATATCTTTAATACGAGGTCCATTCATTTGAAGAAAACACATCAAGAAAGTATGTGGAGCCATTTGGGAAAAAGAGTGGTAAGACTACTCCATTTCTAAAATTACTATTCTATACAATCCGTGTCCAAACACAAATATTTTATATTTTCTCTTTTGCCCCATGGGAAAATGTCCATAGTGACAAGGAATGAAGTGCTGACCTAAATGGGGACATCTGTTGAGCCTTCACATATGTATACCCTCCATTCTACCCCAGGAAACTTTGCTAGGCTTGGGGTGTATCTTAGCAACAGAATTTTAGGAAGGATCGTCTGTAATGTTAGAAGCAGGGTGAAAATGACCCCTGGATGCCCAATTTTCTAACTCCACTTCTGTCATAGGTGGTAAGATAAGAGGAGTCGTGTCACAAATGAAAAAATAAGGTCGAAGAAAACCAGAGAAAAGGTGATTGAACGTGTAAATATAAGACCCATTTGTGATGTTGTAAAAGGAGATTTCACCTGCTTCATAGTCCAAGAAAATCCCAATGCAGCGAGGCCGTTCCAGGTGGAGGAGAGGAACTGATGGAGAGGCAAGGACCATGTACTCACTCCCTTTCAGTAGCCACATGGCCCAGACCCCGTTCTCAGGAGATGGTGTGGTTTCCCCCTTTCTTGACACTGTGTCTTGACAGACACCTAACCCCCATTCTGCTCTTTCTCCCACCACGACTTCCCAGTAATGCCTCCCTGATGAGAAGTTCTGCAAACCCAGGATACAAGGCCATGTGTCAAATCGCTCAGGGTTGTTGGGGACATCCCTCCATAGTTCTCCATCCTGCACACTGCGCAGGTCAGCCATCAAGAGGAGGCTAGGATGTGCTGTAGCGGGATCCAGTTTTATGTCAACTGCAGAAAGAATTTTGTGGAACATGTAAAAGAACAGAAAAGACTGGTGAAAACTTAGGAAGCCATGATATTGAGAACTGTCACGCCATTCCTCATTCTCCCTCTAATAACTCCTGGAGATAACAAAATACGTGTTTCACCTTGCAGGTCGATGAGTATATGCTTTATTGCTTTTGAGTGTATTCCACTGCTATGTCTGCATAATCCAGGACTCATTACTGCCCCAATTAAAACATAACCATTGATGATAAGACAAACCATGTGCATAACCATTTAGATTCCTTTTATCTCTATCCAGAGAACTTTGGAAGATCTTTGGTACTCTTTGGAAAATCTGCATTTAAAATAAAATTTACAACTCCCTTGGGATTTTTTTCTCCTCAAAGCCTATAGGAAAAATTCACCTAATATATGGGTGACGCTTTAATATTAACGTTACACTTTAATATATTAAAGTGGTATAAAATCCACCACTTTCAAAGCTATGTTACCATGGTAGGAAGAATTCTAAGATGAGCCTCATGACCTTCAGACCCTGGTGGTACTCTCATGATTCTGTTATATTATGTGACAAGAGGGAGATTATCTGAGTGGGTCTAATAAAATCACCTTTTAAAATCAGAGAGGTTTCTTTGGCTATCAGGCTGCCATGAGTAGTGAAAATCAGAGAGATTTGGATTTGATGTGTCATTGCTGCCTTTGAAGACGGAGTGGGCCACAGCTGAGGAGAAGGGTGAGTGACCTCCAACTGATAACCAGCAAGGAGATGGAAATCTCAGTCCCACAACTGCAAGGAACTGCTTTATGTCAACACACTGAATAAGCTTGCAAGTGGACTCTTCCCTGGACCCTTTAGAGAAGCCCAGCCTGGTCAACACCTTGATTTTTGATCTTATGAAACCTTAAGCAGAGATGCCAACTGATCCCATGTGGTTATCTGATCTAAAGAACTGTGAGCCAATAAATGGATGTGGTTTTGGGTAGCTAAGTTTGTGGTAATTTGCTATGCAGCAATAGAAAACTACTACTGATACTGTGACGTCCCAGTGAGGTTGATATGAAATTTTATTTGTACATATAATTAATAAATAAATCTACAAATGAAATGACCTCAGTGAAGAAGGGAGGATGTAAAATATTCAGTGTCTTTTTTTTTTGGTAAACATTCAAAAATAGTAAATTTCATTAATCATATTTTAATTTTTAATATACTAATAACAAATACTAATATGCTGACTGTTATTCTTATTTGTCTCTAAACCACTTCTAGCTATCTTTTGTTGATACTCAAACCTGAATGGGTCACATAAGTAGTACATCATCTATACTATCCCGTGGAACCACCCTCAAGGGTGCCATTATCATCCTCATATTGTAGATGAGGAGACTCAGAGTCCAACAAGAGATTATGTGATTTTCCCAAATTGTATGATTTTCCTGTCATAAATAATGGGAATTGAAAAGTGGGTCTCCGTGGAATTGTGTTAGGCCTGTTTAACAGATGTCATGTCATCATGCATCATTCCCACTCCAGCACACTTATTTGCTCCATTTATAAGAAAATAAATCTGTGAAATAGTTATTAATACATCTATCTCCCGTTCCTCTCCCTACCTCTTCTTTCTTAAACTCAGTTGCTCACCAAGATGGAATAATATCTTAAGCAAACTACTCCTTCTTCCCAGTGCCCCATGCATTGATAAATGATCAGTCCTTAAAGTTCACCTTAAATGACTTTTCTGTAGCACTCAACACTGTTGAGAATCCTTTTGTCCTGGGAAACGTCACTTCCCTTTCCCAAAAGACACCAGTCATCATGCTTCCCCTCCCTCTCCACTGGCCTCCCCTTCTTGGTCTCCTTTGCTGTTTTCTCCTCTTCTCCTCCATCACTGCTATTCGAGAAGCCAATGGTCTCAGGATTGGGACCTCTTGCCTCTTTCTCAGATCACTTCTGATGTGTTCTGGGGCTGGCAGGCACATTGCACTAATTAAATTCCATTCATACGCTTACTAATTCCAAATATATATATCTAGCCTAGACTTTTCTCCTGGAACTCCATATTTGCAAATTCATCTGTGTACCTGACATCAACATTTGAATATTTAACATTCATCACAACATTGATGTGTCTAAAACCCATTTCCCTTTTTCTGCCTCGCCTGCAGCTTTACCTGTCAATGTAAACAGCAATTTCATTACCCAATTCTGGAGATTTAAACCTTGGAATCATTCACAGCTTTTCTCCTTCTCTGACACCTCATATCTAATCCAACAGCAGATCATGCCAGCTTTGCCTTCAAAATACCAAGATTCTGTCCATTTCTCTGCACCTCCAGTACTACTACCCTTGTCCAATGGACAATCGTCTCTGATTGAATTATTACAAAGGATCCTAACTGGCTTTCCCACATCAAGACTTGCCCCTCTGTAATTTATTCTCAGTAAAGCACACAGAGTGATCGCCACAAAACATTAATCTAATCATCCTATTCCTCCATTTACAACTTTTAACTGATGTTCTATTTCACTTGGAGGTAAAGAAAGCATTGCTCACAGTGGCCTGCCTGTTGGGTCCTGTGCTACTTGGACTTTTCTTGGCCTCTCCAGCTCTCCCCTCACTCACTCCACCACAGCCACACAGAACTCCTCATAGCTCCTGGAATGCATCTTCCATACTTCCATCTCAGGCCTTGGCACTCATTTCTGATGCCTGGAATGCTTTCCTCCAGATCAGATATTTGCTGAGTTATCCCCTACTGAGTGACGTCTTCCTTGATGATCAAATTCCAAATTAGATGCTCTAACCCCAGAACTTTTGGCCACCCTTAATTTATTCTTTTTTTCAATATTCTGTATCATCTTCTAACATTCTGTGTATTTTGCATAATTTAAGCAAATATATGCAACATGAAGCTGTAGATTTGTAAGTTGATGTTATTGTTCAATTTTATATTCTAATGTTTAGAAGAGTAGCTGTCATAAAATACACAATATTTGTGGAATTGATTAGTTAATTCAGTAAAAATAATTGGGAATATGGAGACACTGATTATGAGAGTGTAGTAACTTGCAACATTTCATGCAGTTAGTACATATTACTTTGCCCATCAGAACATTGATTAAATCATTGAACAGGACTGATGAGATGGGTTTTCTCATCATGGGACAAAGTGGTTTCCCTGTAAGTAATAAAGCCACTATTTAGCCACTGTCTGTTTTCATTACTTGGTATAAATTGAATATAAAAAAGAAATTAAAAGTATTGAACCATTACTGTTTTAAAAAACAACATAATAGGACCAAACAAACTAATTATAACACCACAGAGCCTACAGAGAGTACTTAAATATAATTGACTGAATATTTTTGGCTTTATTAACTATCTAATTTAAGAAACTCATCAAATTGCCAGATAATAAAATAATCCAAACCTTATATTATTTGATACACTGCAATGCTTTCATATATTGATTTTTTGTTTTCAAATATGTTTCATTTTGTCCTCCAAACAATACAATTTTTTAGCATTTTATAAACAAGGAAATGGAGATTGATTAGAACTAATGTTACTTACATCACAGCTAATATCACTTTCAAGCCCACCATTCTAACCAAATGTAGCTTATATGGGTGTCAGTGACTCTGATATTCTTTCATACTATTCAGAAGTATCCCAATATTCTTTTTTTTTTTTTTTTTTTTTTTTATTCTGAGCATGGTGCTATCTCCCTTCCTCCCTTATAGTTTGGCATAAACGTGTGACTCACTTCTATCAATAAAATCTTCAGGAAAGCCATGTGTGCCACTTCGGAGTAGTGCCTGATTCATCATAACCCTGCCCTTTTCCATGGCTACGAGCATCAGGAAGGAGGTGGGGCTCTGTCTGCACGGGTTCCCAGAGTGAGATTACGTGAAATTAAAGCCTCCACAATCTAGTAATCAACCTAAAACATGATCTCGAAATAAACCTTTCTGATTTTAGCCACTAAACTTTGGGTTCTGTTTGTTACAATAGCTTGACTGCTACAGTAACAAATTACAATAAGAGCCAAATTCCAGGTGTCATAGTTCCTCAAGCTCTAAAATGCAGCCTACCTTGGAACTTTCTCAACATTTCCCTCATCCCAGGGATGCGACACATTGTCTTCAGCTCCATGGGGATGGTCTCCGGATCCAGCCGTGTAACACTCTTACTTCTGAGAAGAGCGCAGAACTCACAGTCCTCAGTAGGGTTATCCACCAACCTCCCCAGCCTCTCCCAACCCATTCTTTGATTCAGAAAGTAAACGTACCGGCTCAAGGCTCCTCCCACACCCTGAAAGTGAAAGAGAAACACAAGTAGGTGTGAGTTAGACCTCTGAACTGCTTTTGACAGACTGGGGACACACCATGAATATCTTTTTAGGAATTACTGGAAATCATTAATTATTAAGGTAAAACTATAAGCGGCATGACTCTTTCTTAATAAAAGCTAAAAACAGGCTGTTGTTGAGTTTTCTCATGAATTTAAAATAATATAATCAGTTTGCCTCTATTAAAATAAAATCAGACCACACAAAGTTTAGGTTAATTCCTATAATATCTATTGGTTTAACTATTTTCTGAATTGATAATTCTGACATTTGGATATTTTAGTAAAGAGTTACATTCTGTGAATGCAATTAGGGTAAAAACAGATTCTAAGTATCTGCAGAATTTATTTGAGTAACAGTGAAAGGTTAGACATAAAATGTTGCTCTCAATGTCCTTTTAAGAAAACCCTAAATTCCTCATTCCTTGAACCAGCATACCATGTCTAAGTTACCTAAGTGGATAAAAATAGAAGTCATTAATATCTAGCAACATTTTATCTCAGAGTACATTATTAAATAAATCACCTGCATTGCATTTCCCCTCTCCCTCTAAAAAATAGCCACCTGTCAGATTAATTTTGACAGGGCATAAAAACAGGGAAATGATTAGCTTTACTTTTCATCGGAATGACAGGCCTTGTTTCTGGCCATTGCGGGTGAAATATAGCTTACTAGTACTGAGAAAGAAAGGGAAAAGTGGGTATAAAAATGAAACTAAATTATTTGAGAATATATTCTCCCTAAGATTTATATTATAAGACATTTTAACATTTCTTCAGTGCTAATAAATGATAACTTTATATACATTGTGTTTTGAGATATGGTAAGATGAGATAATGAATATTATTGAAAATGCCAGAGTTCTTGTGTTTATTTACTGTCTGAAATTTAGAAAATTTATTCCTTTCTGACAGTTTGCTCACTAGGAAGTGGGCATAGCAATAATAATAAAGATAATAACAATACTAATAACAACAACACAAGTTTTACCGATATATAGATATATTGAAGACAAAATGGGACAAATTAAATAAAAATGTTTTGTAAATGCATTCATTTAATGACCCCCCACTCTGTAACCAGTGCTATTTATCACAGTACTTGTATGAAGATAGGAATTACTTAGTTCAGAAATCCCTAAATGAGGCATTGGGGATGAGATACAATGAAGCATGCCCAGAAAATTTCTATTGCAATGAGTTCTATCATGATAGCATGCACCCAGCAACAATGACGACTTTCTCAATTCACTTGGGATTTAATGCCTTCAAGGAGGATTAAAAGGAAATATTTCCTTTTCCCTGTTATTTGTCTCTTTGCTCTATAATCTCAAACATATTGTGGGCAAGCTGCATGGAGCCCAGGTAATTTCTCCCTACCACACCTGGAACAGGCATGCAATATGGGCTAGAAAATTAGCATTTGTCTTAAAAATTAACATGCAAATTTCAAGGTGGACAATTTAAAATATTACTCATACTTTTGGCTATTGACATTTAAATGGGTTAACAAGACTTTTTTGGATTGGCCATCACTGAAATACAGCAATATCATCATTGACCGATTTTGAGGTTATAGATTGTCCTTTTTCTGTTTAATCATATGTAAATCATTAAATTGATCTTAGTTTTAAAAATATTTAAGTTTTGTCTTTAGTATGAACTATTTTATATGATTCTCTAGGGTCCCTTCAGATTCTGATGCTAGGATTAAGAATTAAGATGATTTCCAAGTAAATTCTAGGGTGCCCTTTTCCTAAAGATCATAAATGCTTAAGGTGTTTGTCTCTGAAAGCTGCTATCTGTCCCCTGGTTCTCAGGTCTGCCCATCCCTCCCCTCCCAGGCACCCAGCCCCACCTCCAGCAGGCTCAGGGCTGGGCGCTGGCACCTCTCCTCCAGCTCCTCTGCCAGATCCTTCAAGGCCCTGCTCTGATGAACCAGCCGGTTCTTGCTCTCCCGCAGTCTCTGCAGGGTGGCTCGCTCCTCCTCCTCCAGTCTTCTAAGCTGCAGTTGCTCCTCCAGGGCTAGTAAGCCACGATACTTTTCAAACTCCAACCTGAAGCGTTGCCTCTGCGTTTCCACTTTCTCCTGGAGTGACACAGTGCATCAAATGATCAGCAGTTGGGGCAGAGCATTTGGCTTCAACCTTCACAGATGGGATGACGAAGCTGGAGAAGGCAATGTCTGGCGTGATCTCATCTTCATAACTCTATGAATGGACCCACTGCATTTTAACAACACGCAGAAGCCAGAGACTACTCATGAGAAGTGACCTGCTAGAGTTTTCAAACTTAGAGTTTGAGAAATACTGTTGGATTTGGGTTCCCATTTCCATGGACTTGAGGACAAGGCACTTTCATATTCAAGTTTCAGTACCATATGTAAAATGGGGGAAAAGAAGGGTCTGGGAATTAGAATTAAATATCAAACTGTTGAGCACAGTGACTAACATAGAGTAGTTGCTCAATAGAAGTTAAAATTTACTATCAGTCACTGGAATGAGAACTGTGTGGAAATAACTGAATTATGAAGAGAGATTAGAGAGACCTGGATTTGTAAATGTGAATAAGAAAAGGTTTAGAGATTAGAAAATATTCCTCAATTATGTGGTAATCATGAAACTATAAGGCTAACATTCTCTGCAGAGCCAAGAAAGAAATAAGTTATTCTCAGGCCACTTATTGCAAAGGTTCAGGGAATTCATCTTGATTTCTACCCAAATCTCACCTCTATAATTTTTAATAGACCTAAGGAACACATTTCGATACAGCATTAATATTTCTAAATTTTATTCTCTGGAGACTGGTATGTGGAAAAGTAGCTTTAAACTAAGAATAAGAGGCAAATTGCCCTCCCATAGTCTCTCCATATTTTGAATTCTCTGGTCCATTATTAAACATTATACCATTTTGGTTCAATTTAAGAACACAAGCTAGTGCCTTTAAAAGAATTCTAATAACAGTTTTCCTCAAATTTCATAAGACTCAACTCTTTCCTCCAATTTCCCATTTCTGCCTCCTTCTGCCACTTTCTAAACAACTAGATTCATATAATTCTGACCTCTTTAAAGTCAACCAACTGTGAATTCCATATTCTGCTCTGAAAGGTACAACTCATTGAATTTCTCCCCCATTCTCCATGTTGGAGGCTGTGCTATTGAGGAGTGGTGCTAATAACTCAGTCATTGAAAAAAAGTGGAATTATGTTTGGGTCATGAGAGATGACATGGTCCAGACGGGTTTTAGTTGCAATTCACTGTTCTCTCATATCATCCTTTCGAGTACTACAATTATATCTACAGACACAGAAAGGCTAAGGGTTTTCACAGAATTTAGAGTTTATTTTATTAAGTCCATGCTTGTTACTTTTGGCTCACATAGATACATTCTCAAAGGTAAAAATCATGCTAGTTTATTTGGCCTAGGACAGGGATCTTAGAATCATCTCTACTTTAGAATAATAAGCGGAGGGTTCAAAAAATGAAGGAACCCAGATCTCAGATATGGAATTTCTGATTTTGTAAATTTGTGGTCAGGTCAGGATTAAAAACAATTGACTTGGATTGTTAGCATAAAAAGAATAAAAATTATCAATAAACATCACTATCAATGAACTTTACATATAATATACATAACTATGGGAAAAGATAAGACTTATCACAGAAGAAAAATATGGCAAAAATAATCCTTATGAAAATATTGTCAGAAAACAGAGTACAAGACAAAATTTTTGAGAAAAGAAGAAAGAAAGAATTATAAAAATAAAAGGGTTCCTTGGAGGACAGAGAAGAGAGATATTCTGTAAAATAGATTCTATATATATTATAATACATATTATATAAATAAAAACACCTATGTAATTTCTATATACAGCTTCTCAATATTGACCCTATTGACATTAGACCAGGTGATTCTTTGCTGTGATGTTTTGGGGGGAGAGGTGACTGTCCTGCGCATTACAGGGTGTCTAGCAGCATTTCTGGCCTCTACACATGAGATGCTAGTAGAGCACCCACCCTCTCCCAGTTGTGACAACCAAAAACATCTACAGATATTACAAAATATCTCTTGGAAGGCAACACTTGCGCCAGGTTCAGAATCACTCTGTGTATGTTTGTGTGTGTGTATGTGTGTATGTATAAATAGGTAAGAGAAAAAAAGAGCTCATGAGGGGCTTCCCTGGTGGTGCAGTGTTTAAGAATCCACCTGCCAATGCAGGAGACATGGGTTTGAGCCCTGGTCCGGGAAGATCCCACATGCCGTGGAGCAACTAAGCCCATGCGCCGCAACTACTGAGCCTGTGCTCTAGAGCCCGCGAGCCACAACTACTGAGCCTGTGTGCCACAACTACTGAAGCCTGCATGCCTAGAGCCCATACTCTGCAACAAGAGAAGCCACCGCAACGAGAAGCCCGCTCACCGCAACAAAGAGTAGCCCCCACTCGCCACAACTAGGGAAAGCCTGCGCGCAGCAACGAAGACCCAACACAGCCATAAATAAATAAATAAATAAATAAATAAATAAATAAATAAATAAATAAATAAGAGAGCTGATGAGGTATAAAAAAGAGAAAAAATATTTATGAATGACTGAAAAAGACTGAAAATTCAGACTGTCTTTCTATATGTAAGATGATGACTATCAGCCTGTATTTCATATATATAAGTGATGTGAAATATTTACTATTTCATTCATCTAACAAATATATATTTTTTAAACTAGTACTGACAGTACAAAACTCTGTTCTAGGTGAGGCAGTGAGTTAAGATGAGTAAAATCAAGTGAGTGAGTAAGATCAAGATCAGTAAAGTTTATTTACAATTTGGATTGGGGTAATATTAACAAAGATAAAAAGAACACAACTGTACAATATAATCTGAGGGGATGAGGTGATCCAGGGTGAAACTGAGATTTTTTTCTTGAGTACCTATGTAGACGGAACAAAAGTGCTGGAGTGCTGGTGGAAGAATGATTTAGTGACCCAAATTTGGATCCTTCAAATAGGCTAGGCTCCTGAACCCCAATATTCTCTCACCTTCCAAATGACAGTTTTCTTTCCCACATTGGCCTCCTGAGTCAAGGCTTCCTCCATCTCTTTCCTCACATGTTCCTGGGCCATCTGGAGCTTTACCTGTTTGGGAAGATATGCTGCAGCCGTTACAGATACCCTCATTCAGTACTTAATATTGACTGGGTGTGGGGGGAAATACAAAGATCAGCTAAAACAGGCCCTAGAAAACATATAAAAATGTTCGACCTCATTAATAACCGTTAAACATAAATATGTTTTTAAATGTTGATGCCAGATGGAATCAAAGATGTATCTAAAAGTGTGTTCATTGTATTTTAAATAGTAAAACTGTAATTAACCAAAATGTTAAAAATACGGGAGTGAGAAAAATTTTATTTTCACAGGATGGAATTAAAATAAGGCGTTGCAGAATATTTAATGACAAGAAATACAAGTATAAAGAAAATTAAAATAAGTATACTTCATGCAACTTTGCACCAAGTTTGAAAAATAAAAATGCTTATGATGAATATATAAAAACTAGGCAGAGGCCAATGAAAATATATTCAATAAACAAAATCTCATCCTAATTCTTGGTTGAAAAGTGATGCTATTCCTTATATCTATATATTTCAACTGCTTACAGTTATTTATTACTTTATAATCAGAAGTGTATTTATTATATTTGGCAGAAGAAAACTTGTAAGTTAATATTTACTAAATGAAAAAGAAATACAGAGTGTCATAAATCTTACAAGGGGTAGAAAAATAATTTAATGAAAAGTAAATCTCTTTCAACCCTAGGACCCCTGCTACAGGTAAACACATGTATTTTATTTACAGAGAACACACACAAAGATAGACACATACACACATTTTAAAACTCTTCCCAAAGTCATTCAACAAGTCTTCGAAAAACAAAACAAAACAAACTAGCAAACAAAAAACGAAATTCTTCCCAAAGTCATTGAACAAGTCCTACACATCAATGTTGTTCTTTTTTAAAGATAATATTCTAAGGTAGAGCACATAAAATAGCAGTAGAATCCATGGAGGCATTTAAAAAGATGAAGAAACTAGCAATTTTTTTAGTGTTTGGAAGGAATAGAATATTTCAACACTTATGGACAAAAGAAATTGTAAGCAAAAGCAAGGAGGTAAAAACCTGTGGCATGTTTGGGGACAATAGTGATTAGGCTAGTTTTGCTGGATCGAATGATTGGTTTAGACAAGAGCTATAGCAAGAGAACTTAGGGCCTTAGAATGTCTTGATTGATAGGCTAAGGAGTTTAGAAGATATTTATTTGGTATTTAGTTGAAGAGCTACTGAAATAGAGAAAACTTCCTTAGAAATATGACATTATCCATGCAATATATAGTACCTTATGGATTAAAAGAAAAAAAGGCAGGAATATATTTCAAAAGTCTAGCTAGAAAGTAGCTAGCAACTGAATTTTGCAGAAGACAACCAAAATCAAGAAGAAACACTAAGAAAGATATTTCTTGGTAGGTCCAGAGGGAAGTTGAGAGGAAAAAAATCACAAACCTTGATTTAGAACAATCAAAGTTAAAATAATAATTATTATTACTAATTATTGTATTATTATAAATTATAATACATAATATAAATATACAAAACATCAATTATACATTATTAATAATAATTTATTAATTTAATTAATTATTATTATTATTTTAGAAAGTTGATATTTGCACTTTATTTCATTGTGATAGTACTTCAGGTAAAGGTCGGTAGATTAAAGATGACTTTAACCCCCTTTGTGCTAGCAGTCGTTCCCGATGTTGAGAATTTAAATGTGTTCAGAATATGTCCAAAAACTTTTGATGAGCACCAACAGGGAGAATCTTATTCATAGGGTTTCACAGATGTCACTTTTGTGGGCCAGGTACTCCAATATGAGTCACCTTTTCATTGAGGATGCTCACATCAAAAGTCCACAAATATGTGTTGACTAGAGAAGGGCCTGTGTGCTTAGCTACTGGATTTCTACTTCAGAGTAACATGCATTGGCAGGCTTTAAAGGTGATCAGAGCCCTGTGCCCATCCAGACACTATTCTTAGCAAATGTTCAAACATGAAGGTTGCTTTATGCACCCCAATGTTCACTGCAGCACTTTTACAATAGCCAAGACATGGAAACAACCTAAATGTCCATTGACAGATGAATGGATAAAGAGGATGTGGTACATATATACAATGGGATATTAGTCAGCCATAAAAAAGAATGAAACAATGCCATTTACAGCAACATGGATGGGCCCAGAGATTATCATACTAAGTGAAGTAAGTCAGACAGAGAAAGACAAATATCATATGACATCACTTATATGTGGAATCTAAAAAAATGATACAAATGAACGTATTTACAAAACAACAATAGGCTCACTGACTTCAAAAACAAATTTATGGTTACCAAAGTGGAAAAGTTGGGGGGAGGGATAAATTAGGAGTTTGGGATTAACATATTCACACTACTGCATATAAAATAGATAATCAACAAGGACCTACTGCATAGCACAGGGAACTCTACTCAATATTCTGTGATAACCTATATTGGAAAAGAATCTGAAAAAGAATGGATATATGTATATATATAACTGAATCACTTTGCTGTACACCTGAAACTAACACAACATTGTGAATCAACCATACTCCAATATAAAATAAAAATTTTTTTTAAATGAAGGTTGTTTTGGTGACAATATTAATTAACATAGAGATAAACACTATGCAGAAGCAAGACATTATACAAATGATAGTTATTAGGAAGTGTTTACAATAACTATGTGCACCTGTAACTAAGAGCCCATTGTACAACACAGCCCTCTACACCAGAGCTCTAGCTGTGGAACCCAGATTATCAACATCAGGGAAATTAAGACCAGCATGAAATTAAATGTCCAGAGAGAATTTCATGGGAGAGGAGGGCAACCTAAAATAATGGTATGTGTGAGCTCCTGAACAGGGGTCCCAAAAGGTGGGGTGTGCACGGAGCAAAGGCATGGAGACCTCAAGGTGAATGCGAGCCAGGAGGGTGGTTGGTGCGGAGGGCACAGGTCATTCAGATCAGGTGGTATCATTTGGCTCTGTCCCTAGCAAGGCACTTTTCACACCTCTGACTCGGTCGGCTCCTCTGTTACAGATCCGCATTTCCAGACCCAGGAATCGCGGCCCTCCACGTGCCACGGTAACACCTCTCACCTGGTAGCACCTGGCGGCCTCCTGCAGCGGTGTTGTGCGATGGCTCCTGTGCTCTGGGGTGGTGTCACAGACCCAGCACAGAGCCTCTTGGTCTTCCTCACAGAAGCGACTCAGCTCCTCGCCGTGCCTCACGCACAGGCGCGCCCCCGAGGGCCCCGCGCCGAGCCCCAGCTGCCGCACGCTGTCCACCAGGCTGGCCAGCTGCCTGTTGGGGCGGAAGCTCTCCAGCCTGAAGGGACCCCGGCACTGCGGACAGGCATAGAGGCCGCTCTGTGCACTGTCGGACTTCTCGCAGAACTCGGAGATGCATCTGAGGCAGAAGCTGTGGCCGCAGTCCACACTGACCGGTTTCTGCAGGAAATCCAGGCACACTGGGCACCTGGCCTCCTCGCACAGCCGCTCCCCGGGCCCCCCCGAGGCCATGGCCGGCCGGGCCTCGCCTGGCCCTGCTGATAGCACAGCTGCCTTCCCCAGCTGCCTGCGCTATCTCCCCTGGTGGTCTGGCACAGAAGGGAGGAACCCCACAGCCTCATGAGAAGCAGACCCAAGATGGGTTTTATCCGCTGGCTAGAGTCCAAATGAGCTACTCCCGGGGAACAGTTGTAACTCAGGCGCCCTCAACCACAAGGATAAAATTAACATTCTAGTTACCCTAGCCTCCTAGGAAACTGATCATTTCTAACAGAATCCCTCATAGTATATACCTTATTGGAACCCGAATTCTCATGTTTTCAGTGTCAGTAAATTTGGAGAATTGCTTAGCTCCTTCCTTCCATTATTTTCTAAACTACCCCATGATCTTCTTATCCTTATATGGCATAATGATTTCTTGAAGTTTTTTTTTTTTTTCCAAACTTTATTTTTTCTACCTCCTATTAGCCCATGATAAAAAAATTTAGGTAGATGGGTTGATAGGGAGATCCAAAAAAAATGTGTGTATAATAATGATGGTTCTATAGCCCAACAACAATGCAAAGCATTTAAATAAATACCTGGCCCAGTTCAGTGAGTCCTATAATGATTGCACACATGTTGTGATTGTTGCAAAGCATATCTTGGAGGTGGCAAAGCTGTAGGTTAAGGCATTGGTTATAAGAAATAATTCACGCACATGTGGCACCTGTGAGGTGGCGAAGGCTGAGAAAGATATAGAAGAAGAGAGATGATTTGACAGAAAGGATGTGATCCCTACTTGGGATGAATATGGTGAGGTCATTAGGTCAGCCAGAAAGTAGACAAATGTGGAAAGTGTCTGTCATCTGCACAAAATGTAATTTTCATTTTGTTGAGTTTGAAGCAATAATGGGCATGGCATGCCTGTAGCAAATCCTTCAATCCTTCAATATGTGTTCCTCAGCACAAACTGCAAGTCTCGGACACAAGGGTAAGCAAAAGACAAATGACCCAGCTCTCAAGGGAACCTTAAGATGCATCAGGAGGACTCATACAAGTATAAACTAATACCTGGGAGAAAGGACACTCACCAGTGCTGCAAGAATATAACAGGGCTTTGAACTAGCCTGTGGGGTTGGAGTTTGGCCCTTGGGAGTCTCTGAGTTAATAACTGAAGGGTGACTACAGGCTGAGCATAGGAAGGGTGACTACAGGTTGAGCATAGGAAGCATATCAAGCAGAACAGTCGGAGGGCACAGGGTACACAAGATGAACTGCTGCTGGAGGGAGCAGGACGCGCCCCAGGACATGAGGCAACCAGCCAGGCTGGTATGTGTGCAAGGTGAGGATGAGTGGCAGTAGATAAGGTCCCAGTGAGAGGCAGGGACAGATGACTCAGGTCCTTGCAGCTCCTGTGTGGTTTGTGGGTCCTTATTCTAAGGCCCAGGGCTTGGCCTGGAGCTTTGGTGGAGGGCAGGGTCTAAACGGTTTTGAAGCTGTCTACCTAAAGATTAGGTGGATAATTAAAACAGAGAGATTCTTTGAGAACAAGAAGAGGCAGTTAGTTATGAGCAGAACATCAAAGATGTGAATTTAGAAAAGAAAGGAAAAGGGCAAAAGTCTCAACAATAGAAAAGCAGACCCTGGTCCCAGGCGGAAGACTGTGCCACTTGCTAGATAAGGGGCTTTAGACAAGTTTCTGTACCAAACTTCCTTTAAAATATGAGGACATTGTTAGTGCCACGCCTACAGGGCTGTTCAGAGGATTGAATAAGCTAATAGATGTCACACATTTGATACAGTTTCTGGCATGTAGTAAGTATTTCTATTTAATTAAAGAAAAAGAGAAGAAATAGCAAAATAAATGGATAATTAGAATGTAAGCAGGAGACTTTTTTTTTCTATTTTCTTCAATATTATATCCCTAGTAACTTGAAGAGTAACTGACACATAAGACACCCAATGAATACTGGTTGAATAAATGAGTGTGGGAATGACTGAACAGAATCAGTACAGTTTATCCTAGAAGCTAATGGAGGATAAAATTTCAGTGACTATATTATGTCAAATGTGAGATCCATATTTTTCTACATTTTACGTATATGATTTTGACTTATATTGCTGTGACTCTCAAAGATGCTAGAACACAGTTCTATGTTATTTGGAGACATAATAAAGCAACATATTGCTCAAATGTATGGAGCAATTCATAGCTCAGCTCACTTGAATGCAGATTTCCTAGTGCCTAAAAGGCTAAGGGAAGGTCACTGACCTTGGACGTGGGGGTCAAAGTGGTTTTCAGGAGGCTGAGATGGAGTGGGTGAGCTGACATCAGATGGCACTTCTTCCCTGACTGGTTCTAGGGTCACTGAATTTAAGCTCGGTTTTGCCTCTAGCATTGGGAGGCTAGGAATGACCTCTGTACCATTGTTCTTAAAAAAACAAATTTTCCGTACAGCCCATTTGTGCAGGTAAGTAGTGGACTGGATTATAAGTAGATGTCACTGTATTTACAAATGCTATGTGAAATGCCTTCCTGAGCACTTTCTTGTTTGATAGGATTGGTCTAAATTAAATTTGTGTTTTCTCATGATCATTCTTCTGCAGTGAATAAAACACATCTTTGGGCTGATATGATCACATTTTGGTGCACCCACTCCTGGATCCTTACCCTGACTCCTTTCTCTGATTCATTGGCAGATTGCATAGTTCTAAATCTTTTAGTTAATATCCTCACCCCTTGCCATCATCCTTCTCTAATACTCCACTTCATGTGTGTTCTGCCTTCTCTGACAATACAGGATTCTCCTCCTCTGACCATTCCTCCCTGCTCACCTTTCCTAACTACTTTGACATGGTGGCTTTGGGCTCCTGAACCATCTCTCCAGGACATCCTTATTTTCTTTCCTAGCCTGAGTCTTTTTCAACAAGGTTCTCAGATCTCTTGACCACACCTTTGCCTCAGCTTCGGGAATTTATCATCTCCTAGCCCCAAGCTCAGCTCACTCTGTAATGAAAAACAACAAAAAAACAGCCAGCACAAACCTCGAAAGCAACTGACACAGCACTTTCCTTCCTGCTTGTGGTTTTTAAAAGGATCTCTATTGGTTGTTGTTTTTTTTCTGTTTTTCCTCTTTTTTATTGTTTTTTAATTGAAGTATGGTTGATTTACAGTGCTGTGTTAGTTTCTGGTGTACAGCAAAGTGATTCAGTTATACATACATATGTGTATCTATATATGTATATGTATATACATATGTATTCTTTTTAATATTATTTTCCATTATGGTTTATTATGGGATATTGAATATAGTTCCCTGTGCTGTACAGTAAGACATTGTTTATCTATTTTATATACAGTAGTTTGTATCTGCCAACCCCAAACTCCTAATTTTTTCCATCTTTCCCCTTGGATAACCGTAAGTTTATCTATGTCTGTGAGTCTCTCTCTGTTTTGTAAATAAGTTTATTTGTATCATGTTTTAGAGTCTACGTATAAGTGATATCATATGGTATTTGTTTTTCTCTGTCTGACTTACTTAGCCTGATAATTTCTAGGTCCATCCATGTTGCTGTAAATGGCATTATTTCATTCTTTTTTATGGCTGAGTAGTATTCCATTATCTGTTGGTTTTCATTTCAGCAGTTGTATCCTGCATTTTTATTGTTCCTTTTCCCCTGAGGCTATATTGATAATTCACTGAGCTTAAGGTTGTCTGATGTCCTCTGTAGACACAGCTTCAGCTTTCACTGGCTATGTAAGGGGTGCCCACATCCAGTGTACCTCTGTGCTTCTATGGAGGGGATTCAGAGAAAGTTGGGGGCACAGAAGGCTCCTTGTGACTGTGAGTGATCACTGAAGGTCTCTACAACACTGATCAGTGCAGTAGGAAAAATGCTGGCCCTTGGCCTGTTTCCCATGCATATGAGCTCCAATCAGCACATGTACATGTTAATAAAAGTAGATTTATTCAGTAATGTTATATTCAAAATGAATTTACGTTAAGAATTTTTTAAGCGATTTGATGGGTTCAAGGACAAGAATGTTGTCTTATTCAAATTTTTACTCCGAAGTACCTTCACTCTGGGCCTGCATAGAGGAAGGGGCCACTATAGCTTCTGGAATAAATTAATACATGCAAGGTCCTGTGTGAGATTTGTAACACTCTCTGAAGGAGCTGTTGTAAACCACATCCATATATTAAACGTGAGAAATTCGAGATGTGAGCAAATGCAGGGTTGTAGAAATGGGCCCTGTCTTACCTCTAGTTCTAGGTCTTGTGTTCAGTGATGCTTCTGGTGTGCTCTGCAGGCCCTATCAGGGCTCTCATATTCTTTCTGCAAACATGTAGGAATTACAAGATCTGGATTTGGGATCAGATATAAAAACCCTACCCCAAAGAGTGGACTATCATGCAGTCCATAAATGGTATTTAATTATTCTTCCAAAATTCAACAGCACGAGAAAAGACCTATGATGCAAATTAGCTGTAAAATTATCTGCAAAAAAAGGGCAAGATACAGGCTAAAAAAATTACGTGCACATATGCCAAGATATAAGCTATAAGTAGTAATGCAGTTATACTACCCCACGTGTGGGACACACACAAAAAAGTTTGGAAGGTAAGATATGAGACGTTTAATTCTGGGAGACAGTACAATAGACATTTAAAAAGATATATTTTTGTCTGTATTTTCTTCTCCAAGTTTCCTAAAAAATATATATACTTGAATCATATTATTTTGAAATCATATTATTTTGAATATATTTTTAATTATATTAATTAAATCAAACATCAATAAATAAGGAATTATGTCAGCCTACCTCATCAGGCTATAGTGTTTGTGTGATTCACTGGTGAATCCCAATGCATGCATGAGCCCCAAGCACATAGTAGGTGCTAAATGCATATGTGCTGACTAAATGGATCATCAAAAACTATCCAAAATAAATGCAATTTTAACTTGTTTTTTAATTTGTTCAATCGTTTAATATTTTATTTTAAATTAAAAGATACAAATTTCATTTAACTAGAAATATTAATAAATTTGATCTTAATTAGACAGACTTCCATACACTTGAATTTTTTTTTTTTTTAATCCTGCTGTATTATGGATGGGTTAAGAACTTTTTCTTTTCCAATTCATCTCCTAATTCTCAAATTGCATTTTTGTGTTAGATCGACAGATTAACACTCAGAATGAGCTTGGGTACAGATTGCTTTAATTGAATGAATGAATGAATTTGCAGTCATGATTTTTTAAAATTTAGTCTCACCTGTAATTAAAGCTTTTTGGAGAAATGCCATTCAACAAAAAACAGCTGTCATACGTTCAGTCCTCAGGGTAGCCACTCACACTAATTACATGCTTGCTAGATTTAAAAAAGACACTTTTTAATTTGATTTAATTTTTAGTTAAATATCATTAGGACTGATCTTAAGTTAAATTTTAAAATCATACTTCCAAAAGAATGTAAGAATTGCATCTATCCCGAGTATTACCGACATCTAAGCCTCAGTGGGAAGAGTTGAATCTCAGAAGAGTTGTTTACTAATTTGATTGGCAAATTACAGAAGAATGTCTGGGGAACAGGATTCTCGGAAGAGCCAAGTCCTCAAGAACACAGAGTTACTGAAAGGAGAAGTCTGCTTTACGCAGCATCCAACTCCAGCAAAAGATGGCAAATTCCTGCTCTCAAGAAAAAAGCACAGTCCGCATTTGGGTTACAAGAGAGCAAGGCAGATCCTGGATCCATGATTTAGGGCTCTTCATGCTGGGGAGACTGACAGGTAGGGGAGGTTCATGTGGAGAGGCTCGAAGTGTCTCAGAAGGAAATCCAAATGGTGTGTGTTTTAGTGTTGATGACACAAATTTTGTTATTTTGGTTGTTGTGGGTGAGGATATTGAATTCTAAAAATTATTCCTCATTACCAAGGCAATTTTAGCCTTTGCTGATGCTCTATTTACTTGGAGACAAATTAAATTATCTTGCCTAAATTGTTTAGCATCTAAAACTGTAATTGCTAAAAAGTAACCAAAAAGAAATCTTGAGATGCCAAAGTCCATTTAGTTGACTCTAGGAAAGACTGCATATAAGGACAATAACATTCTTGATTATATTTATTTTCACATAATTTCATATGTATATAATTTGCATAATAAAGCTACAGCATTAGATCTGAGGTTACACTGGTTATTCTAGTACTGAAGTAAACTCAGCACAGCATTTTAGGAATCAGAATTTTTTTTTAGCTCAATGTAATTAAGGTAATTCTACCACTTGGAAATAATTAGTAAATAATCAGTATTTCATTAGGTGAGTTTCTTATTTCTGAAAGTATTTAAGCAAAGAATGGTGATTAGTAGAGTCTGGTTTCCTTGTGCACTTGAATGTGCATTATAGGAGAGATTTTAGATGACTAGGAAATTGGGCCAAATGCCTTGTAAACTTAGTCTCATGATACAATGCTGTTTTGATTTCCCTGTGGGCTCCTAAACTAGGTCCTTATTGTTCTTCATGTTTAATTTTTTTTTTAAATCTATTCATTGTTTATTTTAAATTGAGTCCCATGGTAATATACATACCAAAAAATGAGAGAAAGGCAGGCAAAAAAGGATCATTTTCCAAAATGGCTTTGTGACTTTACTAAGAGAATTTGTGAGCATTGCTGTGTCTCAGGAAATCTTCCATCATATCTCTCTTTCTGAACAAATCAATCAATCAACAAAACAATCAATCAGAATCCCTCCCACAATGAAATTCAAGTGCGCAAGGAAACTGAACTTTTCTTTGCTTAAATACTTTCCATAATGAGGAACTCACCACCTATTGAAATAGTTAAATACTGATTATTTCCAAATGCTAGAATTACCTTAATTACTTTGAGCTTAAAGGATCTATCAATCTTTATTTTTTTTAAAAATAAATTTATTTATTTATTTGTTTTTATTTTTGGCTGTGTTGGGTCTTTGTTCTGTGTGCGGGCTTTCTCTAGTTGCAGCGAGTGGTGCGCAGGCTTCTCACTGTCATGGCTTCTCTTGTTGCAGAGCACGGGCTTTAGAGCGCAGGCTCAGTAGTTGTGGCACACGGGCTTAGTTGCTCTGCGGCATGTGGGAATCTTCCCGGGCCAGGGATCGAACCCGTGTCCCCTGCATTGGCAGGCAGATTCCCACCCACTGCACCACCAGGGAAGCTCAATCTTTATTATTAAATAATAGTATTCTAGTATCCTTTAGTTGTTCATTCAATGGCTTCAAGTTAGAACTGTTGGAATATTCTGTCTTTGAACCAACATACACACAACACATTTATCTTGAATTGATGTCATAGGCTCCCAGAATGATGGTAGAGTAGTCAGGGAAGGCATCATGGAGAAGGTGGTATCTGAGCAGAATGGAAGAACATGATATATGAACCATTTAGAAATGTGCAGGGACAATATCCCAGGAAACTGGGTTGTGTTGAATAGAAAAGGAGGCAAGACCTGTGTAGTTTGAACAATACTAAGGAAGACAGTGTCTGGAGCAGAATGAGCAAGGAGGAACGTAGAGAAAGAGATTGGAGAGGCAGTGCATGGAGACAATAAGTAGGGCCTGGTAAACTGTGAAGGCTTTGGCAATGTTTCCCTTTCTAAAGCGTTAAGAAATTACATACCATACAGTTCAGTATATATATATATATATATATATATATATATATATATATATATATACACACAACAAATCCTTTAATGTGTTCCTGGTAACAAATGCATAGATTTTGTTAAAATACCATTTTTACTCTATCTGAATTTTTCATTGTCAAATGAAGATAAGATTCCTAGTGATTTTACCTGAGTACAAGAGGAGAAAACAGAACATAGCAAAAATAGAGAACTAAAATAAAAACAATGAATTAGCAGAACAGTGGATTTGTGATATACGAAGAAGCTGATTGTTTGGCCACATTGTTTTATTTACTTATCAGGAAGATTTCACAGTACATTTATATTCCCTGTGTAAGCTCGGTGTTGCAGTGGGCTTTAAGCAGAGGAATGGCATGCTCTGTTCTAAAAGTTTCACTCTGGCTGCTTTACTGAGTATTTACTGAAGAAGGGCAGATGGATGTGGAGGGGCTGCAAGGAGACTATTGAACAATCCAGGTGAGAGGAGTTGGAACTTTTTTTTTTTTCCAGGGAGGATGCAATGTTGTTGTTAAATGGTGATCAGCTTCTGTATATATTTTCAGGTGGAGCCAGGCAATTTGAGTAAGAAATCAGATACTGGGTGTGAGAGAAACAAGAATCAAATTCCAGGTTTCTGAAAAAAAAAAAAAAAAAAAAAATTCCAGGTTTCTGGCCTGAGCAAGTGGGAGGATGGAGGGACCCAATGAGATGGGAGGAGACTTGCTAAGGGGAGGCTGGTGGGTGAGGCAGGAATGCAGGATAGTTTGTGTTGTTTCAGATGCTGATTAAATGTGTCAGTATGCATTTCAAATAAGGCGGTTGTTTACATGAGTCATATTCAAGCTTGATTCACACTTTAGGGTGTTGAAAGCCAAGTGATGACATTTAAAGTCAAAAGACTGCATGAAACCATGAGGGAAGTGAAGTAGATTGAGAGGTATTCAGCCCTGAGGTCATACATATGCAGGTTGGAGGATGAAGAGCTGCTAGAAGAAGAAATGGATAAAATGTGAAAAGACAAGCCTGCAGTTGAACTCAAAGAGCTGTAGTCGTGCACGTTGATTGACAAGAGTAGATCCAGGAAGAGGGAGGGATCAACTGTGCAATGCTGACTACAAATCAGGACGATTAGGAACGAGGATGGATGACTGAAAGGCAATGGTCCAGCAGAGTGATTTTGGTGTAGTGGAGAGGGAAAACATAATTCAGTGGATTCAAGTGGGAATACAGGCAGCTAGGAGAGACAACACTTTCAAGAAGGGAAGGAGTAAAAATGAGCAGAAAAATGCAGGAGAACAGAATAACAACAAGACCTTTTTTTTCCCTCTGTTCTGTCATTTTAAAAGGGAGAGAACCAGCCTGTTGACATGCTGGGGGCCATTATTTATTCAGGGGCATAGGAGGGTGTAGTACCTGCAATACCTTCAACTATGTGAGAAGGTGTAACACCAGAAGCACGTGTGGAGGGATTTCGCTTAACCTGGACAAACAGATGCACAGGAACTAATGGTAGGTAGTTGGGGATATTAGTAGCCTGAGGGTCTGGATATTCCCATTGGAGGATTTCTGTTTTGTTTTTCTGGATTTGTTGTTGTTGTTTAATAGTAAAATAGGTATTTTGCTGAGGGTATAGATACACAGCAAGGAAGTGTTGGAAGTTTGAAGTGAGAAGAACATTATGAAACAATCATTGAGAAGAATGGAAAGTGATTAGATGAAGGAAATGTAGAATGGTTGCTCCAAGCAATAAGGACACATTGGAATTTACTGGTTGTGAATTTTAAAATGGTACATTGTTGTCTGTCACCTCCTTTACTGTATGGAAGTTCATGTACGGCAGATGGATGTTGACTAACCAGAACTGGGTTTGACAATGAATTAAATGAAAGCAAAGGAAAGATTTATTGTTGAATGTATAGAGGAAGGAGTGATTACAATGGCTGAGCATAGTATCTAACTGGGCAAGAAAGTACAACGAGACGTAGGTACAGGTTATCTCAGCACAGGGCTTCACACACATGCACATGCAAACACATGCACGTGAAGAGCAGGTTATCCTTAAATATTGTTTGAGGGGAGAATGAATAAACTTTCCCAAGATATCTTAGGATTTATGCTGCGTCTGACTTCTTTTTCAAGGAAGCCAATTATGAGAAAAGGAAGGTATTTGCTTCCATATGTGCTTGACTTTTTTTTAAACTTTGTTGTTTTTGTTGGTTTCTAAGTTTCCTTTCAATCAGAGTCCTTTTTGGCCTCTGTCTTTGGACCTGAGACCACTTGTGGAGTTCAGAGAATCCAACAAATGGAATTTGCTGAAGTTCTTTCCAAAACCTAATATCCATATTCAGCTTCTGATATCAAAATGTTTTTTTTTTTTAAACTTTGGGTTTATTTATTTATTTACTTATTTATTTATGGCTGTGTTGGGTCTTCGTTTCTGTGCGAGGGCTTTCTCTAGTTGCGGCAAGCGGGGACCACTCTTCGTCGCCGTGCGCGGGCCTCTCACTATCACGGCCTCTCTTGTTGCGGAGCACAGGCTCCAGACACGCAGGCTCAGTAATTGTGGCTCACGGGCCTAGTTGCTCCGCGGCATGTGGGATCTTCCCAGACCAGGGCTCGAACCCGTGTCCCCTGCATTGGCAGGCAGATTCTCAACCACTGCGCCACCAGGGAAGCCCCTCAAAATGTATTTTTTAAAAACAAGTTGAAATTATACATTTGCTCCTCTAAAATGCAGTACATAAAGATCTGAACTAATTTAAAAAAATTAGTCTCTGAAGTTCCAGACATCATTAGTTATATTTTTATGCCTTATGTACAGTGCTTTTCCAGAATGTTTTTCTCCTCTACAGGCAATGGAGTCCCAAAATGTGTCCATTGTTACTTAGTTCCAGCTGCTAGGATTCCAGAATGTTCTTGAGTGGTGGACGTTGCTCTTTGCCATTTTCTTGTCCATCTACTTCCTCACAGTCACAGGGAATATTGTCATTATTACAGTGGTGAGCCAGGACCTGTGCCTGCACTCACCTAGGTACACATTCCTCAAACACCTCTCCTTTCTGGAGATCTGGTATACATCCACAATTGTGCCCCTTCTCCTAGCCAACCTGCTCTCCCAGGGCCAAGCCACCTCCTTCCCTGACTGTATAGCACAGCTCTACTTCTTTGTGTTCTTCGGGGCTACCAAGTGCTTTCTTCCAGCCATGATGGCCTATGACTGGTATCTGGCCATCTGTAGTCCACTGCGCTACTCTTCCCTGATGAGTCCTGAGATCTGCACCAAGTTGGTGGCAATCTCCTGGTTGACAGGGATCAGCACAGGATTCCTGCCCTCCTTGATGATTTCCAAGTTGGATTTTTGTGGGCCCAACCAGATCAATCATTTCTTCTGTGACCTCCTTCCCCTCATGCAGCCCTCATGTTCCAATGTTTATATCACTGAGATGGTCATCTTTACCCCGTCAACTGCTGTGCTGTGCATTTGCTTTTTTCTTACACTTGTGTCCTATGTTTTTATTGTGTCCTCCATATTGAGAATTCCTTCAGCCTCTGGCCGAGTGAAGACCTTTGCCCCACGTGGCTCCCATTTGACTGTTGTCACTATCTACTGTGGAACCACGGTCTCCATGTATGTTTGCCCCAATCCCCACCTGTCACCAGAAATCAACAAGATTACTTCTGTCTTCTATCCTGTGGTCACCCCACTGCTGAACCCTGTTATCTACAGCTTGAGAAACAAAGACTTCAAAGACGCTGTTAGAAAAGTTGTGAGAAGGACTTGTGGCATCTATGGAGTAAGAGTGAAGGCAGGTTTCTTTATTGGATAAAGAAAATCAACACACAGAATACAGAGTGGATTAAGTTCAGGGATAAGTGAGGGGCAGGTTCAGAGCCTTCAAACCTGAATGCCATCACTGACATTACTTTAAATTCCACAAGCCATAATAAAACAGCTTCTTTATGGACCCTTGCCAACAACTGCTCAGAAGATAAATTGCCTCTATCAAAACATTTTGGAGACAACTTTGTCCTGGACACTTTCATCTTCTGATGGGAATCTGACTTTATAATTCCAGGGCATGATGTTTACATACACAATATTTTCAGATTCGATGAAAGGATTACTCTTGAGTTCATAAAGCCTATGTACAGAAAATTATACATCTTTTAAGTACTGTTAGGAGACTTGTCTTGTAGACTCAATTCCTAGTGCTCTCAGTGCTTGTTAAATATCTGTGGAATGAATGAATGAAAAAAAGAAAAGATAAGTGAAATATGTGTTGACCAGAAGTATCTTTTAGTGACAGGAAAAAACAAAGAAGGATTTTTGAAGTGCCAAAGATTTAGTATAGTCACTTGGAGGGTTTTTTTTTTTTTTGTCAATTCTAAGAAAGAAAAGAAAGAAGGGCGAGAGGGAGAGAAGATAGGTGGAGGGGAAGTAACTGGTGTAAGGAGAAAGAGAGGGAAAAAGACAAAAGAAAGAAGGGAAGGAAGAAAGGAAGGAACGAAGGGAGGGAGGAAGAGAGAAGGGAAGGGAAGAAGAGGGAAGAGAAGGGAAAGAAAGTAAAGGGAAAGAAAAGTCCGAAGTATTATATGTTCTTGTGAGCTCTAGGAGTCAAAGTCTCTATATTAAAAGGCTTAAAACACTTTTATATTTTAAGTCAATCAATATTTAGACGACCTCTACTAATCCTGCCCACTATTCTATTCACTAATTCCACAAATATTTTCAGTCCCTTGATATATGCCAATCTCCTTGCTGCAGTCTGGGTTACTCAGGAAATGGCCAGGGAAGACTTTGCCTTAAGGGAGTCTATAGTCTTGAGGGAGAGAGAAATATGTAATGAGTCATCAAAGGAATAATTGATTTCTTTATATTTGTGATGATTGCTATGAAATAAAGTGTAAGCTTATACATTAATATAGAACAATAAGGTCTAAATCATCATTTAGCATTCATTTAGCATCATTTAGCATTTAACATCAATAGCAAAGCATTCTATGTTTATGTAGCACTTTAACCTACAGTTCCAGGATGAGAAGGATAAGAATGGAAATAGTGGTCCATGCAGAGAACATGGCATGAATGGCAGAAGCAACCAGGGGAACCTGGGGATGGAGGAAATAGATGAGTCTGGAGAGAAAGGAAGGAGCTAGTCCATGTAGGTCATTCAAAGCCCTGTAGGGTTTTTGGATTTTACACTAAAAAAAAAAAATCATTGATTATCAAAGGGTATCCATTTGGAAAGACATGAAATATTTTGCATTTGCAAATCCCACTACTGTTTAGAGAAAAGACTGAAAGAAAACAAGAGATTCTGGAGCCATTGCAGTAGCCCACACAGAAGAAGAGGTTGGTTTGATTTACATTTGATAATGTAATCTATCATAGAAATGCCTCACAATGATGAGTTCAGGAGTGGAAAATCTGGGATCATTTACTCCTGTGAAGTGGCGCCAGTCTGTAGTCTCTTCACAAACTTGTGATATGCTCCGCATCTACCCCTGAGCTTCAGGGGTAAGTGCAGTTTGACTCTTTAGCTCATATAATTTCATCTCACCACCTGTCCTTGGTTCTTCTTACCTTCCTTCTCGCAGTGCTCAAGTTCACACTTCCTCCTGGGACTTGACTTGTGAGGACTGTTGTTAGTCCTCATCAGATCCATCTGGTTCAAATATTGGGTAGAAGGAAAGCAATGTACCAGAATCTGAGATAGGACAGGAAATGGGTGATATAGGCAGCAAAGTATCATTGATCTGGACCTTTGGACAGCGTATCCAAAAACAATCAAATATCTTATCTTGCAAATCTTTGTCTCTGATTATATTGATTGTGCCTTACATTTAATAAGACGTAAGTTATCTTACCAAAAGATCCTTTCTAATTTTAAACATGATGGGTGCCTGGCTCTGCATATGGGGAAAAAAAGATTACTGATCCACATGTGAGGATGCCGAATGGACATTTGGATGTATGGATCTGGAGCTCAGAGGAGTAACCTGACTGAGAGATAAAAATTAGGAATTTTTTTAAACATATAGATCACATTCAAAAATATGGAAATGGATAAGATTTCCAAGAGAAACAGTGTAAACCAAAAAAAAAAAAAAAAAAGTGAAAGAGCATGGAGGATTTTCGAAATATAACTCCATAACTTTTAAGTAGAGGAGAGGAACCTGAAAAGGGACTAAGAAGGAATAACCACAGAGGTAGAAGGGCAATTGTGAAGTGGTTGTATAGACTCTTCTAAGGGAAGAGAATGTTCTGGAAGGAAGAGGCATTGAGCATGGAAGGTGAGGATTAGTATGTTTTTCTCAAAGTTCTCAACACAGAGGGTACTGTTGTTCCTGGGAAAGGCAGCATCTTTGGACTGGGGAGACTACACATCAGACTGATAACAGTGGGGGAGGGACTGGCTTGTAAGGAAATGGAAGCATTTGTGTATATGCAAACAATTACCCTGAGAAATGCAATTGTGAAAGAATGATATATATATACCTATATTGGAGGGGTTGTTGTATTTTTGTAAGATGTAAGATTTTAGCATCTGATTAAGTTTGAATACTTGTAGCAAGGGTCCACTAGTGAGCAAAAATTTGAGGAATAAATATAGAGAGTAATTACTGTCAGCTTGAGGTTGAAAAGTAAGGGATCTGGGGGCAAATGTGAAGATATCAGCATTCAATAGGGAAAACATTTTATTTAGTGTGAGAAGCAGAAGGGAGAGAATAATTTTAATCTGACGAGGGTTCAAAGAAATAGAGTTAGGAGTTGGACAAATTCCCATCTGAGGACTTACATGGCTTGTGTTTCTGAGACAAGGTCAGCAGCTCTTATTTATCACAAAGAATGTAGCTTAAGGTTTGAAGAAAGTGGTAAGGCATTCCAGACTCATTTTTTAAAATGGGATTGATAGCTGGCTGAAGACAGGTGGATTTGAGAGCAAAGTTGAGTTCCTGGTTGAAGTAGGATATCACCAGTTTAATGTGATACTGAGCTACCTGTCTGTGTAATCTGCTTTAAGACCACTCAGTTGTTTTAGCTCAGTCCCATATGGTGAAAGACAAGGTTCACCTTGAATTCAGGCTCAGCTCTATGGATACAGCTGGAGATAAAGGCAAGGAAACAATGGACTTTAGAGTCTCAGATTGTCAACAAGGGAAATATGGGAGGGAAGTGAAACAAACACTGACCAGAAGTCCAGAGTTTTAAAAAAAATGCAGTTGTAATAGGTATTTGTGCTATGTGGATTGATACGAAGTGATACATAGATGTTTAGTGGTTCAAAATAGCAGTATAATATAGGGTTTAGTTTTGGATCACAGAAAAGTCAAAAGTATAAGAAAAAGTGAGATAAATCAGGTCATGAGAAGAAAGATGAATTGGCCACATGGCTGAGGTCAAGAATTCTGGGAGGAAAGAAAGTCATAATCCTGTATCACCTGTAAATGAGAGGGAGTGCTTAGTAGCTTAGTGAATAGTCTCAACGAGGGGAGAGTGAGTTGTGTATTCCCCTAGCATAAGCCTTAAAGGATTTTTTTTTTAAGGAGTGGGATAACAATAGCCAGGGCAAAACATTAAGTAGCAAGGAGTGTATCATTCCACAGACTGACTCTGAATCAAGGGGAGGGAGATGTGAAGCAATTCCACTTGAGAGAGTTACTGCTCCGTTTCCATTCAAGCAAGGAAGTGGGGGTAAGTTTAATAAAAAAGTGATGACTAACAAAGGAACATAAGTTCCACATGGGGGAATGACTGTGATTGACCCAGAGCTATCAGAGTTTTTCAAGACCTCTCCTGGGGTGGAGTTATCCCTGTCCTCTAAAGCTGTTACTCCAGCCTTGAGTGGAATATGCCAGGTGGGATATCTCAGAGTCTCTGATGAAAGTAGATTTAACATGTTTTAAATTAAACACAATTTAATTATCAGTTCCTTTTAAAAGGGTCTCTAGACCACTGTGTTATAAAGATAAAAGAGCCAATATTACGTTTTGTTGATTATTTTTATTCTCAGTTGTTTAAGAATTAAGTATCATTTTTTTAAGGAATTATTTCATAAATTTGAAATGGTTTCGTCACAGTATGGACTAGGAAAATTGGATGGAAGTTTCAATAAATCCATCACTACTACTGTGAATAAGTTCCTGCAATTGCATGGTTTACCATGGAACCAAACAATACATCATTTTTCTGGTTGTTTTTTAAAAAATTGAATCATGTGATTGATCTATTAAGTGTACAAAATAAAAAATACATTCTATATGACATAAATGTCTTTTTTTTATTAAATATACCACCTTACCAACAGTTTAATAATGATAAAGAAAAAGCAGCAGTACAAATAAAGGAAACAATCCATTTTCATAAAAATTATGGAAAACATGTTATTAACATCCCTTTTACATTTACTCTTCATAACTACCAAGTAACATATTTTATTACAAAAATAAGAAAACTGAATGGGATGTGAATCCAAAGTCTCTGTTGGACTTCTATTTCTTATCTTATTCATAACTTTGTGTGCTTGTTTTTTTTTCTTTTCCATTTTTATTACTTTTTAAAATTTTTTTATTATTTTATTTTATTTTTATTTATTTATTTTAACATCTTTATTGGAGTATAATTGCTTTACAAAGGTGTGTTCGTTTCTTCTGTATAATGAAGTGAATCAGCTATACATATACATATATCCCCATTATCTCCTTCCTCTTGCATCTCCCTCCCACCCTCCCTATCTCATCCCTCTAGGTGGACAAAAAGCACTGAGCTGATCTCCCTGTGCTATGCGGCTGCTTCCCACTAGCTATCTATTTTATATTTGGTACTGTATATATGTCGAGGCCACTCTCTTACTTTGTCCCAGCTTAACCTTTCCCCTCCCCGTATCCTCAAGTCCATTCTCTATGTCTGCATCTTTATTCCTGTCCTGTAGCTAAGTTCTTCAGAAGCATTTTTTTTCTTTTCTTTTTTTAGATTCCATATATATGTGTTAGCATACGGTATTTGTTTTCCTCTTTCTGGCTTACTTCACTCTGTATGACAGTCTCTATGTCCATCGACCTCATTACAAATAACCCAATTTCGTTTCTTTTTATGGCTGAGTAATATTCCATTGTATATATGTGCCACATCTTCTTTATCCATTCATCTGTTGATGGACACTTAGGTTGCTTCCATGTCCTGGCTGTTGTAAATAGAGCTGCAATGAACATTGTGGTACATCATTCTTTTTGAATTATGGTTTTCTCAGGGTATATGCCCAGTAGTGGGATTGCTGGGTTGTATGGTAGTTCTATTTTTAGTTTTTGAAGGAACCTCCATACTGTTCTCCATAGTGGCTGTATCAATTTAAATTCCCACCAACAGTGCAAGAGGGTTCCCTTTTCTCCACACCCTCTCCAGAAATCATTGTTTGTAGATTTTTTTGATGATGGCCATTCTGACCAGTGTGAGGTGATACTTCATTGTAGTTTTGATTTGCATTTCTCTAATGGTTAGTGATGTTGAGCATCCTTTCATGTGTTTGTTGGCAATCTGTACCTCTTCTTTGGAGAAATGTCTATTTAGGTCTTCTGCCCATTTTTGGATTGGGTTGTTTGTTTTTTAGATATTGAGCTGCATGAGCTGCTTGTATATTTTAGAGATTAATACTTTGTCAGTTGCTTCATTTGCAAATATATCCTCCCATTCTGATGGTTGTCTTTTCGTCTTATTTATGGTTTCCTTTGCTGTGCAAAAACTTTTAAGTTTCATTAGGTCCCATTTGTTTATTTTTGTTTTTATTTCCATTTCTCTAGGAGGTGGGTCAAAAAGGATCTTGCTGTGATTTATGTCATGGAGTGTTCTGCCTATGTTTTCCTCTAAGAGTTTTATAGTGTCTGGCCTTAAATTTAGGTCTTTAATCCATTTTGAGTTTATTTTTGTGTATGGTGTTAAGGAGTGTTCTAATTTCAATCTTTTACATGTAGCTGTCCAGTTTTCCCAGTACCACTTATTGAAGAGGCTGTCTTTTCTCCACTGTATATTCTTGCCTCTTTTATCAAAGATAAGGTGACTATATGTGTGTGGGCTTATCTGTGGGCTTTCTATCCTGTTCCATTGATCTATATTTCTGTTTTTGTGCCAGTACCATACTATCTTGATTACTGCAGCTTTGTAGTCTAGTCTGAAGTCAGGGAGCCTGATTCCTCCAGCTCTGTTTTTCTTTCTCAAGATTGCTTTGGGTATTCAGGGCCTTTTGTGTTTCCATACAAATTGTGAAATTTTTTCTTCTAATTCTTTGAAAAATGCCATTGGTGGTTTGATAAGGATTGCACTGAATCTGTAGATTGCTTTGGGTAGTATAGTCATTTTCACAATGTTGATTCTTCCAATCGAAGAACATGATATATCTCTCCATCTGCTTGTATTGTCTTTAATTTCTTTCATCAGTGTCTTATAGTTTTCTGCTACATGTCTTTTGTCTCCTTAGGTAGGTTTATTCCTAGGTATTTTATTCTTTTTATTGCAGTAGTAAAAGTGAGTGTTTCCTTAATTTCTCTTTCAGATTTTTCATCATTAGTATATAGGAATGCAAGAGATTTCTGTGCATTAATTTTGTATCCTGCTACTTTACCAGATTCATTGATTAGCTCTAGTAGTTTTCTGGCAGCATCTTTAGGTTTCTCTATGTATAATATCATGTCATCTGCAAACAGTGACAGTTTTACTTCTTCTTTTCTGATTTAGATTCCTTTTATTTCTTTTTCTTCTCTGATTGCTGTGGCTAAAACTTCCAAAACTATGTTGAATAATAGTGGTGAGAGTGAGCAACCTTGTCTTGTTCCTGATCTTAGTGGAAATGGTTTCAGTTTTTCACCATTGAGAACGATGCTGGCTGTGGGTTTGTCATATATGGCCTTTATTATGTTGAGGTAAGTTCCCTCTATGCCTACTTTCTGGAAGGTTTTTATCATAAATAGGTGTTGAATTTTGTTGAAAGTTTTTTCTACATCTATTGAGATGATCATATGGTTTTTCTCCTTCAATCTGTGTTCGTTTTAACTGATTAAAATGAATGAGGAATGTAATTCAAAATCTATTTTCTGTCCCATTTAAAGCTTTCCCTTCTTGCCCTTGTTTTTAGTCTATGTCTTAAAGAATGTGTCCAAATTTGTATATTTTTTAACTTGAGTCTAGATCCTTAAAAATACTTTCTGATAGTTGAAAATCATCTCCCATAAAACCCCTAACTACAGCTAGATTTTATCACATGTTTCTGTGATCATATGTCATATATAGGTTTTCTTGAAGATTATTTACCCTTAAATCTGTCCTGCGAGAACAAGGACTATGCTTTTTATCCCTGGTCTTTAACTTATAGCTTTGCTGTCAACAGACAGCGAATTAATAGATGCAGATGAAGAACCACGATGGAATGCTCAGGAGGGACAAGATAATGCTGGCCCCATATCAGCTTATGGTGTTGCATTGACTCATTGCCTTGTAACCCTTGCCATATTTGTCAATGGAGTTGGGCTGACTAGATCGTCAGTTCATTTAGGGCATGGTGTTAAAAGTAAACACTTATTGGGCTTCCCTGGTGGCGCAGTGGTTGAGAATCTGCCTGCCAATGCAGGGGACACGGGTTCGAGCCCTGGTCTGGGAAGATCCCACATGCCGCAGAGCAACTAGGCCCGTGAGCCACAATTACTGAGCCTGTGCGTCTGGAGCCTGTGCTCCGCAACGGGAGAGGCCGCGATGATGAGAGGCCCGCGCACCGCGATGAGGAATGGCCCCCACTTGCCGCAGCTAGAGAAGGCCCTCACACAGAAACAAAGACCCAACGCAGCCATAAATAAATAATTAATTAATTAATTTTAAAAAAAAGTAAACACTTATTATATAAGATAGTGGTCAAAAAGACATGCTGTTTAATCAGAGAGTCATTCTTTGAAATTCCAGCTCTTCCATGCACAGGGAGCATAGCATGTCATGTACGATTTAATTAATGTCACACTTAAGTAAAACAAACAACCCAATCCAAAAATCCAGAGAAGATATACAGATTGCCAACAAACACATGAAAGGATGCTCAACATCACTAATCATTAGAGAAATGCAGATCAAAACTGCAATGAGGTATCACCTCACACCAGTCAGAAGGGCCATCATCAAAAAATCTACAAACAGTAAACGCTGGAGAGAGTGTGGAGAAAAGGGAACCCTCTTGCACTGTTGGTGGGAATGTAAATTAATAAAGCTACTATGGAGAACAGTATGGAGGTTCCTCAAAAAACTAAAAATACAACTATCATATGACCCAGCAATACCACTATTGGGCATATACCCTGAAAAAACCATAATTCAAAAAGAGACATGTACCACAGTGTTCACTGCAGCACTATTTACAATAGCCAGGACATGGAAACAACCTAAGTGTCCATCGACAGATGAATGGATAAAGAAGATGTGGCACATATATACAATGGAATATTACTCAGCCATAAAAAGATATGAAACTGAGTTATTTGTAGTGAGGTGGATGGACCTAGAGTCTGTCATACAGAGTGAAGTAAGTCAGAAAGAGAAAAACCATATGCTAACAGATATATATGGAATCTTAAAAAATAAAAATGTTTCTGATGAACCTAGGGGCAGGACAGGAATAAAGACGCAGACATAGAGAATGGACTGGAGGACGCGGGGAGGGGGAAGGGGAAGCTGGGACGAGGTGAGAGAGTAGCATTGACATATATACACTACCAACTGTAAAACGGATAGCTAGTGGGAAGCAGCTGCATAGTACAGGGAGATCAGCTCCGTGCTTTGTGACCATCTAGAGGGGTGGGATAGGGAGGGTGGGAGGGAGGCACAAGAGGGAGGGGATATGGGGATATATGTATATGTAAAGCTGATTCACTTTGTTATAAAGCAGAAACTAACACAACATTGTAAAGCAATTATACTCCAATAAAGATGTTTAAAAAAAAGTAATTTAAATTTTAAAAGAAGGAAAATAATATCCACCCCATAGTGGTTTCTATGTAAAGTCCTTGAGAGAACTCTGCATAATTAGATAACCAATAACTATTGGACTGTTACTGGACTGGATATGTTGATGTTCCACCTCGGTTTTCTCCTCAGGCCAAAACATCCATTCACTGCTGATGGCTCACAGTTGCATGCATGCATCTATGGGCTGCTCCCAGGAATAGCCTGTAGCCACTGACTGGATACAAAGACCTCCCTTTTGCTCTAGTTCTTCATGAAATGCATGAGGCTTCACACACAACTGCCTTGTGTGGCAGCTTCACCCTTGGCCCGTGTCTGCCTTTCCCACTTTCTATAAGTGCATTTCCTAATAGGGATTCCAACAGTCTTTCAATCCCCCAGTTCCTGTCCCAGTATCTACCACCCAGAGAACCACCACTAAACAGAACACAGTGGTGGATATACCAATTCCAGGTGGTGTAAAACAGGGAGGGGGGAGAATAACAGAGAATGGAACACATAGGACCTCACACAATGTGGGAAAATAGCTTTGCTATCATAACACAGTATCCATGAAATCACACTCATATATTTAAATTCTATAGGAGTTTAAAAAGTATATGCAGATGATGAAAAGATATGTGTTTTGTGAAGGAGATTGATAGATCACGTGCTGTCATGAAAGAATGTGTGGCTGAGTGGGCTGGCAGTACAATGTGTAAACAGTTAACATCTCCCTCATGTTCCCTCAAAAAATCAGTTTTAGAAATGGAATCCAAAGTAACACATTAAAAACTGGAAAGGAAGGGTTATATTGTATAGTTCAAAGCAATAATCCAGCAGGCAATTAAAGAGCAGGGAGATTTATTTAACTTACAATATGTAAATAATAATAATAACAATAGTAATACGCAGAAACCTCAGTTAAATAGAGTCAAGAGACCAGAAAAGGGGAGCTCTCACACCCTGCGACAATAGCAGAGCCCAATAGGAAGAAGAATGGCCTTCTCTTCTCTCCTGGCAACAACTCTGCCAATGAAAAGCCGTGGACTCTTTATTTACTGTAGCCCTCCCAACTTCCTTTTCCTCTCTGTAAAAGAGTTCTTCTTCTCTTGCTGTGTGGGCACTTGAATGTGCCTCACCATGGTTGCAGACCCTGAATTGCAATTCTCTGCTGATCTCAAATAAACCCATTTTTGCTGAAGAAATAGCTGGATGTGTGTTTATTTTAGGTTAACATTTGGGTGTACTCTCTGGGTAACAGAGAAGACCCTCATGGCTCCAGAGCTGGTGAGTAAAAAGGGGCAGTACTCACAATTGAGCCCACTGTTACTTCCGTACCCTATGGGGCCTTCCCGGGACAGTCCCCTCCCCATATCCTCTACTTTAGCACCTCTCTGAAGTACCTAGATAATAGTATCTGATGCACATTCCCCCAGTTGTTTTTAAAACACCACCAAGTGGAGGAAATTAACTACTTGATGAACCTGAGCACATAGCTCCCAGACATACTGGCACCTAAGGATTGATAATGTTAACCCTTGTGATAACACCCTGTTACCTTACCATCAACCAATCAGAGAATTGTGCCTGAGCTGATTACATACCCTGGGACTCCCCATCCTGAACCTTTCCTTTAAAAATGCTTTCCTGAAACCCCTCAGGGAGTTCAGGTGTTTTGAGCACTAGCTGCCCTGGATTCCTTGCTTGATGTCCTGCAATAAACGTTGCACTTTCCCTCACCACCACCCAGTGTCAGTAGATTGGCTTTACTGCGTGTGGTTGAGTGGACCCAAGTTTGGTTCAGTAACAACTGTTTTACTCACTGACCCTGGATTTTGAAGTTACTTTTGCTGGATTTGAGCTTTCTCCCCCTTTGCATTTTGAAGCTCTCCAAGCTTTATTTGGGATCTATTTTAAGGTTTTATCCTTTCTGATTAAGGCCTTGTTATGTATTTGAGTATTCACTTGGCATTTCAGTCTGATTTTGAAATCAGACTGTTTCAACTGGAACTGACTAACCTTCAACCCATTTCTTTGGCATCAGGGGCTGCTCCAGGAACTGACCAGCCCTTGGCGCATTCATTCAGAAACAAGTGTCTTTTCATTGGAACTGTGCTGGTTCAGTCTTTGGCCCATTGCTTTGGAACAGGGGCTGTTCTATGGGAACTGGACTGAGAAGCCTCAGTCTGACTCCTCCCAGACCAAGATGTTTTCTTAGAACTGGCTGGTATAATGCCTGCAGGCTGTTTGAGTTACAGTGTATCTGAGCTGTTTACGCTATTTGAGCTGTAAGCTTTTAAGCTATTTGAATTTTTTTTTTTTTTACTCTAGAGAAAAACCTCTGAGAAATGGGATCTCAGATATCTAACTATTTTGACGCACACACCCAACCCTTCACCCCCACCCTGATCCTCCCCCTTCCCTGCCCCAGGGACTCTGGTCAAGGTTTTTTTTTTTTTTTTTTTTTTTGGTCGAGGCCTCACAGCGCAGAGCAGGGTCTGTGGGGGCTCCTCCCGTGAGCCAGAGGCTGGGCCCATGTGCCGGTGGCAGGGAGAGTGCGAGCGTGAGCCCAGTGGCGGGCGGAGGCCGCAGCGTGGGCTTTAGAAACCGCTGCCACGCGCTGCCAGGCGTAGTAGGTCCGTAGGCCCAGACTGCGGTTTTCCCAGCCCCCTCTGGCCAAGTTTACGTTTTAAAACCAAGGTCTTTCTGTGCTTCCACTGCAGGGGGCATGGGTTTGATCTCTGGCCAGGGAACTAAGATCCCACACACCGCAAGGTGGCCTAAATAAATAAATAAATAAAACCAAGGTCCTTCGTCATGTGCATTTCTAATTAAATAAACCAATATGACCAAGGGCAATTTAGAGTATCAGTGCCCATGGTGGGAAAAATTTGAAGCCCTCAAACTTAATTTTCTAAAACAGAATTGGACTGCCATAGCTCTAAAATGTCCAAAACTGAGTGAAATTCCTGTTTCAATCAGTATTTTGGGGCTTCCAAACATTGTCAGGAGCTTAAAATTGTCTCTCTGCGAAATTAAATTTTAAGATTAACTGAGGTAAATAAAAAATTAAAGAAAGCTAAAATGGCTTCTGAAGCTTCATGCTCCTCTTCCTTGGCTCCTTTGTCTCAGGCTCCAGCTCCAGCACCATCTGGTCCTCTCCCTTGGCTCGGCCTGCTCAAGACCCTCCTCAGCTGCCATCTTCCTCCTTCTCTTTTATACTGCTGCCAGCTCTTCTAGACCCTCAGTTACCCCATGCTAATTTACTTATATACCATTCCTTTTTCTCTGATCTTGTCAGAACCTGTCCCTTTAAAACTAAGCCTTCTGAGTATCCTGAGGCTAAACATTTAAATACTTATATTCCCTGGACTAAACCTGAACCAAAGTTTTTCCCAAAGTAACCCAACATTCTCACAGATTTGCTGAGGAATTTAGTACAGTCATTCAAACTTATCAACCTGGTTTCTCTGACTTCTATCAGCCAGTTCATATGCTTGTCAGTGAAAGCCAGGATCAGCATTGAATAAAAACTGCTAATTGGGAAAATCCTGAAATGTCTCCAGAATTACAACCGGGAGACCAACCTGCTAACTTATAATCAGGCTTGAACAATTGCTAGGCAACTTCATTGGGCAGTTCCTAGGGCTTTTCCAAAACCTCTTGATTAGGACAAAATTCAGGATTGCACACAAAAATTTGATAAGCCTGTTCATGAGTATAATAATCGACTTCAGATTGTTTTTTAAAGAAAATGCTGGTCTTTCTACAGATGTTGATTCTACCTGGGTTGCTTTTAACTCTATACTTATTAATGTACTCTGCTGGGACCTTTCCCTTCTAGTAAAAAAGACCAGAAGGGAATGGGAAACTATGTCCACTCCAGATTTAGTTAATCTGGCAAACCAGCTGTCTCACATTTTTGATGAGTCACATAAAAGGAAGAATTCTAAAATTCTTAATCTTCAACTCCTGCAAATGCAGCTCCTAAACAAAACCAAACCCTCCTAGATTCTGCTATTATTTCATATTAACAAGGATATATAAGATTGTTACAAATTTAAGTGTCTCAGGCACATTTAGCCCCTCTAACTAGCCTTTCCAACGTCCTCCCAATTCTCAATGATGGGGCTCCCAGGAACTAGGGGCTCTTTCCAATCCTCCCACTTAATCAGTTTCTAGAAACGTTTCTCCATATTAGGGATCGGTCTTTTCCAGTTTTAACTGACACTGGAGCAACACTTTCAGTACTGAACTTCACTTCTACAAAGCAGCCCCTTCCTTGCAGTACTAAAACAGTTCACATAGTGGTGAACTCTAATGAACCTCAACAGGTTCCTGTCTCTGAACTGAGTCCCTTTTGTTTAGGTCTTTTTAGAGATACATACCATTTTCTTCTAGTTCGTTTGCCCCTATGCATTTATCAGGCTGAGGCTTCCTAGATAAGTATCATGCCAGAATGTCTTTCTCCCAAAAGAGGGAAATAATTCTAGAATTTAACAGTAGTTTTATCAAAGTAATTCACCAGGTGAATCACCTGACCCTTTGACCCTTTTTTTTCCCCCATTACTTTTTTTAATATTAATTTTTATTGGAATATAGTTGCTTTACAATGTTGTGTTAGTTTCTGCTGTGCAGCAAAGTGAATCAGATATACATGTACATATATCAACTCTTTTTGTCAATTTCCTTCCCATTTAGGTCACCACAAAGCATTGAGTAGAGTTCCCTGTGCTGTACAGTAGGTTCTCATTAGTTGTCTATTTTATACATGGTAGTGTATATATGTCAAGGCCAATTCATCCCACACCCTCTTGCCCCCTCGGTAACCGTAAGTTTGTTCTCTACATCTGTGACTCTATTTCTGCTTTACAAATAAGTTCATCTGTACCATTTTTCTAGATTCCACATATAAGTGATATTATAAGATATTTATTTTTCTCTTTCTGACTTACTTCGCTCTGTACGACAATCTCTAGGTCCATCCCCGTCTCTGCAAATGGCACTATTTCATTTCTTTTTATTGCTGAGTAATATTCCATTGTATATATGTACCACATCTTCTTTATCCATTCCTCTGTCGTTGGACATTTAGGCTGCTTCCATGTCCTGGCTATTGTAAGTAGTGTTGCTATGAACATCGGGGTGCATGCATCCTTTCAAATTATGGTTTTCTCTGGATATATGCTTAGGAGTGGAATTGCTGGGTCATATAGCAGCTCTATTTTTAGTATTTTTAAGGAAACTGCATATTGTTCTCCATAGCGGCTGTACCAATTTACATTCCCACCAACAGTGCAGAAGGGTTCCCTTTTCTCCACACCCTTGTCAGCATTTATTGTTTGTAGATTTTTTGATGATGGCCAATGTTTACCATCTTTTCAAGAGTTTGTTGGCCATCTGTATGTCTTCTTTGGAGAAATGTCTGTTTAGGTCTTCCACCCATTTTTTGACTGGGTTGTTTGTGTTTTTGATATTGAGCTGCATGGGTTGTTAGTATATTTTGGAAATTAGTCCCTTGTCTGTTGCATCATTTGCAAATATTTTCTCCCATTCTGAGGGTTGTCTTTTCGTTTTTTTTATGGTTTCCTTGGCTGCGCAAAAGCTTTTAAGTTTCATTAGGTCACATTTGTATATTTTTGTTTTTATTTTGATTACTCTAGGTGGTGGAACAAAAAAGATCTTGGTGTGATTTATGTCAAAGAATGTTCTGCCTATATTTTCCTCGAAGAGTTTTATAGTATCCAGCCTTACATATTCGTTTTGTCTTTTGATTCTGGAAACACTGAGCATTTGTTCTTATCGAGTCCTACTACTCTCCTTATGGGCAAAGTCTCCAAATGATATTGGCAAAATTCACAGTGCACCTGCCATCAAGATTTAAATAGATCCTTCACAAACATCTCCCCAGAATGATACTATACCCTATAAGTAAAGAAGCCCTTAAAGATACAAAGCTCATAATAGAAGATTAAAAGGCTCATGGCTCATTATCCCTTGTACTCTTCTTGATTT
Organism: Balaenoptera acutorostrata; assembly: GCF_949987535.1. Taxonomy (NCBI): domain Eukaryota; kingdom Metazoa; phylum Chordata; class Mammalia; order Artiodactyla; family Balaenopteridae; genus Balaenoptera; species Balaenoptera acutorostrata. The sequence goes on from NC_080065.1 coordinate 170,157,497, forward strand.
CAGATGCACTCAACAGTAAGCAGAAGCTTGCAGCAAGCAGCAGCGAGCAGTAGCTGGAAGCAAGATCTTTGTTCCTGGACCAGGAGTCCTAACCACTAGACCACAGGGGCCAGTGGCCATGGCTTGGACCCCTAGTTCTTTCCTGCCGTGTCAAGAATGAATTCAGGTGAGGATGCAGAAGGTAAAGAGAAAAGTAAAAAGTTTATTGGAAAAACAAAGTACATGCAGAAAGACACACAGGCGAACTGAGAGGGAGAGTCGCCCTTTGGGAAATTCTTTATAAAGGGGCAGTTTTCCTGGTCTTTGTCTTCCTTCTGGCCAATCATCTTGTTTTGTCTCCCCTGGCTATTTTGTCTCAGGACCCTCCTCTTAGGTGCACATGCACCTCTCAGCCAAGATGGATCCTGATGTGAAGGTGTCTGGGAGAAACAAGAGTCACCATGGCCTGGAGTTTCCCCCTGACTTTGGACCCCCAAGGAGACTTTCTGCACATGTGTAGTGTCTCCCTCACCCCAAGGAGGGGGAAGTGGAGATCCCTTGATCCTTTACTCAAACAAGGTTTTACCTCTCTTGGTTCTTGCCATGACTGTTTTCTTGGTTCTTGCCATGACTGTTATCTTAAGGCATCCACAAGAGGCAAAGCTTGGCTATTTACCCTGTCTCTGTCATTACTTCCATTTTGGAGAGCAATCAGGAGGCTGATTGTAAATGCCTAAGCTGCAGCCCACCTATCTCCCGTCTCAGGAAATGCAATCAGGAGGCTAGTTCTAAGTGTCCGGCCTGAAGCCCACTTTTTTTCTGCCTCATGAAATGTAAACAGGCCAGTTGTAAATGTCTATCTTGGGGCCCATCTATCTCCTGCCTCACTCTCTGTAATTCCCCTATTTTACCAGTGAGAAAGCCTAAGCACCAAGGACTGAGGTTTCTCCAGGACCTCTGAGCAATAAACAACATTGTTATCCCTCTACACCCTGTTGTTCCTAACCTTCATCTTCAATTAACATCCGTTTCCCCTGGATGCAAATTCCTTCCTGTATTTGACTTATGCAACACATTCTTTAGTAATCCAGTTGATGAAGTTAGACAATACCTTTTTGTCTTCACTTGGGGAAAAAATCACCTGGACAGTAATGCCACAGGATTTTACTGAGAGTCCTTCTTATTTCTCACAAGCCCTGAAGGCTGATCTGAATGATTTGGAGTTCCCTAAGGGTTTTCTAGTTTGTTGCAATACGTGGATGATTTGCTTCTCTGCTTTCCTTCTCAAACCTCCTCACAGGAAGAGGGCATTCATTTGCTAGAGCTTTTAGCTTTAAAAGTACATATAGTCATCATGGAAAGATTATAGTTTGCCCAAACCCAGGATCAATATTTAGGGTATCTGATGTCAGAACAAGGGCTCTACCTAGATCCAGATAGGCTTCATATTTCTGTAAGTTTCCCCAAAGCCCAAACTAAGTATCAACTATGAGGTTTTCTTGGGTTAGTTGGCTACTGCCAAAATTTGATTCCAAATTTCTCTCTTACAGCAAACCTCTGTATATTTTACTAAACAATAATGTGACCCTGACCCAATTTTATGGGAAGAACTGACAGCACAGCCTTTGAGGCCTTAAAGGAGAATTTTATGAACCCTCCTGCCCTTGGGCATTCCAGTGATCAGTTTTGAATTTTTATGTATGAAATGGAAGAGCCTGCCATTGAAGAACTCACCCACAGGGGGATTACCATCTGCCCACAGGGTGTAATAGTCAGCAACTGGGCTCTATGACACAGGGACATCACCTTTCACTTAGAGCCATTACTGCCACTGCTTTTTTGGTTAAAGACATCAAGAAAATTGTTGTGGAATCCCCTTTAGCCATTGTTGTGCATCGTGCAGTAGAAGCTCTCCTGAATTCTCATCACATTCAACATTTATCAGTCAGTGACCTCACCTCCTATGAAGTTTTCTTGTTAATGTCTCCTCCATAACTCTTTTACACTGCAGTAACCTTAACCCTGATACTTGTCTCCCCTCCATCACAGACAAAGCTCCTCACAACTGCGTAATTCTGATGGACCACCACCTGACTCCTCATTTCAACCTACATTAAATTTCTTTGGGTGAAGTTGACTTCTCCTGGTTCACTGATGATTCTCCTTTAAAAGATGACAGTGGCAAATATTGTACTGAGTATGCTATTAAAACTTCTTTTGATATTTTTGAGACAGCATCTTTACCTATGGCTACCTCAGCCCAACAGGCTGAATTACACTCTCTTGCACTTGTTTGTACTTTAGCCAAAGGCAAAAACGTCAATATTTATATTGATAGTAGATATGCTTTTGGAATAGCTCATGATTTTGGAATGTTGTAGAAGAAACATGGCTTCCTTAGTTCCAGTGGAAACAAAATTAAAAATTGTCCCTATGTTAAGGAATTATTAGATTCAATACTTTTACCTGCCACATTAGCTATTATTAAGATTCCAGGGCATTATAAACTTGACTCTCTGGAAGCTAAGGGAAATCACCTTGATGATATTTCTACAAGAAATGCTCCCCTTGAAACAACAGCAGCCAGAACTCTGTCATGATCCAAAAGGATACTTTCCCAAATAATAACTTAGAAAAAAAAATAGCTAGAGAAGTCCAACAATTGGCCTCAGAAGAAAAAACAACAAGATTGGAAATTAATTCAACAATTGTTGGTTTGATTTAAAAAGAAAGAAAGAAAGAAAGCTCTGGTTTGGACCAAATAACAACCCAATCCTTCTGGACACTCTAAAATGTCTACTCCTCACCACTGTACATGCATTAAACCATTGGTCTAGTGACCAAAAAATAGCCTTCATGAATCAATATTTGTGGGGAAACATTAACAAGACCACAACAAGTGCCTACCTCACTTGTCCCACTTGTCTGAAACACAATTCTGGGAAGCCTGTTTGTACTGCTCCTGGACACTTAAAACTGCCTAATGGACAATTTGAGGTCTGGCAAATGAATTTCATACAACTTCTTCCATCTAATGCATATAAATATATTTTAGTCATGGTCTGTATGTTTTCACAATAAAGACTTCCCTTACAGACAGGCTACTGCTTCTTCTGTGGTTAAAGTCCTTTTGGAAAAAAAAAAAAAATACAGACACACACACACACACACACACACACATATCCCTACCTGGGGAATTCCTCTTGAATTTCACAGTGATCAAGAAATCCATTTTACTGGTCAGGTACTTTGACAAGTCTGTGCTTTTTGTCCAGTTACAACACTTTCACTGTGCTTATACCCTCAATCTTCTGGTTTAATCAAACACCTTAATGACATTATTAAAACTCAAGTAGCAAAATTTGTAGAGGCTTTCCAAATACCTTGGCCAAATCTCAGATCTACCCCTTTGAGAACTCATAAACTCTCCCTTTGAGATAGTCACAGGAGTCCCAATGCACTTGGCTCTTTCCCTTTTGACCCACAGTTTATAAAAAGGAGAGGTACTCCAATATTGCAAAGACCTATTTGCTTCTATTAAAAATAATCATGTTTTGGTGCAGCAACCTTTTTCACAGTGCACTTTTGGGAGACAAAGATTTAAATATCACACCTTGCAAACTGGAGATGTTGTCTAATGGAAAAAACACTTCCAGAAAGACTCTCTTCAACCTCACTGGAAAGGTCCCTATCAGATACTGCTAACCAAACTGTGTTCCCCCAAACTACTGAGAATAGACTCTTGGATTCATGTGATGCACCTAAAAGAAGTATCAAACACTGACTGGACCTGCACATCATCTCGTGACCCACATGACATCTGACAAGTCAGCTTTCCCAAGATATCTGAAGCAGCCCTGGTGGAAGTTTATTGACAAACTTTTGATGATGACATAACACTTCAGATGATCTCCAGTGTCTATGATCTTGAAGATATATGAACTTTAGATAGAATGCCTGAGAGCCCTCCGTCCTACCCTTCCTTGTGACTTGAATGTGGCCTGAATAGTGTTCAATCTGTGCACCTACCCTCCAAAGTGAGACACTACACCCAGGAAAGGTTCTTCCCTGCATTGAGGGTTAAAAAGGTGCTAGAAAACCTGACGCTTGATCAGTTATGCTTTCAGAGAAAGCTCTTGATCAAAAGGGAAACAATTTTTTTAATTAATAAACAAACAGCTCAATTCAATAGACACCAGAAGAGTCATGCCCTGTGGCAGTAATAGAGCCCAACAGGAAAAAGACCTCCTTTTCTTTCCTGGCAACAACTGGGCCAATGAAAAGCCTTGGACTCTTTGTTCACTATAAACCTCCCAGCTGCCTTTTTCCCCTATAAAAGAGCTCTCCTCCCCTTGCCATGCGGACACTTGCACATGGACCACCATGTTTGCAGACACCAAATTGCTATTCTCTGTTGATCCCCCATAAACCAATTTTTGCTACAGAAATAGCTGGAAGTCTTTTTATTTTAGGTCAGCGACTATAACTTACAGACTCCAGCAGCAGGCTGGTGCAGAGCCCATGCTTGTAAGATTTTATTATTCCACCTTCTCGTTGCCATTGGGATGCTAGATGTTCCCTGCAGGTGCTAACTCCATGTTACTTACATTAGTGACCCGCTTTTCCTATTCAGTTACCCAGTTAATAATACTTCATACTTTAAAAACAATAATTTTTTATTCTCTCTTAAAATAACTAGCAGGATATCTGTCTTCTAACTGGGTGCTGGCCCTAAAAGATACACAAAGCTAACAACTTACCCTTAAAGTGAAGGAAAACTTTTTCCTTCTACATTTGTAGGGTCTATGGCTGGTCTAAGAATTAACTTGGCATGAAACAGATTAGCAAGAGAAAAAATATTTTAAACAAAGATATGAGACCCAAAAGGAGCCCAGATGACTGAGACTTATATACCATCTGAGCTTAGGAAAGGGATATGAGTTTGGGGCTCCTGGGATTGGAGGAGTGTATTCACAGGAAGGTGAGAGGAAGGAATGTTTGCTCAACAAAGTGTGTACTAATATAAAGATAAGTTTCTTAGGTAAAAAGTTATCTCTGACAATAGCTCTTTCACTGTTATAAGCCCACTTTCTAATGTAAATGTCCTTTATAATTGCAGATTTTCCCACAGTGAGGAAATGTATATTTTTTTAGGCACTTAAAGTGGAGATAAAAAGCTTTTTCTAGTCTACTGGGTCTTGATTGCTTTCAGCTCAATGTAATCCTCATGCCAAAGTGTTGTATTTTGGGGTGGCAGGCTGTAAACCCCTTCATCCTTAAAAATGGCAGAAAACCTCATAGACTAATCAGTTAGTAGACTAATCAGAATTTGAATTCAAAGAGCCAACTGCAGTGGTGTGCTGGAGCTGGCTCCTATTTGCTTGAAAGCTAATGGATAAATTTCAGGAATTTTGCTGGCCCTGTCCTTAAATTGTTGGTAGTTTTATGCTATGGTAGAAAGCTTTACACTATGGAAGCCAACTGATGCTTTTTGTGTGTGTGTTTGTATTAAAAAAAAAATGAGTTTGTAAACATTCCCAGCAAATCGCTACCTCCCTTCCGCACCAAAAGGAACCAGACACCAAAGAATCACATGAATACTCTTCAAAATTTCTCCAGACAGCTAGACATGCCTTTGCTGCCTGTCTCTATAGAGGTTATAAATACTCTAGCTCTTGCAGTTGGAGATTGTCATTTGTCTGAATTTTTCCACATTTATATTGTTATTTATTTCTTCTGTAGTTGAACACTACTAATTGTCAAGCTTTAGGAACATTTGAAATATCAATCTCTTGTTTTTTAAATGTGGAGCAAATACTTTTTCCTACTTTCACTTTTTATGATGATTTTCTTTATAAGAAACTTTAATTTTTATGTACCCAATCTACCAGATTTTGTCTTTTAGTTTCTGGGATTATTTTCTTAATTAGGAAGCAAACGCAACACAAGATTAATTTAGTTTTATTTCTTATGTTTATTATCTTATTATTCACATCATATTTTCAATCAAAGTATATTTGATTTTGCAGTTTTTAGGGATTTTCCAGGTGGACAGGCAGAGAATGTATGACACTGAATAGTTTCTAGAAGAGCACTACTTAATTACAAGATTTAATAAAAAGCTACAGTGATTAGGACAGTGTGGTGAATGTATAAATATAGACACATAGATCAATGAGACGTACTAGTGAGTCCAGATCTAGACTCAAACATATATGGACAATTAACTCTTGACAAATATGTCAAGATAATTCACTGGAGAAAGGATAGTCTTTTCAACAAATGATGTAGGTACAATTGGATATCCATATTAAAAAAAAAAACTTGAACACTTATCTCACACTATTTCAAAATAGATCATTGCTTAAATGCAAAGCTCAAAGCTATAAAACCTCGATTAGAAACCATAGGAAGAAATCTTTAGACCTTGGTAATGTATACAATTCTTGGACAGGCACGTAAAGCATAAACCACACACAAAAAAGATAAATTGGTCTTAGTGAAAAGTAAAATTTCTGATCTTTGAATTATTCTGCTAAGAACCTAGAAGACAAGCCACAGATTACAGAAAATATTTGCAAATCACATATGAGATAAAGAAGTTATGTCCAGAAAGTAAAAAGAATGCTTACAATTTAATAAAAAGATAAACAATCCAATTTTTTTAAATGACCAAAAAACTTGAATAAAACACTTTATTAAGGAAGAGATAGGATGGCAAATATGTCCATGAAAAAATATAAAATATTATTAACTGTTAGGAAAACACAAAATAAAAACACAATACCATGGTATTGGATGGTATGTGGCATACCATAACATACCTAGGAGAATAGTTAAGGTTAAAAGGAAATATTAATACTAATTATTAGAGAAGATGCACAGCAACTGAAAATCTCATACCTTGCTGGTGAGAGTAAAAAATAGTGAACATGCATTTACCAAACAACTCAGCAATCCCACTCCTAGAATTTCACTCATGAGAAATTAAGATACAAATCTATAAAAGGACCTGTATAAAACCATTTACAACAAGTGTATTCATTATGACTGGGAAAAATCCAAATGTATATCAACTGATGAAAGGATTAACAAATTACAGAATATTCATACAACAGAATACTACTCAGCAATGGAAAGGAATAAACCATGAATACATACAAGATGGAACTAATCTCAAAAACGTTATACTTTGTGAAGAAAGGCAATCCCCAAAAGTTACATACTATAGAATTCTATTTATATGATACACTGGATAAAACAAAACTGTGGAATCAAGTATCCAGTCAGTCAGAATAAGAGGAGGAATGTGTGTGATTGGGAAATTTTTTGATGTGCTAGAAATATCAGTATATTGACTGTGGTTGTGAAAGGAAAATCAAAATGGAGTTGGTATGGCTAAGGGAACTCTCTAAAGTGGAGCCAGGAAGCCATTAAGGAAGTGTGACTTCTGTATGTCTTATACTGGATAGAATCTGACCCTTTGACCTGATGAAGTCATCAGAACATCTGACAGAAACTCAAGAAACTTATTGGGCCCTTACCCTAAAGTAACTTGTGACAGTCTATTTACTTATCGAGCCCCTACCCTAAAACAGTTTGTGATTCCTTAAGTAAGTATTTTCTGACTTGTGTCAAAGTCAGTCACCATTCTCAGCAGGCAACTTTTAACAACCTCCTGGATTTTTGCTTTTATAAGCCTCTGACTCTTTCTCTTCCTCAGAACACTTTCTTGGGGTTATCCAAATCTGTTTCCAGAATTTCAATTCTAAAGACCCCAAATAAATTCTATTTGTATTTGCAGCTTCCTGCATTCTTTTGGTTGATATGATGATGATATCATGATTATAAATTTGTAAAAACTTTTAGAACTGTTCGGCTGAAAAGAGTGAATTTTACTGTACATACAGTATGCCTCTATAAACTTGGTTGTAAAAGCCTCTATAGTCCTTATTGATTTTATAACACAGTTTTATTTTAAAGAACAATAGTTTTATTACCCTAGTGAGGTAACTACTATTCTGAATTTTGTTATATAACCTTTCTTTTCTCATAGCTTCATTGATTGTATTACCTATGCATTCCTAAACAATATAGTGTGTAGTGTTGTCTATTTTTGAACTTTTTGTAAATACATTCATATTTTTGCATTTTTCTTTTACTTCTTCCTTTTAATTAAAATACAGTTTTGGATAGTTATTCATGTAGAGAAGTATAACTCTAATTTATTTTTTCACTGCTGTTCACAATTTCATTTTAAGAATATGAAAAAAAAAAATTTACCAGGACTTCCCTGGTGGTGCAGTGGTTAAGCATCCGCCTGCCAATGCAGGGGACACGGATTCGAGCCCTGGTACGGGAGGATCCCACGTGCTGCGGAGCAGCTAAGCCCATGCGCCACAACTACCGAGCCTGCGCTCTATAGCCCATGAGCCACAACTCCTGAGCCCACGTGCCACAGCTCCTGAAGCCCACACGCCTAGAGCCCATGCTCCGCAACAAGAGAAACCACCGCAATGAGAAGCCCACACACTGCAACGAAGAGTAGCCCCCGCTCACCGCAACTAGAGAAAGCCCACGCACAGCAACGAAGACCCAACACAGCTAAAAATAAATTTTAAATTAATTAATTAATTAATTAATTAACAATATATATTTACCAATTCAAACTGGTTTGCTTCATCCTTTTATAAGCAAGCCAATCTGGACAATGTGAAAAATATTCCTAGGGTGGAGGCCTGGGAGTCGAATTAGTGCATCAAAAGTTAAGCTCATCTTCAACATTAGTAAGTAACTGCCAAAATGTTTAGGGAAGATGTTGAATTTATTTGCATATTCTATTAATGCTCTTGGTAATCTGCATTCCTGTCAATACTTGACATTCAAATAATTTTCTGGTAAGGTGTGTGCAAAACAGTATCTCAGTGTGCTATTTTGTTTTCCAAAACAATTTTATTGTATTTATTTTTTATTGAGTGTAATTGATGTACAATGTTAGATAGGTTACAGGTGTCCAATACAGTGATTCACAATTTTTAAAGGTTACACTCCATTTATAGTTATTATAAAAACATGCTTTAAATTTGTACTTTTCTCATTAGAAATGAGATTGAATACCATTTAGTATATTTATGGACCATTTTCCCTCTGTTTCCAGGAAATTTATTTTCATTTACTTTACTAGGTCCATGATAGGTATTTATATTTTATTGATACTTATTAAATTCTACATAAAATTATTACCTTCTGGATATTAATCCCCTGTTGTGTGAGACTTATCTTTTTAAAAATTTTAAACTTTTTATTAAACTTTTTATTGGAATGTAATATAAGCTGTTAGGAAGGAAAATTTTTCCTTCTATCTTTCTACCCTTCAAGGTTCTATGGCTGATCAAACCAGCAGGCTGACACCAATGCTGGGACATCCTGGGTCCCAACTTCACCCACATATCTTTATCTTCTTTGATAAAATTATGTCCTTTTCTATCACAATAGCTTAAGATTTTACTAATTTAACAACATTCACCCCTTTGAATTTCAGGGACAACGTATTTTTTAAAGAAAGAAAGAAACACTTTTCTTCTGGATTGGCATACTATTAACAATATGTTATTTTATAAAGTACTGATAAAAAATACTACCATCTATCATAAAGTTTTATAAAATTAAAGGTAATTTAACTTCAAAAACAAAGAAAATAATGACAACTTAAAGATTAGCATTGTACAAATAATTAACATTCTTTGTTAGATGAATCAAATATTTTTAACCTGCTTACTTTTAATTCTTGGAATTTAAATTTTCAGCTAAAGTGGATATTTTCTCTCTTCTCTCCCTCTCTCTCTCTCCCTCCTCAAACATAAGATTTTCATTTAAAAAACTGATAAAATACTTTTAAAAATTAGAAATTGGACAACAGAGCGGTCCTAACAAGGGATGATCTGTCTTGCTCGTAATACAATGTGTATTCTACAGAGATACTTTGTTTTCTCACTTTGACCTCTGGCTAGAATAATGTATAAGCTTGAAATAAAAGTAGTAATTATTCTTTGAGAAAAGTTTGCCCTAAATCAGCCTCTGCAGGAATATTTTAATGTCTCTGTTTCTCAGATTACAGAAGACAGGGTTTTGAGTTGGGGTCATAGTCGTGTAGAAAAGGGACAATACCAGGTTCCTGATGCCAGCAGCCTGTGCCTTTGGCTTTAAATAGATGATAAAACCAGTTAGGAAAAGAAGTCCTGTGACAGCCGGTAGGGCAGGCAGATAGAAAAAGCTTTTGACTGACCTGCTTTTAATGGAATCCTCAGCACAATGGAGAAGGTGTAGCCATAAGAGACAAAGATACAGATAAAGCAGCCCAGAGCCAACACCACGTGGATGAGTAGGGGCACAGTTTCTCAGGAGAGCTGACCTGGACAGGAGATGGAGATTAGCTGAAGGATGTCACAGAAGAACTGGAAGATGTTAGACAAACAGATACTTAAGGAGACAATTCTAGTTGTGTGCATGATGGCAGTTGAACCTCCAGTGAACCAACAGGAAGCATCATGCCCAAGCAGGACCCTGGCTTCATGATGACCTCTTAGTGCAGGGAGTGGCAGATGGCAGCAAAGTGGTCATAGGACATGGAGGTGAGGGGGAAGAGCTCCGTGGCTGCCAGCAAACTGATGGAAAACACCTGTGAGGCACAACCTTGGAAGGAGATGAAGCTGCCTTGAGTCAGGGCATTGTGGACGGATGTGGGGACAGTAGCAGAGATGAAGGAGAGATTAAAAAATGATAAGTTCTTTAGAAAAAAGAATACATGAGTGTATAGAGGTACTGGGCCAGGCTAGTCAAGGTGATGAGGAGGAGGTTTCCCAGCACAGCAGCCAGATAAATGAGTAAAAAGAGCTTGGAAAATTCCATCACCATTGTGTAATTGGACATCCTTAGAAATAGGACTCTTGAAAAGTAGAAGAGTGTGCCAGGATCAGCATGTATGGGATTCACTTCAATATTCATTGTCACCTATGAATTCATGGGCAAAATTAAGTGGAAATTTTAAATTTAGTTTATTGTCATTACATAATTTTTAAATTAACTATTGCTAAGTTTCTTCAAATTTAACATAGTATAACTCTCTGTGAAAGCACTGAGGTTTACAAAGGAGTTAAGTCAAAATAGATGTGGTGCCCATCTACCGGTAAATAGGTTCTCTGTGCTCTAATTTTAATTTTTAATTGCTTGTGAATGACTGTTTTCTAAATACATTTTTCTCCACATTTATTTTGGCCCCATTTCTTGTCTTTTTTCTCTCTCACTCTCTCACTTTCCTTCGTCTTTTATTCATTCTTTCTTTCTTCATACATTTATGAAAGAAGCATTTAAATATAGAATGCTTATTCACTTGTTGAGATACTGTGTTGAAATATTTATGATCCTTGGGAAGCAATTTATTAAATAGGTAAAATTTACATTCCTATCTTTTGTTAATATTTGGGTTACCATGAACTGATATGTAAAATAAAATGTTAAGCTATTAGTATATCTTCCAAATGCCAAAGGCTTAAATATATTAAACAGGTAAAAGGATTTAAATTGAAAAAAAGCATGTGTAAAGCCCCACCTGTATTTTACAGCCAATAAATAGAAAATTATATTTAGTATTTTAGAGAGTTACTAACTCTTGTCAATAGTATCTCATTGTGAATATTCTTTTTTTTTTTTTTAAATCAAGGAACTCACATAAAGAAACTACATGTTTAAGGACTATCTGATGGATTCACACATATGTATCTTGCACTAACTGTACCTCCCAGTGCAATGCCTGCAGAAACAGCTGACAGTGCTCACCTCTCTACCAGAGGAAGAAATGTATATATCACAAAGATGTAATGTTCATGCTCCAAGTTTTTGAAAGTCGGAGGGTAACAAGAACAATGACCTAATTATTCTCAGAATTTATCGTTAGAAAGGACCTCTGGAAAGGTATCCTCTGAGGCCCCAGCACCTCCCAAAGGAAGTGTCACCTGCCAATATCATACAGAAGAATACAGGGTACCAAGACACAGTTTTATGATTACTGAATACTGAATATATCTACTGAATATACCAGGAGAAACTGGGAAAAAATTAATTCATTCAACAAATTTTCATTGAGCTTCCTCTCCTTGCCAGATTTGTTTCTGGTAGGAGCTGCAGATTTAGTCATGGACAAATTAGCCATGTTCTCTGAACTCAGAAATTAAGACAGTTACCCAAAACCTGTAAGTAAAAGAGTAAGAAGTTTAAAAAGAAAATGCACAGTACTCAACATTTTGTAACAGAAAAAAACAAATATATTCTTAGGTCAAGAGAAGCTTCACGTAGAAGGTAATATAGTTTTTGTATGTTTTAAATTTATTCTTCTTGAATTATAAGATTGGCCAGGACATCCAATGCAATGTTCAATAATTTAATGATAATAAAACATGTTTCATTTCTGCATTAGTAGGAATGATTCTTGCATTTTACCTTTAGTAATAATATTCCTATGGAATTTTTTGCACCTGAACAACAGCTGGTGTGCCAAGGGGCATTGGGCAAATCCTGTTTCATCAGAACCAAGGAAGTGATATTTGATCTCAATCCTGAGGGTAAGAAAACCCTGGTGAAGAGGATCAGAAAGGACGGTAGCAGGGAAAGAGAGATAGACCTAAGGAACAGCAAGTGCAAAGGCCTTGGGGCTGAGATGAGTTGGTTCAGAAAAAGGGAACAGAAAGAAGTTACATAGTACATGGTCGGAAAAATGTGGCCAAATTATGTATGCATGGCAATATGTCATGTGATGGTATTCTCCCTTTTCCTTTACTCTTTGTATACATGCTTATATTTATATATTTATATTCAAAATATAATACCAAAGTTTTCTAGCATCTAGAACACAATATAATATCTTAAAGCATTAGGCTTTAGAATTTAATGTTCTGGCAATTCCTGAATTTTAACAAATCTCCCTATTGTCAAATAACACATGTAAATTGACTGGTGAATTAGTAAAATTAATATCTTAAATAAATAACATTTAAAGAATGACAATGTTTGTCTTTGATTAAATGAAACTGCTCTAATATTCAGACGTATGTGAAAAATAACTAATAGATCAATTATTCTAAAGATATAGACCACTCTGTGTATGCATGTATAAAAATGTAAAATATTTTCATATTAAAAAGTAGGTTGCTAGATATGTGGCATCATCACCATCTTCATCATCATCATCATTATGCAAAGTAAGCATGCACAAGAAAGTTTCATCACAATGCTTGACTTCAAATACCTCTGTGATCTTCTATCAGTATCAAATATTCTAGGCCACTGAAATTGATAAGATTCAGTTATGGCAGAATGTCATATGCCTTCTTGTCAGGGTCCATACTTTTCCTTGTCTTTTTACTGGTGAAGGCGATTGCAGGAAAAAGACAGCCTGACTGGCATGGAAGAGGGCAGAGATAAACATGTAGAGTAAGTTTATCAACAAAAGTTTAGAATGAAAGTTCTGCCCCACAAGTGCCATTTGCACCAGTGTTTTATTTCACAGAATTTCTGATATCAACTATAACATTTCTTCTAGTAGAAACTTGTGGTACCGGATCTGATGGGAGCAACTGACACATTTTTTAGAATTCAAGAAAAGTACTACTTCTCTTATGTAGAGAATTTGGAAGCTTCATCAAGGCAACTTCCACCCATCCTCACATGATTTTGCACCAGCAGTGAGTTCCTGGTATTTATTATCCCCCTAAATAAACACCAATGTCCTCCTCAGTAAATACATTCTGTGAATGGAAACGTTCTCTTTCTGCCTTCCATCTGCCTTCTTTCTTGTCCATGTTTTCCTGTATTCCCTTATTCCCCCTTCCTCCCTTCCATGCTTTCTCCTTCACTCCTTTCCTTCTTAACTTTCTCTCAAGCCTCCCAGCATCCCTTGCATTTCTCTTGATCCTCTCTTCTAAGAAACATGCATCATGAAATATTATATAAGAAATGAAGATAATATCATATATACCTCATAATAATAGAGTACCTGGACAAAGTAAACCTACTGATTAATGAAGGTATCAGATCATGAGAAATTGGAAAATAAGGAAAAAATGAAGTCAGTTTCCCTGGGAAGCAGCCCCTGATATGGAGATTTGCCTTCAGATGTTTATTGGGGAGTTCTCTGAGATTAATCCCTGTGGAGGGGTAAATGAAGGTGAATTGGGTAAAGGGGGAAGCTAAGCTACAACACTGAAAATTTAACTAGTCCAATAGGCAGGTCTGGATCTGGGATGGCTCTTCAGAGTGATCCCAAACTGAGGCTTGAAGAATGGACCTTTTGCCCTCCAATGACCAGTTGTTGGGAACCAACTGTTCTCAAGTAGGGGCATAACCTTGCCCCCTCATGTAAAGCATTCTTTTTGGTCAAGGAAAATTCCTGGAGAACAGGCATCAGCTGAGACCTGTCAGTTTCCAGCATTTCCAGCAGCTGGAAGAATGAATGTTTCAGTTCTGGGAATCTAGGTGTGGATAGGCACCATAGCATCCTCTGAAGCATGAAAAAAATAAAGTAAAAGGAAAACAAAACCAAAAAAAAAAAACCCCAACCAAACAAAAACTTTCACTGTTAACACCATAAAAAATGAAACCGCACAATTCTAGTGGCTAATCAAAAAATTAAAAGAAAAATTATAACTGTATATTTGTATAGCATTTGGTTCTAGTCTGTGGAGACTACTAAAAATATCCAGTGCTAAGTATCTGTTACTCTTGAATAAACTCTCAAGACATTCCTGAGAATATTGGCCACCATTTTCAGATGCTCAATTGCCTCACTTATTTTCTTGGATTCAATATGATCAATGTGACTTTAATCTGGGGAAAACCTATATTAGATTCTGAAAGAGTTAAGGAACACATCATAGGTAGCCTCTAGAAGCTCAGAATATAGTTGAAGTTGTTAGATTCACAAGACATATTCACAAAGCAAAATGATGATTGCAATAGTGGGAGGTTGATCCACAGCACTGCGTAATCAGTAGAGAAGGTGCCTAAACAACAGAACAGCTAACACTTCAGTTGAATCAAGTTGATAGCTTCATTTAGTATCTAGTGAAATAGCAAGGCACTTAATGTAGCAAAAAGGTTATTGAGGATATTATACAGAGGATGATACAGCTTAATAAATTAACTTGAAGGTGAGCAATGTAAATTATTTTTAATGGATTGCACAAGCCACTATGTGTTTATAAACAGACAAATTCAATTTAGAGTCTAATAGACTACAAAAAATAATCTGATCCTCTAAATAGCCTTTGCTTTGGGTGACCCCATAGTGAGGATCAGGATTAAAAAACTAGCATAGGGCTTCCCTGGTGGCGCAGTGGTTGAGAATCTGCCTGCCAATGCAGGGGACACGGGTTCGAGCCCTGGTCTGGGAAGATCCCACATGCCGCGGAGCGACTAGGCCCGTGAGCCACAATTGCTGAGCCTGCGCGTCTGGAGCCTGTGCTCCGCAACAAGAGAGGCCACGACAGTGAGAGGCACGCGCACTGCGATGAAGAGTGGCCCCCACTTGCCGCAACTAGAGAAAGCCCTCGCACAGAAACGAAGACCCAACACAGCCATAAATAAATACATAAATAAATAAACAAACAAGCATATATTTGTTATTAATTTGGGAAGAGAAGGCATGTGGTCAAATAGATGTTAGGCAATTGAATGGCTCTTCCTGAACACCTATGGAGAATTCCTATGGCTTGACCATGTCTGTTCTTGCCACTCTTTGCTCAGATTCTGACTGGGAAATCTTGTGTCAAAAAATTGTGAAAAATCTGACCTACTTTCAGATCAGATCAGATCTTTTAATTTATCAGGAACTAGTCTTAATATCTTCAAAAATGATAAGACTTCTATATTCTCCATATGTTATGGATCTCATTCATGCTCTATGACCAACAGGATAAACATCAATTAGCTCTTTAAAAAATGTGATAACTGCTCTATTTAGGCTACATTTATGACAGATTCAAATCAGTGATGGGGTGTACCATAATTGTCACATGCAATTTGGATCTATAAAGCTACCCATTCTATTTTGTTTAAGGGCTAAATAATTACAAGGACATGTTCAAAAATTTGAAGTAGTTTTACTTATTATAATAATATTGGCAATGGGATTGTGAAGCTATTCTATTTTAGTGTAATCAAACAAGGAATTACATTAAGAATTATAGGAAGCAAGATTTTTGTAATAAGAAGAAAAAAAGAAACAAGCACACATGATCAAAGAAGGTAGCAAGAAATCCTATCTTAAATTCCAACTGGAAATATTAATGAGAATGTATAATAACTGTTATCTTCAAAAACACATATTTCCTAGTTTCATTAACTGAAAAGCTTAGAAGCAAAGACAATCTAGTAGCAGTAGGGGAGAAAAATATAAACATACACACGCACATACACACATAACAGTGCAGATTAAAATCTCAAAATTCCATCTAATCCTTCATAAAAAATAAACAAAAGAAATTTGCGCAAACACAAAAAATGGCCAATTCCATGTCTGAGGAAGGGAAGTGCAGAACGAGCCTGGGATATTTTGTTACATAGCTGGTAAGGAGCTGTCAAAGGCAATGGAACTGAGGCAGGAGGTAGATGGCCCCCCCAGGGTAAGCAGTTGGAGATTCGTTCCCTGTGGACCAATACTATGAGATGAGAATAGCAGGACAACTGAGAGAGGAGGCTGGGCCCTGCCCAGATAGACGATAAGAGACTACATATTTCTTATTCTCGAAGTCAAGGAAACCTTCTCGACAGGAAAGCTCCTTGGAGGTCAAAAAGGGAGGGGGCGCCCCCCCCCCCCACAGTAAGTGATGCCAACTACCCATAGGCCTCTTCTCTGGAATCCATCTTGGCTGAGAGATGCACACAAACACAGAAGGATCCTGAGCTATACCAAATACGGACTCCGAACCAGGCAAATCAAAATGATTGGCCAAAGGAAACCTGGAAGAAATGCCACATATAAGTAATTTAAACTACCATGAGGGTGCGACTCTCTCTCTGAGTCTGCCCATGTGTTTATCCACACATACTCTACTCTTTTTTTTCTCCTAATACACACTTTACTTGTTTCACTACTTTCTGTCTTTGTGGGAATTCTTTCCTGCAAAGCCAAAGGACCAGGGCCTTGTCACTGACCACTGGTCTAGTGGCTAGGATTTGGTGCTCTCACTGCTGAGACAAGACCTCAGTCTCTGTTCGGGAACTGAAACCCTGCTTCAAGCCGCTGCAGTCTGAGGGCACCTGAGATCAGAATCATGTTTAAAAAATACATAAATACTACTGGAAAAAAACTGGATAATTTGAGTATCAAAATAAATATTGAAATAAATAATTAAATATATTAGATATCCATAAATTCATAATGATACTAAAAATGTGAGGTAGAAAAAAGACATCTTACTGAATATTCCTTTGACATAAGCTCATTAGTCAGAAAATTTATTATTAAAGGAAATGCTAGAAATATAGAGTAAATAAAGAACTAAAAGGTCAAAATCTAGAAAATTGAACTATTAGGGTATTAAGTAACAGCCAATTTTTTATATATTGCATTTACAAATAGAGACATCATTTGCGATTTGATAACAGAACTTATAGTGGATTGAGAAAGGAGGAGTCCACATTACTGAGAACTTAGATGAGGAAATGGGGGCAGAGAGCAGATAGTGTATGCAAATTTTTCTTGCAGCTTGTGAGTGGGATTGCAAAGCTATCCAGAGGATTCAAAAAAATGTCACACAACGGAATATTGCCTGGTTTTGTCCTGTGATGTTTTAAAATTAAGTTTAGAAAGCTTAAGTGTGTTGAAATGCTGATGGGACAGAGCCAGTAGAGAACACGATACTAGAATAAAGAAATAAAGTTGATGTGGCAGCAAAGCCCCTGAGGAGGTAGAAAGAAACTTGTCCAAGAATACCCACGGAAAAAGTAGTGACCCCTTTTACGAAGGCAGGATGTAATACAAGGTACAGACACAGAAACACATGTAATTTGAAAGAACATAAATGAGAAGAAATCCCTACCTCTTGTACTTCTGTTCATTCTTTTCCCTGTGAAACAGGAGATAAAAATCAATCTTAGGGAATAAACAGACAATGACAGGGGGGATGGTTTGTGGACAGTGGTGAAAACCTAGAACTTCTGTTAGGGGGATGCTTTAGAGGTAACAGGAGCATAAAGATTACAGGGCACACTGAGAACCCAACCAGAGTAAGAGATCATACATGGGAGTGGCAACAGTCTTTTCTACTGTGTGATTTTTTCCTGTGTTGCTAACCCAGGTAGAGGAGTCAAGAAGACTATGACTCAAGTGCAATCCAGAGCAACATCATAGGTTAGGCAGACAGCTGATTTCTGTCTACAAAATCTATAATACATATGGTGAGAGGTCACATATGAATACAATCTGGGAGCGGACAGGTCTGAGTGTGTTTGTTGGGTGAGTAAAAGCTGCCAAATGAGACAAGAGTGGGGATGGGTGACTTTGTATCTGCCTTCAAATACTGACACATACATTTGGTGTGAGTCCAATAGCTTCAGTAGCTCTACCTACATTTCTTGTACCTCTGTCAGATTTGGGGGCACAAAGAGTTTTTCTTCAATTCCTCTTCAAAATGAAGGAAAGGAAATTTTCTCATTTTTGTGGGGAACTAGTATGAAAATTGAAAGAAATTAACTATATTGGGCACTGCAGTGTTTGCATTTTTTAATCACAGTAAGAGACACTTCTGATGATATTTGACTCCCGAGAGGGCACCAGGAAACGTAACAATGATGAGAAGATACATATCTTCATGTGTGTCTCACCTATATGTATACACACAGATTTCTGCACACACACACATGCGACGGTGATATATCTTGAAGAACAGGAGGAGGCAGTCTTGGAAGAGATTTAGATAGAGAAGTTTTGCTCTTTAGGTAGAGAGAGTTGTCATACATGGTAGTAACAAAAATTACCAGCATTTATGGAACATTGAGGTACCCAGTGTTTGATAAGAGTAGAAAATCTAGAGTGACAAAAAGCCCTTTAAAATTGCCTTGTAAGTAACAAACCATTATTATACATAATTATAAATAATTTAAAGATAAAGACATTTTTTTGGCTAGCAGGAGGATCGTCTCTCATTTACCTTCAGCTCCAATCAAACAAATCAAGATAACAAGCCATCCTTGATTATTTCTTCAAGACTGTGATGAAAATTGCAAAGTCTAGGAAACTGTCCTTCAAAGAGCTGTGTATCCTGTAGAACATTTAAATTTTTTGACAGATACTTCCTGGACATTTTTGTCTTTTCTATGTGCATCTTATCTCTCATGGAATTATTCCACAAGGCTTATTGTATTTGTATCTATAATACCTTTTAAACTCATCTCTTCTCAATTCTCCTTGTCCAGGACACTAAGCCTTTCATTATTTCTACTGGACTGTTGTTATATTTTGCTCAGTCAGATAGAATGAGTCCAGCTATGTGTAAAAAAGAACATCCAAATAAAGATGGGTAAAATATTAAAAATATTTAATACCTTCATTTGGGGAAGTTTCCATGGTATGTTAATTTAGAGTCTCAAAAATGAACCTTCAGAGTTGGCATTTCTGGAATTTTTTTGCTTTCTTTCGTATTGGCACATATCTTGGCATCACCTCAAATATTGTATTGTATGTTCATGGATAGAAAGTCTCAATATTGCCAAAATGTAGTTCCCAATTTGCTCTATAGAGTCAATGTAATCCCAATAAAAATTCCAGCAAGTTATTTTGTGGATATCAATAACTATTTTTAAAGACTATACAGCAAAGGAAAAGACAGAGAGTAGTCAACACAATATTGAAGAAGAACACTGTTAGGGGATGGACACTACCAAACTTCAAGTCTTATTGTAAAGCTACAGTAATCAAGACAGTGTGGTATTGGTGAAAGAGTAGGTAAAAATTGGTCAGTGGGAGAGAATGGAGAGCCCAGAAAGAAATTCATATAAATAAAACCAGCTGATCTTTGACAAAGGAGCAAAGACAATACAATGGATCAAAGACAGTCTTTTCAACAAATAATACTGGAACAACTGGACATCAACATGAAAAAAAAATGAATCTAGATACAAGCCTTATACCCTTCAAAAATTAAATCATAATGAGTCAAAGCCTTAAATTTGAAAGCAAAATCATAAAACTTTAGAAGTTAACGTAAGAGAAAATAGGATACCTTGGACAAAGCAATGACTGGCTAGATACAATACCTAAGAAACGATACTGAAAGAAATAATTGATGAACTTCATTAAAATTAAAATTTCTGCTCTGCGAAAGACACTTTCAAGATAATTAGAAGACAAGCCAAAGCCTGGGAGAAAATATTTGCAAAAGACATACCTGAAAAAGGATTATAATGCAAAATATAAAAGGAATCTTAAAACACAACAATAAGAGACTGAACAACTTGATTTAAAATGGACAAAAGTCCTGAAAAGACACTTCACTGGAGAAGATACACAGATGGAAAATAAGCATATGAAAAGATGCTCCACATTATATATCATTAGGACACTGCAACTTAAAAGAGCAATAAGATACCACTACATACCTATTAAAATGGCCAAAATTCAAAACATCAACAAACTCAAGTGCTGATGAGGATATGAACCAATAGGAATTCTCATTTACTGTTGGTGAGAATGCAAAGGTGGTACTTTGGAAGACAGCTTGGCAGTTTCTTATAAAACTAAAGATACCCTTACTATACAATCCAGCAATCACTTTCCTTGGAATTTACCCAAAGGAGTTGAAAAATTAAGTCCTGCACACATGTTCATACCAGCTTTAGTCATAATTACCAAAACTGGGAAGCAACCAAGATATTCTTCAGTAGGTGAAGGGATAAACAACCTGGGATGCATCCAGACAATGGAATATTGTTCAGTGCTAAAAGGAAAAGAATACTATTAAGAAAAGAGATGGAGGAACATTAGATGCATACTATTAAGTGAAAGAAACCAATCTGAAAAGGCTCTTACTGTATGATTCCAACTACATGACATTACGGAAAAGGAAAACTCATGGAGATAGTAAAATGACCAGTGGCTTCCAGGGTTAGGAGGAGGGAAGTATGAATAGATGAATGACAGAGGATATTTTAGGGCAATGAAATTATATTCTATGATACTATCAAGGTGGATTCATGTCATTATACATTTGTCAAAACCCATAATATGCACAACATCAAGAGTAAACCTTAATTAAAGTATGGACTTTGGATGACAGTCATGGTCATTGTAGGTTCATGTTTGTAACAGTTGTATCACTCGGATGGGGGATGTTGATAATGGGGGAGGTTATGCATATGGAGGAGAAGGAAGTATATGAGAACTCTCTGTAGTTTCTGCTCAATTTTGCTCTGAACCTTTAACTGCTCTAAAAAAAATAATCTATTAAAAAAAAACACTTAGAGATGATTGAAAAGGAAAACACAACATACCAAAACTTATGGGATAAGGTTAAGTCATTGTTAACAAGAAAATATATAGCTGTGAATGAATACACTAAAAAAGAAGAATCTCATTTCAATAGCCTAATTTTACACCTTGAAGAAATAAAATGTTTTTAAAAAATCAAATAAACCCAAAGATAGCAGAAATAAAGGAAATAATAAAGTTTAGAGTGGAGATAAATGAGAATCAATGAAACAATAGAGAGAATCAACAAATATTTAAAATCAGAAATGAAAGTGGAGATTTACTACTAAATTTGCAGAAACAGATGGGATTATAATAGATTACTATGAACAAAAAGCTATCCCAACAATTTAGATAACCTAGATGCAATGGACAAGTTCTTGGAAATACACAAATTCTGAAAACTGACTCAAGGTGAAATGTAAAGTATCAACAGAGCATTAATAAGAGATTGGATCAGTATTCAATCCCCTGGTGGGGGATGATGATAATGGGGGAGGCTCCCAATTAAAATAAAAAGCCCAAGGAAAGATTGATTCACTGGTGATAACTATCAAACATTTAAAGAAGAATTAACACCAATTCTTCACAGAAAGTTCTAAAACATTAAAGAGGAGGAAAAAATTCCTAACACATTCTATTAGGCCAAATTAATTCTGATATCAAGGACAAGTAAAGACAAGGAAAAAAAAACATAGACCATTATTCCTGATGATTACAGATGCAACAAAAGAATAGCAAACTGAAACCAACAGCACATTAAAAAGATTACACATCATGACCAAATGGGATGTATCCTACACATGCAAGGATATTTTAACTAAAAAAATCAGTCAAGGTAATGTATTACATTAATCGAACTAGTGAAATAAATACTTTCTAAATTGACATTGAAAAGCATGTAACAATATCCAATGCCCTTTTGTGATATAAACACTCAGAAAACTAAGAATATAACAGGTCTTTTTCAACATAATAACATCACAAAGACTATATATTGAAAAAGAAAAAACTAACATTACACTCAATGATGAAAACTGAAAGCTTTTCCCCTAAGATCAGGAACAAAATATGGATGTTCACTTTTGATACTTTTATTCAATGTAGTACTGGAAATATCAATATTAGTCAGAGCAATTAAACAAGCAAACAAATAAACAAAGGCAGCCAAATTGAAAAGGGAGATGGAAAACTATCTATACCTGCAGATATTAACTGATATACATAGAAAATCCCAAATAGTACATTAAAAAGTTACTAGAGTTAATTTAAAAATTCAGCAAATATGTATGGTACAAGATTAAGATATAAAAATTGGTTGTGTTACTATACATCAGCAGTGAATGATCTGGAAAGGAAATTGCATGGCTAATTTTATGTGTCAGCTTATCTGGGCCATGGTGAAAGGTTATGTGGCCAAACATTATTCTGATGTTTCTATGAGGGTGTTTTTGGATGTTAATCTTTAATTTTTAAATCAGTGGACTTGGAAAAAAGCAGATTTTTTTCTATAATGTGAGTGGGCCTTAGGCAATCCTTTGAAGGTGTGGAGCAATCAAAGACTAATGTCTCCTGAGAAAGAGAGAAATCAGCCAGCAGAAGGTCTTCCAACATCAACTACAGCATCAACTCTTCCTGAGTCTCAGCCTGCAAGCCTATCCTGCTTATTTTGGGTTTAGATATTTGGACTTTCATTATCTATCTATCTATCTATCATCTAATGCTGTTGTATTAGATGTATAAGTCCTATAGGCAGGCTGTATCAGTACCACTATTTTTCTGAAGTGGAAAATAGTAGTTAGGTAATATGTCAAAAATTTCTCAGGTAAGAAGTGGTAGAGGTGGACCTTCAAGATGGCATCAGAGTAAAACGTGGAGATCACCTTCCTCCCCACAAATACATCAGAAATTCATCTACATGTGCAACAACTCCTACAGAACACCTACTGAATGCTGGCAGAAGAACTGAGACCTCCCAAAAGGCAAGAAACTCCCCACGTACCTGGGTAGGGCAAAAGAAAAAAGAAAAAACAGAGACAAAAGAATAAGGATGGGACCTGCACCAGTGGGAGGGAGCTGTGAAGGAGGAAAGGTTTCCACACACTAGGAAGCCCCTTCGTGGGCGAAGACTGCGGGTGGAAGAGGGGGAAAGCTTCGGAGCCACGGAGGAGAGCGCAGCTACAGGAGTGCGGAGGGCAAAGCGGAGAGATTCCCGCACGGAGGATAGGTGCCGACCAGCACTCACCAGCCCGAGAGGCTCATCTGCTCACCCGCCGGGGCGGGGGGGAGGCTGGGAGCTGAGGCTCGGGCTTTGGTTGGATCACAGGGAGAGGACTGGGGTTGGCGGCGTGAACACAGCCTGAAGGGGTTAGTGTGCCACAGCTAGCCGGGAGGGAGTCTGGGGAAAAGTCTGCAGCTGCCGAAGAGGCAAGAGACTTTTTCTTGCCTCTCTGTTTCCTGGTGCGCGAGGAGAGGGGATTAACAGCGCCGCTTAAAGGAGCCCCAGAGATGGGCGCGAGCCGCGGCTATCAGCGCGGACCCCAGAGACGGGCATGAGACACTAAGGCTGCTGCTGCCGCCACCAAGAAGCCTGTGTGCAAGCACAGGTCACTATCCACACCTCCCCTCCCGGGAGCCTGTGTAGCCTGCCACTGCCAGGGTCCCGTGATCCAGGGACAACTTCCCTGGGAGAACGCACGGCGCACCTCAGGCTGGTGCAACTTCACGCCAGCCTCTGCCACCCCAAGCTCGCCCTGCACTCCGTACCCCTCCCTCCCCCCGGCCTGAGTGAGCCAGAGCCCCCGAATCAGCTGCTCCTTTAACCCCGTCCTGTCTGAGCAACGAGCAGACGCCCTCAGGCGACCTACACGCAGAGGCGGGTCCAAATCCAAAGCTGAACCGTGGGAGCCGTGCGAACAAAGAAGAGAAAGGGAAATCTCTCCCAGCAGCCTCAGGAGCAGTGGATTAAAGCTCCACAATCAACTTGAGGTACCCTGCATCTGTGGAATAACTGAATAGACAACAAATCATCCCAAATAGAGGAGGTGGACTTTGGGAGCAAGATATATTATTTTTTCCCCTTTTCCTCTTTTTGTGGGTGTGTATGTGTATGCTTCTGTGTGAGATTTTGTCTGTATAGCTTTGCTTTCACCATTTGTCCTAGGGCTCTGTCTTTTTCTTTCTTTTTTTTTATTACTTGAAAAAATTTTTTTCTTAATTATTTTTTATTTTTTATTTTAATAACTATTTTATTTTATTTTACTTTATTTTATTTTCTCTTCTTTCTTTCTTTCTATTTTTTCTCCCTTTTATTATGAGCCGTGTGGATGAAAGGCTCTTGGTGCTCCAGCCAGGCATCAGGGCTGTGCCTCTGAGGTGGGAGAGCCAACTTCAGGACACTGGTCCACAAGAGACCTCCCAGCTCCACATAATATCAAATGGTGAAAATCTCCCAGAGATCTCCATCTCAACGCCGAGACCCAGATTCACTCAATGACCAGCAAGCTACAGTGCTGGACACCCTATGCCAAACAACTAGCAACACAGGAACACAACCCCACCCATTAGCAGAGAGCCTGCCTAAAATCATAATAAGGCCACAGACACCCCAAAACACACCACCAGACGTGGACCTGCCCACCAGAAAGACAAGATCCAGCCTCATCCACCAGAACACAGGCACTAGTCCCCTCCACCAGGAAGCCTACACAACCCACTGAACCAACTTTAGCCACTGGGGACAGACACCAAAAACAGCAGGAACTATGAACCTGCAGCCTGCAAAAAGGAGACCCCAAACACAGTAAGTTAAGCAAAATGAGAAGACAGAAAAACACACAGCAGGTGAAGGAGCAAGGCAAAAACCCACCAGACCTAACAAATGAAGAGGAAATAAGCAGTCTACCTGAAAAAGAATTCAGAATAATGATAGTAAAGATGATCCAAAATCTTGGAAATAGAATAGACAAAATACAAGAAACGTTTAACAAGGACCTAAAAGAACTAAAGAGCAAACAGTGATGAACAACACAATAAATGAAATTAAAAATTCTCTAGAAGGAATCAATAGCAGAATTACTGAGGCAGAAGAACAGATAAGTGACCTGGAAGATAAAATAGTGGAAATAACTACTGCAGAGCAGAATAAAGAAAAAAGAATGAAAAGAACTGAGGACAGTCTCAGAGACCTCTGGGACAACATTAAACGCACCAACATTCGAATTATAGGGGTCCCAGAAGAAGAAGAGAAAAAGAAAGGGACTGAGAAAATATTTGAAGAGATTATGGTTGAAAGCTTCCCTAATATGGGAAAGGAAATAGTCAATCAAGTCCAGGAAGTGCAGAGAGTCCCATTCAGGTTAAATCCAAGGAGAAACATACCAAGACACATATTAATCAAACTATCAAACATTAAATGCAAAGAAAAAATATTAAAAGCAGCAAGGGAAAAGCAACACATAACATACAAGGGAATCCCCATAAGGTTAACAGCTGATCTTTCAGCAGATACTCTGCAAGCCAGAAGGGAGTGGCAGAACATATTTAAAGTGATGAAGGAGAAAAACCTACAACCAAGATTACTCTACCCAGCAAGGATCTCATTCAGATTTGATGGAGAAATTAAAACCTTTACAGACAAGCAAAAGCTGAGAGAGTTCAGCACCACCAAACCAGCTTTACAACAAATGCTAAAGGAACTTCTCTAGGCAGGAAACACAAGAGAAGGAAAAGACCTACAATAACAAACACAAAAAAATTAAGAAAATGGGAACAGGAACATACATATCGATAATTACCTTAAATGTAAATAGATTAAATGCTCCAACCAACGAGTTCATAGACTGGCTGAATGGATACAAAAACAAGACCCGTATATATGCTGTCTACAAGAGACCCACTTCAGACCTAGGGACACATACAGACTGAAAGTGAGGGGATAGAAAAAGATATTCCATGCAAATGGAAATCAAAGAAAGCTGGAGTAGCAATTCTCATATCAGACAAAATAGACTTTAAAATAAAGACTATTACAAGAGACAAAGAAGGACGCTACATAATGATCAAGGGATCGATCCAAGAAGAAGATACAACAATTGTAAATATTTATGCACCCAACATAGGAGCACCTCAATACATAAGGCAAATACTAACAGCCATAAAAGGGGAAATCGACAGTAACACAATCATAGTAGGGGACTTTAACACCCCACTTTCACCAATGGACAGATCATCCAAAATGAAAATAAATAAGAAAACACAAGCTTTAAATGATACATTAAACAAGATGGACTTAATTGATATCTATAGGACATTCCATCAAAAAACAACAGAATACACATTCTTCTCAAGTGCTCATGGAACATTCTCCAGGATAGATCATATCTTGGGTCACAAATCAAGCCTTTGTAAATTTCAGAAAATTGAAATCGTATCAAGTATCTTTTCCGACCACAACTCTATGAGACTAGACATCAATTACAGGAAAACATCTGTAAAAACTACAAACACATAGAGGCTAAACAATACACTACTTAATAACCAAGAGATCACTGAAGAAATCAAAGAGGAAATCAAAAAATACCTAGAAACAAATGACAATGAAAACACGATGACTCAAAACCTATGGGATGCAGCAAAAGCAGTTCTAAGAGGGAAGTTTCTAGCAATACAATCCTACCTTAAGAAACAAGAAACGTCTCAAATAAACAACCTAACCTTACACCTAAAACAATTAAAGAAAGAAGAACAAAAAACCCCAAAGTTAGCAGAAGGAAAGAAATCATAAACATCAGATCAGAAATAAATCAAAAAGAAATGAAGGAAACGATAGCAAAGATCAATAAAACTAAAAGCTGGTTCTTTGAGAAGATAAACAAAATTGATAAGCCATTAGCCAGACTCATCAAGAAAAAAAGGGAGAAGACGCAAATCAATAGAATTAGAAATGAAAAAGGAGAAGTAAAAACTGACACTCCAGAAATACAAACGATCATGAGAGATTACTACAAGCAACTATAAGCCAATAAAATGGACAACGTGGAAGAAATGAACAAATTCTTAGAAATGCACAACCTTCTGAGACTGAACCAGGAAGAAATAGAAAATATGAACAGACCAATCACAAGCACTGAAATTGAAACTGTGATTAAAAATCTTCCAACAAACAAAAGCCCAGGACCAGATGGCTTCACAGGCTAATTCTATCAAATATTTAGAGAAGAGCTAACACCTATCCTTCTCAAACTCTTCCAAAATATTGCAGAGGGATAACACTCCCAAACTAATTTTATGAGGCCATCATCACCCTGATACCAAAACCAGACAAAGATGTCACAAAGAAAGAAAACTACAGGCCAATATCACTGATGAACATAGATGCAAAACTCCTCAACAAAATACTAGCAAACAAAATCCAACAGCACATTAAAAGGATCATACACCATGACCAAGTGGGATGTACCCCAGGAATGCAAGGATTCTTCAATATATGCAAATCAATCAACATGATACACCATATTAACAAATTGAAGGAGAAAAACCATATGATCATCTCAATAGATGCAGAGAAAGCTTTCAACAAAATTCAACACCCATTTATGATAAAAGCCCTGCAGGAAGTAGGCATAGAGGGAACTTTCCTCAACATAATAAAGGCCATATATGACAAACCCACAGCCAACATTGTCCTCAGTGGTGAAAAGCTGAAACCTTTCCACTAAGATCAGGAACAAGACAAGGTTGTCCACTCTCACCACTATTATTCAACTTAGTTTTGGAAGTTTTAGCCACAGCAATCAGAGAAGAAAAAGACATGAAAGGAATCCAAACCGGAAAAGAAGAAGTGAAGCTGTCACTGTTTGCAGATGACATGATACTATACATAGAGAATCCTAAAGATGCTACCAGAAAACTACTAGAGCTAATCAATGAATTTGGTAAGGTAGCAGGATACAAAATTAATGCACAGAAGTCTCTAGCATTCCTATACACTAATGATGAAAAATCTGAAAGTGAAATTAAGAAAAAACTCTCATTTACCATTGCAACAAAAGAATAAAATACCTAGGAATAAACCTACTTAAGGAGACAAAAGACCTGTATGCAGAAAATTATAAGACACTGATGAAAGAAATTAAAGATGATACAAATAGATGGAGAGATATACCATTTTCTTGGATTGGAAGAATCAACATTGTGAAAATGACTTTACTACCCGAAGCAATCTACAGATTCAATGCAATCCCTATCAAACTACAACTGGCATTTTTCACAGAACTAGAACAAAAAATTTCACAATTTGTATGGAAACACAAAAGAGCCCGAATAGCCAAAGCAATCTTGAGAAAGAAAAACGGAGCTGGAGGAATCAGGCTCCCTGACTTCAGACTATATTACAAAGCTACAGTAATCAAGACAGTATGGTACTGGCACAAAAACAGAAATGTAGATCAATGGAACAGGATAGAAAGCCCACAGATAAACCCACGCACAAATGGTCACCTTATCTTTGATAAAGTAGGCAAGAATATACAATGGAGAAAAGACAGCCTCTTCAATAAGTGGTGCTGGGAAAACTGGACAGGTACAAGTAGAAGTATGAAATTAGAACACTCCATACCATACACAAACATACCATACACAAAAATAAACTCAAACTGCATTAAAGACCTAAATATAAGGACAGAGACTATCAAACCCTTAGAGGAAAACATAGGCAGAACACTCTATGACATAAATCACAGCAAGATTCTTTTTGACCCACCTCCTAGAGAAATGGAAATAAAAACAAAAATAAACAAATGGGACCTAATGAAACTTAAAACTTTTGCATTTCTCCAAAGAAGATATACAGATTGCCAACAGACACATGAAAGAGTGCTCAACATCATTAATCATTAGAGAAATGCAAATCAAAACTACAATGAGATATCATCTCACACCTGTCAGAATGGCCATCATCAAAAAATCTAGAAACAATAAATGCTGGAGAGGGTGTGGAGAAAAGGGAACCCTCTTGCACTGTTGGTGGGCATGTAAATTGATAGAGTCACTATGAAGAACAGTATGGAGGTTCCTTAAAAAACTAAAAATAGAACTACCATATGACCCAGCAATCCCACTACTGGGCATATACCCTGAGAAAACCATAATTCAAAAAGAGTCATGTACCAAAATGTTCATTGCAGCTCTATTTACAATAGCCAGGACGTGGAAGCAACCTAAGTGTCCATCAACAGATGAATGGATAAAGAAGATGTGGCACATATATACAATGGAATATTACTCAGCCATAAAAAGAAATGAAATGGAGTTATTTTTAGTGAGGTGGATGGACCTAGAGTCTGTCACACAGAGTGAAGTATGTCAGAAAGAGAAAAACAAATACCATATGCTAACACATATATATGGAATCTAAGAAAAAAAAAATGGTCATGAAGAACCTAAGGGTAAGATGGGAATAAAGACACAGACCTACTAGAGAATGGACTTGAGGATATGGGGAGGGGAAAGGGTAAGCTTTGACAAACTGAGAGAGTGGCATGGACATACATACACTACCAAAAGTAAAATAGATAGCTGGTGGGAAGCAGCCACATAACACAGGGAGATCAGCTCGGTGCTTTGTGACCACCTAGAGGTGGGGGATAGGGAGGGTGGGAGGGAGGGAGACACAAGAGGGAAGAGATATGGGAACATATGTATATGTATAACTGATTCACTTGGTTATAAAGCAGAAACTAACACACCATTGTAAAGCAATTATACTCCAATAAAGATGTTAAAAAAAAAGAAGAAATTACTGTAAGCATCTAAGGTGCGCATGTGTGGTTTTTCACCCATGATCGTGTGTGTGTGTGCATTCCACTGCTACAGGAGACATGCAAAATAATATCAGATTTGCTATTATATGAAGTACTGGTTTCTCCCAAGAACTGTGTGCTCGCAGGGTTCGTTCAGGAAGGTGAGTGCCCTACCACCACATCGCAGTCATGTCTCATCACCTACGGCGGGAATAATTTACACTTTAACTTTACATGCAGGCGTATTAAATTAGTATTACTCATCAGAACTTGCTTATTAATAAAACAAGCTGAATTAGCCACTGCAGAATCATATTTGGAAATTCAATGACAATTTTACATTTTTAATAAAGGCTCAGAAATATTATTGCAGAGCAGGTGGTACAGAAAACTGTGGTCAAATTTGACATTCATTAATAATTGAAGTGTGGAACGTGACAGGTGAAAATTGATATTGATTTCTTTCCTCTAATATTTGGAAGAGTTCTAAAAGGTAAATAAAATGAGATAACAAGACATACCAAGTCTCACTGATTTCTTTGATCACCTCCTCCCCACATATCACTCCTTCGCCTACCATGTTTTGAATAATTCCATGACCATAGTCTTTCCAGTTCAGTGCATTATAAAACGCACTCAAGCTGGGTTTCAATCATATTAGACTGAAAGCTGAACTTTTTAGTGAAGGAGTATTTAAAACAAAATGCGTCTTGAGCCCAACAGCCTTTGAAACCAAACAATACTGGGAATTCAGTAAGGAAATGTCAACACTGTGGAGAACTTTTCGATTCAGAAAATTCAGTAATCCTATTTGATGTATGTTAACCGTATCAATATTAACAACCTTCTGCTTGATTTCAGCACTGATTTGAGAGCTGAGTTACTACTGGTCTTGTATTTTAACTAGTTGTGAAAGCACTGAGAGAGTTGTTCTTGGGTTGACCTTGACCTGCCTCTGGGAATGCTCTCTGTTCTAGCCACCTTGAAAAGCTTTATTCAAGTGCATTTCTCTGCCTTCCTTCTTCTCATCTGCACCCCTTGGGAAAACGAAAGATGCTCAAATATAGATGTTAACACTGCAGATGCTCTGTTTGGCAATGGTGTCTTTCAGCTTCCCAATAAAAAATTATATTGCTGACCACCCATTTGACTGAAAAGTGACTCATTTTACTGACAGATATCTGGATTGAGATGCCAAAAGAAATAGGTCATTTCAAATTTCCTTCTTAATTTGAAGTCATAGCTTTGTGTTGCAACACTCCTTGTTCAAAAGTTAGATCATGAAGGTTCCTTCCTATGACCTCCAAATAATTAATCAAAATGTTCTTCAATAGGCTATATAAAAAGCAAGCAGAATATTCCTAATTATCAATCTTTCTCTTGAGTCATATAGTTCTTGTAATTCCAAGGAAGAGAAACTCAAATGGAAAGTGTTACAATAGCCAAGCATACCAGCACTCTTATCTAACCATTCAGCAATTTTCTCTGCCAAGTCACTCTGAACCTTAGACTACTGAGAATGTCTTTTTAATTAATTTTTAAAGTTCTCCTCTTTTGAGTTAAAAAATGGTCACAATTTTATAAGTAAAATTAAAGAAAAAACACAAAATAGACCATCTGAGATATTTCCATTAGGCATAATATATATATATATATATATATATAAATATATATATATATAAATATATATATATTATAATATAATATATTATATTATATTATATTATATATATTAAAATTATATATATATATATAATTTTAATATATATACATATATAAATGCACTGGGATAAATCTCCATCTTCTGTGTAAGTCGGAAATAGGTCCATTTTCTTAGGAACAGGGAACTCCTTTCACAATGGAAGTGAGGAAATTGGCTGGACCATCCTTCTTGAATATAATTCCATGAAGCCTCCATTGAAGGTTGTCTGGATCTTGGTTCCTTCTAGCAATCTACTACTCCAACAGTGTGTAGTTCATCAAATTCATGTCTTTCTGAAGCCAGGCTAGAAATACAAAGTGAGGTGGACGACTAAGGTAACTGACCAAAAAGGAGGAGGAAGAGGAGCAAAACAATTTCCCAATTTCATTTTTTCCCATATTCTCTGTGCTTTACAAGGGAAAAAAAATATTTGGGTCTGAGTTCCTTTCATTCTTAGCCATTGTTGGTTCAAAGTCTGAGAAAAAACAAAAACAAAAACGTAAAAACGAAAATATGGAGTCCAGAATTCCATTAGCTCTCTTGCATGCAATAACACAACCTAAAAGGCCTTCCAAAATGAAGGGATAAACTTTTAAAAATATAGCCCAATCTTTTCAATCTAAACAAGTAAACACTAAAAATATATTTTAGAAATCCAGCAAACACACTAACCACAGTCAAAGCAAAGGAAGGCTTATGGCTTACCAAATGACATTGGCTGTCTATAAGAGAAAGCAAGAGAATACTCCAAAATGCTATCTGACCTGGCAGAGCTCAGCACAGCTACTATTCTTCTTTCCTAAAACCAAAGCATAAAGAAATTGAATAAAACTTGCCAAAATGTCACCCGCTGCCTCCAAAAGCAGATTAAAGAAGGGAGTGTCCAGAAATCAGGATGAAGAAAACTACTTAGAGAAGCCCCTTCTCCTATCAGAGGACCACCAGGGTAATAAAATGATAATAGGCCTTTTGTCATCTTCTTTTTATAATTTATACATTTAAATTTCAGTTAACATTTTAAAAATATCCAATCAGAATGACAGGCATTTCCAGGGCTTCCCTGGTGGCGCAGTGGTTGAGAATCTGCCTGCCAATGCAGGGGAGACGGGTTCGAGCCCTGGTCTGGGAAGATCCCACATGCCGCGGAGCAACTAGGCCCGTGAGCCACAAATACTGAGCCTGCGCGTCTGGAGCCTGTGCTCCGCAACAAGAGAGGCCGCGATAATGAGAGGCCCGCGCACCGCTATGAAGAGTGGCCCCCGCTTGCCACAACTAGAGGAAGCCCTCGCACAGAAACGAAGACCCAACACAGCCATAAATAAATAAATAAATAAATAAATAAATATTAAAAAAAAAAAAAAAGAATGGCAGGCATTTCCAGAAGTTCAGTTTTTTAAATCCTCACCCTTTTACAAATGTGAAAACTGAGGCTCAGTATAGCTGTCAAGGAATTTTCCTAAATCATTGAAGCTGTAAATTTGGGACCTAAGTCTAAATCAGTTTCTCATTTTATCTTGGCTAACTTCTTAAAATTCTGTTTAGGGACATGGAGAGGGGAAAGGGTAAGCTGGGACGAAGTGAGAGAGTGGCATGGACATATATACACTACCAAATGTAAAATAGATAGCTAGTGGGAAGCAGCCAAATAGCACAGGGAGATCAGCTCGGTGCTTTGTGACCACCTAGAGGGGTAGGATAGGGAGGGTGGGAGGGAGACGCAAAAAAGAGGGGATATGGGGATATATATATATACGTATAGCTGAAGCACTGTTATACAGCAGAGACCAACACAACATTGTAAAGCAATTATACTCCAATAAAGATGTTAAAAATATATATAAGAAAGCTATACTATAAAATAGATACAGTGATAATATATGAGAGGTGGAATTATGGCTGCTCTTTAATCTATTTTTGGATTATTTGATTACATGATTTCTCTATAAAGAATATGAATCTCTTGTGTAATAAAAGTTACTCAAAACCAAAAAAAAAAGAAAAAAAAAACAATTCTGTTTAGGAAGAGAGGACAGAATGAAGGTTTGAGCATAGAAATCATCTAGAAATCACTGAAGATACTGGGCCTGTAGTGCAGTTTCATTTGTAGTGGGTTTGGCTTACATGCTTATATTTAGTTTTATTTCTATACAGCTATCAAAGAAGGAGAAAGAAGTTGGGTAATATTTGCATTTTCAACTAATCAAAGCAGAATTGCTTTTAGCTTTAACAAAAAGATCGTTTTGTGATCTCAGATTAACATCTTTATTCTTAAATGGAGCATAAATAACATTTATTGGCTAAGATTATTTGCAATAAACAAGACTGTTTACTGTTTACCATCTAGCAGATGACTATTTGTAAGTCTCACTGAGTATCCTAAAAGCTTATACTGAGCTCTCATTTTACCAGAGTGAATTTAAATTAACTGCAGCAGCCAGAATTAATGAAACCGGGTAAATGATGCAAAGATATTCCACAGGGTATTCTGTTTTAATTGGAGATAGAAAATGTGAGTCATTAGAGGTTTTTAAAAATGTTGCATTCTATTACTTTCTCATATTTTAAATCTAGGAATATAGATGAAAACTAAAACATGTTAGCCACCTTAGTTCAGTTTTTAATGTATATCAGCTCTGAATTTATATTGAGTGAAGAGTAAAGAGTCTGAATGAAGAACATAATCTGGAGGCATTCAGGTACAAGTCATAAATTTTACTAGAAGTTGAGTATCTGTTAATTAGCAGGCAGCTATATAACTTAACTATAAAGCCACTACAATTCAAACATTGTAGCATTACTACATGAATGAACACATATACAAATTAAACAGAAAAGAATATCCACAAATAGTTCTAAGTATGTCTGCGAAGTTTGATTGTGATAAAGTCAAGTTATAATCTTTAAAATTGATGCCTAGAAAAGTACACACCCATTGAAAACTAAAGTCTGTACCTCACACTACATACCAAAATAAATTACACCAGTTGCACATGTAAGAAGCTTAAAAGTTGCCACTTTACCCTAACAAGATGAGTCTTTTACAAATGTTTTCTCCGACTCTGTGGCTTTTCTTTTCATTATCTTGATAGTGATTTTCACAGAGCAGAAATTTTCTATTTTAATGAAGTCTAGCTTATCAATTCTTTCTTTCATGGATTGTGCCTTTGGTGTTATGTTTTAAGTCATTGCCATACCCAAGGTCATCTAGATTTTCTCCTATGTTATCTTCTGGGAGTTTTACAGTTTTGTGTTTTACATTTAGGTCTGTGGTTCATTTTGAGTTAATTTTTATGAAGGATATAAAGTCTGTCTAGATTTTTATTTTTATTTTTTTTTACTATGGACATCCAGTTGTTTCCGCACTATTTGATGAAAAGACTATCTTTGCTCCATTGTATTGCCTTTGTTCTTTTGCCAAAGATCAGTTGACTGTATTTATGTGGGTCTATTTTGGGGCTCTTTATTCTGTTCCATTTATCTATTTGTTCTTTCACCAATACCACCCTGTCTTGATTACTGCACCTTCATAATAAGTCTTCAAGCTGGGTAGTGTCATTCCTTCAACTTTGTCCTTCTTCAGTTAGGTGACAGCTATTCTGGGTCTCTTGCCTCTTCATATGGACTTTAGAATCAGTTTGCCAATATCCATAAAATAACTTGCTGGGATTTTGGTTGGGATCGCACTGAATTTCTATAGATTAAGTCAGAAAGAACTGACATTTTGATAATACCGAGTCTTCCTATTCATAAACATGTAATATCTCTCTATTTATTTAGCTATTCTTTGACTTCATCACGGTTTTGTAGTTTTCCTCCTATAGAGGTTGCACTTATTTTATTAGATTTATACTGAAGTATTACATTTCTGGCAGAGCTATTGTAAATAGTGTGGGTTTTTTTTTAACCTATTCCACTTGTTCATTATTGGTATATAGGAAAGCAATTACCTTTTGTATATTAACCTTGGATCCTGCAACCTTGCTATAATCACTTATTAGTTACAGGAGTTTTGGGTCAACTCTTTAAGATTTTCTACATAGATGATCATGTCACCTGTGAACAAAGACAGTTTTATGTCTTCCTTCTCAATCTGTACACCTTTTATTTCCTTTTCTTGCCTTATTGCATTAGCAAGGACTTGCAGCACAATATTGAAAAGTTATAATAAAGGAGGACATCTTTGCCTTGTGCTTAATCTTAGTGGGAAAGCATTGAGTTTCTCTCCAATAAGTATGATGTTAGCTATTGGTTTTTTTGTAGATTGTATTTATCAAGTTAAGAAAGTCCCTCTCTATTCCTAGTTTACTGAGAGTTTTTCTCATGAGTGCATGCTGGATTTTGTCAAATGCTTCTTCCACATGTATTTATATGTTTTTTTTTTTCCTTTTTTGTCTTGGATGGATATTAATTAATTTTCAAATGTTGAACCAGCCTTATATACCTGACACAAATCCCGTTTGGTCATGGTATATAATTGTTTTTATACTTTTTTAGCTTCAATTTGCTAACATTTTGTTGAGAATCTCTGACACAATTTTTATCACATTTCTACTATAAAAGGTTTGGGATTCTAATGAATTTAAGCTATTAATTAGTCTTATCAAATTGTGCTTTTTATTCAAAGATACACCATAGCAGAACCCTGAGGGAATGGATGGTGAATGGTAAGGCCTGAATTTACACTTCTTTTATTCTTTATACCCTGAACCCATCTCTCAACAAGTGTTTACGGTTGATGTTTATTTTTTTGGGAATTAGACATAGCTCACTCCATTCATTCATTCAACAGATTCTACAATAGAAGGGAGGCTTCTAAGGAGGTAGGATGTATTAGTGGGGCTGCAGGTTATTACAGGGAATCCAAGCAAGGCCTCATAATGGAGACAGTGATATTTGAGAAAAGACCTAAAAAAGTGAGTGGATGAGTACTGTAGATAGTTAAGAGAACAGCAATTCAGGTAAAGGGAACAGCAAGTGAAGATGTCTGCCTACTATACTTGTTGAACATCAAGGACTAAAGAGTATAAGGTGTTTGGAAAACAGTGAGCAAGGAGTAGAGGTGGAGGAGATGAGATCAAATATATAATGTGGAGGGTAATCATGTAGCAACTTTCCAGCATTTTAAGAACTTCAGCTTCAACTATGATGAAGGGGAAGACACTGAAGTCACATAATTCTTCTGACTTAGATTCTCAAAGGGTTCTCCGGCCACTGTGTTAAGGACACATTTCAGAGGGATAATAATTAAGATGACAGACAACGAAATCTTAATCCTGAGTGGTAATAGTGGAAAAATCGAGAAATTGTCAAATTCTGGTTCTATCTCAAAGATAGGGGTGACACATTTTGGTTCTGTATTGGATGTGAAAGGAGAGGGAAAGAAAAAAGTCAAAGATGAATCACATTTTGTAACTGAGCACCAGGATGAATGGAGCTGCCCGTTTCTGTTTTGGAAAGTCTATAGGAAAAGCATGAGTGACTATGTGTGTATTTGATTGCAAGGTATATTAAGTTTGGGATGTCTATTAAATGACAAAACAGAGATATTCTGTTAGTAACCAGTCTTGTTAGGTGGACCCAGTCCATAAAGGACAACCATCAACCTACCTAATCTGCTCAATTTGAAGACCCATAAAGGACTTTGGGGCATTAGTGTAAAGAGGGCTTCCTTTTGCGTTTGTGTGTATGTGTGTTATTTGCTTTGACACTGTGGTTAGGCTAAGGTAGCACTATTCTGGGCTTTCATCTTTGGCAACTTTTTTCCCACCAAGAAGCTTTTTTATTGGGTTGATGCCAAATCAGTATTTGCCTGATTCTTCATGTCCTGATTCTTTAACTATTTTCCTAGTTTGGACAGCCACAAATTTGGTTAGTATTTGTTAATTTCACCCTTCAACATGGACACACTTGAAGCCAAGTGAACTCCCACCACACTGATGGTAGACTCCATCTGAGCATGCTCAAAAGAGCACAGAAGGTTGTCCACGGGGAGGGTACTATCAGAGGCTGATTGACAGTATCTGTGTTGTAAACCAACTTAAGGGCAAACACATACGGTTCTTACGCTTTCCTGCTCCTGATAATAGGCAATGGCAGGCTCTGGATCACAATGTTTGAACCCAGCAGGAATAGTTTTGCACTCTATGTGGTATGACTATGATAAGGGGTATGTATCTTATCTAGCATGTATCTTGTTTTTTATGCTACACAAATACAAGGCTGTCACTTTCTGAGACAATAAACTTTCTCTGGCTGTGACAGATTCAAAGCAGATGGCAAGTTAGAAACATTTCTGAATTAGGTGATTTGGGTTCCTTGACCAGGTTAAAAAAACAAAACAAAACTGTTTTTCTTCTTGGTTTCACATTTAAACAATATGAGTTAGTCTAAACTATATGACCAAAAAATAGAACTACTAAAATAACAGGCCCTTATCATTATTATTTTGATATAATAAATAATAGAGGGATATTGTTTTACTAATAATTACCAGCATTTAGTAATGACAAGCCAAACATTAAGCCTTTAGGAAATTTGTGAACTCCTTCATTTCTTACAATAACTCTGTCAGATTGGTACCAGTATTTATCACCATTGATGAAGAAACTCAGTTTCAGAGGAAGACACTGAGGCACAGAGAGGTTAAATGTAACTTGTCCATAATTGCCCTAGCTGCTATGCTAGTCTGCTTCATCAACCACTATCACCACTATCACATTTCTTTAATTGGACTTTAGATTCAGATAAACAATTTTTCCTGGTTGCAAGGAAATCATTTAACAAGCCCAGATTGCAATGCTTGAAATGCAAGTCTGAGCCCAAATCTGAGAACCCTAAACCATGTGGTCACTAAAAATACTGAGTATCAATTCTGAGCCTTCTAATATGAGTTTGCATTTAAAATAACAGGTCCTATTAGGAATAAGTGTACAAATGGCATTCTAGGAGGGAATATATCCAACAGGTGTTTTAAATTCCTTTAGTGGCAGTGAAAAAGTATGAAGGCATTTCCTGCAATACTAAATGAGCTGATTTGCTTTTGGTGGGTAAACACTGAACTTTGTTTACAAAACTTAACCTGAAAGTATTTTCTAAGTATCTTTCTATTACTCTACTCAAAGTTAGCCTTGTTATCTCCTTTAACAAACAAGAGTGCTAAGACAGTCTCAGTTAGTATAGTATGGATAAATCATTTGCAGTCTTGGGGAAACCTGTACCTTAACGAGTGTCTTCAATTTGGGGAAGACATGAATTCACAATTGCCATTCTCTATGCATATTATTGCCATATAAACTAATTCCAGCAAAAGAAAGCTATAGTTAGGTAGATCCTTTCATAAAGTGATGCAGTCACTCAGGAATACTTTATAACCTAAACCGACTGGACAGCCAGTAACCAATGAATTATCCTAATGCTGATTCATCTGAGAGGTCCTTTATTCCAATGACTTTCACTGCCATCCTTCTCTTTTCCTTTTGGGACTAAGACCTATGCATAAAGTCTTACTTACTCTAAGCTTCACCTTTTACTTCTCCTGTCATACAACTCGTCACTTTCCCCATCATATGCCACCAAATGCCAAAAAGAAATCTGAGTACTCTGAGGTCATGGCACAGGTATTTCTAAAGAGATGAACACCTGTTCAAAAATTACTAATCCGAGAATAAATATATGGGGAAATGAACTGGGGACATGACTGGAATCAACTGAAACTGTGAGAGGACAGCAGGGCA
Organism: Balaenoptera acutorostrata; assembly: GCF_949987535.1. Lineage (NCBI taxonomy): Eukaryota > Metazoa > Chordata > Mammalia > Artiodactyla > Balaenopteridae > Balaenoptera > Balaenoptera acutorostrata. Next base: position 170,197,229 of record NC_080065.1, read on the forward strand.
GATATGTGTGTCTGTATGTGCCTTAAAGAATAATGTTCTCTATGAGAAAAAAATGCTTTATTGCCCCAAACTTTAATCCAATTAATATCTGGGAATATATTTCAAAACCACTTGTATATATGTGTATGTACATAATGTTAGCATTGTATATTATTTGTGTTATGTTCTCCCTTCTATTCATGGGAATATGTTTCCTTTAAAGTTTAACCTTTCCTGTTGATTTTGTACATGGATGAAGGTTCACACAGTAAGATAAGGTCAAGGATTTCTTTCTCTAATATCATTGATATGAATTCCTATGACAATTTCTTTTTGATAGATTTTCAGATGACAGTCCAAGATAGTTCTGCCAATGGAAATCACAGGACTACCAAATATGGAAAAGACTTTGGAACACTTACAGTGTGTTTTCATGGTCTGCATCAGAATTCTACAGAAGGCTTTTGGCTGAATTGGCAGTGAAATGGGAATGGAAAGTTAGTGTATCAGTTACTTTTCAGTGTGGTATGTTTTCTTTTCTACTATTCTACTATGTATTAGAAATTACGTAAAAATCAGGAAAAGAGAAATGGTTAAGAAAAAATATAATCTGTCATGTTAAAGACATTGGGCACTTACCTAGACTCACAGGTAACATGAGAGAACATGAGAGCTGGCTTGTGAGAGCTAACCTTGTTCCAATTCCCTCACTGTCTTGATGAAAAGCTCTGAGGCTCAAAGAAGGAAGTGACCCTGCCAGAAGCATACCATGAATCCGTGATGAAAGGGAGACTCCTTGGCTTCTGTAGAGCCATGCCTCTGTGCACAAGGTATTAAAGAAGCATTAATTAAATGCCCCTTTACCTAACAACGTGGAGCTTAATCATAGGGTTTGTGCTTCTTGTCGCTTCTTTTTTTTTGCTTTCTCTTTTACATCCTTGGGGGCCTTAGTTTTTAGTTGCTCTCTTGAACTGGATTTACAAGACATTTATTTTCACTAGCCCTTATTTTTTTGGATTCTAGGCTGAATTTTTAAGAAGTTGGGGAAGCATGCTGAACTGCCAAAAGTTAACAGATTAGTGGCAAAGAAATAAAAATAATTATAAGGCCAATTTCCCTGGGTATTCCCTGTGTACTTTAGGGGTAAAAATAGTAATTGTAAAGTGATTTCAAAATGTGCAAATATTACCTGTGGGACATAACCTACTGGTTAAGAGCACTAACTCTGAAATTAATTTGCCTGGATCTTTTTTCCCCAGCTCCACCACTTATTAGTGGTCGGACTTCAGGAGTGTTACTTCTTTGTGTTTCACTTCCTCGTTGAAAAACAACCTCCTCTTAATAACCTCACCCATTTTACAGAGCTGTGGCGTGGAGTTAATACAGGTAGAGTGCTTAGGAATCCATGCCACTCTTAAGTCTTTTAAAATCAATCTTACTATTGTTGTTACTACTATTATTATTTTGTTAGCTGTCCTTGAAAAACTTTGCCAGCAGTACTCACTTGCTTTTCTTTTTGTTGTATATTCTCTACATCCCACTTAAGCGTTCTACCAAACCCTAAGAGGCTCTTTTCAGATGTTTTACACCTCTTTACTTGTTTGTCACAGCAAAAGTAAAAGGAGTGTGGCTCCCCTTGATGGAACAAACCAGAACTTTGGTTTTCTCCCATTCACACACATTGGTGACCAGATGTGAAAAAACGACTCCATGGGGCTTTCAGTCTGGAGCCAAACATCCAGGCTCTGTGTAACTCGACACTATTATGCACACATGTTGGTCCCTTATGACCCAAGGGAATCTCAACTAAGCCCAACATTATTTCAGGAATATGAAGAATGCTTTTTGTGAAGTAGCTGAACATAACAGAAATACAAGAAAAGGCAGGGCTTCCCTGGTGGCGCAGTGGTTGAGAATCTGCCTGTCAATGCAGGGGACACGGGTTCGAGCCCCGGTCTGGGAAGATCCCACATGCCACGGAGCAACTGAGCCCGTGAGCCACAACTACTGAGCCTGCGCGTCTGGAGCCTGTGCTCCGCAACAAGAGAGGCCGCGACAGTGAGAGGCCCGCGCACCGCGATGAAGAGTGGTCCCCACTGGCCGCAACTGGAGAAAGCCCTCGCACAGGAACGAAGACTCAACACAGTCATAAATAAATAAATAAAAGAACGTGAATTTCTTTAAAAAGAAAAAAGAAAAAAAAAGAAAAGGCAGAGGTGTTTCGTATCACAACTTTTTGAGAAATGCTCAGAGCTCTAAGATGTAGCTGACAATTCCCCCATCAGCTAATGCTTTCAAAGTTACCATAAATTTCACCATAAATACATTTTTTCAGCAATGGCAATAACGTGGGGACTATACTGCTCAATTCCTCACAGTGTCAGCATTAAATACATTAAAAGGGTAAGTTAAACTGTCTGTCTGATTGCTTCTGACATAACCCCAAGATCTCTTTTATTTCTGTACTCCATCAATTATAATGTGGAACATTAACACAAATTATTTCTAAACACTAACAAGCAATGTAGCAACAAGTGGCAGACAATCAAGGGGAATTTTGCCATAGCACGGTGCTTATTTTGTTACAAGCAGGAATGCAAACCCAAAGGATGTAATTTAGAGGAAACTCTGTCCTGTCTACTCTCTAGGAAGTAGAACAAGGAGACTGAGAGAAGATGATTCTGGGTAAATCAAACCGTTTTCTCCTAATTACAGCTGAATAGTAGGGAGCAAACTCCCATGGAAGGTTGAGATCTGCTTAAAGAAAGGTAGGAGGTTGCCCTGGTTAGGGTCTTTCATATACAGTTATTCAAGCTCAGACTTGATCATCTGTCAGGGATGTTACAGTAGGGAGAGTTTTGCCGTAGCTGTGAGACTCAGCAAGATCACTTCCAACTCTAAAACCTACAATTTTAATTTAATCACCAACACCAGCCATCATTAAGAGCGACCTCAAATAACTCCAAATCTGTTCATCTACTCACATATTCTTTACACAGTCAACAGGCCTCAAGTGATTACTACATGCCAGACACAGTTCTAAGACATGGAATAAGGGATAAGAAAGGTAACAACCTCTGTCACTGTAGGGCTTGAATTCTTTGGGAAGAAGTTCATCTAAATACAAAAAGACAGCAAAGATAATATTTGTTTTGATTATTATTCTGTGAAAGAAGTAAGGTAATGTGATAAATTGGGACTGAGTTAGGCTAGTAGGACAATCAAGGAAAAAATATCTTTAAGAGATGAGTGTCAAAGAATAGAAAGGAATCATTTATGGACAATTTTTCTGGAAATAATATTTCCAAAACATGGGAATAGCAAATACAAAGGCCCTGAGGCAAGATGAAGCTTAACTACAATCAAGGAACAAAGAGAAGCTAAAAGGTTAGGTCAGGAGATAACCACACAAATTTACACCAGCTGGTCCCTAACTTCAAGTCTACGTGGATATATTCTTGAGGTGAGTTAGACATATATATCATCCAAAAAACAAAAAAAAGTTGACTCAAAAATTACCCTGGAAATTCTGAGTGAGCCTCTTTACAAAGGCACAATCATATTAAAGATCACAGCCATCATTCTCCAAACTCCACTCTGGCCATCACTTGCAGGCATTTAACGGGGGTGTTTAATATCCTCTCTAAAATATTGGGCAGGAAGAACAAACATCCTAGCATGTCTGCACCGTGCACCTAGTGTCTCACAATTGAAAAGTAGCTGGAGCTCACCCTGCTGATGGCTTTGCCTTTTTTTTTTTACCTTTTATTAAGAGTCCCATCTCTTTTAAGAACTGGGATATATTTTTTGAGGGAAATCAACTATAGGAAAATTCAACTGACAGAGATTATACTGTACTTGACTTTTCTGTTCTTTGCTACATTTATTTGTTGAGACAAACGTCTGTTCTTAGCCTTTTTGTAATGGCTCTGTTAAATAGAACGGACACACCGTACACTGCACATACTTAAAGAACACAATTTACGTTCTGAAGTATGCATATACCCATGGACCTGCCAACACAATCAAGAAAAGGAACATATCCATCACTTGCAAGTGTTTTTATGCCTCATTCATAAAGCCCCTTTTTTTCCCTCACATTCCACCCCTCCACATCCCCAAGTGACCACTGATATGCTTTCTATTGTTAGAGATGTGTTTGCATTTTTCTAGAAATTTATATAAATGGATTCACACAGTGAGGACTCTTTTATCTGGCTACTTTCACTCAATGGAATTATTTTGAGAGTAATTCATATTTTTGTGGGTATCAATAGCTTATCACTTTGTTTTGCAGAGTAGTGTTTCACTGTATGAGTATACCACAGTATGTTTATTCATTCGCCTGTTGATGGGTGCTCGAGGTTGTTACAATTCTGTCTATTAAAAATAAACATGCTATGATGATCCATGTACAAGTCTCTGTATGAACACATACTTTCATTTTTCTTGCATAAATATCTAGGTGCAGAAAGACTGGCTCATACGGTCGGTGTATGTTCAACTTATAAGGAAACAACCAAACTGTTGACTGAAGGTACTGTACCATTTTCCTTCCCACTAGCAGTGTAAAAGACTTCCAGTTCCTACACTGCCTCACCAATACTTGGTGTGTTTGGACTTTTCTAATTTTAGCCATTCAATAGGTGTGTAGTGGTATCTCCTGGGGCTTTCATTTTCATTTAGCTAATAATTGATTACACTGAGCAACTTCATGTGCTTATTTGCATCTGTGCACCTCCTTGGAAGGATCTCTTTTTAAATATTTTTACCCATATTGTTAATTTTTAAAATTTTTTCTAATTACTGAGTTTTGAGAGTTCTATACATGTTAGAGACACAAGTCTTTTCAGGTATATAATTTGTAAATATTTTCTTCCAACCTGTGGCTTTTCTTTTATTAATAATGGCTTCCAAAGATGAAACCCAATTTATCACTTTTTTTCTTTTATGGATCTTGTTTTTGGTGTCATCTCTAGGAAATCTTTGCTTAACCCAAGGTCAAAAAGATTTTGTCCAAGTTTTAGAGGTTTATGTTTTGATCTACATTTAGTTAATTCTTTATATGGTGTGAAGTAGGGATCAAAGGTCATACTTTTGCATATGGCTATCTAGGCACAATATCCGTGTGCTATATGCTTCCAGCACCATTTGTCAAGAAGACAATCCTTTCTCCTCAAAATTGGCTTTGCAGCTCTGTTGAAAAATCAATCGTCCTTATATATGTGGATATGTTTCTGGGATCTACATTCTATTTGATTGACCTATTTTATCTGACTCTTGGTTATAATATATTCTTTCACTGATTTCTTTTCACTTGCTCATGTAAATAGTCTCCCAGTATTATAGCCTTACCATTTGACTGAACATACCTAGGTATACCTGAAATGCATTTGATAAATCGATGGAAATTGCACTCAAACTAGGGTTACTTTCCAAAAACACTTAATATGTTGAGATGTAAAAACGATGTATTCTACAGCCTTCCTGCCTGAACCAAGTGTATGTTAACACATCCCCACGAGCTATTTTGCAGGTGTATGGGGCTGTAGAGACTGGGGCGTATGAGAGTGGTATGTGCTGTCTATCTCAAAAGATCATCATACGAGGCAAAGGAAACATTAAGGAAATAGATAGGAATAGTAAAATGCCAAATGTTAAAATATTTCTCATGCGTTTTTAATATTTACATTGAGATAAATAAGCAAATTATTATAAAATAAAATACAAAACTTTAGAAAATATTTCAAAATGCTCTTTTTTGCCAGATGCAACAAGATACTAGGAATAAATAGAGGAATTTTCTGGAACCAGCTTGTCTTTCCTTTTTTTAATCACCATCGAGTGATGGGATTGTATTTTATTCAGTGTATTGTACATGTGGGTGTGAATAAGATGGAACTTGTCTCAAAAAGAGAAATGAGCAAAGAATATATGTTGTCAACTTGTCTAAAATATTTTTTCATGTTCTGACTCATTTTTATTTGTACTGGCATTTCAAGGGATTTTGCTTTTTAATTTGACTATTAAAAAACCTTGATAATTTCAGTGAAATCCCATGAAGATAATATCAACAACTGGAATGGAAAATGAAAAGATGATAATAGCAACTAGCACTGTGATATTTCTTGTCAGAGTTCTTTCCTATTTAGAATACTAACAAATCCCATATTAATTTGACTTTTTGAACTTTGGCCTTTACTTTGGTGGAAGAAGTTCCTTTCACTTTGCTTATTATCTGTTTGCAATGAAAAACAATTAATGACCATACTTTGATATGATCATATTAGAGTTGTATACAGGGAGGATAGTTATGCAACTATTTATATATCTATGGGTTCAAGGAAGTTTAAAAGCTTGATATTTGAATCCCGTGGAATGTAGCCTCCTTTCCCACAGGGAAATGAACATATACATGTACTTAATGTAGTTTAAAATAAAGCAACACCTGTTCGTAGAGGCACCTTCTATTCCAGGCATGTTTAGGTATAGGGAAGGTGAACAAGAGCTATAAAACATAATTCTTGTCTATAAGGAGTTTACAGTTTAGGGGGCTTGAGGGCACTCAATGACTCAATGGGGATGAGCCTGATGCAGGTGACTAGAAGGTCACCCTTCTATAAACTCTGCTTTAGGAAAGACCAGCCTACTCTTATTCTGGTAAACTCTTCAATGCGGTGTCCAATAAACCTGAATATCAGGCTCAAACGCCACTTGAGAAATGTTTCCAGGGGTGCTAACAGCCAACAAGTTAATATGATTCCTACACACTTGACACAACTCACCAGAGGTCTTGAATTCGGTGAGCATATTGACCTCCTTTAAGAAAGATCACCATTGAAACTTCGAATGCTAAGTTCTAAGAGAATGAAGTAAGTAATAAGTGATATTCAGCTTCAGAGGTGGAAGAGAAAAGAGGTCTCACCTTGAGTAGAACATGTTGTTGGATTCTCCAAAGTGGCAAACAATAAGGAGAACACTAACCAACTAAGGCTCTGAATAAGTTAAGAATTAACATGAAAGCCTAAGATGGAGGTCAAAAGGTCCCCTAGATTGAAGGATACACTTAGGCTGAAAGGGAAACGATTGGAAAAGATGTAGAAAATGCTAAATATTTCACAAAAAAAATTATTAGAACTAATAAAACAACTTAGCAAAGTTTGTTTGCAGAATATGAAATCAACATATACGCATCACTTGCATTTCTGCACATTAGCAATGAACAATCCGAAAAAGAAATTAGGAGAACAATTCCATTTACAATAGCATCAAAAAGAATAAAATACTTAGGAATAAGCTTAACCAAAGACATGAAAGACTTGTACACTGAAAACTACAGTGTTACTGAAAGAAATTAAGGAAGCCATAAATAAATGGAAAGACATCTCATGTTCATGAACTATTGTTAAAATGTCCATATTACACGAAGCTATCTGCAGATTTAATGCAATGCCTGTCACAATCCCCTATTTTTGCAGAAATAGAAGAAACGGCTCCAAAATTGATATGGAACCACAAAGGACCCTCAATAACCAAAGCAAACTTGAAGACCTCACACTTTCTTTTGAAATGAAGTTTTCTTGTTCCTGTGGGTTAAAAGTCCTAAATGTCCATAAATTATCCTCCTAAATTTACACTTTGGTTCATTCTCAGTGACAGGGCTTTCAGTGCCTGAGTGGCATTGAGGGCTCCTTCAATATCTCTAGCTTGGACTTCTGTCACTGACATGGTGTGGGCATCTCAGAGCCTTGACTCTTTTACCAGTTGGTCAAGTCCCGCATGAACCATGCTCAGAAGGGCCCCACGCCTTGCTTGCTTTCATGCTCTGCTATTGCTGTCTTGAAATTCTTAATGATTTTATCTTTGAACTTACGTTTTGTAAGTAAAATTTATGGGACAATAAAATATACGCATGAGCAGAGGAGACATGTGCAATATGTGTGTCTGCCATCATTCCTGCTGCCCCATTCCCATCTAGTTTTCACCCTGCTTATGGTGTGCTTTCCATGACATGCTTATTTCGTACCCATTTGGAGTCTTACTGAGTTCCACCAGAATTCTGTGCTACTGGTCACATCCAAGACTAAGTGAAGGTGTTAACAGCTCCGGGAGGCCACGCTTTCCATCTGAATCTGAACTTACTTCTAACACAGAAAGAAAGCAGTTGTTTTGTAAGAAACAAGAATGTCCAAGGAATCTTATCATATCCTTTCTTACTCGTGTTACTTCCCAATATTAGCCAAACGCTTCGGCTGAAAAAGAGAAGAGAGAACAACCCATAGAACCCATTTAGGGCTCACCCTAATCCAGTATGATGTCATCTTATCTCGATTCTATCTGAAAAAAGAATTTACTTGGGCACATTCACAGGTTCCAGGTGAACATGAATTTGGGAAGGACACTATGCACCCCAGTGCAAATACTTTCAACAACACTTTTTCTTTGCAGTTTGAACAAGAGGCACTATAGTTTCATTTTGCACTGGAGCCCACACATTATGTCACTTTTTACTGTTAGAGCCCATGTGGGGAAAAGGGGCTTCATGAGACAGCCAAGTGAGTCTGTCAACTGAATTCTAGAATTATCCAGACTTACACACTTTGTTGCAGCAAGTTGGTTCCAGGCAAACCCATGTGAAAGGGGCGTGTCCACAGTGGAGCAGAGAACTTTTGTCTCTCTATCACCAGACTCACTCCCAAGATGAAGGAAAGAAGAGCTTAGCAAAGCATGGCCAGTTATTCTTCCTAACTTTGCCAGTCAAGTAGGTCACCTCACCCAGCCAGTGTCAGTGAATAGAAGAGCAGGGAAGTTAAAAGTTATACTAATCAAATTCCCTTCACATGGAGGTACCATTAGGAACGAGAAGGGAAATTGTCACTAATGCTTCCCTGGTTTTTTCAATCTCTTAACCCACTCAACTATGACTGTAAGCCTGTAATTAACGGAATATCGCTCTCCCTTCAGGAAAAAGAATAGACCTTTATCAGGACAGTCCTGCTCACACTTTTATGGGGCTACTCATTTGAGTGGCCTCCGGGAACTGCTGGTGGACGACTTAGAGTTTCATCCCAGAAGTCTCTGATATGGGTGAGAAATTGCATTAATTTAAATTAACTCCAGGGCTACTCATAACCAATGATCAGAAACAACTTTTTGTTCGACCAGCCATCCACAGCACAGCTAACCACAGAAAGTTGATGAGGTTAAGTGACACACTAAGGTTAAATACATAAAAGCATCCAGTAATACAATTCAGAAATCATAGAAATGTTGCAAATTTGAAAGTACACCATTGCCAGTATCAAATTCTTCACAGAGAAATTAAAAGGGCACATATTAAACGCTCTTATGAATTAAGGTCCCAAAGTATTAAAGCCCAATTTTGAAATCAAGTGTCCTTGTTACTGTGGGTTAAAAATCCAAAGTCCTAAATGTCCATAAACAATCCTCCCAAATGTACATTTGGTTCATTCTCAGTGACAGGGCTTTAACTGCCTGAATGGGACTGAGGGCTCCTTCAGTATCTGTAGCTTGGACTTCTGTCACTGACACGGGTGTGGGTCTCTTAGGGCCTTGGCTGTTTTATCAGTTTATCAAGTCTCTCATGAACCATGCTTTTAAAGAGTCTAAAGAGTTCCTAAGATACAATTTGATTTTACAGCACTATCCCCAAAATTTAAAAACAACCTCAAAAGCAAGCCAATCCCCGACTCCTAGAAGAGTGAAACTAGGCACATTTTTGTTCCCAGAATCCAGTACAGAATTCGACCAAAGAACATAGCAGAAACTCAATGGCATTTGAGAGAAAGATAAAGTCTCTTTCGTTTTAGCCTCACTAGGATGTCCATTAGTCTATGCCATTTATTTGAAATTTCTGACCTGCCAACTTCGAACCAGGAGGAATCTATTAGCCTGACGTTGATTTGTCACTATGAATTTGCCATGTGCAGTGCACAGCCCTGAGCATCTGTCACACGTGGACTCTTGAGTTATCGTTCCTCATTGATGACCTTGTGGTTCACAGTGCAGTACTGAACTGATTATGGCTTCTGTCGAGTGACATTACACCTCCAGTTCTGATGCGTAGATTTGACAGTCCTATGCCGCCATGGCCATTTTCACTGCCTCCTGCTATGGAACTGCATAGACCAAAGGCAGCTGCCTTTAAGAGAACACTTCTTTCTCCAACATAATTGACAAATCCAGTGTCAGCTTGCGTCCACATGTAAAGGGAGTCACTTGAGCCTACGGTAGACCATATGTGTCAATGCCGACAAGTTCTACAAAACAGGGTTTCCTTACAATTGAGTCTTTTTCTCGGTCAAGCCTGCTTGGGAAAAACTGTACCTGAAGAGTAAGGCAAGGTGGACGGCTGCCTGAGACTTTCCTGCCCTGTAAACTCCTGCACACTCTCAAGTCAAGTGCCAGGTAAAGGTCTCTGTATACTAAAGATCCTCCAGGTGGGTGCCTTATTCATTCCGCTCCAGGTATTGCTCAGTCACCTGCAACTCCCTAACACCCCTTTTCTTTATGTCAGACTTTTACTTAAGTGGCTCTAAAGAAACAGCCACTCTCCCACGCCATAAGCTGCAGCCATCAGCCAAAATCAAAGTATCTTACGGCTGGTATAGTGGGTTGGATGGTGGCCCCCAAAAGGATATACCCATGTCCTAATCCTTGACTGTTACCTCGTTTGATAAAAAAAAGGTTTTGCAAAATGTCATTAAGGATCTTGAGATGGGATTTCCATCCTATATTATCTGGATGGGTCCTAAATAGAATGATAATTGTCCTTATTATACAAGAAGGGCAGAGGGACATTTGAGACAGACAAAAGAGAAGATACAGACACAGAAAGGGGGTGATGTGAAGACAGAGACAAAAGCTGAGTGATGTGGCCTCAAGCCAAGGAAGCTGGCCGCCAGCAGAAGCTGAAAGAGGCAGGGATAGAATCTCCCCTAGAGCATCTGTAGGGAGAGCAGCCTTGCTGACGCCTTGATGTCACACTTCCGGCCTCTACAACTGTGAGATAGTAAATTTCTATTGTGTTAAGCCTCCAAGTTTATTAGTCTCCCAGCAAGCACGGAGGACACTTTTACAGCATGCATTAAACCTTTTCTAGGCTTCAGCAGTTTACTGCACAAACCTAAATATTTTCAAACAGTCAAAGGTCTCAACTTCCCACCATACATTAAAGACCAAGGCACTAGACTACCTTCCTTGGCAGTACCAAAATATTTTCCACATGGACATTTTCCTCTCCAAAATGCCTGCTCCTTTCTTTTTATTTCTCAGTGTTCCCAGGTAATGCGCCAAATGTTAGGGTCTTTTCATTACCTTCCAGCAAGTACAATGCCTTAATTCCATTTGGTTTGGAATAAATTAGGAAATAAGAGAAAAGAGAAAAGATGGAGGGCCGAATATTCCTGTTACTGTTGATAACCTTGGCTTGAGAATCCAGTTTGAACGCAATGATCACATAACAGAACCCCAGAATTGGGCAGATTTACTAACTCGTAATACACAGAATGAGAGAAACAGAAGACACTCACTCACACTCTCAAGGGAGAGAACAGAATTAGTCAAGGCAAGCATGCTCACTTAATTCTTTTCAAGCTTTCTATATAAGTCACTTGATCACCCTGGGGCAGAGTCAGTAAAGAAGCAGGGTTGAAATGACCCTAAGAGCTCTCTTGACGGGACTGAGACACCAGGAGCAGGAAAGGAACATTCCCTCACTCCCCACCACCACCACCCCCAGCAGTAAAAAATGATCATCCACATTAACAATGTAAAAGAAATCAGAAACTACGCTAACTCTGATTCACTCTTAGTATACCAACAGCTAATCAGGAGCCTTGTGCAAAAGCATGTTGACTAGTTGCTAATAAAACTCTTTAGAAGCAGACCCCTCCACATGCCTCAAAGGGAAGATGCAGACCTGTATGCTTCAGGATTTTCTCACCAAAACCCCACACAATTTCTTTACTATTCCAGCCAAGTATGGCCTAGCCCTACCCTCATACCTGTTTTTCTTGGTTTAGCAATAAAGAAACATACATGGAAATAAAGAAGAGCTATCAGGTAGAAAGATATAAAATAGTGGGGAAAATATTATAAGTAGAGTCAAGTAGCACCACCATTTACTAGAAGTGAACTTTCAGCACCAACATTAATATTTTTTCCTGTTATATCTGTAAAGTGATAATAAGTAATATGCACATAACAACTTTTAATTTATTCAAATCTCATTTTTATAACTAACTACTTCACAACAAGTAACATGCTAAGGCAGCATCAATAGATGAAAAAAGGTAGTCCTTGGCCCCAAGGAATGTTGCCCAGGAGAACACAGAGATATGTAAAAAATACAGTCACAATACAGTGTAGCGAGTGCAACAATCAGGCATGCAGAAGTGCAAGGGTAGCAAAAAGGAGCGTGTGATCACAACACTAAAAAGAAGAGTGCACAAAAGACATAATATGTAAATTGAGTTTTGAAAAATGAAGTGGGTTTCCCAGGTGCCCCATAGGGAGAAAGGAATTCTTGGAGGAGGGAAAAGCATAAATGAAGACAGTGAATTGTTCATATAATCCAGAAGTGAAGTAGGCAATGGCAGGAGAAATGATTGGACACAGGCGTCATGAATACTTACATGTCTGCGTTTTAGCAAGTCCATTCTAAAGGAAACTTTGAGGATCAACTCGGGGGTTGGGGGCCGCGGGGGGACAGAACTAGTCATTCCTGCAAGAAACACTGTACAGTTGTGCAAAACACTGGAACCAGTTTCTACCAACCCACCAAAAAAAACGACTTCAAAGGCAACGTGGTTATCACAGGAAGGGCTTGTTTTTGTGTTTGTTTTCAGTTCATTAGGCCTCACTTAAAATTCTGATTCCACAATGCACTTGCGTTGGGATCTTGAACAACACTCATAACCTCTGCAAGTTTCAGTATAGTAAGTTTATGTGATTACCTTCATCTGTAATATCCCTGTGTTGCAATCTTAATTAATTAAGATTAATTCATCTTAATCTTAATCTCAAGTTCAGGTCAAAGACTTGTTCCTCTGTGACTTCTCCTCTGAACTGATTCAAAAGCCTTCTCTCCTGTCCTCATTTGGCTTCTCTTCTCTTATGGAATCTCATAAGAACTTCTACGACCTCTTTGGTTTTTTGTTGTTGTCATTGTCTGTTTGTTTTTTAATTGAAGTATAGTTGATTTACAATGTCGTGTCAGTTTCAGGTGTAGAGCACAGTGATTCCGTTTTCAGATTCTTTTCCCTTAGAAGTTATCGCAAAATATTGAGTAGAGTTCCCTGTGCCATAGAGGAGATCCTCGTTGTATCTATTCTATGCCTTCTTTGAATGACCGTAGCACTTGTTGTCTGTATCATTTTTATGTCTGTTGTGGTTTTGTGACTGAACAGGAAAATTTTCTATTTGTTCATGTCCTGGCCCTTCCTTTAAAATGTGTTCATTTATCTATTTCATATTTATTGACTACATCTTAGACACCGTGTTAGCTGCTTGTTCTAGATGTTAGTAAAATATAGACCTTCCTGCTCAAAGGGTCACAGTATTTGTGGGAAAACAAAAAAATGAACAACCTATGTCTCAAATAGCTTTGTACTTCCCGAAGAGAACTCACCTCGTAGGTACAATAAATATATGTATTATACATAAATGTATAAATAGTTAATGGCATTAAAAACTTGAGATAACTGCTTTTCTATTCTGAGGAAATGATGATTATATTTCACCAGGAGCTCAATACCACTCTGAGAATGAGGGCTTAACCCCCATCCTGACTCACTGCATCGCTTTCTTACATGAAAATAGACAAGTCTCTACATACTCTCTACAAAAAGGCTTATCTGGCATGAATTTCAGATAGCAAGAAGAAAAATTCAAGAGGTTCAGAGAAGCATCCAGAAGCTCAGATGATTGTCTGGCACTAATACAACTTGCTTGACAGGAAAATAGAGCCGTAAATCTCACAAAATTAGATGATCTTTTAAGGATTTCAAAACCTCCTGCTATTAATTGGAAATCCTAGAAGAACAGCTTCTTTTAAACTATGCTGATAATATGCTTTACAGCTTAATATTCAGAAGCCTATGTTGTGGCTAAGTGAGCGTCAGGAAAGAAGGAAACTTGTGGTTTAGCTCCATTTACTCCGGAACCTCTGGTCAAAACATCTGCTTCTGTGCTCAGCCATCTTATCATCTGTACAATGGAGGCAACTCTAAGAAAACATAGTTACAGAGATGTTGCACAGCTTCGTGTGTCATTGTCGTCATTTGTTTCAGAAAACCAATCACATCTAAGCTACGACTGAAAGAGTGCAATGTTATTTGGGGTCATCTAGTGCAGCTCCGTCAAAGTAAAGAGAAGGAAAGGGGCCTAGAATAACTATAATTTTCCCAAGAGGACACAATTATTTTATGGTAAATCTGGGTCAAGAACCCTGATCTCTTTGATGCCATTCCATTGTTCTTTCGTTGGGTTCTGAACAACCCAGAGAAAGAAAGAAAAATAAAATTCCTATGTGCTGTTTCACTGGTACAGGACGTGGCAAGATTGGAATTGGAGAACTACATATTAACAGGTATCTGGGAAATTCTTCAAACTAATTGAGATATATACCAGGTACATAAAAAACAGTATGTGTTCTCAAGATGATTCTGTGGAATGAACAGAACAGAACAGAAACAATCAAATAATAACACAAAACATTTTTATAGATTTTTAAACCTTACAAAGCATTTTCATGTTCATTATCTAATTTAATCCTCAAATCAACTCCATGAGACAGTTATTATTTTCCCATTAGAAATGACCACATATTAAATCCTTAGTGATTGCTCAGGAAAAGCTGAAATCTTGAGTGTTACATCTATTAATGCCAGGGTTGGGTTTTTTCCCATGGGAACACTGGATGCTAAAATCAACAGGAATTTTCAGCGCAAGATGGCAGACTAGGAAACATTTACTTTCTGTTCCTCCTGAAACCGTATTTAAATAAAACTGTAGAAATACCAAAATTAAGCAACCAATAAAAGCCAAGACATTGTGGAAGTCATCAACCACAGAAAGATTTCAACACATTTTGAGAAGGCAAACAATGAAATGGAGGAGCCACGAATAAAATAATTAAGAAAAGACTACCTTAAGTAGGGTCTGCACAAAGCCAGTCAGCTTTTGCTGAGCTCTGGTTATAGTCAAGGGCAGAGGAAAGAAGAGGGGCTGAAAACAAGGAGACAAACATCATTTTAGGAACAAAAGTTCATTTAATGAGCTCCAGGGAACACTCAGCCTGCTGCCATACTAACTCATGCATTACAATGGATTGTTGGTAAGCAAGACAAGAAAACAGGGAACAAACAAAACAAACAAAAATCAAGACATCGTTTCTTACAGAACTCTTCTCAAATGAGATCAAGGAATTATGGTTCAATGGCACAGCTGTAAATCATTTCCGCTCCTGGAGAGGTTAGAAAGGGCTTATAATATTTACCCCTTTTTTTCAGACAGAATTTAGGTCTGAGCAAAACCTTTTGTGTCCTCAAACCTCAAAGTTTATTGGGGATGGAAGTCCAAATTAGCTGTCACATATCATAAAACGAATCTCATGGGCAGAGGGTCAAACTAATTTTGCAATATATGAATTATGCCCAGTGTTATTTTCAATAGATTTTAAACTAAAATATATAAATAAATGTTTACTCATCTATATGACTCTGGGTTCTGAAACTTCTACATGTCACATGCGTGATACAGAACACACAATGTCAGCCCCAGGAGAGAGAAAACACTCCAATGAAGCAAGCCAAAGAAACAAGTTTCAAACAAGGTAAAGTCATGTGTAGACCAGGATTTTTCAATTCTTTCCTGTCATGCTGAAGCTTCCAGCTCCTGAATAACAACACGTTTCCCTTGCCCTAGACACCCAAGAGTATGTCTCCTCTCTTGGGCATAAGAATCGCTAGAGTTACATATGTGTAGTAAACAGTGGACCCAGCTGCCATACTCACAATGACCAAATTGTGTTGATCGTACTTTAAACCAATACCTCACTCCACGATGAAGCTGCAATAAATGATATATTTGCTTTCCAGACACGAATGAGATGCCTTACTGGATATACTCCAGGAAGGCCAGAGAAACTGGAATAATTTACTGGTGAATTTCTTTCCGGATAGCCCATGATTTGTCTAGAATATAAGCTTTACATATCTGGATCCTTCACACTAGACCAAAGGGAAAATCTGGGCTGCAAGCCTCAATTAGAAATGTGGGGCGCTGCTATGCTGACAGCTGGTGCTCCCTGACCTGTATCTTCTGAGACTAGAACCCCGTGTGGTGGATGAGCAATTCATGCGTTGAACAAAAGAAGACCTCCTACAGGGCAGTGTACGTGTTCCTCACACGTATGGCACTTAGGGCTAAGTACCATAAGGGCCACAAGAAAAAAAAAACAAAAGTAACACATGAAGCATATATGATAAGAAGGCGCCACAGTCCAGAGCACGAGCTCTGGAATCACACAGCCTTGCTTCGAATCCCGGCTAAGCCACTACCATCTGTACACCCTGAAGAGCAGTCGAAGGTTTAAATGTTGTTTTACCAAATTTTGAAAAGGAAGTGAAAAAAGAACCTATCTGCCAGGAAGGGACATCGTGGGGTGCAGCACCCAGTCGGGTCAGGGCTCTGCATCCCCTGCTCAGAAACCTTCGCCACCTGGCTCATGGTGATGCTGGCAGCTGAGCAGCCCTGGAGAAGGTGCTCCCGTCATCAGGCCTCGCAGAGAAGCTGGGGAGGTCCCTGGAGGAGGCGGGCCACAGCCTGGCAAGCTCTGGGTGCCTCCTGCACTCAGCTCTGAACAGGCTCCGGCCCCTGGGCCCCTTGGGGGGGAAGGGCTGGCCGATACATACGCAGGGCTGAGGGGCCTGCAGAGCCGGTGCCCAGGCAGGGTGAGCTCTGCAGGAGAAGGCTTCCAGAGTCCCCAACAGTCTCCGCATGGTGGCCCATCCGGTGCCAAACACCTGCCACCCACAGCGAGAAGTCCCAGCCACTAGAAAGTCCAGAAGGGGTCGGGCCCTGGGGCCCCGCCCTTTGCCCTTGGGCGGGGGTTTCTCCACGGGCTGGGCTTGCATGCGACCCCCGCCCCACACCCTGCCCCGCCCACCCTTTCTCTGTGACGAGTACAATGGACATGTCACAAGCGCCAGGCTGAGCCATCCAGTGTCCAGTGCGTGCTAGACCTTGAGAGGAGGTGAAGCGAAGGAGAAGCTCTCCCAGTTTCACACTCTTCTCGGATCGCTTGGCGCACAACCGGTCCTACATGGGCAATTTACTGTGTAAATTTCGTACCTGGCTCCGCCACCGCCGCCGGCCCCACCGGCCCCGCCGCCCGCCCCGCCGTGGGGCCCCGGTGGGCTGTCACCCGCTGGTTTTGCCCTCCTGGGAGGCTGCCACATCTGACCGGGACCACCCTGCTGCTCCAGCGCCGGCCTTCTGCCCTGAGCAGGGAGTCAACGTCAGGAAGCCGCTACCATCCAGTCACCTCCCACTGAGGACACGGGGGCTGGGGAAAACAGGGGCACAATGGAAAATGACAGCCCCGGAAGGAGGTGAGAAGAGGGAGGTGAAGGCCCCATCCCATGCCGTGCTGTCCTCTGCCCCAACCGCATGCTGTTCCCTGCTGCTGAAGAAGCCAACAAAAAAAGTGCTGGGTGAAGACCACCGGCCCAAATCACCAGGCTCACCGACATCTGGGAAGGAGCTGCAGCGTGAAGAGTCTTCACGCATCCCAACAAGAAGCTCCTCTTCCCTGCTATCTACCAGCAGTAGGCCCTGGAAGCGGAAGATTCCCCTGCCGCTTTTTCTGCCGCTGCCAAGGCTGAGGTCGCCCCCGTCGGGGAACGAGGCACTGACGTGGGATCGAGGTGAGCTGCCCCCTCCTCCTAAGCTTCCGTGCTTAGCTGCTGCCAAACACCCAGGCACCTTGGAGAAGAACATTCAGTGTCGCTGGAAAAAGATCCCCAAGAATGGAAGGAAGGTCCAGACACCGTCCCATGAAAAAGAACCCCCAACACCCATCTGTGTAGATCCTACCCCTCCTTTATACTCACCTACCCCTCTTCCAGCCCCTACCATCCATCCCCCTATTGTAACTGGGCAGCCCAGGACTTCTGTGGCAATCCCTTCCACCAGCATGGTCACGGCATCTGGAAGTGTGACCTTGCAGCCTAGTGTCTACATGGACACTGCTGCCCCTTCCCAAGCTGTCATTGTTAGGTCTCCCCCAGGTTTCAGGGTGGAGCAGAGGCACCTTACAGGGGTACCAGTGTCCATCACCCAACCTGTGCCAATGGTCCCCTGCGCCACCCCAATTGTTAACCATCCCTTTGGCCCCCAAACCAACCCTCAGCCCATATTTGGGACCTCTGATGGGCAGCAGAGGGCCTCTCTCCCTGGTGCTCCTGTTTTCTCCAGCCGCCCATTTAGGGCTTCAGCTCCTGTTTTCCCCAGACCCCCATTTACGGCTTTGGCTCCTGTTTTCCCCAGACCCCCATTTACAGCTTTGGCTCCTGTTTTCCCCAGACCCCCATTTACGGCTTTGGCTCCTGTTTTCCCCAGACCCCCATTTACGGCTTCGGCTCCTGTTTTCCCCAGACCCCCATTTATGGCTTCAGCTCCTGTTTTCCCCAGACCCCCATTTACGACTTCGGCCGGCATCGGTGCTTCAGCAGGCAGCACCTCTGACACTGTACCTATGGACACCACACCTCCTTCTCAGGCTGTCATTTTCCATCTGGCTCCTGCTTTCCCCAGCCCCCCAGTTACAGCTTCGGCCGTCACCAATGCTTCAGCAGGCAGCAGCTCTGACACTGTACCTATGGACACCACACCTCCTTCCCAGGCTGTCATTTTCCATTCGGCTCCTGTTTTCGCCAGCCCCCCAGTTACGGCTTCGGCCGTCACCAATGCTTCAGCAGGCAGCAGCTCTGGCACTGTACCTATGGACACCACACCTCCTTCCCAGGCTGTCATTTTCCATTCGGCTCCTGCTCTCCCAGGCCCCCCAGTTACGGCTTCGGCCGTCACCAATGCTTCAGCAGGCAGCAGCTCTGGCACTGTACCTATGGACACCACACCTCCTTCTCAGGCTGTCATTTTCCATTCGGCTCCTGTTTTCCCCAGCCCCCCAGTTACGGCTTCGGCCGTCACCAATGCTTCAGCAGGCAGCAGCTCTGGCACTGGACCTATGGACACCACACCTCCTTCCCAGGCTGTCATTTTCCATTCGGCTCCTGTTTTCCCCAGCCCCCCAGTTACGGCTTCGGCCGTCACCAATGCTTCAGCAGGCAGCAGCTCTGGCACTGGACCTATGGACACCACACCTCCTTCCCAGGCTGTCATTTTCCATTCGGCTCCTGTTTTCCCCAGCCCCCCAGTTACGGCTTCGGCCGTCACCAATGCTTCAGCAGGCAGCAGCTCTGGCACTGGACCTATGGACACCACACCTCCTTCCCAGGCTGTCATTTTCCAGTCTGCCCCTGTCTCCAGGCCGAACCAATAGACGTTTCACAGGGCTGTTCCTAGTTCTGGGAACACACCACCCAGTGGTAGCAATGCCTCAGCCCATGACTCGACTCATTTACCTGCAACGCCGGCCAACAGATAGACCAACACTTCAAGCTTCCTTGGACCTAGGTCTCCCGTCTCAGGCCACATTGGGGGCCAACGATGGGCAGAGGCCTAACGATAATTTTCTATTGGGAAACCCAGCAGCCTCAGCACAAGATAAAGTCCTAGTCGCCCCTGCAGCCTAGCCACCGCGAGTCAGCATCATGCCGGCAGCTTCGCCAGCTTCCCTATTCGCCACCACCAGCAACACACAGCCGGCCTTTGGCGACAACCCAGGCATTCTCCCCAGGGCTGTGTCCATTGCTACTGGCTTTGGACTTGCCACCAGGATGCCCAGTACTGGGGACAGCGGCTCGCTCTTTGCCGACACCACACCGGGCCCACTGTTCATGGGACCTGCAGCCCCTACGGCCGGTGGGAGCCTTGGGGTCGGTGTGTCAGCCCCAGGCCTCACTCACTCACAGGCTTCCAGACCACTTAACTTTGGGGCAGGACTAAGTGGGGCACCCAGCACCGCTTCTGTTCCTACTTCGGGCCAGACAACCTGCCATCTACCTGACCACGGCAAGGCTGCTGCACTAGGAGGGGCAGGCACCATCCCAGCATTTGGGAACATACCTGATTCCACCTTAAATCCAAATACCTGGGGCCCACCTGGGCTGAATACAGGTGGTACGGTGATG
The DNA here is from genome assembly GCF_949987535.1 of Balaenoptera acutorostrata. NCBI lineage: Eukaryota > Metazoa > Chordata > Mammalia > Artiodactyla > Balaenopteridae > Balaenoptera > Balaenoptera acutorostrata. Next base: position 170,217,547 of record NC_080065.1, read on the forward strand.
GCAGGGGACAACACCATCCCCACGATGGGAGGCCCTAGAGTTTCCACTTTCCGTCACTGCACACAGGGCCCATCTGGACGTAGAAAATCTACATTTCAAAGTTCCATCACCAAGGAGAAGAAATCTGTGTCAAGAGACATGTCACTTTCCACCTTCTAACAGAGCACACCACATCTGTTGCAGTTGCAAGTGTGGTTATCACCCGTGGGTTTCAACACACTTCTAGTTCTACCTTATTTCCAAGCACAAGGGGCCCACCTGCCCACAATCTAGGTGGTGGTCGTCTAGGAGGGAACAACATCATGCCCATGATTGGAGGACCTGCTATTCCCGCTTACAACTGGGACCCACCTGGCCAACACACAGGTGGTGCGGATGGAGGGCACAACATCTCACCGGTGCTGGGAGGCCCTGTGTCAATAACTGCCATCAGACTTGGAACCCATCTGTGCAGAGAACCGGGGGGGGGGCATGGGGGACAGCACCACACCTGCTGTGACTGGATACACTTCTGGTGCCACATTCATACAAAGCACCTGAGGCCCCCCCTGGTCAAAACCCAGGTGGTACCATGGGGGATAGCAGCATCCATACTTAGAGAGGAAGCTCCCCTCTCAGTAAGAACACTGGGGTCCCCGAATCAGGACACCCCTCTGACTTAGACGAGCCAGCATTGTGTTTGCAGGCCCCTGGTCAGGGCAGCTGTGCCTGTGCTCATAGGAGTCTGGCAGCCTCATAACCTGCCCAGGGCTTCCTAGGAGCCACCAGCGAATTCCTTTCTTCTATGAAGAAACTCAACAAATGAAGAGCAGATCTTATTCTGCAAACTGTGTGTCACCATGAATGGACCTTGCCTCACTGGAAAGTGGCTCAGCCCCTTGAAGTGAAACTTCACCTCCTCTCTTCCTACAGCAAGCCGGAGGACCACACCTCAGGGGTGTGCAAGTGTGTGTGTGCCTGTGTTTGTGTCTGTGTGCGTGTGTGTGTGTGTGTGTGTGCTGGAGGGTGAGGAGCATATGAGCCCACTTCAGCACTACACCAGACTTGAGAAGCTCCAGTCAGGAGAATGGAAGACAGCTGCCTGTATCATCCTCTGTGCCATCCCTGGCTTGACTGTTAACTTGGCGGACCCAAGTTTTCCCTAGACTTGGAACTGGCAGGATGCCCACTGCTGTTCTCAGATGCTTCCTCTCCCCCTATGCATTTGCCTCAATGGGCCTTTCTCTTTCCCAGCTTTATGTACATATATATATATGTCAATAAAACCTTGTTCGTATTAATCTACTTCTGTTTATGTGTCTTTACTCACTGACTCAGCTGTAGAGGAAGAACTGACATATGTGAGTGGTGATGTGGGAGCCAGACTTAAGACACTAAAATTTTGTGTCCCAGTGACTGGGATGTGGAATTAGGCACACATTATGGCTGCATGTGCTGACTCCTGAAATCTGTTTTCAGTGTAACGAGTGACAATCAGGAGGAACTAAGGTCCAGAGGAGGGAGAGTTGGGGTGACTCACCCTGACTGATTAAGTGTGCTGATGTGTCCAATCCCTGCCGACCCCTGGAGCAGTGCATTGAGTGGGCCGCACGTATCTCAGACGAATGTTTTTCTCAGACTGATGAAGAGAAGCGACAGGACTTGCCTGTGGTGATGGCAGTTTTTGACAGAAATACCTGCAGCATCCCCAAATCCCAAATCTCTTTCATTGGCTATTTCATCACAGACATGTTTGCTGCTTGGGACGCCTTTGTAGACCTGCCTGAGTTAACCCAGCATCTTGACAACAATTTTAGATACTGGAAGGGACGGGACGAAATGAGGCTGCGGAGCCTCCGCCCGCCTCCGGAACAGTGGGCGACACTGCCTGGGGCCCTGACGCGGTGTCCCTCCAGTCACTTGGGATTCCCGAGGGCGGTCAGAGTTCCTTGGTCCTTTCGTCCCCCGGTCTGCAGAGCCTGTCAGAGCACACAGGGACGTCGGCAACCTTCTGTAGCCACCATCTGATGCCATTGCCATAAAGTGAGACTTAGTCCACTCAAGGTACCTGGGCCTGCTGCGGGGGCTCTTCAGAAAGTCACGTGAGAACCACGCTTTGCATTCGCGTCCGTTAAAACATGAGCTCGGGACTGCCCCCGCAAAGGACGGAGATGGATTTCCTGCCAGTGACAGAGAGTGTCTTGTTACAATTTCTCTCAGTTATGTTCAGCACTTAAGAACAGCTAATGGCAATCGGATCTTTTTTCACATCATACAAGGTGCAATCACTCACTTTGGAACACTACTGAAAGTGACTTCTCTTTTAAAATTGAACAGAAAATGCAGACAAAGAAATTTTGAAGTTGATTATTAATATCAATTATTACAATGTTTTATTTATTTTATTAGAAGTTCAATATTTTCTATGAATTTAAAAATACTTCAAAGCCAAAGCCAACTTTAAATACCATGACCAAATTTACATGATTCATATTCATTAAATATGTATTACTTCGTGTACAGACTTATTTTCACAATGCAAATTTAAAATATAAAATGACACATTTTTACTGCAAAAAACAAAAACCACACTGGAGGCTAGATAATCCCTGATGTGTGATAAGGAACCACACTTTATGATTGAACTTTTCGAAAATGTTGAAATGTCTTTTGGGGCATCTTTTTATTCAACTGAGACTTAGGCCAGTCATCTTCATACATTCCCACTACACCCAGAGAGGATGGATTTGGCATCCAGGTTCATGTGTCTGGAGAAACAAAGGAAGAGTTCATACCTGCTCTGCAATTATTGAAAATTTAAGTTGACCTCAAACGTACCATGCTGCTTCAAATAGCAGAAAAGATCCTCTTTAATAACTGGCTTGGCTCTGAGCTAACCCACTAAAATATCAAATCACGAGAGTTCTAATTGTGCCCAGTTCTGGCTGACCCTAGAGCTCTGCTGGGCCTCCACTAGGTTTAATAATGGCAAGATTCCTGAGTCTGTGCAGCCTATCTTCCAGTTGGAGGGGAGAACAGAAACCCATGTACATTATTTGGTAGGTTCGCCAGGAATAAATGTTATGGAGATTAAGCAGTATATGGTGAGGTGAGATTGTGGGCAGAGAGGAGCGAGGCTTTCAACTTAAACGGTAGACAGGATAAGTCTTCCTGGGAAGGTGGAATTTGAACAGTCTAGAGGGAGGCAGATGAGTCAGACATCTGAGGGAAAAGCATTCCAGATCATGGGAATAACCTCTGCAAGGCCCAGAGGAAGGATGCCAGTGTCCTCAGGGAAGAATTAGTAAATAATGTGGCTGGAATAGAGTCAGCAAGTAGGAAGGAGGGAAGGAGGAAGGGAGGACAGAGAAGATGTGGGTGGAATTCCCTGCATCACCATTTCCTGATTGAGTGATCACAAACAGTTAATTCAACCTTCAAGTGTTTCAGTGAACTCAGTGCTTTTCCTATGGCCTATTGACCTCTCAAGAGTTTTGGAAGGATAAAATAATGTAGGGAAGTGACTTATAAGCCATTGTTACTGTTCTATACATAAGGATAGATGGGTAGACAGGTAGATATAGATAGATACATAGATAGATAGATACATAGATAGAGAGATGATAGATAGATAGATGATAGTGATAGAGATAGATAGATAGATAGATAGACAGACAGACAGACAGACAGACAGATACATAGATAGAGATAGATAAACAGAGAGATAGATAGATAGGTAGAGATAGACAGATCGGGAGATAGAGAGACAGATAGAGAGAGCGAGATAGGCAGATAGATAGAGAAGAGAGAGAGAGAGAGAGAGATAGATAGAGATAGACAGAGGGATAGATAGGTAGATAGAGTGATAGATAGATACACAGATAGAGATAGACAGACAGGTAGATAGATAGAGAGATAGATAAACAGATAGATTGATGGATAGATAGATAGACAGATAGATGGATAGATAGACAGATAGAGATAGATACATAGATAGATAGATAGATAGATAGACAGACAGACAGACAGACAGATAGATAGATAGATAGATAATAGAGTTAAGGACTGAATTTCTGTAAAATCATAATTTTAAATAATAGTTTCATTGAGATATAATTTACTTCCATATTATTTAAAGTGTACAATTTAATGTGTTATGCATCTACCACCACAATCAATTGTAAAACTTTCATCCACCCCCCCGCCAAAAATAATCTACTATAAATCACTCACTCCCCCACTTCTCCGAACCCTAGGCAGCCACTAATATACTTTGTCTCTACAGATTTGCCTAGTCTGGACATTGCATACAAATGGAATCATACAATTACTTAGCATGTTTTCAAGGTTCATCTATGTTGTAGCATGTATCAGTACTTGATGTCTTTTTATGGCTGAATAATATTCCATGGTGTGGTTATTACTGTGTTTCATTGATCATTCACAGTAAATGGCCATTTGGGTTATTTCCTCTTTGGGGCTCTTATGAATAATGCTGCTGTGGTTGGATTTACGTGCAAGTTTTGTATGCAGGTCTACATTTGTTTTTTAAATTAATAGACTATTTTGGAGCTGTTTCTGGTTTACAGAAAAATTAAGCAGAAAGGACAGAGTTCTCATACTTCCTTACCTCTCAACCCAGTTTCCCCTATTATTAACATCTTACATTAGCATAATATATTTGTTATAGTTAATGAACCAATATTGATACATTATTACTAACTAATGTCCATGCTTTACTTTACACTTCACTCTTTGTTTTGTACATTATATGATTTTTGACAAATGTGCAATAACCTGTATCCACCATTACAGAACCATACACAGGAGTTTCTCTGCCTTTACAATTCCGGGCTTCACCCATCCTTTTCTCCCTCCCCACAACCTCTGGCAACCACTGATCTCTTGATTGTCTCCACACTTTTGCCTTTTCCTAAATTTCATATAGCTGCAATCATATAATATGCATGTAGCCTTTGCAGATTGGCTTTTTTTCACTTAGCAATATGCATTTAAGCTTCTTCCATGCCTTTTCATGGCTTCATAGCCTTTTCTTTTTATTGCTGAATGCTATTCCTTTGTACGGATACACAATAGCTTGTTTATCCATTCACCTATTGAAAAACATCTTGGTTGATTTCAAGTTTTGGCAATTATGAAAGAAACTGTTATAAACATCCATGTGCAGGTTTTTATGTGGACATAACTTTTCTGTTCCTATGGGTAAATACCAAAGAGCATGATTACTAGATCACTGTATGGTAAAAGTATGTTTAGTTCTGTAAGAAACTGCCAAGTATCCTGCTAGCAACAAATGAGAATTCCAGTTGTTCTGCATCGTCAACATTTTTGGTATTTCAGTATTTGGATTTTAGCCATTTGAATAGGTGTGTAGTGGTATCTCATTATTGTTCTAATTTAAAATTCCCTGATGACATGGAATGTGTAGCATCTTTTCATACGCTTATTTGCCATGTGTCTATTTTCTTTGTTTAATCATAGTTGTTTTGTTTTTTTTTTAACCAATGCCTGGTAACTCTTGTCCTCCTTTGTCTATTTATATTGTCTTCTTTCTTTCTTTCTTGTTCTGTTTTTTTTTTTTTTTTTTTTTGAGCTTTGGATCATTTAGTCTTTTTCCTAGTATATCAAATTATTTTTTATATTAAAATTGGGCTTAACTTATTTTAGGAAACTATAAAGATACCTCCACATTCTGGATGTCGTTATCATTCTCTTGAAAAGATTTCCTTTTGCCCATGGCAGACAGTTACTATAGGGACTGGAAACCTTAGTCCATTCTCAGTTTGAGCTCATTCAAAGCTGTTTTTCAGTCTGTGTGAAGGTTGCTCTATTTCTGTCTTGTCCTTCCTCTACGGGTGTTGCCCTTTGGGATTACCATATGAGCGTTTGGATTCAACCTATTCCCAACTACCCATGTATTTGTTAGGCTTTAAATGTAATGGTTTCCGCAGCCCTGTGAGACTAAAGATACACTTAGCTTGTCATTCCATTAGTTGTTGCCTTTAGCTTGAGCTTTTGCCGTTTGGCTTCTGTGGTTAGAGTCTTTTGAACTCCTTGGCTTTTCAGCTCCTAGGCTGTAAGATTTGAATCAGCAAATGCCCCAAGGAGAAAAGCTGCACCAAATGTCAAGCTTGCGTCTGTGTTTCCCTTCTCTCCAGAACTTGGCCCACATGTCTTGGTGTCTCTCTAACATTCAGATGCCAGCAAACAGATGTTTTCTTACTTTATCCAGCTTTTCTAAAATGTCTTTAGACTTCACCTGATCTTATGTTATTATTCAACTATCATCTCAATTACCCCAAGAAGAAAATCTACAATTTCATGTTTAATTTTCTTATTTTCTATATTACCTCAGTTTCTGTAGAGACCTTTTACCTGACTGTTCAGTCTAGTTCCTGTGTTACCAGATAAAGTGGAGGCTAAGAATATTGGGGGGAAACCACTGATGAATGATAGGTCTCGTTCGTTTTGTTTTTCCTCTCCTTATTTACTCCGGCAGCCTACATTTGCCTTTCCTCATTTGACCCAGTTGCCCAAATAAGGAACCCACTCTGGCAAAGACCTGACTTTACTCTCATAAATGTCTGCATGTTAGGATTAGCGAGATGATGAACACCATGCCAAAGCTCTTGGTGCGAGACTTTTGCAGACTTTTGTTATCCCTTTAGTTTGCCTCTTGCCATCACTGCTCAGATTGTTGAGGTTTTCTAAGATTCTGTAGGTCAAACCTCTCTACCTGCATACCAGATGAGCCCTTCTCTCTTTCCTGAGCTCACTTGCGGGAGGTTAGCCCTCGGTTTTTCTTTTTCCCCATCCAATCATAATTGTTCATGAATTCCAAAAAGCCCTGAAAGTACCTGTCATCCCTTTCTCTCCTCTCTTTTTTATCAACACTGTGAAATGTTAAGCATATATTTGCATACCTCTTTCTTACTTACAATGGAATACTGGAAGGCGCGATCATGCAGTGTGAGCCCCACCAAACTAGGACTCATACAACACTCTCCCCCAGGCCTAAACTTGTGACATCCACTGGTTTTCTTGTAATATCTTATATGTATCTAAATTTGTAATGATTTAGTTAATTCCTGAGTTATGTGACAATAAGAAATCAGTCAAATTAGCACTACAGAAGCACAGCTTAGACCTAGGGACCAGAACCAAGAACCACAAAAACCTGTTAACCAATAAGTTTCACTTGTACTTTGTGTTTAACAAGTGGGTGAATGGGAAGTGAGGGAAAAGGAGTTTAACTTCATATCACAGAAACTTGCACTAAAATGAAGAGGAAAATGACCCAGTTCCTGGTTCAAGTCACTATAATCTGCTTCAATAAATAATAACAGCACATAAGAAAAACAAACACTATATGATAGGAACAATGGATAATTAATTACCAGATCAGGGAGGACAGATGACACTTGCTATGGGATTTCATTAAAGAAGGATTCCAAAAAGCACTGGCTTCTTCTGAGAAGACTTCTTAGAACAGGCAGCATTTAAACTGAGTCTTGAGCAAGTATATAGAGGGTGGGGAACAGGCCTTCCGGGCAGGGCACAGGCACAGTGTCAGCAATGGCGCAAAGGGCTTATGGAATAGGGAGCAAAACCGGCTGAACACAGGAGTGCTACGTGTTGGGGAATATGGGGGAAAGGCTGACTGAGGTTGGTTAAATGAAACATCATTAGACGGAAGAGAAAGTAGGTGGAAAGACAGACGGAAGACTGTGGAAAGCCTCTGAAGATGGAGGTCAGCATAATAATATTAAGAAATCAGTGGTACTTTGACACTGTATGAATGTCTAGGTTTAAAAAATCAAGAAAACACAATAAAAGAATAAACTACTGATATAATGATATGTAACCAAAGGCCAGATACCAAAGAATACACACTGTGTGATTCCCTGTATGTCATATATGGTGAAAGAGGTCAGCTTGGGTGTTGCCCTGGGGGAGTATGGAACAGAAAGAAATAACAGAGAACCTTGTACGGTGTTACAAATATTTTATAATACCTTGACCTGGTGTTGGATACATGGGTGCATAGAGATGTAAAAATTCAGTTATTAGCAATGCAACTGGTGTTTATGGTTTGTATGCATACATTAAAAAAAACTCTAGTAGGTTAATTAGGCTGTCAGTTGTATGAAGTAAATTTTGGTCAAGGAATAGCCAAGGTAGTAATGCAGTAATAAGTTATACATGTGCTCACTGTGCTCTAGAACGTCACGACTGGAATACAAGAAATATGTGTAAGAAAAAAGACAAATGTTCAATATTGATGGTTGGATGAGCTGAATAAATTAGATCACTCTACTTTCAATTTAAGAACTTGGCCAGTGTTTGGATACCTTTGAACAAAGAAAAAAAGGAAATACAATTGTTATTGAGCATATGCTATATATCAATCCCTGACTTATATTTTGACACACATAAACGTGGGAAATATTGCACCTTGTAACTGAGACAATGAAGATGAGCGAGGTGGCTGGTTTTGACACTAGAGGCTGAGAAAACAATCAGCTCATAATCGTAAGAAGTTTGAAGTCGGAGGAAAAGAATCAAGAGGAAATACTGGTAAGTGCCAGGAGCTTCTGGAAACTACATAAGAGATGAAGACCGCAGAATTGTTGAGCTTTCTAAGAGGCCCAATGACTCAGGTAAAAACAGAAGGCTTAAAACTGAAACCTGGGGATATATGTATACATACAGCTGATACACTTTGTTATACAGCAGAAACTAACACAACACTGTAAAGCAATTATACTCCAATAAAGATGTAAAAAAAAAAACAAAACAAAACAAAACCCTGCAAAGTAACAATTGTTAGGACAAACAGTAAAGAATTATAAGAAAAATAATCACATGCCTGTCCCCACACAGAAATATCTTAAGCTCCATCTCAGCATTTCTCGATTGGCCTTTCACAAAATACAGTCCCATCAGCTGAATATAGGTTTCTCAAGTAACTGTGAGTAAGACTGAATTAAAAAAATGAAATCACTTCCTTCCTCCAAAACTTTTCAGAGTACGTAATGTAACAAAGTGAAACCTGAATTTCATGTCGGGATGTACAGTACGGCTCTTCCCATATGCTTCTGTCTTGTAACTACATCAACATCATCTAAAACCAGTGTTCTGCAGGACAGACATTGTGAAACGCTGTTCTCATCATGTAAGATATCAGGTCCTTCTCAAAATCCATTCTTCCTTCTGCCCTTTCTCATGTTGTCCCTGCCACCTGATGGGTCTCTCCTAAGCTCCACCTGCCAAAACCCTACCCATTTTTAGGATCCAAGAGATAATAAAGGCTTACATTACTAAAAAGCAGAGAAAGAAATCCCTTCCCAGGGATCTACATTTCCTTCCTAGGGAAAAGAAAAACTGTAAAGTATACCACAGTGACCTTAAGTCTATGAATGTAACTATGTTGTGTTACTTTGAGTTCTGTAAAAGTCAATGTGCTACAGTATATACGGATATGAATATTTGATCTCTTGCATGCAGATCTTGCTGATAACTTTCATCGTGAGCGAGGTTAATGATTCAGGAGCCACGCTATTTGGCTCAGCCCTTATAACCAGGGAATGTTAAAATTGGAAAGGTCCCTAGATATTAGCAAATCTATCCACCTCATATTCTAAGTAAGGAAACTGAGACGTTCGTAGATTGGATATTTATATTAACAAAGGATAAGGATATAAGATATTGGCAGATATATCTTTTAGATTAAGAATTTAGAGATTTTTGTAGAATACTAAGACATTATGTCCACTGATACTGAGACAATGTGTTTTTGTTTTTGTTTTTCTTTTTTTTATTAATTAATTAATTAATTTTTGGCTGCGTAGGGTCTTCGTTTCTGTGCGAGGGCTTTCTCTAGTTGTGGCAAGCGGGGACCACTCTTCATCGTGGTGCGCGGGCCTCTCACTATAGTGGCCTCTCTCGCTGCGGAGCACAGGGTCCAGACGCGCAGGCTCAGCAGTTGTGGCTCACGGGCCCAGTTGCTCCCCGGCATGTGGGATCTTCCCACACCAGGGCTTGAACCCGTGTCCCCTGCATTAGCAGGCAGATTCTCAACCACTGCGCCAGCAGGGAAGCCCAGAGACAATGTGTTTCTTAGTCATCATTTTCTATTGCCGTGATGAAGCGAGGTGGTAGTCAGTAGTTGTACAAAGGGAAAAAGATAACTTTACAAACTCCCAATTTATATACACAGGGAAATTCATCATTCATGTTATTTAAGCTAACTGGATGCAGTTTATCAGCTACATTGAGGAATGGTGAAGTGTCTATACAATTAACATGTTCGTTTCTGTCATGAGCTCCCTGTTGTTCAAGTGAGTTAATGGTCAGCACTCAACTAGGCACTTAGAGTCCATTATAAATCTGGACTAAACGTTTATCTGTGGCATCTTTATTCTTCTTTGGTGCCCTTAGGCAGAATTAGCTCTCTTATGTTTTGATAAATTCAAGTATTAAACAGGGCTAAGGTTTCACAAGTTCTTTGGCCTAAACAGGGGGGTAAGGAGGACCAATGAGCTGGAGTACTTCTAGATTTGAGAATGGTCAGATTGAGGAAGAAGAGTCTTATACCAGAGGTGAAAGAAGACTTATTAGAATTACCTATTTTTAAAAATTCCAACCCTTTTCAATGTTCTAAAGTGATCATGAAGTACATGGGTATGCTAGGAAGTAAGGGAGTCAACCAAGAATATTCTGTAAGAGTTTGTGGATGGCAATAAAGAGGCAAGGAAGATAGAGAACAGACTAGAAAAGGCTTCGGTTGGCCATAATGAAGACAGAAGGAGAAGGAGAAGAAGAATGACAGATGCAATGGGAAAGAGAAAGCAAGAATAGAGAAGCAAAAGGGAAAGTAGAAAAATGAGACAAATTTGGAGAAGGAAATGAGGAAGAAACCTGGGTGAAAGAGGGAAGCACTGATGGTAGACCACATGACACTCAAAACTTAACACGATGGGGCTTCCCTGGTGGCGCAGTGGTTGAGAATCTGCCTGCCAATGCAGGGGACACGGGTTCGAGCCCTGGTCCGGGAAGATCCCGCATGCCACGGAGCAAATGGGCCCGTGAGCCACAATTACTGAGCCTGCGCGTCTGGACCCTGTGCTCCGCAGAGAGAGAGGCCGCGATAGTGCGAGGCCCCCGCTTGCCACAACTAGAGAAAGCCCTCGCAGAGAAAGGAAGATCCAACACAGCCATAAATAAATAAATAAATAAATAAAATTAAAAAAAAAAAAACTTAACACGATGCACATTTAACATGAGCCACCAATGGCCATGGTCATTACCCTCAAATAGTTTACAATATGTGTTTCAAAGACATTTATAAATTGAAAATGCCATTAAAATAAGTGCCAGGGTAAAAGTATTCATGGAATTGTATGGGAGAATAAAAAGTCTCCCGTCAAAGAGCCTTCTGAGACATAGGAAAAAAAAGAAAAACCTAAAAAGCATAAGAGTCTTCCTATTTTCATTTCCAATGATACATCCCAATCTTGATGATCAATCAGCGATTTAAATGTCAACTATAAACCCAGTATTTTATTAGCTGCTATGCAGTATACTGGAGCAATAGAAGAGAGAGGACCTCAAACCCTCTGTTCCCTCAAACTGAAAGGCAGGCTTCCTGACCCCTCCAGACCACTACTGGACACAGGGAACACACACACTAATGTTTCAGGACCCCAACCAACAGTCACCTGCTTTGTGATTACTTCCGTGACACACCCCCACTAACACCACTGACTCTGCTGCTCCTACGGGACATTACATATATTTCCTATTTTAACACATACCACAGTGCATTATAATTATGATTGCAGATACATGTTCTAACAATTTAAAGAGAATGATGACTTTTTTGCTCTTTACATCTTGCTATTTCCCTTCTCATAATATTTCTTGAAGAGAAACCATAAAAATGTAAACAAACACAAAAAACAGAAATTATACAAAATGTGTGCTTTGCGGCTTAACACAAACTTAAGTAAAATTCGTTCTGACAGCATCCAGCATGACAAACTTCCATGGTACAAATGACAATGGACCAAGGTTTGAGCAGGTACAGGAGACAATCCAGGCATGAACAACACCAAGAAAAGGTAGACAGGAAGTAACATGGTGCGTAGGAAATCACGAGACCAGTCTGATGGGAAGAGACTTAAACAAGACTGAAACTCACTTTCTAAACCTCCATCTCCAATTGGACAATTCGCAAGACACAGGTGCACCAAAGTGGCCTATTTATTCAATCCCTTTAATGGGGAGAACAGTTTAAAATTTTACCCGTTTAGTTTGCCCCAAAAGCAACTATCAAATGTTGGCAGGACACAATGAAGGCTTACCTTTGTTAACGTAGTTAAGTCTCTCTCTCTCAGAACTAGCCCATTTAGCTCCAGGTTCCTTATTGCACCCGACGCACTTACACAGCATTCATGAGCTTTACACAACTGGAAGGTCATATCTTTATTTCTTATTGCAGGAACACAACTTCTGGAAACTTTATTTCTGTCACAACCTAAAGCAAAATTATTGTAAAATGAGTGATTTAAACCGTACATTTTATCATCATTAAAAAGCATCTAAAAAGAAAAAAAAGCATCTGCTCTGTGCTAAGGATTAGAAACGACTCCTGCCCTTAAAACCTCGTTAAGGAGGGACATGTATAAACTCAAAATTTCAATCACATGAGATAAAGAACCATAACCTTTATGCACAGAGGTTCCTATGGAGGCAAAAAGTTATATCTAAGTGATGGCTTCATGATAACTCTGAAGTACAATCGAGAAAGCTGAGGCTCTGCAGAGGTGGAGGAGGAGGTGCAGTAACTGCAGAGGGAGCACCTCTGCAAAGACACTCAAGCCTGACACCTGCTGGGCACTGTAAATACTGCAGGTGGGGATGACTAAACGCCGGGGGGTCCAAGTGTGAGAAGGGACAGAAAATAGAGATGTTGGTCGAAGCAAGCCTGGGAGAGAGCATGGCTTGTATCCCACAGGTGATGAGCCCTGGGGCTACCACAGGCTGAGTAAGGGTGCCTCCGCTGATTAGAAAAAGGCGCCCCGCTGCTGAAGGACTGATTAGATAAAGGGAGTGATCACAAAAAGCTCCCCTTCCTCAGGGCCAAAGAGCCCCAGGAGGCTTGGCCAAGCACAGTTCAGACTACACGCCTCTGGGCAGAGCACACGCTGGGCGGCTAGTACGCACTAACTCTGTGTGGGCAAGTCATTAGCAGCATTATTTTAGGCGTATCTTTTCATGTTAGAAGATCACTCAACCCGAGTAGGCAGATGAACTTAGAGGAACTGAGTCCAGGGGCCGCGAAACCACCCAGGAGCTTCTGCCATAGTCCGGGCAAAATGTAATGTGGATGAAGAAGCAAATTTACGAGGAGGCCAAAATCTACAAGCTAGACCCACTGGATGAAAAACACAAAGAAAGTTCAGTGAAGGACCTCTGAAGAGAATGGGCTCTGCAATAAATTTTTCTTACAATCAAGGTAAAATATTAGGCAACATTAAGTACAGTGGCCTTTAAGGTCCCTTCCAGCTCTAATTTCTTTTGATTTCTAACTTATTACTCTGGTTAAGTAAAGTCCCTTCAGAGGGACAGAACAGTTCCTACACCTGAATGGGATGCAAAGAATAATCTGACTTCTCTTCACCAGGGGATGAGTTGAACTGTCCTTGCAGAAGATATAACACACGGTGTGAAGCCCAGATCCTAGAAAACGGCCAGGCACACAATAAGTATTCAGCTTTTTGAAAACAAATGAGCAATCATTTCCTCTCCTAGATCTTCACACCCTTCCTATGCTGGCTACTTTCTTTCAGCTTATAAGCATCCTCAATATACCCACTGAAAAAACTCTCACACCTATGACTCTTTGGACCTTCTTGTGGGTAACCTAAGTCTCTCCCATGCCTTCAAACACCTGTCCTCCCAAAAAGCCCAGATCTGTACCTTGGGCCCAGACCTGTCTACCAGGCCCCTCAAAAGCACTGAAGATGAAGTAAGATCCTCTCCCCAGCCCCAATCCCTTCCTACTGTGCTCTGTATCTCACAAAAAGATGCAGCTGTAAACTGTCACCCACGCTTGCTGCCCTCCCTTTTCTAACTGGTCACCAGGCCCCACCCATTCCCTCTCGGATCTCCGAAATCCAATCCAACCTTTTACAACTTAAGTGGGACCCTTAGATTACAATGCAGCCTGCACCCCATCAAGTGCTTTCCACATGGAGGTCCGAGTGAGTCTCTAAACCAGAAGTCCATCTCACTGTTGTTCAGCGTTTCCCACAGCCTTCAGGATAAACATTAAAACCTCTGACAGGACAAAGGCCCTTTTCTGTTTGGCCCCAGTAGGTTTCCAGTATCAACTCTCATTTCTTTCCCAAAACCTGAGTTCCACTCGTGTACCTTAGTTTTGCCATATTTTCTTATATTTCTCAAACTTTGACACACACTGCTCCCTCCTGCCACCCCAGGAGCTTCTATATATCCTGAGAAAGGATAGCACCTCCTCCAAGAAGCCTGAACTCTCCCTTCCAAGATTCTGTGCTCTGCAAAGGGGAAGGGGGGGAGGGATAAATTAGGAGTTTGGGATTAACATATACACACGACTATATATAAAATAGGTAATCAACAAGGACCTAATGCATAGCACAGGGAACTCTACTTCATATCCTGCAATAACCTGCACGGGAAAAGAATCTGAAAAAGAATGGATATATGTATAACTGAATAACTGTGCTGAACACCTAAAATTAACACAATATTGTAAATCAAGTATACTCTAATATAAAATAAAATTTAAATTAAGAAAAAAAAAAGATTCTGTGCTCTGCAGCACCAGAACTCACTTCTTCCAGAGCACTGACTACTGTGTCTGTGTTTACTTGCCGCCCAGTAGAAGGGGAGATGACCTAGGGCATAAGCATCGTCTCCAGCAGCCCTTGGTTCTGACAACTCATTCAAGTGCCAGGATACTTTACACACATAACCTGCTTAATTAATTCTAAGAACCCACAGAAAGAGTGGTTTTTAATGTCATTTTACAAGTGTGGGGATTGCAGTTCAAAAGTAACCTGGGCTTCCCTGGTAGCGCAGTGGTTGAGAGTCTGCCTGCTAATACAGGGGACATGGGTTCGAGCCCTGGTCTGGGAAGATCCAACATGCCGTGGAGCAACTAAGCCCGTGCACCACAGCTACTGAGCCCGTGCACCTAGAGCCCATGCTCCGCAACAAGAGAAGCCACCGCAATGAGAAGCCCGCACACCGCAACAAAGAGTAGCCCTCACTTGCTGCAAATAGAGAAAGCCCACGTGCAGCAACAAAGACCCAACGCAGCCAAAAGCATAAATCAATAAATAAAAATCAAAATTTTTAAAAACACAAAAACACCATCACAGAAATATCCAGAAAAATATTTCACCAAATAACTGGGCATGGTGGCCCAGACAAATTGACATGTAAAATTAACCACCTAAGCCATAGTTTTACCATCTTTTACTGAGAAATTTGACTTATCTGAACTATTTTGATACCTAGAAGATACCTTCTAGAGGTAACACCCTCAGTTTTTGACATGGTAGGCAGCAGAGGGAAAGAGCCCATTTGCCCAGTCAGATGACACCTAAAAGGATAAAATGCTGTCTTCTCTCTCCAACCCACAAGGATGAATGCCAAAAACACATCACTTATATCTGTTTTAGCTAACATATGATAGGTCTGGAACAGACCTATGCTCCCAGCAAGTCTCATGAAATGCTGTTTCATTAAGGGGAGACTTTACTTGCTAAGATTAGAAGCAAAAGAGGGTGGTGGATGAAAAACTGCCCAAGGATATAAGTTCACGCAAGGGAGCAGGAGAGAGAATGGGTATCCGAAGATGTGCGCTCTGAGCCAACACTAATTGCACAGCATCAGGTTGTAATTCAGGCAGCCAAACTGCTGGGGTTTCCCCCCCCCCCCTTTTTTTTTCCTCCAAAGAGGGACAAATCAAGCATACTGACAAAGGAAGAGCATTAGTCACCACAGATAAACTCCTTTTTAGAGGTGATACCGCAAATGATTTGGCTCAGTGTAGACTATGATTTGGCTCCACAAACCATAAGCTAGAGCACTTCATGCCAGGCCCCTCCTCAAATATCCATGATAGGTAGAAATTAGGCATCAGTAGTTTTTGAAATCTTCCCAGGTGATTGTAATATGCAACCAGGGCTGAGAATCTGGAGATGTAGAGAGAATTTAAATTGAACTTTAGTTTAACAGTAAAACAAGCTCTGACTCTACTGGCTGGAGCTAGACAAGGGATATGGATTTAGTGGGATGAGAAGATAAAGAACACCAGGGAGTAAATCAAATGCTTTACACCTGTGCTTAGCTAATTGTTACTCAGATAATTCAGACAATCTTACAGCACCTGAACCCTGAAATTCCTTAGCTCTGTTTTAAAAAAAGTAACTCTTCAAGTACCTGAACTCTGAGAATCACGTAAATCATAAAGAAAAAGAAGAAATCTTACTTTTTGAATTAGTTGATTTCATATATACTGTTTCACTTTCATGATATTAACTAGATATCTTTCTTTCCATTTTATGTTTGAGGAAAGTAAGGCTTTAAAAATCTCAGTAACTTTCTCAAGGTCACTTGTTAAGGGTGTGGTAGGCAGCATAATGGCTCCTAAAAATGCCCTCACCCTAATCCCTAGAACCTATTAATATCTTACGTTACATGGTAAAGAGGACTTTGCAGATATGACTGAAGTTATAGACCTTGAGATAGAAAGATTATCCTGGATTACCTCATGGAACAAATCTAATTGCATGAGTCCGTAAAAGCAGAAAATCATTCCCAACTGTAGAAAGAGAAAGAGAGAGATGTCCTAATAGAAGCAGAATCAGAGAGATGCAACATTTTGGGTTTTGTAGGTGGAGAAAGGGGACTCTGAGTCAAGGACTATAAGTGACCGCTGGAAGCTGATAAAGTCCAGGGAACAGAAACACCCCTAAGAGCCTCCAGAAAAGAATGTAGCTCTGCCAACACTTTTTTTTTTTTTTTAACCATCTTTATTGGAGTATAATTGCTTTACAATGGTGTGTTACTTTCTGCTTCATAACAAAGTGAATCAGCTATACATATTCATATATCCCCATATCTCCTCCCTCTTGCGTCTCCCTACCACCCTCCCTTCCCTAACCCACCCCTCTAGGTGGACACAAAGCACAGGGCTGATCTCCCTGTGCTTTGTGGCTGCTTCCCACTAGCTATCTATTTCACATTTGGTAGTGTATATATGTCCAAGCCACTCTCTCACTTCATCCCACATTACCCTTCCCCCTCCCTGTGTCCTCAAGTCCATTCTTTATGGCTGAGTCTTTATTCCTGTCCTGCCCCTAGGTTCTTCATAACCATTTTTTCTTTTTTTTTTTAGATTCCACAGATATGTGTTAGCATACGGTATTTGTTTTTCTCTTTCTGACTTACTTCACTCTGTATGACAGTCTCTAGGTCAATCCACCTCACTACAAATAACTCAATTTCATTTCTGGCTGAGTAATATCCCATTGTATATATGTGCCACATCTTTATCCATTCATCTGTCGATCCTGCCAACACTTTTACTTGACTCAATTGAGACCAATGTCAGACTTGTAAGGTAATAAATTTACGTTGTTTTGAGTCACTCAATTTGTGGTAATTCGTATGAAAGCAATAAAAAACAAGTACAGAGGTCCTACAAGAGCCAGGCTACATATTTATATTTAAATATTTCTAAAATGAATTTAACCTTGTGATTGACAGCAGCAGCAGCTTCCAAGGGATCCCACCACACACCTGAGGCAAAAGCAGCCTAATAAAGAAGCAGTGACAGCAGCAGCTCACTGCCCCACACCTGGGGTAGAGGGGGATTTGATCAACTGTAGCAGCAGCATAGCCTGAATGGGAATGCATCCTCCTGGGGCACTAGTCCCATCAACATTAGTCTAATCTGCTAGCATCTGCTGTGCCAACAGGCCCAACATATACAAACCCTCCAACTCAGCAGCATTAAGTGAGCCAGGCTCAGTGTTTCCTGAAACTCATATCCAATGGCACTGGAAAGCCCAGATATCACCTACTGTTATGAAAACATAAAAAAACAATAACAGAAGACTGGGAACTTCAGAAAGAAAAGGGGAACAATGGAATGGGTGAAAACAAATGGGGTAAATATAAGAGACTCTCATTAGCTTCATGAGTTTCTTAAATCCTATATGATGGTCAAAGCAAAAATTATGACACCATCTGATGTGGTTCTCAATGTATCTAAAGGAAATACTACAGAAAATCATACTTTAAAACTGGGGAATACTAAGAGACCTAAATGGAAGTAACATTTTGAAACTTCACTTGAAATAATAAAACACTGATTCCAGTAGGCTATGATAAGTTACATATGTATAGTGTAATGCCAAAAGCAACCACTAAGAAAACTATACAAACAGTATACACAAATGATTATAAGTAAATTAGATTAAAATGGACTTATTAAAAAATGTTTAAGTAACCCACAAGAAGGCAAAATAAGAGAAACATAGGATTCAGAAACTAAGGTAAAAGACAAAACAAAAAATAAAATGGTAGACCTAATCTTTAACATAGCAATAATTACATTAACTGCAAATGATCTAAGTAACCAAGTCAAAGACAGAGATTGGAAGAGTAGATGAAAAAAATCACAAGCATGATCCAACTATATACTGTCTATAAGAAGCTTACTTTAAACATCATGATCTAGGTAGTTCAAAGTAAAAGGATGAAAAAGATATATCATATGACCATTAATCAGAAAAAGCAGGAATGGTTATATTAATATCAGATAAAGTAGATTTCAGAGCAAAGGAAATTATTAGGGGCAAAGAGGGTCATTACATAAAGATAACAGGAATAATCCACCTAGATGACCTAGTGATACTAAGTGTGTGTGCACCAAACAAAAGAACTTCAAAACACATGAAGCAAACACTGAAAAAGGTAAAAGGAGAAAATTTTAAATCTACAATTATTATTTGAGACTTCAACACAGCAATTTATAGAACTACCAGAGAGAAAAATCAGCAAGGATATGGAAGAACTGAAAACATCATCAATCAACAGGATAGAACTGACATTTAAAGAACACACTCAATAAAAGCAGAATACATATTCAAGTGTCCATGGAACATTCACTCATATACCATATACTGGGTGATAAAAAAACATTAGCAGATTTAAAAGAATTAAAATCATAGAGAGTATGTTCTCTAGCCATAATGGAATCAGACTAGAAGTCAATAACAGAAAGACAACAGGAAAATCTTCAATCACATGAAAACTAAACATCACAATTCCAAATAACTCATGGGTAAAAAGTCAAGGAAAAAATTTTAAATGCATAGAATAAAAGAAAATGGAGGTATAACAGATCAAAGTTTGTGGAATGAAGTGAAAGCAATGCTGAAAGGGAAGTTTATAGCACTAAATTGGGAAAGTAAATATTACAAAGCAATCATCTAATTTTCTATATTAAAATAGTAAAAACGGAAGAGGAAAAAACACTAAACAAGCAGAAAGAAGGAAATAATAAAGATGAAACAAAAATCCATGAAACTGAAAACAGGAAAATGGGGGGGGAAATCAATGAAACAAAAGGCTGGTTTTTTGAAATAAACAATCTTCTCAATAAAGATGTAGCAAGACTGATCAAGATAAAAAGAGAGATGGCACAAATCACAGATATCAGAAATGCAACCGGGGATACCATGACATATCCTGCAGGTTAATAAGGGACAAGTTATTATGAACAAGTCTACACTATAAATTCAAAAATGTAGATGAAATGGACCCATGCTTCTACACCCAAAACTACCAAAACTCAGCCAAGATGAAATAGATAATCTCAATTTTCCTGTAACCATTAGAAACACTGACTTTTCATTTAAAAACTCCCAAAAGAAATATTCAGGCTTAGATGTTTCACTTTTACCCAAGACTTAAAGAATTAACACCAATTTTACATGACTTGATAAGAAATAGAAGTAGAGGGAACAGTTCCTAATTAATTTTATGAAGCCAGTATTACCTTGATACCAAAACCAGACAGGGATAGTATAGAAAGAAGAAAATCACAGACCAATATTTATTATGAAATTGCCTGTAAAAATCATCAGCCAAATATTAGCAAATTAAATCCAGAAATATATAAAAAGAATAATATACCATAACCAAATGGTATTTATTCCAGTTATGCAAAGTTGGTTAAATATTTGAAAATCAAATAATGCAATCCACCATATCCAATAGATTAAGGGGGAAAAGTCATATAATCCTATCCATTAATGCAGAGAAAGCATTTGACAAAATCCAATCCCATTCATGATTTTAAAACAAGAAGAAAGAAAACTCCAAGCAAACTAGGAATAGAAAAGGAACATACTGAAACTCATAAAGATGATCTACAACCTATACCGACATTATAGTTAACTGTGAAAGACTGAATGCTTTCTCTGTAAGATCAGAAACAAGGCACCGATATCTGCCCTCACCACTTTTATTAAATATATTACTGGAGGTTCTAGTAAGAAAATAAAGCAAAAATAAAGAAATACATACATTCAAAAGTTAAGTTTTTAAAAAGTTTATTTAAAAGATAAAAGGACTATTCCTACTATGTTGAATAGGAAGGAATATATCCTACTGAATGTTGAATAGTAATATATCCTATTCTATTGAATAAGGAAAAGTAAAACTGTCTACATCTGAAGATGAGATGACAATCTAAATGGAGACAATACCAAGGAATCCACAAAAAGCTTGAGAAATAATATTAGTTTGTAAATGTTTTAGAGTACAAGATCAACACAATTTTATCAAATTATGTATTAATAACAAATGTGTACAAGCTTAAATAAAAATATGTGATGCCATTTACAACTGACCTAAATAAATACTTAAATGTAAGCCCAATAAGACATTTATAGGACCTCTATACTGAAAATGACAAAATGCTGATGAAGAAAATTTTAAAAGTCCCAAACAAATAGGGAGACATACCTTGTTCATGGATTAGAAAACACAACATAATAAAGATGTCAATTCTCCCCAAGTTAAGAGGCTTAACACAATTACTCTTAAAATGCCCTCAAGGTTTTTGTGGATATAGACAGGCTTATTCTAAGATTTATATGGTAAGAAGAGGCTGAAGAATAGCTAAAACAATTTGTAAAGGAAGATTAAAATGGGAGGAATTAATCTACCCAATTTCAAGATTTTGCAGTAATGATGGAGGCTAGATACATAGATCAATGGAATGGAACAGAGAACCCGGAAAGAGACTGACATAAATACATTTAACTTGTTTTTGACAGCAGTGCAAAAGCTATCAAGGAAGAATAGACTTTTCAAAAAATGGTACTGCAACAGTTGGACATCCCTCGACAAAAACAAACAAATAAAAAATGAACCTTAACCTAAACCTTACACACCTTACACAAAAATTAAATCAAAGTGGATCATAATCTTAAATGTAAAAGCAGGACATTTTTAGAAAAAAAAAAATAGGAGAAAATCTTTGGCATCTAGAACTAGGTGAATAATTCTTAGACTTGACACCTAAAGTATGATCGATAAAAGCAAAAACTGATAAATTGGATCTCATCAAAATGAGTGAAAAATGCTTCATAGAAGATCCTTTTAAGTGGATGAAAACTCAAATTACACAGTGGGAAAACATATTTGAAAATCCCAGATGAGACAAATGACTTGTATCTATAATATACAAAGAACTCTCCAAACAACTTACAAAAATCCAACTAGAAAATAGGCAGAAGACAGGAACAGACATTTCATGGAAGAGAATATACACATGGCAAAGAAGCACATGAAAAGATGTTCAACGTCGTTAGCCATTAGGGAAATGCAAATTAAGACCATAATGACATATCAGAGAATAACTAAAATTAAAGTATAGTGACAGCATCAAATGCTGGCGAGTACGTAGAAAAATTATATCACATCACTGGTGGGAATATAAAATGGTTTAGCCACTCTGAGAAACAGCTTGACAGTCTCTTTTAATCCTAAAAGTAGATTCACCCTACAATGCAGTAATTGTCCTCTTGAGCATTTATCCAAAAGAAACAAAAACTTAATGAAGTTCCCACAGAAACTTACACATAAATGTTCATAGCAGTTTTATTTATAATAGCCCAAAACTGGCAACTACCCAAATGTCTTTCAATGGGTGAATGTTGAAACAAATTGTGATAAAATCTTATGATAGAATACTACCGAGCAACAACAAGGAACAAATTATTAATATATGCAAAAATTGAAATGAACTTCAAGGGAATGATGCCGAGGGAAAAATTTTAAAAAGCCAATCTCCGAAGATGAAGTAATTCATGATTATGTTTACATATTATTCTTAAAATAACAAAACTGTGGAGATGGAGAACAGATTAGAAGTTGCCAAGGGTTAGAGATGGGAGTAGAAGGTACAGCGGGGGAACTTTGTGAGGTTTTTGTGGTCCCAGTACAAATAATACAGCAATCTTGGTTTTAATCCCTAAAGAGTTTTAAAAGCAATTCCTAATAAGAGGTGTCCAGATATTTAGCAATGGCAGCAGATTAGAGGTATAGCTCCCCAACATGACAACTTCGAAAGAGATCTATACTATCAACACTAATTTAATGCATATGTTAATTTTTAAAAGGCCAGTCACAATACTTAAATGGTACATATCTTAACGATATTATTCTGGGTATCCAGCTACACCAGATGGACTAGCAGGATTTTCTGTACATTCAATCTTATTTAAGACAGTAAATCTTATAATAAGACAGTGAAAAAAAGAAAAAGAAAAAGAACAAACCTCAACTACAATTGGATATTCTCATAGGAAGATGAGGTGAAAATATGTAGCAGCGGTTCAAACGCTTAAGCAGTGGCACCTAAATTTGGCTGCACATTAGAATCATCTGAAGCACTTTTTAAAAACCCTCACACCGACGGTTGGTCATCCTAGACCAATAAAATCATTTTAAATCTCCTCAGACGATGCCAATGTCTAGCCAGAACTGAGAACCAGCGGACTAAGCAGAAGGGGATGTTTCTACAAAGATCTCTTAACAGTAAGTCCTTTCACCCAATCAGATTTACCTCCCCGCAAAAGGGTAAAGAAGGCTAGATGTTGTCCATACTTGCTTAGCTTTAATTAGCACTTGTGACTTGCCCAAAACCTACATCTTGTTTCCCCTAAATTTCATGTTATTCCCTAAGCTTTTCAAACCCAGGGCTAAGGGGTTTGCCAGGATGAGATTTTAAGTGCTCACACAGGGGAAGTCCCTGGCAAACCAGGACAGCGGTCACTCTACACTGAAATGTAAAGCATCCTAAATAACCCTGCCACTGCTCCCAGATATTAGTCTGTGCCAACCAGTGGAGAAAAGGCATTCTCCATTACTACCACGGCAAATGCTCCTGTACTTGCCTTGGCCAGTCCCTATCTTTTGCAGGCGCCACTCCCCTTCACCTGCTGGTGGACGCTTTGGTCAGCTGACAATGCAGATATTTTCAAACTTTAAGGTGAATAAAAATCACCTGGAGGGCCTGTTATAACAGAGATCACTGAGCCCCACCAGAGTTGCTGATTCCATAGGGCTGGGACCGGGCCCTAAAACTTGAATATCTAACACATTATCAGGGGACGCTGGTAAAGCTGGTCAGGTAAAGTCTGGTAAAGCCGGTCAGGAAAAAGAAACCCGACGTGTCAGATCATGAAGTACGGAAGGGCAAGCCCGCCGGCAGTCCAGGCCCGGGGGGACCGGGGTCCCCAGCCCTACAGAGCCAACGGCAGCCCGGCTCGGGCGCCCCTCGGAAGCACGGGGTCCCCGCGGCCGAGTCTGCGCCCCCAGCCGGTCCCGGCTCCCCTCTGCCCACTCTGCGCGCGGGGGCTGGAACGGCCGCGGAGAACCACGGGGGGGCGGGAAGGGGGGCTCCAAAGAGGGTCTGGCGACTCGAGTCGCTCCGTTTCTCGGTGGGCTCAGCGCACGCCGTGGGGGAAGAGGGGCGGGGGTCCGGGAAGAGGGGACGGGCGGCACTCACGTAGACCGGCAGCGGCCACGGGTAGACGGCGGGCTCGGCCCCCACGGGCGACTCCAGCCTCAGCTTCTCTCCCATGTCTTCGCGCGCGGCCCCCCCACCAGGCTAGTCTGGCGGTTAGGGGAGGGGCGGGGCGCCGCCGGCGGGGGCGGGACAGGCGGGCGGGCCGGCGGGAGGCTGAGGGGAGGAGGCCTGGCCTGGGCCTCAGCCGGCGCCGCCGCCGCCGCCGCCGCCGCCGCCGCCGCCGCCGCCGCCGCGCTCCCGTCCGGCCCCCGGCTCCCTCTTTGTGGTCACCGGCCCGGGGCCTCCAGCGCTGCTGCCAACTCCGGCCGGTGTGAGGCGAGCACAACGAGCCGGGGCCGAGCTGAACCACTCACTCGTGGCGCTCCCGCCCGCCCCGTGGACACGCCCCCTCTCACGCACGCACGCACGCACGTCTTCGGCTGCCCCCGGCCACCCCCACCGGCCCGAAGTGGGGACCCGGGGAGACACCTCGGGGCCTGGGGTGGCGGGTTCGACTCCCGCCCTTGACGTACCGTGACACGCCCCCCCCCCCCCCCAATAATAAGACTATAATTCCTCATTAAGTATGACAGCCGGAATCCTGGCTTCTGTTCACAAAAATGCCGTGTATTTAGCCTATGCTAGGCACCAGACCCTGGACGCTCAGTACTGGCAAAAAAGGAAATGCCCTGCCCTCATGGCGCTGCCATTTTAATTGGAATAGTAGTGACAATGGTCAAGGGAGAAAATAAAGTGTCATCATCGCCACGGGGATGGTTAATCTCATGTGCGCACTGCGTGGGGCCCCGGCAGCCACAAACATTATTCCAGATGTGGCCAGGAAGGTATTTTTCAGAAGAGATGAACACTGAAATTGGTCCACTTTGAGTAAAGGAGATTGTCAATGCCGCGGCGTGGGTGGGCCTCGTCCATCAGTTGAAGGACTGGAGAGAAAAATGAGGTTCCGTAGAAAGAGGGAACTGTTCCTCCAATGGCCTTGGGACATCAGCTCTTGCCTGTGTCTCCAGCCCAGAGTCCTGCCCTGACTTGCCTGCCTCACGGTCACATGAGTCAACTCCTTAAAACAAAACTATATATGTAAAAATACTGAATATATACAAGCCTATTAATTTGTATATGTGTGTATACATATTATATATATGTATACACATATGTTTATATGTGCGTGCGTTTGTAGTATATGTGTAAGTACTATATACAGTATACATACAAGCCTATATATTTGTGTGTATATATTGTATACATGAATGTCTGTGTATATATATAGAATACATATTATAAATGTGAACATGCTGTAAATATACACACACCCATATATTAATATATGGGCGTGTGTATATATACAGTATATGTACACTGTATGTATGTATGTATACAGTGTATATTTATATATAGGTGTGTATATATGTTGTATACCTGTATGTGTATATGTTTCTAGGTATTATATGTATATCTGTATATACTATTATATACACACTTGCGTATGTATTTATATGTGTATGTACATGCGCATATTTACATATAGGTGTGTATGTGTGTGTATACATTGTATATATGTATGTGTCTATATCTTATATATATGATATATGTATGTATATATACGATGAATTTATATATCCAGTACATATATATTTTTATGCTATGTGCTTTTATATGTAGGTGTATATGTGTGTCTATATGTATATATACGTGTATGTATTGCCTATATTATATGTGTATGTATGTATACTGTCTATATACACACCTAAATATCTTTGTATGTGTGTATATATGTATGATATATATGTACCTAGGTGTGTATATTGCATGTGTTATACGTATATGTACATACTGTATATATACAAACTATGCATTTTATATGTGTGTATATATGTATGTGTGTATTGTATATACTATATGTGTCTATGTGTGTATGCATACGGCATATATACACAGCTGTCTATTTTTGTATGCGTGTACATATGTACGTGTGTCTGTATATACACACACACACCCTATGGATTCTGTTTGTCTGGAGAACCCTCACTGATACGGACACTTATGACAATTGAGTAGCTGCTCTTTGCCAGCCAGGGAGCCAAAGGCTTGTCCTTTCGGTGTCTGCCTTAAGTGTCCCAAGTCCCGGGAGGGAAGGGGATGCGGCTCCTACCAGCTGAGGTGCCTCAGGGTCAGAGAGGCGCACAGGGCGGGGGGCTGGAGCCTGGTGGAGCCCAGGTGGAGTTCTAGCAGCAGTACAGCCTAGCAGTTCCACTTCCCCGGGTGCTTCTCACAAAGACGCCGAGGGAGCGACGGGATCTGAAGGAGGGGATGAGGAAGCTTCCGTGGGTCCGCAAGCCCAGACCAAGGCTGACTCGTCAAGGGTGTTAGAGGTCAGGACTGTGGTTACCCTGGGGGTGGGCTTACACAGAGCCATTCACATTCTGAAAAAGTATCCATTCTGCTCTTGTTTGTATGTTTACCCCCCTCCCCCAAATCTTTTAAAAACAGACTCTCTTGGTTGCTGGGAACACACACGGGGAAGTTGTGTGTGAGGGGGTGTGATCCAGGGGACAGGGAGGAGAAGCCCCCCACTCGTAGGGCAGGAGTGGCTCAGCTTTGTGAGCTGAGGATGGCCCACGAGGTCCCAGAGAGAAGGGTCCCCGCTCCGTCCCTGCTCTGTGCACCCCATTCCCAGCCTGAGAAGCCCAGAGCCACCCCCCCCCACCCCAACACACACACACCAGGGAGGAGAGCCAGTCACCCTGGCTCCCAGGCTCCGGCTCCAAGGCTCCCGGCACTAGGAGCTATTTTCAGCTTTCATGCCCTAGGACACGGCCAGAGCTGTAGTCTCCGGAAACTCTCTGTCTCTCGCCTGCCCTCCCTCCCTCCCTCCCTCCCTCCTCTGCTTCTTCCCCTCCCGCTCCATCTGTCCTCCCCTCCACCCTGCATTTCTACACAGGATGGCTCACAGACAGCTGCTCCCCGCGCCCACCTGCCACCATTCGATGGATGTCAAAGCAAGCCCTGGGGACTTCCCTGGAGGTCCAGTGATTAAGACTCCGAGCTTCCACTGCTGGGGGCGCGAGTTCGATCCCTGGTCAGGGAAATAAGATCCCACATGCCGCACGGCACGGCCAAAAAAAATAAATGAATAAAAAATAAACTTATAGTGATGAAACAGCCCTAGTGGTGCAAGGATGGGACGTATAGCTCTATGGTATAGAATAAAGGTCCAGAAACAGATATATGAGAACTTGCTATGACAGAAAGTGGGGAAATTAAGGAGTTTTCAATAAATGGCATGAGGACAATTGCATATCCATGTGGGAAAAAGTAAATTAGAAAAAAAAAAAGCAAGCCCTGGTCAGGTGTGACCTTGGGCCCAGGGCCATTGGCACACGTTGTCATGTGGGACGTTCTTCCTTCGACTCCTCCCTCCCTCCTGTGTCACTGTCACTTCCTCCAGAACCTTCCTGGACTCCCCTACACAAGCCCGGGTGTGCCCTCACCCGCCCTGGATCGCCAGAATTCCAATCCCGGCCCACCCTTCCCCGCCAGGTAAAGAACTGTGCATGGTCGATAAGACCGTAGAGGTCATTGGCCATTGCTACTGCAGCTGGAATTGTTACTGTGTTTAGATAGGGTGACCAACACCCGCCCCCAGTTTGCCCAGGACCGCTCAGGTTTGAGCGCTGGAACTCTGGGGAAACCCTCAGTCGCGGGGAACCCCAGAAGGCTGGTCAGCCTATTTAGGACGGATCTTTCACTTGATCTCCCAACCCCCGAGAGCTAGAAAGGGCATCTCCCCCCTCCTTCCATTGTAACCTTCATTCATTCATCCACTCATCCCTTTATTCAACTCCTTTATTCAGAAAGTATTTAGGAAGCATCTACTGCACAGCAGACACTCTTCTAGGTGCTGGGGACATAACCGCATCCCTGTCCTCAAAGAGCTCACGTTCTAGCGAGGGCAGCAAACAGTAAACTGAGAAGGTGTGATTTATTACATGGGGATGATGTCTCGGAGACCACTGCAGGGCAGGGGAGGTGGGAGAGGAAAGGGGCAGTTCTAAATGCAGGCGCTGACGGGATTGGGGCAGACCTTGCCCTGGGCCAGGCTGGTTGCTTCCACACAACTGTCCTCGCCCAGGGCCATCCTGCCCCCGCCTGACCCAGTTCTTCCGTGATGTGTGGGGAAAATCTGTGGTTGTCACAACTCGGGGGGAGGGGCCCCTGGAATCAAATGGGTGCGGCTAGGGATGCTGCTGAACCCCACACAGTGCCCAGGAGGGGCCCTCAGCAGAGGGTGACCCGCCCCGAATAGCCCCAGTGCCGCGGGGGAGGCCCTGCACTAATATGATTCAGACCCGCTGGTGCCCCCAGCTTCCTGCACAGGCAGGGGCTCTAACTGGGTCACCTCTGTATCCCGAGGTGACCTAGTGTGGGGCAGCCAGGAGGGCTGAGATGAGTATCGGGGGTGAAATGACAAATCTCTGTGCCCACTCTCCCCGCCGCACCCCAGGGGCGATGGCCTCTATCTCCTCCCTGTGCAGGTAGCTTTTCCCTGAGCCATTTCTTCTTGTCAAGGTCCCTGTCGCAGGTTGGGTTCCCCAAAGATGACGTTGAGAGCAAGGATTGGAGTGCAGGTGGTTGATGTGAGACGTGCAGGAACAGATTCAGCTGCCATAGGGTCCCGCAATTCCACTCCTGGGCATAGATCCGGAGAAATCTCTAATTCAAAACTATACATACACCCCTGGGATTTCCCTGGTGGTCCAGTGGTTAAGACTCCGTGCTTCCAGTGCAGGGGGCATGGGTTCCATCTCTGCTCAGGGAACTAAGATCTCACATGCCGTGTGACAATAAAAGAAGAAAGAAAGAAAAAAGAAAGAGAGAAACAGAGAAACAGAGAAACAGAGAAAGAGAGAGAGACAAAGAAAGAAAGAAAGAGAGAGAAAGAAAGGAAGAAAGAAGAAAGAAAGAAAGAAAAGATACATGCACCCCAATGTTCATTGCAGCACTATTTACAATAGCCAAGACATGGAAGCTACCTAAATGTCCACTGATGGATGAATGGATAAAGAAGATGTGGTACATATATACAGTGGAATATTATTCAGCCATAAAAAGAATGAAATAATGCTATTTGCAGCAACGTGGATGGACCTAGAGATTATCATACTAAGTGAAGTAAGTCAGAAGAGAAAGACAAATATCATATGATCTCACTTATATGTGAAATCTAAAATACGACACAAACGAACTCGTCTAGGAAACAAAAACAGACTCACAGACATAGAGAACAGACTTGTGGTTGCCAAGGGGGAGAAACAGTGAGGGAGGGTTGGATTGGGAGTTTGGGGTTAGCAGATGCAAACTATTAAATATAGGATGGATAAACTACAACGTCCTACTGTCTAGCACAGGGAACTATATTCAATATCCTGTGATAAGCCATAATGGAAAAGAAAAAAGTTTTATTTATAGGTCCCATCCCGAACTGAGCTGGCCCATCCCCTCCCATGGTTCTAAGTGCAGCCCGAGGCTGCAGACTTCCCACCGTGGTCTTCAGCTCCAGAGCAAGCCACCTGCAAACCACCCACATCTTCCCAGGGGCTGGCAACTCTCCTTTGCTACTGATTCCAAGACACATCCAGATAGCAAAAATGTGACCATGAAAAGAAACTCAGGCATGTTCAAATCAGGGAAATAACATTCTTATCTCTGTTCAGTACTCGCTTAATTTTAGAATAGCTTAGAGTTACAAAAAAGTTGCAAAGATCTGTACAGAGTGTACAGAGTGCCGTGGACCCTGACCCAGTATCCCTATTTCCAACACGTTAGTATGTTAGTACGACATGTTTATCCAACTAAGGAACCAAGATGGATACATTGTTATTAACTAAAGTCCACACTTGATTAGAATTTCCCTAGTTTTCCCCTAACATCCTTTTTCTGTCCCAGTCTCCTCTGGGCTGTGACATTTCTCAGACGTCCCTGGGTTTTGATACCTTGAAAGTTTTGAGGAGGACTGGTCAGGTATTTTGTCCCTCAATTTGTTTGTCTGTTCGTTTTCTGATGTTTTCTTATGGTTGGTCTGGAGTTATGGGGTTTGGGGTGGAAGATCCAGACAGAGATAAAAATGCCATTCTCCTCAGGTCACATCAAGGATACACACCATCAACGGGACTTATGACAAACGATTTTACCCTTGATCACATGGCCAGTATCGTCTTTTTTTTGTGTGTGGCTGCATTGGGTCTTCGTTGCGTGCGGGCTGCTGTAGTTGTGGCACGGGGGCTCAGTAGTTCTGGCTCCCAGGATCTAGAGCGCAGGCTCAGTAGTTGTGGCCCATGGGTTTAGTTGATCCGCGGCACCTGGGATCTTCCCGGACCAGGGCTTGAACCTGTGTCCCCTGCATTGGCAGGCGGATTCTTTTCTTTTTTTCTTTTGCAACCCAA
This sequence comes from Balaenoptera acutorostrata, assembly GCF_949987535.1. Lineage (NCBI taxonomy): Eukaryota > Metazoa > Chordata > Mammalia > Artiodactyla > Balaenopteridae > Balaenoptera > Balaenoptera acutorostrata. The sequence continues at coordinate 170,248,153 of NC_080065.1, forward strand.
ACTTTAATCCCAAGGATTCTCACAAAACATATTACAAATGACAGCATGAAAAAAAAATTGCACAGTAACTCAAAGTTCAGCTCTACAATATACTCTTAATCTGGCAGGACATTGGTATCCTGATAATCTCAAATTTCCAAAAAATATTACAAAGAGCTATGTATTCATGTACAGCAATCACAGAGGGGACTTATGACCTAACTCAAAGGTAAACCAACTTCCTTGAAACTTCTTAGATTCTAAACTCCCTGGACAACCTCTTGTCCAGTGTGAAGACTAGTGGAATTTCTAAACCTCTAATCTAGGGTAAGGGTGCGGCTTTCATTTTTACCTGCTGGCTTGTGTTCACAGCACCTTTTAAAGACTGCTTGCTTAACTACAGCTGCATACCATATCCCAGCTACAGAAAGCCTTTTCAATGTTTGCCAGTGTTGTTTCCATAATAGTAAACATCACACTTTAGGTGGGCAGGAGTTAGAGTTTTATTATCAGTCTAGGCAAGACCAAAAATTCAAAGCAAATTCAATTTTGCCTAAGGGAACATTGTAAGGTAACAATTCTTCACATTACATGCCTCATATGACCCATTTCAAACCAGAGAGATTGACACCTTTATGTGTCACTGGGTCAAGAGACAAACAAATGTGAACAGCTAAAACATTTAAAAAGTGCACCAAGCGTCGCAAGTCTCAAACAAAACTTGAATTTTCTGTACATACTCTTGCCAAATGAAGTTATTGCCTGTACACCACTCCTCTTGCAAAGTGGTCTTCTATTTCCTTTCATTTGGCCTAGATCGGCTAGGAGACATAGAGAAAGATCGGGACGGCTTGTGATTTCTCTCCTGGGACAGTGATCTCTCTCTTCTCCTATATCTAGAAAGGGACCTGCTCTGGCTGACGGAGAAGGCTCTCCATCTCGGAGATGTGTGGGAGGTGGAGGACTCCTCCTCCGATAATCATCTCGAGGGCGACGACCCCAAGAAGGAGGCGGTCACGATTTCGACTTCTCTTTTCCCCATTCGACAGGTCCACTCTTACTCGGCAGCCACATAGTCTTCTCCCATCCAGTTCTCGGACAGCATCGGCTGCATCTCGGGGATCTTCACGTTCAACAAGAGCGAAGCCGGGAGGGTTTTTAGCAACCCACACACTTCCATAAGAGTGTCCATAATAGCCTAAAGCTCGTTCCGATTCAGCCTTGTTACCACTGTTTCCAAGATTCCCTACATAAACTTGACAGTCCAAGGGACAGGAATCACGATGCAAGGCCCTCGTGGCTCCTGGGTTTCACGGGCCACAGGGTGGTCCCGGGCCTCTAGAATTGGCAGCTGAATCTGCTCGCGTAAGTTGTCCTGTGGGGATGCTTTGCCCCCTATGTGTCCAGCCCGGGGCCCTGCTGTCTTGGCCCGGCCTCCCGGGTGAGAAGGTGAACCCCAGCTCCCTGGAGCAGACACTCAGAGCCCTGGTGATCGGACTCATGGCTGACGGGGCTGGAGTGGCGGCTGGACATGTGTGGCCAGCCTGGTGGTGTTTGGCCCCGTCTGCAGTTCCCGTTCCAGCTGAGAAAGAGCCTCCCTGTGCTATTTTCTCCTGGTTGTGTAAGGATCCCCGGTGTCATTTGACAGAAATGTAGATGGTGTGTTCTTTCTCTCTTTTCTCCCTGCTTCCTCTCCTCCCTCTCTGCCTCCCTCTCTCCCTGTCCCTCTTTCCCTGTTCTGCTCTCCCTCTACCTCTTTCCCTCTCCCTCTCTCTCTCCATCTGACTCTCCCTCTCCCCCCTCCCTCTCCCTCCCTCTCCCTATCTCTCTTTCCTCTCCCTCTCTCCCTCTTCCCTCTCGCTCTCCCTCTCCCTCCTCCCTCTGCCTCTCCCTCTTCCCTCTCCCTCTCTCCCTCTGCCTCTTTCCTCTCCCTGTTTCCTCTCCCCGTTTCCTCTCCCTGTTTCCTCTCTGTTTCCTCTCCCTCTTCCCTTTCCTCTCTCCCTCTCCCTCCCTCCCTCCCTCTCTCCCTGTGCCTGTTTCCCTGTCCTTGTTTCCTTGTTCCGCTGTGCCTCTACCTCTTTCCCTCTCCCTCCCTCCCTCTCCCTCTCTCTCCCTCTCCCTCCACCTCCTTCCCCCTCTGGAGAGGGAAGGAGGTGGAGGGAGAGGGAGAGAGAGCAGGAGAGGGAGGGGGAGAGGGAGAGAAAGGGGGGAGAGGGAGAGAGGGATAGAGGGAGGGAGGGAAAGACATCTCTCCCTTCCTCCCTCTATCTCTCTCTCCCTCCCTCTCTCCCGCTCCCTCCCCCCTCCCTCTCCCTCTAACTTTCCCTCTCCCTCCGTCTCTCCATCTCCCTCACTCCCTCCCAGAGAGGGAGAGATGAGATGGAGGGAGAGGCAGAGACAAGGGAGAGGGAGAGAGGGAGAGGGAGAGGTAGGGGGAAGAGAGGGAGAGAGAGAGAGGTCTCTTCCTCCCTCCCTCTCCCTCTCTCCTCCTTCTCTCCCTCTCTCCCTCATCCTCTCTCCCTCTCCCTCCCTCCATCACTTTCCCTCCTTCTCACTCTCCCTCCCTCTCCCTCTCCCTCTCTCCCTCCCAGAGAGGGAGAGACAGAGGGAGAGGGAGAGGGGGACAGGGAAAGAGAGACAGGGATGGAGGGAGGGAGAGAGGGAGGCAGAGAGGGACGGGGTGGAGGGAGGCAGAGAGGGACAGGGGTGGAGGGAGGGAGAGAGGGAGGGAGAGAGGGACAGGGAGAGAGGGACAGGGAAAGAGAGACAGGGGTGGAGGGAGGGAGAGAGGGAGGCAGAGAGGGACAGGGAGAGAGGGAGAGGGAGAGAGGGACAGGGAAAGAGAGACAGGGATGGAGGGAGGGAGAGAGGGACAGGGCAAGAGGGACAGGGAGAGAGGGAGGGAGAGAGGCAGAGGGAGAGATGGAGGGAGAGGCAGGGAGGTAGAGGGAGGGAGGGAGGGAGACAGGGAGACAGACAGGGAGACAGGGAGAAGGGCTGATGGGGGCTCCCTCCGCCTCCCATGCTCTCCCCACTGCTTTCTCTTTTTTCTGCTTCAACAAACACCAGGTGCCTTTTAGATCAGCCCTGAAGTCAACGTTGATGCTTGGACGGCCTGACCTCCCCGCTGCCTTCCAGCCCAGCCCAGGACCACAGCTGGAAGATGAAGTCTGCGGGTCCCTGGGCGGTGGCGGCGGGCTGCACAGACAACTCCTCTGACGCCCAATCTCTCCTCCTTTACGAGGCAGCCGCCAGCTCCCTTCCCTGACTCCCCAACATTTGGGGCTTTTTAAATATGTGTCGATAATGCCATGAGCTACTATTTAACTTTTCCACGAGGACCCATCTCCCAAAATGCAGTGGTTTTCAGGCTTGGCTGCACTAGACAACCCCCAGGGAAGGGAGAGACATCTGTACCTCCCTCTCTCTCCCTCTCCCTCCGTATCTCCTTCTGGCTCTCTCCCTCTCCCGCTCCCTCTCCCTCTGGGGTGATGCCCGATGAGCTCAGATTCGCAGATGTTCCCCCCATCCCCTCTCTGTGCCTTGCGTGGGGCCTGGGCCTTCTCACTGTGGGCCGGCTACAGCCTTGACATTCAGACATCGGTTCCTGCAAGGACACTTGCGTTTGGTCCATACCGCGTGTGGCTGCAGTCTGGGCTTCTCCCTTTCAGCATCTTCAGTAGATGGGGGCTGTGCACGAGCCCTTCATCTTCCCCGCAGACACCACTGGTGCTTGCTCGGCCTCGCGGGTGATGCGGGGGGCACGGGGGACAGTCTTGTGTCCCCACCTTCTTGGGCTGCAGACAGGCCACGTTGGTCCTGTGGTGACTGGGGGCTCCCAGGAGAACCCCACCGCAGAGCCGGAGAGGTGGCCCCAGAGAAGGAGGCGTACGCCTGGGGCCGGGCCTCACCAGCGAGCCCCGGGCCACCTGCAGCAACAGGCCTCTCGCCGTCCAGGGGCTGGGTGTTCGGGCGCCGTGGGCATGAGCTGCTGTCTGCACGGCAGCCGAGTTTGTATTGTTGAGCCCGGGGAGGCCCCTGGGTGGCTCCTGGAGAGCGTGGCCGCATTTCTTCCTGCCCTTGGCCTTAGAGCTCATCACGGGTCACGCCGTTTCTGGTTCCAAAAGGACCTGTGTTCATAAAGACCACGTGTTAGGACAACACCAAAGTGTCTAGAAATCCGGGCCAGGAGGAGGAGGGAGGGGGATTGGCTGTGCCCGCCAGTGGCCTGAGAGCCCTGGCCGCCCGCAGAGACCTGACCCAGGGCCCGTGGGGAGGGCGTGGCCCACGGTCCCCAGCGCTGGCCGTCTCTGGGTTCCAGGAGAACTGCGCGATCCTCGGGGAGCTGGTGAGGCTGCAGGCTCAGAAGTTCCGCCTGCTGGGGTTCAGCACGCGTGCCGACTCCGTGCTGGAGATGAACATGGCCAAGACCAGCCAGCTGGTGAACACTTTCCTAGGTAAGCCCGCCTCCCCGAGTCCCAGTGGGGACGGGGGTCAGGCGGACCTTCACTGGACGTGGCGCTGCCTGAGACCCCACTGTGTCAGCCCTTGGGGGTCGCCTTCTCCAACCCTTCATTCTGCCTCGAGGGGCGTGGGGTGGGGGGCGGCTGGGGGGGCTGCCACAGGGACATAGCCAAGCCTCTCCCCTCCGCCCGCAGATGAGCTGGCCCAGAAGCTGAAGCCCCTCGGGGAGCAGGAGCGGCCGTGATCCTGGAGCTAAAGAAGGCCGAGTGCCAGAGGCGGGGCCTGCACTTTGACGGGCCCATCAACGTCTAGGACCTGCGCTACTACATGAACCAGGGGGAGGACACGCGCTACCACGAGGACCAGTACCTGCTCAATGAGTCCTTCCCCATGCAGGTGGTCACGCGCGGGAGGCTGGGCATCTCCCAGGAGCTGCTGGGGCTGACCTTCGACCTGGAGAAGGGCGCCAACATGTGTCACGAAGATGTGAGGCTCTACACGGTCCAGGACGCGGCCTCGGGCAAGGTCATCCATCGGCAAGTTCTACCTGGACCTCTACCCTCGGTGCATGCGTGGGGGAACCAGTCGGCCATGGGCCGGGGCTCCTCTGTGGAAGCGGGGCATCACCCGCGTCCCTCCCCAGGGAAGGGAGGTCCGGGCACATGGCCTGCTTTGGCCTGCAGCCGGGCTGCCTGCAGCAGGATGGGAGGCGCCAGATTGCCATCGCGGCCATGGTGGCCAACTTCACCAAGCCTATGCCCAACCCGCCCTCCCTGTTGCAGCATGATGAGCTAGAGACCTACTTCCATGAGTTCTGGCAAGCGATGCACCAGTTCCGCTCCCAGGAGGGTGCGGGCGCGGTGCTGCAGGCAGGGGGCGGGGAGGGCCCAGGCTCTCCCGTGGTCCTCCGGCAGGCCCTGGCCACGGGATTCTTCCGCTGATGTCACCCCGCATGTGGCGACGCCCTCGGTGTCAGCTTCCATCATCAAACCCCACGCACTGGGCGCGTAAACAACGGAAGTGGATGTCCTCGAGATTCTGGAGGCTGGAAGCCCCAGGTCAAGGAGTCAGGACTGGTTCCCTGAATGTTAAATACATGTATTCAAGAGTTGCCTTCAAAAAAGACAAACGACAAGAAAGGCACGTTGCCTGCGAGTCTGGTGACAGGCGGTGATGAGACCCAGAGGGGAGGCTCTGGGGCCGGGAGCGCCGCGCCCTTTGAAGCCCTGGTGCTGCTGCCAGTCTCGGTGGAGGCTCAGCAAGTCCCAGTGACTTCCCCACGGGGGTGGTCCCCAGCTGAGAGTCTGGGCCCAGGACCCCGTGCTCGTTCAGTCTCCCTGCGGTCAGCCCTTCGTCCTGAGAGCGATGCTCTCACAGGCTGCACCGGAGCGCGTGGGGACACCTTACTGAGCTGTGCAGCCGTCACTACTGCCCTGTTTTGGAACATTTCCCTCACCCCAGAAATGTCCCTCACGCCCTTAGTTACCATTCCCTCCCCTCCCCTGCCCCTGACAACCAGGAACCCACTCTGACTCTGTGGATCTACCTGTTCTGGACGTTTCCCCTCAGTGGGGTCACACCCTGTGTGTCCTTCTGTGTCTGACTTCTCTCGCTGAGCATCGTGTTCTCAGGGTGCATCCACGTGGCAGCGAATGTCAGGGCTTCACACCTTTGCGTGGCTGAGGGACGGAAAACAGACAAACGAAAAGAAAGGCACGTTGCCTGCCAGTCTGGTGACAGCCGGTGATGAGAACCAGAGGGAAGGCTCTGGGGCCGGGAGCGCCACGCCCTGTGAGGCCTTGGCGCTGCTGCCAGTCTTGGTGGGGCACGGGCAACGCCGTCCCCCAGGGGCTGCGGGACAAGCTCATCAAGTCCCGGCAGGCCAACCCAGGTGCGGCCGGGCCGAGGGAAGGGAAGGGAGCGCCCGGACCGCCCGGCTGGAAAGCGCAGCCTGGACACAGTGCCAGCCCCCCGTCTCCTTCCGCCCGCCCCCCAGGCCTCTTCAACCTGTGCCAGATCGTCCTGCCAGATGTGGACCAGGCCCTGCACACGCAGACGCCCGCGGACCCGGTGCAGGAGAATGCCCACCTCTGCCAGGAGATCTTCGGGGGCCCAGCCACGCAACGTAGCCAAGCGCTCACCGAGCCCACCTTGGCGGTCGGTTGGCAGCTACTGCCCAGGACAAGAGGATCCTCTGGTGGTGTGTGAAAGGGGACCGACTGACAGGCTCTGGCCGAGGCCCGGTGACCTCTGGCCTCTTCCTGCCTGGGTTCCTGGGCTGGTCCCTCCAGCTGTGGCCCGCCGAGTCCGAGGGTGGGGTGGGCGTATCTGCACGTGCTTTCTGGAGAGCCTGGAAGAGGCAGGAGAGGGCTTCATAGCCCGGACGGAACGCGTCGACGAGGTGTGCCTGCGCGTGTCGGTGCGGACACGCGGTTCACTCCCTCGTGAGCGCTTTCACCCGCGCTCTCCCCGTGCTGGAGGGCGAGCCCTGACTCATCCCTCGGAGCCTCGGGCAGCTGTCCTTGTAAGAGGCTCAGGGGTGAACCCTCGTGAGCTTCAGCAGAAAGTCGGCAAAGATTGATTTGTGTCCCTCCACTGAGTTGCCCGCAAGGTCCCCGTTTTCTAGAAGTGTTGGGCCAATACTCCCTCTAGTGGCAGGGGACTCAGACAGGGCTGCTTTGAGGCCCCCGCTCTGGGGAAGGGGCACGGAGCGGCCAGGGGGCCGGGCAGGAGCCTCTCCGCGTGTGTCCCAGGGACCCACCTGCCTGCAACCTTCGGCCGCCTGGCAGGAAGCTACGACGCCCAGTCCTATGGCTACCTGTGCAGCAAGGTGTACTCCATGGACACGTTCCACACACGCTTCAAGCAGGAGGGCGTCCTGAGTGGCAAGGTGAGAGGCCGGCCTGCCGCGCAGACCAACACGGAGGTCCTTGGCCTGGGCCTAGATGCTCATGCCGCCCGCCTGGACCTGCCAGGCTCTGAGGGCCCTGCCCTGGACCTCCTGCTCCCCTGCCCTTTGTTGAGTCACAGCAGAGGTGGCCACACCCACACCCTCAGTGAAGGGGGTGCTCCACCCTCCTGCAGCCCCGCCCCCTCTCGGCAGGTTGCCATGGACTACAGAAGCTGCATTCTGAGGCCAGGGGGCTCCGAGGATGCCAAGGGCATGGTGACGCTCTTCCTGGGTTGCGACCCCACGCAGGATGCCTTCCTCCTGAGCAAAGGGCTGCAGGTTGAGGGCTGCAAGCCGCCGGCCTGCTGACGGCACGGGGTTTTGCCCACCCAGGCGGGCCCGGTGGCTTGGCGCCCCACCGGGGCGGGGGAGGGGCCACGTGTCCTCCCAGCCCCTGAGTCTCTGGTGGCCGGCCTCGGCCAAACGTCTCCACCTGGACATGTCTGGAGAGTCTGGCGTCAAGGCTCCCCCTTGTTGCACTAATGCAATCCCTTCCTGGGGAGCTTTCCTGCTTACAAAATGGTTCTTTGAAAACGCAGCCATTAATAAAAAGACTCCACTCCTGGTCTCTGCCTGCGGTCCCTTCCACCACAGGAGCGGGATGGGGGCCGTCACACTGGGGGGAGTTCTGACCTTGGTCGGGGATCAGCCCTGGGGCCGTGGTGACGCGTCTGGGTCACTGGGAGACGGCTGAGCTGTGAGGTGAGTTCAGACAGCGATGGTGCCCCGCACCCCAGCTGGGCAGGCTGTCCAGTGAGGGGGTGTCAGTTTCCTGCCGGCCTCTTGCCCATCACTGTTTGGCATCTCGGGGGCTGTGATTGGCTGCAGCCGGTTCTGGCGGTGGGCACAGCTGCGGGAAGCCCGGCTGTGGCTGTCCCTCTCCCCGAGTCCTGTCCTCCTGCTCACGGCCGGCCGGCTGGCTCCCTCCGCTCATCGGCAGCTGCTGAAGTCTGGACCACAGCAAGGGGCCGCCTTCCTGGGTCCTAGCGATTCTTCCCAAAGGCCTTAGGGATGCGGTTTGGTGGCAGTAGGAATTCAGAGAGGGTGCTGCCCCACTGGAGCGCTAGGGTGGCTCTGGACCGTCCCGTGTGTCCTTCCCTGGCCTTTGAGCTCCTCAGGAGCCCTGCCTCCGGCCCTTCGCCCCCACAAAGGACGCCAGGCAGCGGAGCGAGGGCGCGGGCGGCGCCCCGACCTTCTCCCCGTGGCCCAGGCGGGCAGGCCGTGCCACGCTCTGTCCTTCCCTCAGCCTGCCCGCCCGTTCTCACCCACCCTGGGCCAGTCGGCTGTGGACCAGGCTGTGGTGTCTGCCCTTCTGCCGACCCGGCTCAGCTCCCTGCACCCACTTCTGTGCCTTCTGTGTTCTGGGCTGGTCGCAGGCCCAGAGCCGGTGGGCAGGCACCCCGTGGCCGGGAGGGCTGTCCGGGTGAATTCCCTGGGGCTCGAAAAGGAGCACAGCCGGCCTTCCATCCGGCACTTCTCGATGGACATGGAAGGGGCGTTTCGAGGCCTGGGGGCTGCTCGTCTCCCCGTGCACCGAGCCCCCGGATGGTCCCCGCGCAAAATCCAGGTGTGGCGTTGGCACCCCAGCCGTGTGCCAGGCAGTCCGTGGCGGGCGCCACAGGCCTCGTGCTGGTGGGCCACAGGGTTTCCGAGCGGCAGGTCAGGACTGAGAGGGTGAGGCCTTTCCCTGGGTCCAGGGCCCAGGCTGACGCCGGCTGGAGGCCCCTCTGCTCACCGCCCGCACCCCCCAGCCCCTGCCCTCACGTGAGCCCCCAGGGCTGAGCTCAGGTGCTGCATGCCCAGGCTCCCCGGCAGCCCAGCCCGTTCCCACTCCTCCGAGGTCACTGAAGGACTTGGAGGCAGGCTGCCCCACAGAGACTGCTGTTCCCCGAGCCCTGGGCAGGGGGCAGGGAGGACGGGCACAGGGCCTGCAGGGGTGTGGTCGCCGGGGCAGCCGGAGCAGCTCCACACAGTAAGTAAGAGCAGCTCACCAAAACCAGTGCGTTTCTCCAGCCGCCCCGGGACCTGAGCTCAGGTCCTGGGGCAGGAAGGGGCAGCACTGCAGCTGTTAGCTGTCACTGGGGGTCGACTGTGGCCCAGTGCCACCTCTTAGATCCTCCCCCGTCCCCTTCCGGGGTTGCGACCGGACCCCTGCCAACCGGGTTCTCACTCCTCCCCGTCCCCTACGCCTGCTCCATGAAGGTGGAAGGAACACATTTTTTAAAAGGTTAGAGCTCGGGTTTCCCTGGTGGCGCAGTGGTTAAGAATCCGCCTGCCAATGCAGGGGACAAGGGTTCAAGCCCTGGTCCGGGAAGTTCCTACACACCGCGGAGCAATGAAGCCCGTGCGCCACAACTACTGAGCCTGCGCTCTAGAGCCCAAAAGCCACAACTACTGAGTCCTCATGCCCCAACTACTGAAGCCCGTGCGCCTAGAGCCCGTGCTCCGCAACAAGAGAAGCCACCGCAATGAGAAGCCCACGCACCGCAACCAAGAGTAGCCCCCGCTCACCGCAACTGGAGAAAGCACGCACGCAGCAAGGAAGACCCAACGCAGCCAAAAATAAATAAATAAAATCAATAAATAAATTTTAAAAAATCATATTAAATACCTATTAATGAGATTTTAAAAAATAGTCAGTTAGTTAGTTAATTGTGCCGGGTCTTAGTTGCCACAGGCCGGCTCCTTAGTTGTGGTAATGAGATATTTTATATTCTTTTTTGTCCCTGAACAAACGCCTCAGAATCCAGTATCTATTTGATAACGCTCACAGCATAGCTCAGCACGGAATAGCCACATTGTTTTTCTTTGGCTGCTATGTACCAAACAGCCTTTTGTACTGTTTTACCAAATGCATGTATTTAATACCTGTTTTAAAAAACATAGTGAGATCTCAAAACTTTAAATTGACTAAAGTAAGATTCTCTCCGTAATACTGCTTATTTGACCAACACCACCTGATAACACCGGTGTGGTGCACTGAGCCTTACTCTAGCATATCGGGATAAACCCTGTTGCGACAAGTGTTCATCCTCCAAGTCCCCAAGGCCTCTCACACACTGCCAGTGAAACTGCTTCCTGCTTGGGAAAGAGTGCCCCAGTTCGTTTCTTCAGAAGCTTGAAGGCTATGTATGCCCTCCAAAAGGTTAGAGGGCAAAGAACAACTCTAAAACTGGCACATTTGTTTCAAAAAACAAAGACGTGTCAATATTACAAGAGCCAGCTTGCTTTCACTTGTGACACGTTTTCTTAGGAGGCAAGGGATGTGGCCATGTGACTTGGACAAGCTCTTTCCCTCTGTCTCAGTGTCCCACCTGTGAGTGGGTAGTCTGACTCAACTTAATTACAGACATCTGAATAAGGATCATGAACAGTGGCATCTAATTTCCAAAATAAAAACAGGAGAATGAGTATGTCTCTTACAACAGGACGTCAAGTCTACCTCAAAGATATTGGTAGCCTTGAGTCCACTGCTTCTCACTGAGTGCAATTGTGCCCCCCAGGGGACATCTGGGAAAGTCTGAAGGTGATTTTGGTTGTCACAACTGGGAGGAGAGAGAGGGAATGTTACGGGCACTTAGTGAGTAGAGGTCGGGACCTTGCTAAACACTCCACGATGCACAGGACTCACACACCACAGCAAAGGTTTACCTGGCCCCAAAAGTCAATCCCTTGGTTGAGAAACCCTGCCTTGGAGCAAACCACGGATACTCATCTTTAGCAGGTAACAGGGCATTTACTACCCACCTGTAAACCTACAGACTTCCCGACTTACACAGCTAATCCTGTGGCAGGAATGAAATAGATAGCGTGTGACCATCTGGTATTATCTAGGTTTGCCCCTCAAGTCACATGGGACAGTGATAGAGACTGACATTTTCTATATTGGAAGTCTTTGGCAAGTCACCAGTTTCCTAACCTAAGAAGTCTAAGCAGCATTATTACAATACACATAATAACACAACAATTCTGCTTTTACAGAGAAATTAGATGTGGGAAAGGAGCTTATCTGACATCAGAAGCAAATGCTTTGAACACATCACATCTGCTGGTTCGACTGTCAAATCTTGACAGCTGGAGACGTAGGACGGTAGACAGGAGAGAACAGACCAAAGTTACGGGCCTGCTGAGTCCTCGGGTCTAACCATAATACACTTCGTACTGCCCTGGGTCCAGGGATGTGTTCTAACACCCTCTCATCGAAAGACAAAGGAGAAGCCACAATGAGACGGTAGGAGGGGCACAATCAGAGTAAAATCAAGTCCCATAACTTGTGGGTGGGTGACTCACAGACTGGCAAACACTCATACCACAGAAGTCCGCCCACTGGAGTGAAGGTTCTGAGCCCCACGTCAGGCTTCCCAACCTGGGGGTCCGGCAACGGGAGGAGGAATACATACAGAATCAGACTTTGAAGCCTAGTGGGAATTGATTGCAGGACTTCGACAGTACTGGGGGAATCAGAGACCCCACTCTTGGAGGGCGCACACAAAATAGTGTGCGCATCGGGACCCAGGGGAAGGAGCAGTGACCCTGGGGGAGACTGAACCAGACCTACCTGCTAGTGTTGGAAGGTCTCCGGCAGAGGCGGGGTGTGGCTCTGTTTCACCGTGGGGACAAGGACATTGGCAGCAAAAGTTTTGGGAAGTACTCCTTGGCGTGAGCCCTCCCAGAGTCTGTCATTAGCCCCACCAAAGAGCCCAGGTAGGCTCCAGTGTTGGGCTGCCTCAGGCAAAACAACCAACAGGGAGGGAACGCAGCCCCACACATCAACAGTCAAGTGGATTAAATTTTACTGAGCTCTGACCACCACAGCAACAGTCAGCTCTACCCACCACCAGAGCCTCCCATCAAGCCTCTTAGATAGCCTCAACCACCAGAGAGCAGACAGCAGAAGCAAGAAACACTATAATCCTGCAGCCTGTGGATCAAAAACCACATTCACAGAAAGATAGACAAGATGAAAAGGCAGAGGGCTACATACCAGATGAAGGAACAAGAAAAACCCCCAGGAAAACAACTAAATGAAGTGGAGATAGGCAACCTTCCAGAAAAAGAATTCAGAAAAATGATAGTGAAGATGATCCAGGACCTCGGAAAAAGAGTGGAGGCAAAGATCGAGAAGATGCAAGAAATGTTTAACAAAGACCTAGAAGAATTAAAGAACAAACAAACAGAGATGAACAATACAATAACTGAAATGAAAAATACACTAGAAGGAATCAATAGCAGAATAACTGAGGCAGAAGAACGGAGAAGTGACCTGGAAGACAGAATGGTGGAATTCACTGCTGTGGAACAGACTAAAGAAAAAAGAATGAAAAGAAATGAAGACAGCCTAAGAGACCTCTGGGACAACATTAAATGCAACAACATTCACATTATAGGGGTCCCAGAAGGAGAAGAGACAGAGAAAGGACCGGAGAAAATATTTGAAGAGATTATAATCGAAAACTTCCCTAACATGGGAAAGGAAATAGCCACCCAAGTCCAGGAAGCGCAGCGAGTCCCATACAGGATAAACCCAAGGAGAAACACGCCAAGACACATAGTAATCAAAGTGGCAAAAATTAAAGACAAAGAAAAATTATTGAAAGCAGCAAGGGAAAAACAACAAATAACATACAAGGGAACTCCCATAAGGTTAACAGCTGATTTCTCAGCAGAAACTCTGCAAGCCAGAAGGGAGTGGCATGATATACTTAAAGTGATGAAAGGGAAGAACCTACAACCAAGATTACTCTACCCAGCAAGGATCTCATTTAGATTTGATGGAGAAATCAAAAGCTTTACAGACAAGCAAAAGCTAAGAGAATTCAGCACCACCAAACCAGCTCTACAACAAATGCTAAAGGAACTTCTCTAAGTGGGAAACACAAGAGAAGAAAAGGATCTACAAAAACAAACCCAAAACAATTAAGAAAATGGTCATAGGAACATACATATCAATAATTACCTTAAACGTGAATGGATTAAATGCTCCAACCAAAAGACACAGGCTTGCTGAATGGATACAAAGACAAGACCCATATATATGCTGTCTACAAGAGACCCACTTCAGACCTAGAGACACACACAGACTGACAGTGAGGGGATGGAAAAAGATATTCCATGCAAATGGAAATCAAAAGAAAGCTGGAGTAGCTATACTCATATCAGATAAAATAGACTTTAAAATAAAGAATGTTACAAGAGACAAGGAAGGACACTACATAATGATCAAGGGATCAATCCAAGAAGAAGATATAACAATTCTAAATATATATGCACCCAACATAGGAGCACCTCAATACAGAAGGCAACTGCTAACAGCTATAAAAGAGGAAATCGACAGTAACACAATACTAGTGGGGGACTTGAACACCTCACTTACACCAATGGACAGATCATCCAAAATGAAAATAAATAAGGAAACAGAAGCGTTAAATGACACAATAGACCAGATAGATTAATTGATATTTATAGGACATTCCATCCAAAAACAGCAGATTACACTTTCTTCTCAAGTGCGCACGGAACATTCTCCAGGATAGATCACATCTTGGGTCACAAATCAAGCCTCAGTAAATTTAAGAAAATTGAAATCATATGAAGCATCTTTTCTGACCACAACGCTATGAGATTAGAAATCAATTACAGGGGAAAAAACGTAAAAAACACAAACACATGGAGGCTAAACAATACGTTACTAAGTAACCAAGAGATCACTGAAGAAATCAAAGAGGAAATCAAAAAATACCTAGAGACAAATCACAATGAAAACACGACGATCCAAAACCTATGGGATGCAGCAAAAGCAGTTCTAAGAGGGAAGAGGGACGTTTATAAGAGGGAAGTTTATAGCTATACAAGCCTACCTAAAGAAACAAGAAACATCTCAAGGAAACAATCTAACCTTACACCTAAAGGAACTAGAGAAAGAAGAACAAACAAAACCCAAAGTTAGCAGAAGGAAAGAAATCATAAAGATCAGAGTGGAACTAAATGAAATAGAAACAAAGAAAACCATGGCAAATATCAATATAACTAAAAGCTGGTTCTTTGAGAAGATAAACAAAATTGATAAGCCATTAGCCAGACTCATCAAGAAAAAGAGGGAGAGGACTCAAATCAATAAAATTAGAAATGAAAAAGGAGAAGTTACAACAGACACCGCAGAAATACAAAGCATCTTAAGAGACTACTACTAGCAACTCTATGCCAATAAAATGGACAACCTGGAAGAATGGACAAATTCTTAGAAAGGTATACCCTTCCAAGACTGAACCAGGAAGAAACAGAAAATATGAACAGACCAATCACGAGTAATGAAATTGAAACTGTGATTAAAAATCTTCCAACAAACAAGGGTCCAGGACCAAATGGTTTCACAGGTGAATTCTATCAAACATTTAGAGAAGAGCTAACACCCATCCTTCTCAAACTCTTCCAAAAAATTGCAGAGGAAGGAACACACCCAAACTCATTCTATGAGGCCACCATCACCCTGATACCAAAACCAGACAAAGTACTACAAAGAAAGAAAATTACAGACCCATATCACTGATGAATAGAGATGCAAAAATCCTCAACAAAATACTAGCAAACAGAATCCAACAACACATTAAAAGGATCATACACCATGATCAAGTGGGATTTATCCCAGGGATGCAAGGCTGCTTCAATATATGCAAATCAATGAATGGGATACACCATATTAACAACTTGAAGAATAAAAACCATATGATCATCTCAATAGATGCAGAAAAAGCTTTTGATAAAATTCAACACCCATTTATGATAAAAACTCTCCAGAAAGTTTGCCATATACGACAAACCCACAGCAAACATCATTCTCAATGGTGAAAAACTGAAAGCATTTCCTCTAAGATCAGGAACGAGACAAGGATGTCCACTCTCACCACTATTATTCAACATAGTTTTGGAAGTCCTAGCCATGGCAATCAGAGAAGAAAAAGAAATAAAAGAAATACAAATTGGAAAAGAAGAAGTAAAACTATCGCTGTTTGCAGATGACATGATACTATACATAGAGAATCCTAAAAATGCCACCAGAAAACTACTAGAGCTAATCAATGAATTTGGTAAAGTTGCAGGATACAAAATTAATGCACAGAAATCTCTTGCATTCCTATACACTAATGATGAAAAATCTGAAAGAGAAATTATGGAAACACTCCCATTTACCACTGCAACAAAAAGAATAAAATACCTAGGAATAAACCTACCTAGGGAGACAAAAGACCTGTATGCAGAAAACTATAAAGACACTGATGAAAGAAATTAAAGATGATACCAACAGATGGAGAGATATACCATGTTCTTGGATTGGAGGAATCAATATTGTGAAAATGACTATACTACCCAAAGCAATCTACAGATTCAATGCAATCCCTATCAAATTACCAATGGCATTTTTTACGGAACTAGAACAAATCATCTTAAAATGTGTATGGAGACACAAAAGACCCCGAAGAGCCAAAGCAGTCTTGAGGGAAAAAAACGGAGCTGGAGGAATCAGACTCCCTGGCTTCAGACTATACTACAAAGCTACAGTAATCACGACAATATGGTACTGGCACAAAAACAGAAATATAGATCAATGGAACAAGATAGAAAGCCAAGAGATAAACCCACGCACCTATGGTCAACTAATCTATGACAATGGAGGCAAATATATACAATGGAGAAAAGACAGTCTCTTCAATAAGTGGTGCTGGGAAAACTGGACAGCTACATGTAAAAGAATGGAATTAGAATACTCCCTAACACCATACACAAAAATAAACTCAAAATGGATTCGAGACCTAAATGTAAGACCGGACACTATAGAACTCTTAGAGGAAAACATAGGAAGAACACTCTTTGACATAAATCACAGCAAGATCTTTTTTGATCCACCTCCTAGAGTAATGGAAATAAAAACAAGAATAAACAAATGGGACCTAATGAAACTTCAAAGCTTTTGCACAGCAAAAGAAACCATAAACAAGACGAAAAGACAACCCTCAGAATGGTAGAAAATATTTGCAAATGAATCAACGGACAAAGGATTAACCTCCAAAATAGATAAACAGCTCATGCAGCTCAATATTAAAAAAACAAACAACCCAATCCAAAAATGGGCAGAAGACCTAAATAGACATTTCTCCAAAGAAGACATACAGATGGCCAAGAAGCACATGAAAAGCTGCTCAACATCACTAATTATTAGAGAAATGCAAATCAAAACTACAGTGACGTATCACGTCACACCAGTTAGAATGGGCATCATCAGAAAATCTACAAACCACAAATGCTGGAGAGGGTGTGGGGAAAATGCAACACTCTTGCCCTGTTGGTGGGAATGTAAATTGATACAGCCACTATGGAGAACAGTATGGAGGTTCCTTAAAAAACTAAAAATAGAATTACCATATGATCCAGCAATCCCACTACTGGGCATATACCCAGAGAAAACTGTAATTCAAAAAGACACATGCACCCCAATGTTCACTGAAGCACTATTTACAATAACCAGGTCATGGAAGCAACCTAAATGCCCATCGACAGACAAATGGATAAAGAAGTTGTGGTACATATATACAATGGAATATTACTCAGCCATAAAAAGGAACGAAATTGAGTCATTTGTTGAGACGTGGATGGATCTAGAGACTGTCATACAGAGTGAAGTATGTCAGAAAGACAAAAACAAATATCGTATATTCACGCATGTATGTGGAACCTAGAAAAATGGTACAGATGAACCGGTTTGCAGGGCAGAAGTTGAGACACAGATGTAGAGAACAAACGTATGGACACTAAGCGGGAAAAACCACGGTGGGGTGGGGATGGTGGTGTGCTGAATTGGGCGATTGGGATTCACATGTATACACTGATATGTATAAAAATGATGAATGATAAAAAAAAAAAGTTAGCCTTGTTATCTCCTTTAACAAAGAAGAATGCTAAGACACAGTCTCAGTTAGTACAGTATGGATAAATCATTTGAAGTCTTGGGTAAACTTGTACCTTAACGAGTGTCTTCACTTTGCGGAAGACAGGAATTCACAATTGTCATTCTCGATGCATATTATTGCCATATAAACTAACTCCAGCAAAAGAAAGCTATAGTTAGGTAGATCCTTTCATAAAGTGATGCAGTCACTCAGGAATACTTTATAACCTAAACCGACTGGACAGCCAGTAACCAATGAATTATCCTAATGCTGATTCATCTGAGAGGTCCTTTATTCCAATGACTTTCGCTGCTATCCTTCTCTTTTCCTTTTGGGACTAAGACCTATGCATAAAGTCTTACTTACTCTAAGCTTCACCTTTTACTTCTCCTGTCATACAACTCGTCACTTTCCCCATCATATGCCACCAAATGCCAAAAAGAAATCTGAGTACTCTGCGGTCATGGCACAGGTATTTCTAAAGAGATGAACACCTGTTCAAAAATCACTAATCTGAGAATAAATATATGTGGAAATGAACTGGGAACATGACTGGAATCAACTGAAACTGTGAGAGGCCAGCAGGGCGGATATGTGTGTCTGTATGTGCCTTAAAGAATAATGTTCTCTATGAGAAAAAATGCTTTATTGCCCCAAACTTTAATCCAATTAATATCTGGGAATATATTTCAAGACCACTTGTATATATGTGTATGTACATAATGTTAGCATTATATATTATTTGTATTATGTTCTCCCTTCTATTCATGGGAATATGTTGCCTTTAAAATTGAACCTTTCTTGTTGGTCTTGCACATGGATGAAGGTTCACACAGTAAGATAAGTTCAAGGATTTCTTTCTCCAATATCATTGATATGAATTCCTATTACTTAATTTCTTTTTGATAGATTTTCAGATGACAGTCCAAGATAGTTCTGCCAATGGAAATCACAGGACTACCAAATATGGAAAACACACTTACAGTGTGTTTTCATGGTCTGCATCAGAATTCTACAGAAGGCTTTTGGCTGAATTGGCAGTGAAATGAGAATGGAAAGTTAGCGTATCAGTTACTTTTCAGTGCGGTATTTTTTCTTTTCTACTATTCTACTATGTATTAGAAATTATGTAAAAATCAGGAGAAGAGAAATGGTTAAGAAAAAATATAATCTGTCATGGTAAAGACATTCGGCACTTACCTAGACTCACAGGTAACATGAAAGAACATGAGAGCTGGCTTGTGAGAGCTAACCTTGTTCCAATTCCCTCACTGTCTTGATGAAAAGCTCTGAGGCTCAAAGAAGGAAGTGACCCTGCCAGAAGCATACCATGAATCCGTGATGAAAGGGGAGACTCCTTGGCTTCTGTAGAGCCATGCCTCTGTGCACAAGGTATTAAAGAAGCATTAATTAAATGCCCCTTTACCTAACAACGTGGAGCTTAATCATAAGGTTTGAGCTTCTTGTCTCTTCTTTTCTTTTGCTTTCCCTTTTACATCCTTGGGGGCCTTAGTTTTTAGTTGCTCTCTTGAACTGGACTTACAAGACATTTATTTTCACTAGCCCTTATTGTTTTGGATTGTAGGCTGAATTTTTAAGAAGTTGGGGAAGGATACTGAACTGCCAAAAGTTAACAGATTAGTGGCAAAGAGATAAAAATAATTATAAGGCCAATTTCCCTGGGTATTCCCTGTGTACTTTAGGGGTAAAAATAGTATTTGTAAAGTGATTTCAAAATGTGCAAATATTACCTGTGGGACATAACCTACTGGTTAAGAGCACTAACTCTGAAATTAATTTGCCTGGATCTTTTTTCCCCAGCTCCACCACTTAGTAGTGGTGGGACTTCAGGAGTGTTACTTCTTTGTGTTTCATCTACTCTTTGAAAAACAACCTCCTCTTAATAACCTCACCCATTTTACAGAGCTGTGGCGTGGAGTTAATACAGGTAGAGTGCTTAGGAATCCATGCCACTCTTAAGTCTTTTAAAATCAATCTTACTATTGTTGTTACTACTATTATTATTTTGTTAGCTGTCCTTGAAAAACTTTGCCAGCAGTACTCACTTGCTTTCCTTTTTGTTGTATATTCTCTACATCCCACTTAAGCGTTCTACCAAACCCTAAGAGGCTCTTTTCAGATGTTTTACACCTCTTTACTTGTTTGTCACAGCAAAAGTAAAAGGAGTGTGGCTCCCCTTGATGGAACAAACCAGAACTTTGGTTTTCTCCCATTCACACACATTGGTGAAGAGATGTGAAAAAACGACTCCATGGGGCTTTCAGTCTGGAGCCAAACATCCAGGCTCTGTGTAACTCGACACTATTATGCACACATGTTGTTCCCTTAGGACCCAAAAGAATCTCAACTAAGCCCATCATTATTTCAGGAATATGAAGAATGCTTTTTGTGAAGTAGCTGAACATAACAGAAATACAAGAAAAGGCAGAGGTGTTTCGTATCACAACTTTTTGAGAAATGCTCAGAGCTCTAAGATGTAGCTGACAATTCCCCCATCAGCTAATGCTTTCAAAGTTACCATAAATTTCACCATAAATACATTTTTTCAGCAATGGCAATAATGCGGTGACTATACTACTCAATTCCTCACAGTGTCAGCATTAAATACATTAAAAGGGTAAGTTAAAATATCTGTCTGATTGCTTCTGACATAACCCCCAGATCTCTTTTATTTCTGTACTCCATCAATTATAATGTGGAACATTAACACAAATTATTTCTAAACACTAACAAGCAATGTAGCAACAAGTGGCAGACAATCAAGGGGAATTTTGCCGTAGCACGGTGCTTATTTTGTTACAGGCAGGAATGCAAACCCAAAGGATGTAATTTAGAGGAAACTCTGTTCTGTCTATTCTCTAGGAACTAGAACAAGGGGACTGAGAGAAGATGATTCTGGGTAAATCAAACCGTTTTCTCCTAATTACAGCTGAATAATAGGGAGCAAACTCCCATGGAAGGTTGTGGCCTGCTTGGAAGAAAGCTAGGAGGTTGCCCTGGCTAGGGTCTTTCATACACAGTTATTCAAGCTCACACTTGATCATCTCTCAGGGATGCTACGGTTGGGAGAGTTTTGCCGTAGCTGTGAGACTCAGGAAGATCACTTCCAACTCTAAAACCTACAGTTTTAATTTAATCACCAACACCAGCCATCATTAAGAGCGACCTCAAATAACTCCAAATCTGTTCATCTACTCACATATTCTTTACACAGTCAACAGGCCTCGAGTGATTACTACATGCCAGACACAGTTCTAAGACACAGAATAAGGGATAAGAAAGGTAACAACCTCTGTCACTGTGGGGCTTGAGCTCTTTGGGAAGAAGTTCACCTAAATACAAAGAGACACCAAAGATAATATTTGTTTTGATTATTATTCTGTGAAAGAAGTAAGGTAATCTGATAAATTGGGACTAAGTTAGGCTAGTAGGACAATCAAGGAAAAAATATCTTTAAGAGATGAGTGCCAAAGAATAGAAAGGAATCATTTATGGACAATTTTTCTGGAAATAATATTTCCAAAACATGGGAATAGCAAATACAAAGGCCCTGAGGCAAGATGAAGCTTAACTACAATCAAGGAACAAAGAGAAGCTAAAAGCTTAGGTCAGGAGATAACCACACAAATTTACACCAGCTGGTCCCTAACCTGAAGTCTACGTGGATATATTCTTGAGGTGAGTTAGACATATATATCATCCAAAAAACAAAAAAAGTTGACTCCAAAATTACCGTGGAAATTCTGAGTGAGCCTCTTTACAAAGGCACAACCATATTAAAGATCACAGCCATCATTCTCCAAACTCCACTCTGGCCATCACTTGCAGGCATTTAACGGGGGTGTTTGATATCCTCTCTAAAATATTGGGCAGGAAGAACAAACATCCTAGCATGTCTGCACCGTGCACCTAGTGTCTCACAATTGAAAACTAGCTGGAGCTCACCCTGCTGATGGCTTTGCCGGTTTTTTTTTTTTTTTTTACCTTTTATTAAGAGTCCCACCTCTTTTAAGAACTGGGATCTATTTTTTGAGGGAACTCAACTATAGGAAAATTCAACTGACAGAGATCATACTGTACTTGACTTTTCTGTTCTTTGCTACATTTATTTGTTGAGACAAACGTCTGTTCTTAGCCTTTTTGTAATGGCTCTGTTAAATAGAACGGACACACCGTACACTGCACATACTTAAAGAACACAATTTAAGTTCTGAAATATGCATATACCCATGGAACTGCCAACACAATCAAGAAAAGGAACATATCCATCACTTGCAAGTGTTTTTAAGCCTCATTCATAAAGCCCCTTATTTTCCCTCACATTCCACCCCTCCACATCCCCAAGTGACCACTGATATTCTTTCTATCGTTAGAGATGTGTTTGCAGTTTTCTAGAAATTTATATAAATGGATTCACACAGTGAGGACTCTTTTATCTGGCTTCTTTCACTCAATGTAATTATTTTGAGAGTAACTCATATTTTTGTGGGTATCAATAGTTGATCACTTTGTTTTGCTGAGTAGTGTTTCACTGTATGAATATACCACAGTATGTTTACTCATTCGCCTGTTGATGGGTGCTCGAGGTTGTTACAATTCTGTCTATTAAAAATAAACATGCTATGATGATCCACGTACAAGTCTTTGTATGAACATATGCTTTCATTTTTCTTGCATAAATATCTAGGTGCAGAAAGGCTGGATCATACGGTAGGTGTATGTTCAACTTATAAAGAAACAGCCAAACTGTTGACTGAAGTGACTGTACCATGTTCCTTCCCACTAGCAGTGCAAAAGACTTCCAGTTCCTACACTGCCTCACCAATACTTGGTGTGCTTGGACTTTTCTAATTTTAGCCATTCAATAGGTGTGTAGTGGTATCTCCTGGGGCTTTCATTTTCATTTAGATAATAATTTATTACATTGGACAACTTCATGTGCTTATTTGCATCCGTACACCTCCTTGGCAGGATCTCTTTTTAAATATTTTTACCCATATTGTTAATTTTAAAAAATTTTTCTGATGACTGAGTTTTGAGAGTTCTATACGTGTTAGAGACACAAGTCTTTTCAGGTATATAATTTGTAAATATTTTCTTCCAACCTGTGGCTTTTCTTTCATTAATAATGGCTTCCAAAGATGAAACCCAATTTATCACTTTTTTTCGTTTATGGATCTTGTTTTTGGTGTCATCTCTAGGAAATCTTTGCTTAACCCAAGGTCAAAAAGATTTTGTCCAAGTTTTAGAGATTTATGTTTTGACCTACATTTAGCTAATTCTTTATATGATGTGACGTAGGTATCAAAGGTCATACTTTTGCATATGGCTATCTATGCACAATATCCGTGTGCTATATGCTTCCAGCAACATTTGTCAAGAAGACTATCCTTTCTCCTCAAAATTGGCTTTGCAGCTCTGTTGAAAAATCAATTGTCCTTATATGTGTGCATATGTTTCTGGGATCTACATTCTATTTGACTGACGTATTATATCTGACTCTTGGTTATAATACATTCTTTCACTGATGTCTTTTCACTTGCTCATGTAAATAGTCTCCCAGTAATATAGCCTTACCATTTGACTGGACATACCTAGGTATACCTGAAATGCATTTGATAAATCGATGGATCTTGCACCCAAACTAGGGTTACTTTCCAAAAACACTTTTGTAAGTGTAAGAGGTGTAAGAACTATGTATCCTACAGCCTTCCTGCCTCAACCAAGTGTATGTTAACACATCCGCACGAGCTATTTTGCATGTGTATGGGGCTGTAGAGTCTGGGGAGTATGAGAGTGGTATGTGCTGTCTATCCCAAAAGATCATCATACGAGGCAAAGGAAACATTAAGGAAGTAGATAGGAATAGTCAAATGCCAAATGTTAAAATATTTCTCATGCGTTTTTAATATTTACATTGAGATAAATAAGCAAATTATTATAAAATACAATACAAAACTTTAGAGACTATTTCAAAATGCTCTTTTTTGCCAGATGCAACAAGACACTAGGAATAAACAGAGGAATTTTCTGGAACCAGCTTGTCTTTCCTTTTTTTATCACCATCGAGTGATGCGGTTGTATTTTATTCAGTCTATTGTACATGTGGGTGTGAATAAGATGGAACTTGTCTCAAAAAGAGAAATGAGCAAAGAATATATGTTGTCAACTTGTCTAAAACATTTTTTCATGTTCTGACTCATTTTTCTTTGTATTGGCATTTCAAGGGATTTCGGTTTTGTTTTTTTGTTTGTTTGTTTGTTTTTGGTTTTTTTGTTTTTTTAATTATTTATTTTTATTTATTTATTTATGGCTGTGCTGGGTCCCCGTCTCTGTGCGAGGGCCCTCTCCAGTTGCGGCAAGTGGGGGCCACTCCTCACTGCGGTGTGCGGGCCTCTCACCATCACGGCCTCTCTCGCGGCGGAGCACAGGCTCCAGACGCGCAGGCCCAGCAACTGTGGCTCACAGGCCTAGCCGCTCCGCGGCACGCGGGATCCTCCCAGACCAGGGCCCGAACCCGCGCCCCCCGCATTGGCAGGCAGACTCCCAACCACTGCACCACCAGGGAAACCCGGATTTCGTTTTTTAATTTGACTATTAAAAAACCTTGATAACTTCAGTGAAATCCCATGAAGATAATATCAACAACTGGAATGGAAAATGAAAAGATGATAATAGCAACCAGCACTGTGATATTTCTTGTCAGTGTTCTTTACTATTTAGAATAGTAACAAATGCCATATTCATTTGACTTTTTGAACTTTGGCCTTTACTTTGGTGGAAGAAGTTCCTTTCACTTTGCTTATTATCTGTTTGCAATGAAAAACAGTTCATGACCATACTTTGATATGATCATCTTAGAGTTGTATAGAGGGAGGATAGTTATGCAACTATTTATATATCTATGGGTTTAAGGAACTTTAAAGGCTTGATATTTGAATCCTGTGGAATGTAGCCTCCTTTCCCACAGGGAAATGAACATATACATGTACTTAATGTAGTTTAAAATAAAGCAACACCTGTTCATAGAGGCACCTTCTATTCCAGGCATGTTTAGGTAGAGGGAAGGGGAACAAGAGCTATAAAACATAACTCTTGTCTATAAGGAGTTTACAGTTTAGGGGGGTTGAGGGCACTCAATGACTCAACGGGGATGAGCCTGATGCAGGTGGCTACAAGGTCACCCTTGGATAAACTCTGCTTTAGGAAAGACCAGCCTACTCTTATTCTGGTAAACTCTTCAATGCGGTGTCCAATAAACCTGAATATCAGGCTCAAACGCCACTTGAGAAATGTTTCCAGGGGTTCTAACAGCCAACAAGTTAATATGATTCCTACACACTTGACACAACTCACCAGAGGTCTTGAATTCAGTGAGCATATTGACCTCCTTTAAGAAAGATCACCATTGAAACTTCGAATGCTAAGTTCTAAGAGAATGAAGTAAGTAATAAGTGATATTCAGCTTCAGAGGTGGAAGAGAAAAGAGGTCTCACCTTGAGTAGAACATGTTGTTGGATTCTCCAAAGTGGCAAACAATAAGGAGAACACTAACCAACTAAGACTCTGAATAAGTTGAAAATTAAGATGAAAGCCTAAGATGGAGGTCAAAAGGTCCCCTAGATTGAAGGATACACTTAGGCTGAAAGGGAAACGATTGGAAAAGATGTAGAAAATGCTAAATATTTCACAAAAAAATTTATTAGAACTAATAAAACAACTTAGCAAAGTTTGTTTGCAGAATATGAAATCAACATATACGCATCACTTGCATTTCTGCACATTAGCAATGAACAATCCGAAAAAGAAATTAGGAGAACAATTCCATTTACAATAGCATCAAAAAGAATAAAATACTTAGGAATAAGCTTAACCAAAGACATGAAAGACTTGTACACTGAAACCTACAGTGTTACTGAAAGAAATTAAGGAAGCCATAAATAAATGGAAAGACATCTCATGTTCATGAACTATTGTTAAAATGTCCATATTACACGAAGCTATCTGCAGATTTAATGCAATGCCTGTCACAATCCCCTATTTTTGCAGAAATAGAAGAAGCGGCTCCAAAATTGATATGGAACCACAAAGGACCCTCAATAACCAAAGCAAACTTGAAGACCTCACACTTTCTTTTGAAATGAAGTTTTCTTGTTCCTGTGGGTTAAAAGTCCTAAATGTCCATAAATTATCCTCCTAAATTTACACTTTGGTTCATTCTCAGTGACAGGGCTTTCAGTGCCTGAGTGGCATTGAGGGCTCCTTCAATATCTCTAGCTTGGACTTCTGTCACTGACATGGTGTGGGCATCTCAGAGCCTTGACTCTTTTACCAGTTGGTCAAGTCCCGCATGAACCATGCTCAGAAGGGCCCCACGCCTTGCTTGCTTTCATGCTCTGCTATTGCTGTCTTGAAATTCTTAATGATTTTATCTTTGAACTTACGTTTTGTAAGTAAAATTTATGGGACAATAAAATATACGCATGAGCAGAGGAGACATGTGCAATATGTGTGTCTGCCATCATTCCTGCTGCCCCATTCCCATCTAGTTTTCACCCTGCTTATGGTGTGCTTTCCATGACATGCTTATTTCGTACCCATTTGGAGTCTTACTGAGTTCCACCAGAATTCTGTGCTACTGGTCACATCCAAGACTAAGTGAAGGTGTTAACAGCTCCGGGAGGCCACGCTTTCCATCTGAATCTGAACTTACTTCTAACACAGAAAGAAAGCAGTTGTTTTGTAAGAAACAAGAATGTCCAAGGAATCTTATCATATCCTTTCTTACTCGTGTTACTTCCCAATATTAGCCAAACGCTTCGGCTGAAAAAGAGAAGAGAGAACAACCCATAGAACCCATTTAGGGCTCACCCTAATCCAGTATGATGTCATCTTATCTCGATTCTATCTGAAAAAAGAATTTACTTGGGCACATTCACAGGTTCCAGGTGAACATGAATTTGGGAAGGACACTATGCACCCCAGTGCAAATACTTTCAACAACACTTTTTCTTTGCAGTTTGAACAAGAGGCACTATAGTTTCATTTTGCACTGGAGCCCACACATTATGTCACTTTTTACTGTTAGAGCCCATGTGGGGAAAAGGGGCTTCATGAGACAGCCAAGTGAGTCTGTCAACTGAATTCTAGAATTATCCAGACTTACACACTTTGTTGCAGCAAGTTGGTTCCAGGCAAACCCATGTGAAAGGGGCGTGTCCACAGTGGAGCAGAGAACTTTTGTCTCTCTATCACCAGACTCACTCCCAAGATGAAGGAAAGAAGAGCTTAGCAAAGCATGGCCAGTTATTCTTCCTAACTTTGCCAGTCAAGTAGGTCACCTCACCCAGCCAGTGTCAGTGAATAGAAGAGCAGGGAAGTTAAAAGTTATACTAATCAAATTCCCTTCACATGGAGGTACCATTAGGAACGAGAAGGGAAATTGTCACTAATGCTTCCCTGGTTTTTTCAATCTCTTAACCCACTCAACTATGACTGTAAGCCTGTAATTAACGGAATATCGCTCTCCCTTCAGGAAAAAGAATAGACCTTTATCAGGACAGTCCTGCTCACACTTTTATGGGGCTACTCATTTGAGTGGCCTCCGGGAACTGCTGGTGGACGACTTAGAGTTTCATCCCAGAAGTCTCTGATATGGGTGAGAAATTGCATTAATTTAAATTAACTCCAGGGCTACTCATAACCAATGATCAGAAACAACTTTTTGTTCGACCAGCCATCCACAGCACAGCTAACCACAGAAAGTTGATGAGGTTAAGTGACACACTAAGGTTAAATACATAAAAGCATCCAGTAATACAATTCAGAAATCATAGAAATGTTGCAAATTTGAAAGTACACCATTGCCAGTATCAAATTCTTCACAGAGAAATTAAAAGGGCACATATTAAACGCTCTTATGAATTAAGGTCCCAAAGTATTAAAGCCCAATTTTGAAATCAAGTGTCCTTGTTACTGTGGGTTAAAAATCCAAAGTCCTAAATGTCCATAAACAATCCTCCCAAATGTACATTTGGTTCATTCTCAGTGACAGGGCTTTAACTGCCTGAATGGGACTGAGGGCTCCTTCAGTATCTGTAGCTTGGACTTCTGTCA
This sequence comes from Balaenoptera acutorostrata, assembly GCF_949987535.1. Lineage (NCBI taxonomy): Eukaryota > Metazoa > Chordata > Mammalia > Artiodactyla > Balaenopteridae > Balaenoptera > Balaenoptera acutorostrata. The sequence goes on from NC_080065.1 coordinate 170,275,624, forward strand.
CTGACACGGGTGTGGGTCTCTTAGGGCCTTGGCTGTTTTATCAGTTTATCAAGTCTCTCATGAACCATGCTTTTAAAGAGTCTAAAGAGTTCCTAAGATACAATTTGATTTTACAGCACTATCCCCAAAATTTAAAAACAACCTCAAAAGCAAGCCAATCCCCGACTCCTAGAAGAGTGAAACTAGGCACATTTTTGTTCCCAGAATCCAGTACAGAATTCGACCAAAGAACATAGCAGAAACTCAATGGCATTTGAGAGAAAGATAAAGTCTCTTTCGTTTTAGCCTCACTAGGATGTCCATTAGTCTATGCCATTTATTTGAAATTTCTGACCTGCCAACTTCGAACCAGGAGGAATCTATTAGCCTGACGTTGATTTGTCACTATGAATTTGCCATGTGCAGTGCACAGCCCTGAGCATCTGTCACACGTGGACTCTTGAGTTATCGTTCCTCATTGATGACCTTGTGGTTCACAGTGCAGTACTGAACTGATTATGGCTTCTGTCGAGTGACATTACACCTCCAGTTCTGATGCGTAGATTTGACAGTCCTATGCCGCCATGGCCATTTTCACTGCCTCCTGCTATGGAACTGCATAGACCAAAGGCAGCTGCCTTTAAGAGAACACTTCTTTCTCCAACATAATTGACAAATCCAGTGTCAGCTTGCGTCCACATGTAAAGGGAGTCACTTGAGCCTACGGTAGACCATATGTGTCAATGCCGACAAGTTCTACAAAACAGGGTTTCCTTACAATTGAGTCTTTTTCTCGGTCAAGCCTGCTTGGGAAAAACTGTACCTGAAGAGTAAGGCAAGGTGGACGGCTGCCTGAGACTTTCCTGCCCTGTAAACTCCTGCACACTCTCAAGTCAAGTGCCAGGTAAAGGTCTCTGTATACTAAAGATCCTCCAGGTGGGTGCCTTATTCATTCCGCTCCAGGTATTGCTCAGTCACCTGCAACTCCCTAACACCCCTTTTCTTTATGTCAGACTTTTACTTAAGTGGCTCTAAAGAAACAGCCACTCTCCCACGCCATAAGCTGCAGCCATCAGCCAAAATCAAAGTATCTTACGGCTGGTATAGTGGGTTGGATGGTGGCCCCCAAAAGGATATACCCATGTCCTAATCCTTGACTGTTACCTCGTTTGATAAAAAAAAGGTTTTGCAAAATGTCATTAAGGATCTTGAGATGGGATTTCCATCCTATATTATCTGGATGGGTCCTAAATAGAATGATAATTGTCCTTATTATACAAGAAGGGCAGAGGGACATTTGAGACAGACAAAAGAGAAGATACAGACACAGAAAGGGGGTGATGTGAAGACAGAGACAAAAGCTGAGTGATGTGGCCTCAAGCCAAGGAAGCTGGCCGCCAGCAGAAGCTGAAAGAGGCAGGGATAGAATCTCCCCTAGAGCATCTGTAGGGAGAGCAGCCTTGCTGACGCCTTGATGTCACACTTCCGGCCTCTACAACTGTGAGATAGTAAATTTCTATTGTGTTAAGCCTCCAAGTTTATTAGTCTCCCAGCAAGCACGGAGGACACTTTTACAGCATGCATTAAACCTTTTCTAGGCTTCAGCAGTTTACTGCACAAACCTAAATATTTTCAAACAGTCAAAGGTCTCAACTTCCCACCATACATTAAAGACCAAGGCACTAGACTACCTTCCTTGGCAGTACCAAAATATTTTCCACATGGACATTTTCCTCTCCAAAATGCCTGCTCCTTTCTTTTTATTTCTCAGTGTTCCCAGGTAATGCGCCAAATGTTAGGGTCTTTTCATTACCTTCCAGCAAGTACAATGCCTTAATTCCATTTGGTTTGGAATAAATTAGGAAATAAGAGAAAAGAGAAAAGATGGAGGGCCGAATATTCCTGTTACTGTTGATAACCTTGGCTTGAGAATCCAGTTTGAACGCAATGATCACATAACAGAACCCCAGAATTGGGCAGATTTACTAACTCGTAATACACAGAATGAGAGAAACAGAAGACACTCACTCACACTCTCAAGGGAGAGAACAGAATTAGTCAAGGCAAGCATGCTCACTTAATTCTTTTCAAGCTTTCTATATAAGTCACTTGATCACCCTGGGGCAGAGTCAGTAAAGAAGCAGGGTTGAAATGACCCTAAGAGCTCTCTTGACGGGACTGAGACACCAGGAGCAGGAAAGGAACATTCCCTCACTCCCCACCACCACCACCCCCAGCAGTAAAAAATGATCATCCACATTAACAATGTAAAAGAAATCAGAAACTACGCTAACTCTGATTCACTCTTAGTATACCAACAGCTAATCAGGAGCCTTGTGCAAAAGCATGTTGACTAGTTGCTAATAAAACTCTTTAGAAGCAGACCCCTCCACATGCCTCAAAGGGAAGATGCAGACCTGTATGCTTCAGGATTTTCTCACCAAAACCCCACACAATTTCTTTACTATTCCAGCCAAGTATGGCCTAGCCCTACCCTCATACCTGTTTTTCTTGGTTTAGCAATAAAGAAACATACATGGAAATAAAGAAGAGCTATCAGGTAGAAAGATATAAAATAGTGGGGAAAATATTATAAGTAGAGTCAAGTAGCACCACCATTTACTAGAAGTGAACTTTCAGCACCAACATTAATATTTTTTCCTGTTATATCTGTAAAGTGATAATAAGTAATATGCACATAACAACTTTTAATTTATTCAAATCTCATTTTTATAACTAACTACTTCACAACAAGTAACATGCTAAGGCAGCATCAATAGATGAAAAAAGGTAGTCCTTGGCCCCAAGGAATGTTGCCCAGGAGAACACAGAGATATGTAAAAAATACAGTCACAATACAGTGTAGCGAGTGCAACAATCAGGCATGCAGAAGTGCAAGGGTAGCAAAAAGGAGCGTGTGATCACAACACTAAAAAGAAGAGTGCACAAAAGACATAATATGTAAATTGAGTTTTGAAAAATGAAGTGGGTTTCCCAGGTGCCCCATAGGGAGAAAGGAATTCTTGGAGGAGGGAAAAGCATAAATGAAGACAGTGAATTGTTCATATAATCCAGAAGTGAAGTAGGCAATGGCAGGAGAAATGATTGGACACAGGCGTCATGAATACTTACATGTCTGCGTTTTAGCAAGTCCATTCTAAAGGAAACTTTGAGGATCAACTCGGGGGTTGGGGGCCGCGGGGGGACAGAACTAGTCATTCCTGCAAGAAACACTGTACAGTTGTGCAAAACACTGGAACCAGTTTCTACCAACCCACCAAAAAAAACGACTTCAAAGGCAACGTGGTTATCACAGGAAGGGCTTGTTTTTGTGTTTGTTTTCAGTTCATTAGGCCTCACTTAAAATTCTGATTCCACAATGCACTTGCGTTGGGATCTTGAACAACACTCATAACCTCTGCAAGTTTCAGTATAGTAAGTTTATGTGATTACCTTCATCTGTAATATCCCTGTGTTGCAATCTTAATTAATTAAGATTAATTCATCTTAATCTTAATCTCAAGTTCAGGTCAAAGACTTGTTCCTCTGTGACTTCTCCTCTGAACTGATTCAAAAGCCTTCTCTCCTGTCCTCATTTGGCTTCTCTTCTCTTATGGAATCTCATAAGAACTTCTACGACCTCTTTGGTTTTTTGTTGTTGTCATTGTCTGTTTGTTTTTTAATTGAAGTATAGTTGATTTACAATGTCGTGTCAGTTTCAGGTGTAGAGCACAGTGATTCCGTTTTCAGATTCTTTTCCCTTAGAAGTTATCGCAAAATATTGAGTAGAGTTCCCTGTGCCATAGAGGAGATCCTCGTTGTATCTATTCTATGCCTTCTTTGAATGACCGTAGCACTTGTTGTCTGTATCATTTTTATGTCTGTTGTGGTTTTGTGACTGAACAGGAAAATTTTCTATTTGTTCATGTCCTGGCCCTTCCTTTAAAATGTGTTCATTTATCTATTTCATATTTATTGACTACATCTTAGACACCGTGTTAGCTGCTTGTTCTAGATGTTAGTAAAATATAGACCTTCCTGCTCAAAGGGTCACAGTATTTGTGGGAAAACAAAAAAATGAACAACCTATGTCTCAAATAGCTTTGTACTTCCCGAAGAGAACTCACCTCGTAGGTACAATAAATATATGTATTATACATAAATGTATAAATAGTTAATGGCATTAAAAACTTGAGATAACTGCTTTTCTATTCTGAGGAAATGATGATTATATTTCACCAGGAGCTCAATACCACTCTGAGAATGAGGGCTTAACCCCCATCCTGACTCACTGCATCGCTTTCTTACATGAAAATAGACAAGTCTCTACATACTCTCTACAAAAAGGCTTATCTGGCATGAATTTCAGATAGCAAGAAGAAAAATTCAAGAGGTTCAGAGAAGCATCCAGAAGCTCAGATGATTGTCTGGCACTAATACAACTTGCTTGACAGGAAAATAGAGCCGTAAATCTCACAAAATTAGATGATCTTTTAAGGATTTCAAAACCTCCTGCTATTAATTGGAAATCCTAGAAGAACAGCTTCTTTTAAACTATGCTGATAATATGCTTTACAGCTTAATATTCAGAAGCCTATGTTGTGGCTAAGTGAGCGTCAGGAAAGAAGGAAACTTGTGGTTTAGCTCCATTTACTCCGGAACCTCTGGTCAAAACATCTGCTTCTGTGCTCAGCCATCTTATCATCTGTACAATGGAGGCAACTCTAAGAAAACATAGTTACAGAGATGTTGCACAGCTTCGTGTGTCATTGTCGTCATTTGTTTCAGAAAACCAATCACATCTAAGCTACGACTGAAAGAGTGCAATGTTATTTGGGGTCATCTAGTGCAGCTCCGTCAAAGTAAAGAGAAGGAAAGGGGCCTAGAATAACTATAATTTTCCCAAGAGGACACAATTATTTTATGGTAAATCTGGGTCAAGAACCCTGATCTCTTTGATGCCATTCCATTGTTCTTTCGTTGGGTTCTGAACAACCCAGAGAAAGAAAGAAAAATAAAATTCCTATGTGCTGTTTCACTGGTACAGGACGTGGCAAGATTGGAATTGGAGAACTACATATTAACAGGTATCTGGGAAATTCTTCAAACTAATTGAGATATATACCAGGTACATAAAAAACAGTATGTGTTCTCAAGATGATTCTGTGGAATGAACAGAACAGAACAGAAACAATCAAATAATAACACAAAACATTTTTATAGATTTTTAAACCTTACAAAGCATTTTCATGTTCATTATCTAATTTAATCCTCAAATCAACTCCATGAGACAGTTATTATTTTCCCATTAGAAATGACCACATATTAAATCCTTAGTGATTGCTCAGGAAAAGCTGAAATCTTGAGTGTTACATCTATTAATGCCAGGGTTGGGTTTTTTCCCATGGGAACACTGGATGCTAAAATCAACAGGAATTTTCAGCGCAAGATGGCAGACTAGGAAACATTTACTTTCTGTTCCTCCTGAAACCGTATTTAAATAAAACTGTAGAAATACCAAAATTAAGCAACCAATAAAAGCCAAGACATTGTGGAAGTCATCAACCACAGAAAGATTTCAACACATTTTGAGAAGGCAAACAATGAAATGGAGGAGCCACGAATAAAATAATTAAGAAAAGACTACCTTAAGTAGGGTCTGCACAAAGCCAGTCAGCTTTTGCTGAGCTCTGGTTATAGTCAAGGGCAGAGGAAAGAAGAGGGGCTGAAAACAAGGAGACAAACATCATTTTAGGAACAAAAGTTCATTTAATGAGCTCCAGGGAACACTCAGCCTGCTGCCATACTAACTCATGCATTACAATGGATTGTTGGTAAGCAAGACAAGAAAACAGGGAACAAACAAAACAAAAAAAATCAAGACATCGGGCTTCCCTGGTGGTGCAGTGGTTGAGAATCTGCCTGCCAATGCAGGGGATACGGGTTCGAGCCCTGGTCTGGGAAGATCCCACATGCCACAGAGCGACTGGGCCCGTGAGCCACAATTACTGAGCCTGCGCGTCTGGAGCCTGTGCTCCGCAACAAGAGAGGCCGCGATAGTGAGAGGCCCGCGCACCGCGATGAAGAGTGGCCCCCGCTTGCCGCAGCTAGAGAAAGCCCTCGCACAGAAACGAAGACCCAATACAGCCATAAATAAAATAAATAAATAAAAATTTAAAAAAAAAAAAAAAAAAAAAAAAAAAATCAAGACATCGTTTCTTACAGAACTCTTCTCAAATGAGATCAAGGAATTATGGTTCAATGGCACAGCTGTAAATCATTTCCGCTCCTGGAGAGGTTAGAAAGGGCTTATAATATTTACCCCTTTTTTTCAGACAGAATTTAGGTCTGAGCAAAACCTTTTGTGTCCTCAAACCTCAAAGTTTATTGGGGATGGAAGTCCAAATTAGCTGTCACATATCATAAAAAGAATCTCATGGGCAGAGGGTCAAACCAATTTTGCAATATATGAATTATGCCCAGTGTTATTTTCAATAGATTTTAAACTAAAATATATAAATAAATGTTTACTCATCTATATGACTCTGGGTTCTGAAACTTCTACATGTCACATGCGTGATACAGAACACACAATGTCAGCCCCAGGAGAGAGAAAACACTCCAATGAAGCAAGCCAAAGAAACAAGTTTCAAACAAGGTAAAGTCATGTGTAGACCAGGATTTTTCAATTCTTTCCTGTCATGCTGAAGCTTCCAGCTCCTGAATAACAACACGTTTCCCTTGCCCTAGACACCCAAGAGTATGTCTCCTCTCTTGGGCATAAGAATCGCTAGAGTTACATATGTGTAGTAAACAGTGGACCCAGCTGCCATACTCACAATGACCAAATTGTGTTGATCGTACTTTAAACCAATACCTCACTCCACGATGAAGCTGCAATAAATGATATATTTGCTTTCCAGACACGAATGAGATGCCTTACTGGATATACTCCAGGAAGGCCAGAGAAACTGGAATAATTTACTGGTGAATTTCTTTCCGGATAGCCCATGATTTGTCTAGAATATAAGCTTTACATATCTGGATCCTTCACACTAGACCAAAGGGAAAATCTGGGCTGCAAGCCTCAGTTAGAAATGTGGGACGCTGCTATGCTGACAGCTGGTGCTCCCTGACCTGTATCTTCTGAGACTAGAACCCCGTGTGGTGGATGAGCAATTCATGCGTTGAACAAAAGAAGACCTCCTACAGGGCAGTGTACGTGTTCCTCACACGTATGGCACTTAGGGCTAAGTACCATAAGGGCCACAAGAAAAAAAAAACAAAAGTAACACATGAAGCATATATGATAAGAAGGCGCCACAGTCCAGAGCACGAGCTCTGGAATCACACAGCCTTGCTTCGAATCCCGGCTAAGCCACTACCATCTGTACACCCTGAAGAGCAGTCGAAGGTTTAAATGTTGTTTTACCAAATTTTGAAAAGGAAGTGAAAAAAGAACCTATCTGCCAGGAAGGGACATCGTGGGGTGCAGCACCCAGTCGGGTCAGGGCTCTGCATCCCCTGCTCAGAAACCTTCGCCACCTGGCTCATGGTGATGCTGGCAGCTGAGCAGCCCTGGAGAAGGTGCTCCCGTCATCAGGCCTCGCAGAGAAGCTGGGGAGGTCCCTGGAGGAGGCGGGCCACAGCCTGGCAAGCTCTGGGTGCCTCCTGCACTCAGCTCTGAACAGGCTCCGGCCCCTGGGCCCCTTGGGGGGCAAGGGCTGGCCGATACATACGCAGGGCTGAGGGGCCTGCAGAGCCGGTGCCCAGGCAGGGCGAGCTCTGCAGGAGAAGGCTTCCAGAGTCCCCAACAGTCTCCGCATGGTGGCCCATCCGGTGCCAAACACCTGCCACCCACAGCGAGAAGTCCCAGCCACTAGAAAGTCCAGAAGGGGTCGGGCTCTGGGGCCCCGCCCTTTGCCCTTGGGCGGGGGTTTCTCCACGGGCTGGGCTTGCATGCGACCCCCGCCCCACACCCTGCCCCGCCCACCCTTTCTCTGTGACGAGTACAATGGACATGTCACAAGCGCCAGGCTGAGCCATCCAGTGTCCAGTGCGTGCTAGACCTTGAGAGGAGGTGAAGCGAAGGAGAAGCTCTCCCAGTTTCACACTCTTCTCGGATCGCTTGGCGCACAACCGGTCCTACATGGGCAATTTACTGTGTAAATTTCGTACCTGGCTCCGCCACCGCCGCCGGCCCCACCGGCCCCGCCGCCCGCCCCGCCGTGGGGCCCCGGTGGGCTGTCACCCGCTGGTTTTGCCCTCCTGGGAGGCTGCCACATCTGACCGGGACCACCCTGCTGCTCCAGCGCCGGCCTTCTGCCCTGAGCAGGGAGTCAACGTCAGGAAGCCGCTACCATCCAGTCACCTCCCACTGAGGACACGGGGGCTGGGGAAAACAGGGGCACAATGGAAAATGACAGCCCCGGAAGGAGGTGAGAAGAGGGAGGTGAAGGCCCCATCCCATGCCGTGCTGTCCTCTGCCCCAACCGCATGCTGTTCCCTGCTGCTGAAGAAGCCAACAAAAAAAGTGCTGGGTGAAGACCACCGGCCCAAATCACCAGGCTCACCGACGTCTGGGAAGGAGCTGCAGCGTGAAGAGTCTTCACGCATCCCAACAAGAAGCTCCTCTTCCCTGCTATCTACCAGCAGTAGGCCCTGGAAGCGGAAGATTCCCCTGCCGCTTTTTCTGCCGCTGCCAAGGCTGAGGTCGCCCCCGTCGGGGAACGAGGCACTGACGTGGGATCGAGGTGAGCTGCCCCCTCCTCCTAAGCTTCCGTGCTTAGCTGCTGCCAAACACCCAGGCACCTTGGAGAAGAACATTCAGTGTCGCTGGAAAAAGATCCCCAAGAATGGAAGGAAGGTCCAGACACCGTCCCATGAAAAAGAACCCCCAACACCCATCTGTGTAGATCCTACCCCTCCTTTATACTCACCTACCCCTCTTCCAGCCCCTACCATCCATCCCCCTATTGTAACTGGGCAGCCCAGGACTTCTGTGGCAATCCCTTCCACCAGCATGGTCACGGCATCTGGAAGTGTGACCTTGCAGCCTAGTGTCTACATGGACACTGCTGCCCCTTCCCAAGCTGTCATTGTTAGGTCTCCCCCAGGTTTCAGGGTGGAGCAGAGGCACCTTACAGGGGTACCAGTGTCCATCACCCAACCTGTGCCAATGGTCCCCTGCGCCACCCCAATTGTTAACCATCCCTTTGGCCCCCAAACCAACCCTCAGCCCATATTTGGGACCTCTGATGGGCAGCAGAGGGCCTCTCTCCCTGGTGCTCCTGTTTTCTCCAGCCGCCCATTTAGGGCTTCAGCTCCTGTTTTCCCCAGACCCCCATTTACGGCTTTGGCTCCTGTTTTCCCCAGACCCCCATTTACAGCTTTGGCTCCTGTTTTCCCCAGACCCCCATTTACGGCTTTGGCTCCTGTTTTCCCCAGACCCCCATTTACGGCTTCGGCTCCTGTTTTCCCCAGACCCCCATTTATGGCTTCAGCTCCTGTTTTCCCCAGACCCCCATTTACGACTTCGGCCGGCATCGGTGCTTCAGCAGGCAGCACCTCTGACACTGTACCTATGGACACCACACCTCCTTCTCAGGCTGTCATTTTCCATCTGGCTCCTGCTTTCCCCAGCCCCCCAGTTACAGCTTCGGCCGTCACCAATGCTTCAGCAGGCAGCAGCTCTGACACTGTACCTATGGACACCACACCTCCTTCCCAGGCTGTCATTTTCCATTCGGCTCCTGTTTTCGCCAGCCCCCCAGTTACGGCTTCGGCCGTCACCAATGCTTCAGCAGGCAGCAGCTCTGGCACTGTACCTATGGACACCACACCTCCTTCCCAGGCTGTCATTTTCCATTCGGCTCCTGCTCTCCCAGGCCCCCCAGTTACGGCTTCGGCCGTCACCAATGCTTCAGCAGGCAGCAGCTCTGGCACTGTACCTATGGACACCACACCTCCTTCTCAGGCTGTCATTTTCCATTCGGCTCCTGTTTTCCCCAGCCCCCCAGTTACGGCTTCGGCCGTCACCAATGCTTCAGCAGGCAGCAGCTCTGGCACTGGACCTATGGACACCACACCTCCTTCCCAGGCTGTCATTTTCCATTCGGCTCCTGTTTTCCCCAGCCCCCCAGTTACGGCTTCGGCCGTCACCAATGCTTCAGCAGGCAGCAGCTCTGGCACTGGACCTATGGACACCACACCTCCTTCCCAGGCTGTCATTTTCCATTCGGCTCCTGTTTTCCCCAGCCCCCCAGTTACGGCTTCGGCCGTCACCAATGCTTCAGCAGGCAGCAGCTCTGGCACTGGACCTATGGACACCACACCTCCTTCCCAGGCTGTCATTTTCCATTCGGCTCCTGTTTTCCCCAGCCCCCCAGTTACGGCTTCGGCCGTCACCAATGCTTCAGCAGGGAGCAGCTCTGGCACTGGACCTATGGACACCACACCTCCTTCCCAGGCTGTCATTTTCCAGTCTGCCCCTGTCTCCAGGCCGAACCAATAGACGTTTCACAGGGCTGTTCCTAGTTCTGGGAACACACCACCCAGTGGTAGCAATGCCTCAGCCCATGACTCGACTCATTTACCTGCAACGCCGGCCAACAGATAGACCAACACTTCAAGCTTCCTTGGACCTAGGTCTCCCGTCTCAGGCCACATTGGGGGCCAACGATGGGCAGAGGCCTAACGATAATTTTCTATTGGGAAACCCAGCAGCCTCAGCACAAGATAAAGTCCTAGTCGCCCCTGCAGCCTAGCCACCGCGAGTCAGCATCATGCCGGCAGCTTCGCCAGCTTCCCTATTCACCACCACCAGCAACACACAGCCGGCCTTTGGCGACAACCCAGGCATTCTCCCCAGGGCTGTGTCCATTGCTACTGGCTTTGGACTTGCCACCAGGATGCCCAGTACTGGGGACAGCGGCTCGCTCTTTGCCGACACCACACCGGGCCCACTGTTCATGGGACCTGCAGCCCCTACGGCCGGTGGGAGCCTTGGGGTCGGTGTGTCAGCCCCAGGCCTCACTCACTCACAGGCTTCCAGACCACTTAACTTTGGGGCAGGACTAAGTGGGGCACCCAGCACCGCTTCTGTTCCTACTTCGGGCCAGACAACCTGCCATCTACCTGACCACGGCAAGGCTGCTGCACTAGGAGGGGCAGGCACCATCCCAGCATTTGGGAACATACCTGATTCCACCTTAAATCCAAATACCTGGGGCCCACCTGGGCTGAATACAGGTGGTACGGTGATGGCAGGGGACAACACCATCCCCACGATGGGAGGCCCTAGAGTTTCCACTTTCCGTCACTGCACACAGGGCCCATCTGGACGTAGAAAATCTACATTTCAAAGTTCCATCACCAAGGAGAAGAAATCTGTGTCAAGAGACATGTCACTTTCCACCTTCTAACAGAGCACACCACATCTGTTGCAGTTGCAAGTGTGGTTATCACCCGTGGGTTTCAACACACTTCTAGTTCTACCTTATTTCCAAGCACAAGGGGCCCACCTGCCCACAATCTAGGTGGTGGTCGTCTAGGAGGGAACAACATCATGCCCATGATTGGAGGACCTGCTATTCCCGCTTACAACTGGGACCCACCTGGCCAACACACAGGTGGTGCGGATGGAGGGCACAACATCTCACCGGTGCTGGGAGGCCCTGTGTCAATAACTGCCATCAGACTTGGAACCCATCTGTGCAGAGAACCGGGGGGGGGGGCATGGGGGACAGCACCACACCTGCTGTGACTGGATACACTTCTGGTGCCACATTCATACAAAGCACCTGAGGCCCCCCCTGGTCAAAACCCAGGTGGTACCATGGGGGATAGCAGCATCCATACTTAGAGAGGAAGCTCCCCTCTCAGTAAGAACACTGGGGTCCCCGAATCAGGACACCCCTCTGACTTAGACGAGCCAGCATTGTGTTTGCAGGCCCCTGGTCAGGGCAGCTGTGCCTGTGCTCATAGGAGTCTGGCAGCCTCATAACCTGCCCAGGGCTTCCTAGGAGCCACCAGCGAATTCCTTTCTTCTATGAAGAAACTCAACAAATGAAGAGCAGATCTTATTCTGCAAACTGTGTGTCACCATGAATGGACCTTGCCTCACTGGAAAGTGGCTCAGCCCCTTGAAGTGAAACTTCACCTCCTCTCTTCCTACAGCAAGCCGGAGGACCACACCTCAGGGGTGTGCAAGTGTGTGTGTGTCTGTGTGTGTCTGTGTGCGTGTGTGTGTGTGTGTGTGTGTGCTGGAGGGTGAGGAGCATATGAGCCCACTTCAGCACTACACCAGACTTGAGAAGCTCCAGTCAGGAGAATGGAAGACAGCTGCCTGTATCATCCTCTGTGCCATCCCTGGCTTGACTGTTAACTTGGCGGACCCAAGTTTTCCCTAGACTTGGAACTGGCAGGATGCCCACTGCTGTTCTCAGATGCTTCCTCTCCCCCTATGCATTTGCCTCAATGGGCCTTTCTCTTTCCCAGCTTTATGTACATATATATATATGTCAATAAAACCTTGTTCGTATTAATCTACTTCTGTTTATGTGTCTTTACTCACTGACTCAGCTGTAGAGGAAGAACTGACATATGTGAGTGGTGATGTGGGAGCCAGACTTAAGACACTAAAATTTTGTGTCCCAGTGACTGGGATGTGGAATTAGGCACACATTATGGCTGCATGTGCTGACTCCTGAAATCTGTTTTCAGTGTAACGAGTGACAATCAGGAGGAACTAAGGTCCAGAGGAGGGAGAGTTGGGGTGACTCACCCTGACTGATTAAGTGTGCTGATGTGTCCAATCCCTGCCGACCCCTGGAGCAGTGCATTGAGTGGGCCGCACGTATCTCAGACGAATGTTTTTCTCAGACTGATGAAGAGAAGCGACAGGACTTGCCTGTGGTGATGGCAGTTTTTGACAGAAATACCTGCAGCATCCCCAAATCCCAAATCTCTTTCATTGGCTATTTCATCACAGACATGTTTGCTGCTTGGGACGCCTTTGTAGACCTGCCTGAGTTAACCCAGCATCTTGACAACAATTTTAGATACTGGAAGGGACGGGACGAAATGAGGCTGCGGAGCCTCCGCCCGCCTCCGGAACAGTGGGCGACACTGCCTGGGGCCCTGACGCGGTGTCCCTCCAGTCACTTGGGATTCCCGAGGGCGGTCAGAGTTCCTTGGTCCTTTCGTCCCCCGGTCTGCAGAGCCTGTCAGAGCACACAGGGACGTCGGCAACCTTCTGTAGCCACCATCTGATGCCATTGCCATAAAGTGAGACTTAGTCCACTCAAGGTACCTGGGCCTGCTGCGGGGGCTCTTCAGAAAGTCACGTGAGAACCACGCTTTGCATTCGCGTCCGTTAAAACATGAGCTCGGGACTGCCCCCGCAAAGGACGGAGATGGATTTCCTGCCAGTGACAGAGAGTGTCTTGTTACAATTTCTCTCAGTTATGTTCAGCACTTAAGAACAGCTAATGGCAATCGGATCTTTTTTCACATCATACAAGGTGCAATCACTCACTTTGGAACACTACTGAAAGTGACTTCTCTTTTAAAATTGAACAGAAAATGCAGACAAAGAAATTTTGAAGTTGATTATTAATATCAATTATTACAATGTTTTATTTATTTTATTAGAAGTTCAATATTTTCTATGAATTTAAAAATACTTCAAAGCCAAAGCCAACTTTAAATACCATGACCAAATTTACATGATTCATATTCATTAAATATGTATTACTTCGTGTACAGACTTATTTTCACAATGCAAATTTAAAATATAAAATGACACATTTTTACTGCAAAAAACAAAAACCACACTGGAGGCTAGATAATCCCTGATGTGTGATAAGGAACCACACTTTATGATTGAACTTTTCGAAAATGTTGAAATGTCTTTTGGGGCATCTTTTTATTCAACTGAGACTTAGGCCAGTCATCTTCATACATTCCCACTACACCCAGAGAGGATGGATTTGGCATCCAGGTTCATGTGTCTGGAGAAACAAAGGAAGAGTTCATACCTGCTCTGCAATTATTGAAAATTTAAGTTGACCTCAAACGTACCATGCTGCTTCAAATAGCAGAAAAGATCCTCTTTAATAACTGGCTTGGCTCTGAGCTAACCCACTAAAATATCAAATCACGAGAGTTCTAATTGTGCCCAGTTCTGGCTGACCCTAGAGCTCTGCTGGGCCTCCACTAGGTTTAATAACGGCAAGATTCCTGAGTCTGTGCAGCCTATCTTCCAGTTGGAGGGGAGAACAGAAACCCATGTACATTATTTGGTAGGTTCGCCAGGAATAAATGTTATGGAGATTAAGCAGTATATGGTGAGGTGAGATTGTGGGCAGAGAGGAGCGAGGCTTTCAACTTAAACGGTAGACAGGATAAGTCTTCCTGGGAAGGTGGAATTTGAACAGTCTAGAGGGAGGCAGATGAGTCAGACATCTGAGGGAAAAGCATTCCAGATCATGGGAATAACCTCTGCAAGGCCCAGAGGAAGGATGCCAGTGTCCTCAGGGAAGAATTAGTAAATAATGTGGCTGGAATAGAGTCAGCAAGTAGGAAGGAGGGAAGGAGGAAGGGAGGACAGAGAAGATGTGGGTGGAATTCCCTGCATCACCATTTCCTGATTGAGTGATCACAAACAGTTAATTCAACCTTCAAGTGTTTCAGTGAACTCAGTGCTTTTCCTATGGCCTATTGACCTCTCAAGAGTTTTGGAAGGATAAAATAATGTAGGGAAGTGACTTATAAGCCATTGTTACTGTTCTATACATAAGGATAGATGGGTAGACAGGTAGATATAGATAGATACATAGATAGATAGATACATAGATAGAGAGATGATAGATAGATAGATGATAGAGTGATAGAGATAGATAGATAGATAGATAGATAGACAGACAGACAGACAGACAGACAGATACATAGATAGAGATAGATAAACAGAGAGATAGATAGATAGGTAGAGATAGACAGATCGGGAGATAGAGAGACAGATAGAGAGAGCGAGATAGGCAGATAGATAGAGAAGAGAGAGAGAGAGAGAGAGATAGATAGAGATAGACAGAGGGATAGATAGGTAGATAGAGTGATAGATAGATACACAGATAGAGATAGACAGACAGGTAGATAGATAGAGAGATAGATAAACAGATAGATTGATGGATAGATAGATAGACAGATAGATGGATAGATAGACAGATAGAGATAGATACATAGATAGATAGATAGATAGATAGACAGACAGACAGACAGACAGATAGATAGATAGATAATAGAGTTAAGGACTGAATTTCTGTAAAATCATAATTTTAAATAATAGTTTCATTGAGATATAATTTACTTCCATATTATTTAAAGTGTACAATTTAATGTGTTATGCATCTACCACCACAATCAATTGTAAAACTTTCATCCACCCCCCCGCCAAAAATAATCTACTATAAATCACTCACTCCCCCACTTCTCCGAACCCTAGGCAGCCACTAATATACTTTGTCTCTACAGATTTGCCTAGTCTGGACATTGCATACAAATGGAATCATACAATTACTTAGCATGTTTTCAAGGTTCATCTATGTTGTAGCATGTATCAGTACTTGATTTCTTTTTATGGCTGAATAATATTCCATGGTGTGGTTATTACTGTGTTTCATTGATCATTCACAGTAAATGGCCATTTGGGTTATTTCCTCTTTGGGGCTCTTATGAATAATGCTGCTGTGGTTGGATTTACGTGCAAGTTTTGTATGCAGGTCTACATTTGTTTTTTAAATTAATAGACTATTTTGGAGCTGTTTCTGGTTTACAGAAAAATTAAGCAGAAAGGACAGAGTTCTCATACTTCCTTACCTCTCAACCCAGTTTCCCCTATTATTAACATCTTACATTAGCATAATATATTTGTTATAGTTAATGAACCAATATTGATACATTATTACTAACTAATGTCCATGCTTTACTTTACACTTCACTCTTTGTTTTGTACATTATATGATTTTTGACAAATGTGCAATAACCTGTATCCACCATTACAGAACCATACACAGGAGTTTCTCTGCCTTTACAATTCCGGGCTTCACCCATCCTTTTCTCCCTCCCCACAACCTCTGGCAACCACTGATCTCTTGATTGTCTCCACACTTTTGCCTTTTCCTAAATTTCATATAGCTGCAATCATATAATATGCATGTAGCCTTTGCAGATTGGCTTTTTTTCACTTAGCAATATGCATTTAAGCTTCTTCCATGCCTTTTCATGGCTTCATAGCCTTTTCTTTTTATTGCTGAATGCTATTCCTTTGTACGGATACACAATAGCTTGTTTATCCATTCACCTATTGAAAAACATCTTGGTTGATTTCAAGTTTTGGCAATTATGAAAGAAACTGTTATAAACATCCATGTGCAGGTTTTTATGTGGACATAACTTTTCTGTTCCTATGGGTAAATACCAAAGAGCATGATTACTAGATCACTGTATGGTAAAAGTATGTTTAGTTCTGTAAGAAACTGCCAAGTATCCTGCTAGCAACAAATGAGAATTCCAGTTGTTCTGCATCGTCAACATTTTTGGTATTTCAGTATTTGGATTTTAGCCATTTGAATAGGTGTGTAGTGGTATCTCATTATTGTTCTAATTTAAAATTCCCTGATGACATGGAATGTGTAGCATCTTTTCATACGCTTATTTGCCATGTGTCTATTTTCTTTGTTTAATCATAGTTGTTTTGTTTTTTTTTTAACCAATGCCTGGTAACTCTTGTCCTCCTTTGTCTATTTATATTGTCTTCTTTCTTTCTTTCTTGTTCTGTTTTTTTTTTTTTTTTTTTTTGAGCTTTGGATCATTTAGTCTTTTTCCTAGTATATCAAATTATTTTTTATATTAAAATTGGGCTTAACTTATTTTAGGAAACTATAAAGATACCTCCACATTCTGGATGTCGTTATCATTCTCTTGAAAAGATTTCCTTTTGCCCATGGCAGACAGTTACTATAGGGACTGGAAACCTTAGTCCATTCTCAGTTTGAGCTCATTCAAAGCTGTTTTTCAGTCTGTGTGAAGGTTGCTCTATTTCTGTCTTGTCCTTCCTCTACGGGTGTTGCCCTTTGGGATTACCATATGAGCGTTTGGATTCAACCTATTCCCAACTACCCATGTATTTGTTAGGCTTTAAATGTAATGGTTTCCGCAGCCCTGTGAGACTAAAGATACACTTAGCTTGTCATTCCATTAGTTGTTGCCTTTAGCTTGAGCTTTTGCCGTTTGGCTTCTGTGGTTAGAGTCTTTTGAACTCCTTGGCTTTTCAGCTCCTAGGCTGTAAGATTTGAATCAGCAAATGCCCCAAGGAGAAAAGCTGCACCAAATGTCAAGCTTGCGTCTGTGTTTCCCTTCTCTCCAGAACTTGGCCCACATGTCTTGGTGTCTCTCTAACATTCAGATGCCAGCAAACAGATGTTTTCTTACTTTATCCAGCTTTTCTAAAATGTCTTTAGACTTCACCTGATCTTATGTTATTATTCAACTATCATCTCAATTACCCCAAGAAGAAAATCTACAATTTCATGTTTAATTTTCTTATTTTCTATATTACCTCAGTTTCTGTAGAGACCTTTTACCTGACTGTTCAGTCTAGTTCCTGTGTTACCAGATAAAGTGGAGGCTAAGAATATTGGGGGGAAACCACTGATGAATGATAGGTCTCGTTCGTTTTGTTTTTCCTCTCCTTATTTACTCCGGCAGCCTACATTTGCCTTTCCTCATTTGACCCAGTTGCCCAAATAAGGAACCCACTCTGGCAAAGACCTGACTTTACTCTCATAAATGTCTGCATGTTAGGATTAGCGAGATGATGAACACCATGCCAAAGCTCTTGGTGCGAGACTTTTGCAGACTTTTGTTATCCCTTTAGTTTGCCTCTTGCCATCACTGCTCAGATTGTTGAGGTTTTCTAAGATTCTGTAGGTCAAACCTCTCTACCTGCATACCAGATGAGCCCTTCTCTCTTTCCTGAGCTCACTTGCGGGAGGTTAGCCCTCGGTTTTTCTTTTTCCCCATCCAATCATAATTGTTCATGAATTCCAAAAAGCCCTGAAAGTACCTGTCATCCCTTTCTCTCCTCTCTTTTTTATCAACACTGTGAAATGTTAAGCATATATTTGCATACCTCTTTCTTACTTACAATGGAATACTGGAAGGCGCGATCATGCAGTGTGAGCCCCACCAAACTAGGACTCATACAACACTCTCCCCCAGGCCTAAACTTGTGACATCCACTGGTTTTCTTGTAATATCTTATATGTATCTAAATTTGTAATGATTTAGTTAATTCCTGAGTTATGTGACAATAAGAAATCAGTCAAATTAGCACTACAGAAGCACAGCTTAGACCTAGGGACCAGAACCAAGAACCACAAAAACCTGTTAACCAATAAGTTTCACTTGTACTTTGTGTTTAACAAGTGGGTGAATGGGAAGTGAGGGAAAAGGAGTTTAACTTCATATCACAGAAACTTGCACTAAAATGAAGAGGAAAATGACCCAGTTCCTGGTTCAAGTCACTATAATCTGCTTCAATAAATAATAACAGCACATAAGAAAAACAAACACTATATGATAGGAACAATGGATAATTAATTACCAGATCAGGGAGGACAGATGACACTTGCTATGGGATTTCATTAAAGAAGGATTCCAAAAAGCACTGGCTTCTTCTGAGAAGACTTCTTAGAACAGGCAGCATTTAAACTGAGTCTTGAGCAAGTATATAGAGGGTGGGGAACAGGCCTTCCGGGCAGGGCACAGGCACAGTGTCAGCAATGGCGCAAAGGGCTTATGGAATAGGGAGCAAAACCGGCTGAACACAGGAGTGCTACGTGTTGGGGAATATGGGGGAAAGGCTGACTGAGGTTGGTTAAATGAAACATCATTAGACGGAAGAGAAAGTAGGTGGAAAGACAGACGGAAGACTGTGGAAAGCCTCTGAAGATGGAGGTCAGCATAATAATATTAAGAAATCAGTGGTACTTTGACACTGTATGAATGTCTAGGTTTAAAAAATCAAGAAAACACAATAAAAGAATAAACTACTGATATAATGATATGTAACCAAAGGCCAGATACCAAAGAATACACACTGTGTGATTCCCTGTATGTCATATATGGTGAAAGAGGTCAGCTTGGGTGTTGCCCTGGGGGAGTATGGAACAGAAAGAAATAACAGAGAACCTTGTAGGGTGTTACAAATATTTTATAATACCTTGACCTGGTGTTGGATACATGGGTGCATAGAGATGTAAAAATTCAGTTATTAGCAATGCAACTGGTGTTTATGGTTTGTATGCATACATTAAAAAAAACTCTAGTAGGTTAATTAGGCTGTCAGTTGTATGAAGTAAATTTTGGTCAAGGAATAGCCAAGGTAGTAATGCAGTAATAAGTTATACATGTGCTCACTGTGCTCTAGAACGTCACGACTGGAATACAAGAAATATGTGTAAGAAAAAAGACAAATGTTCAATATTGATGGTTGGATGAGCTGAATAAATTAGATCACTCTACTTTCAATTTAAGAACTTGGCCAGTGTTTGGATACCTTTGAACAAAGAAAAAAAGGAAATACAATTGTTATTGAGCATATGCTATATATCAATCCCTGACTTATATTTTGACACACATAAACGTGGGAAATATTGCACCTTGTAACTGAGACAATGAAGATGAGCGAGGTGGCTGGTTTTGACACTAGAGGCTGAGAAAACAATCAGCTCATAATCGTAAGAAGTTTGAAGTCGGAGGAAAAGAATCAAGAGGAAATACTGGTAAGTGCCAGGAGCTTCTGGAAACTACATAAGAGATGAAGACCGCAGAATTGTTGAGCTTTCTAAGAGGCCCAATGACTCAGGTAAAAACAGAAGGCTTAAAACTGAAACCTGGGGATATATGTATACATACAGCTGATACACTTTGTTATACAGCAGAAACTAACACAACACTGTAAAGCAATTATACTCCAATAAAGATGTAAAAAAAAAAAAAAAACAAAACAAAACCCTGCAAAGTAACAATTGTTAGGACAAACAGTAAAGAATTATAAGAAAAATAATCACATGCCTGTCCCCACACAGAAATATCTTAAGCTCCATCTCAGCATTTCTCGATTGGCCTTTCACAAAATACAGTCCCATCAGCTGAATATAGGTTTCTCAAGTAACTGTGAGTAAGACTGAATTAAAAAAATGAAATCACTTCCTTCCTCCAAAACTTTTCAGAGTACGTAATGTAACAAAGTGAAACCTGAATTTCATGTCGGGATGTACAGTACGGCTCTTCCCATATGCTTCTGTCTTGTAACTACATCAACATCATCTAAAACCAGTGTTCTGCAGGACAGACATTGTGAAACGCTGTTCTCATCATGTAAGATATCAGGTCCTTCTCAAAATCCATTCTTCCTTCTGCCCTTTCTCATGTTGTCCCTGCCACCTGATGGGTCTCTCCTAAGCTCCACCTGCCAAAACCCTACCCATTTTTAGGATCCAAGAGATAATAAAGGCTTACATTACTAAAAAGCAGAGAAAGAAATCCCTTCCCAGGGATCTACATTTCCTTCCTAGGGAAAAGAAAAACTGTAAAGTATACCACAGTGACCTTAAGTCTATGAATGTAACTATGTTGTGTTACTTTGAGTTCTGTAAAAGTCAATGTGCTACAGTATATACGGATATGAATATTTGATCTCTTGCATGCAGATCTTGCTGATAACTTTCATCGTGAGCGAGGTTAATGATTCAGGAGCCACGCTATTTGGCTCAGCCCTTATAACCAGGGAATGTTAAAATTGGAAAGGTCCCTAGATATTAGCAAATCTATCCACCTCATATTCTAAGTAAGGAAACTGAGACGTTCGTAGATTGGATATTTATATTAACAAAGGATAAGGATATAAGATATTGGCAGATATATCTTTTAGATTAAGAATTTAGAGATTTTTATAGAATACTAAGACATTATGTCCACTGATACTGAGACAATGTGTTTTTGTTTTTGTTTTTCTTTTTTTTATTAATTAATTAATTAATTTTTGGCTGCGTAGGGTCTTCGTTTCTGTGCGAGGGCTTTCTCTAGTTGTGGCAAGCGGGGACCACTCTTCATCGTGGTGCGCGGGCCTCTCACTATAGTGGCCTCTCTCGCTGCGGAGCACAGGGTCCAGACGCGCAGGCTCAGCAGTTGTGGCTCACGGGCCCAGTTGCTCCCCGGCATGTGGGATCTTCCCACACCAGGGCTTGAACCCGTGTCCCCTGCATTAGCAGGCAGATTCTCAACCACTGCGCCAGCAGGGAAGCCCAGAGACAATGTGTTTCTTAGTCATCATTTTCTATTGCCGTGATGAAGCGAGGTGGTAGTCAGTAGTTGTACAAAGGGAAAAAGATAACTTTACAAACTCCCAATTTATATACACAGGGAAATTCATCATTCATGTTATTTAAGCTAACTGGATGCAGTTTATCAGCTACATTGAGGAATGGTGAAGTGTCTATACAATTAACATGTTCGTTTCTGTCATGAGCTCCCTGTTGTTCAAGTGAGTTAATGGTCAGCACTCAACTAGGCACTTAGAGTCCATTATAAATCTGGACTAAACGTTTATCTGTGGCATCTTTATTCTTCTTTGGTGCCCTTAGGCAGAATTAGCTCTCTTATGTTTTGATAAATTCAAGTATTAAACAGGGCTAAGGTTTCACAAGTTCTTTGGCCTAAACAGGGGGGTAAGGAGGACCAATGAGCTGGAGTACTTCTAGATTTGAGAATGGTCAGATTGAGGAAGAAGAGTCTTATACCAGAGGTGAAAGAAGACTTATTAGAATTACCTATTTTTAAAAATTCCAACCCTTTTCAATGTTCTAAAGTGATCATGAAGTACATGGGTATGCTAGGAAGTAAGGGAGTCAACCAAGAATATTCTGTAAGAGTTTGTGGATGGCAATAAAGAGGCAAGGAAGATAGAGAACAGACTAGAAAAGGCTTCGGTTGGCCATAATGAAGACAGAAGGAGAAGGAGAAGAAGAATGACAGATGCAATGGGAAAGAGAAAGCAAGAATAGAGAAGCAAAAGGGAAAGTAGAAAAATGAGACAAATTTGGAGAAGGAAATGAGGAAGAAACCTGGGTGAAAGAGGGAAGCACTGATGGTAGACCACATGACACTCAAAACTTAACACGATGGGGCTTCCCTGGTGGCGCAGTGGTTGAGAATCTGCCTGCCAATGCAGGGGACACGGGTTCGAGCCCTGGTCCGGGAAGATCCCGCATGCCACGGAGCAAATGGGCCCGTGAGCCACAATTACTGAGCCTGCGCGTCTGGACCCTGTGCTCCGCAGAGAGAGAGGCCGCGATAGTGCGAGGCCCCCGCTTGCCACAACTAGAGAAAGCCCTCGCAGAGAAAGGAAGATCCAACACAGCCATAAATAAATAAATAAATAAATAAAATTAAAAAAAAAAAAACTTAACACGATGCACATTTAACATGAGCCACCAATGGCCATGGTCATTACCCTCAAATAGTTTACAATATGTGTTTCAAAGACATTTATAAATTGAAAATGCCATTAAAATAAGTGCCAGGGTAAAAGTATTCATGGAATTGTATGGGAGAATAAAAAGTCTCCCGTCAAAGAGCCTTCTGAGACATAGGAAAAAAAAGAAAAACCTAAAAAGCATAAGAGTCTTCCTATTTTCATTTCCAATGATACATCCCAATCTTGATGATCAATCAGCGATTTAAATGTCAACTATAAACCCAGTATTTTATTAGCTGCTATGCAGTATACTGGAGCAATAGAAGAGAGAGGACCTCAAACCCTCTGTTCCCTCAAACTGAAAGGCAGGCTTCCTGACCCCTCCAGACCACTACTGGACACAGGGAACACACACACTAATGTTTCAGGACCCCAACCAACAGTCACCTGCTTTGTGATTACTTCCGTGACACACCCCCACTAACACCACTGACTCTGCTGCTCCTACGGGACATTACATATATTTCCTATTTTAACACATACCACAGTGCATTATAATTATGATTGCAGATACATGTTCTAACAATTTAAAGAGAATGATGACTTTTTTGCTCTTTACATCTTGCTATTTCCCTTCTCATAATATTTCTTGAAGAGAAACCATAAAAATGTAAACAAACACAAAAAACAGAAATTATACAAAATGTGTGCTTTGCGGCTTAACACAAACTTAAGTAAAATTCGTTCTGACAGCATCCAGCATGACAAACTTCCATGGTACAAATGACAATGGACCAAGGTTTGAGCAGGTACAGGAGACAATCCAGGCATGAACAACACCAAGAAAAGGTAGACAGGAAGTAACATGGTGCGTAGGAAATCACGAGACCAGTCTGATGGGAAGAGACTTAAACAAGACTGAAACTCACTTTCTAAACCTCCATCTCCAATTGGACAATTCGCAAGACACAGGTGCACCAAAGTGGCCTATTTATTCAATCCCTTTAATGGGGAGAACAGTTTAAAATTTTACCCGTTTAGTTTGCCCCAAAAGCAACTATCAAATGTTGGCAGGACACAATGAAGGCTTACCTTTGTTAACGTAGTTAAGTCTCTCTCTCTCAGAACTAGCCCATTTAGCTCCAGGTTCCTTATTGCACCCGACGCACTTACACAGCATTCATGAGCTTTACACAACTGGAAGGTCATATCTTTATTTCTTATTGCAGGAACACAACTTCTGGAAACTTTATTTCTGTCACAACCTAAAGCAAAATTATTGTAAAATGAGTGATTTAAACCGTACATTTTATCATCATTAAAAAGCATCTAAAAAGAAAAAAAAGCATCTGCTCTGTGCTAAGGATTAGAAACGACTCCTGCCCTTAAAACCTCGTTAAGGAGGGACATGTATAAACTCAAAATTTCAATCACATGAGATAAAGAACCATAACCTTTATGCACAGAGGTTCCTATGGAGGCAAAAAGTTATATCTAAGTGATGGCTTCATGATAACTCTGAAGTACAATCGAGAAAGCTGAGGCTCTGCAGAGGTGGAGGAGGAGGTGCAGTAACTGCAGAGGGAGCACCTCTGCAAAGACACTCAAGCCTGACACCTGCTGGGCACTGTAAATACTGCAGGTGGGGATGACTAAACGCCGGGGGGTCCAAGTGTGAGAAGGGACAGAAAATAGAGATGTTGGTCGAAGCAAGCCTGGGAGAGAGCATGGCTTGTATCCCACAGGTGATGAGCCCTGGGGCTACCACAGGCTGAGTAAGGGTGCCTCCGCTGATTAGAAAAAGGCGCCCCGCTGCTGAAGGACTGATTAGATAAAGGGAGTGATCACAAAAAGCTCCCCTTCCTCAGGGCCAAAGAGCCCCAGGAGGCTTGGCCAAGCACAGTTCAGACTACACGCCTCTGGGCAGAGCACACGCTGGGCGGCTAGTACGCACTAACTCTGTGTGGGCAAGTCATTAGCAGCATTATTTTAGGCGTATCTTTTCATGTTAGAAGATCACTCAACCCGAGTAGGCAGATGAACTTAGAGGAACTGAGTCCAGGGGCCGCGAAACCACCCAGGAGCTTCTGCCATAGTCCGGGCAAAATGTAATGTGGATGAAGAAGCAAATTTACGAGGAGGCCAAAATCTACAAGCTAGACCCACTGGATGAAAAACACAAAGAAAGTTCAGTGAAGGACCTCTGAAGAGAATGGGCTCTGCAATAAATTTTTCTTACAATCAAGGTAAAATATTAGGCAACATTAAGTACAGTGGCCTTTAAGGTCCCTTCCAGCTCTAATTTCTTTTGATTTCTAACTTATTACTCTGGTTAAGTAAAGTCCCTTCAGAGGGACAGAACAGTTCCTACACCTGAATGGGATGCAAAGAATAATCTGACTTCTCTTCACCAGGGGATGAGTTGAACTGTCCTTGCAGAAGATATAACACACGGTGTGAAGCCCAGATCCTAGAAAACGGCCAGGCACACAATAAGTATTCAGCTTTTTGAAAACAAATGAGCAATCATTTCCTCTCCTAGATCTTCACACCCTTCCTATGCTGGCTACTTTCTTTCAGCTTATAAGCATCCTCAATATACCCACTGAAAAAACTCTCACACCTATGACTCTTTGGACCTTCTTGTGGGTAACCTAAGTCTCTCCCATGCCTTCAAACACCTGTCCTCCCAAAAAGCCCAGATCTGTACCTTGGGCCCAGACCTGTCTACCAGGCCCCTCAAAAGCACTGAAGATGAAGTAAGATCCTCTCCCCAGCCCCAATCCCTTCCTACTGTGCTCTGTATCTCACAAAAAGATGCAGCTGTAAACTGTCACCCACGCTTGCTGCCCTCCCTTTTCTAACTGGTCACCAGGCCCCACCCATTCCCTCTCGGATCTCCGAAATCCAATCCAACCTTTTACAACTTAAGTGGGACCCTTAGATTACAATGCAGCCTGCACCCCATCAAGTGCTTTCCACATGGAGGTCCGAGTGAGTCTCTAAACCAGAAGTCCATCTCACTGTTGTTCAGCGTTTCCCACAGCCTTCAGGATAAACATTAAAACCTCTGACAGGACAAAGGCCCTTTTCTGTTTGGCCCCAGTAGGTTTCCAGTATCAACTCTCATTTCTTTCCCAAAACCTGAGTTCCACTCGTGTACCTTAGTTTTGCCATATTTTCTTATATTTCTCAAACTTTGACACACACTGCTCCCTCCTGCCACCCCAGGAGCTTCTATATATCCTGAGAAAGGATAGCACCTCCTCCAAGAAGCCTGAACTCTCCCTTCCAAGATTCTGTGCTCTGCAAAGGGGAAGGGGGGGAGGGATAAATTAGGAGTTTGGGATTAACATATACACACGACTATATATAAAATAGGTAATCAACAAGGACCTAATGCATAGCACAGGGAACTCTACTTCATATCCTGCAATAACCTGCACGGGAAAAGAATCTGAAAAAGAATGGATATATGTATAACTGAATAACTGTGCTGAACACCTAAAATTAACACAATATTGTAAATCAAGTATACTCTAATATAAAATAAAATTTAAATTAAGAAAAAAAAAAGATTCTGTGCTCTGCAGCACCAGAACTCACTTCTTCCAGAGCACTGACTACTGTGTCTGTGTTTACTTGCCGCCCAGTAGAAGGGGAGATGACCTAGGGCATAAGCATCGTCTCCAGCAGCCCTTGGTTCTGACAACTCATTCAAGTGCCAGGATACTTTACACACATAACCTGCTTAATTAATTCTAAGAACCCACAGAAAGAGTGGTTTTTAATGTCATTTTACAAGTGTGGGGATTGCAGTTCAAAAGTAACCTGGGCTTCCCTGGTAGCGCAGTGGTTGAGAGTCTGCCTGCTAATACAGGGGACATGGGTTCGAGCCCTGGTCTGGGAAGATCCAACATGCCGTGGAGCAACTAAGCCCGTGCACCACAGCTACTGAGCCCGTGCACCTAGAGCCCATGCTCCGCAACAAGAGAAGCCACCGCAATGAGAAGCCCGCACACCGCAACAAAGAGTAGCCCTCACTTGCTGCAAATAGAGAAAGCCCACGTGCAGCAACAAAGACCCAACGCAGCCAAAAGCATAAATCAATAAATAAAAATCAAAATTTTTAAAAACACAAAAACACCATCACAGAAATATCCAGAAAAATATTTCACCAAATAACTGGGCATGGTGGCCCAGACAAATTGACATGTAAAATTAACCACCTAAGCCATAGTTTTACCATCTTTTACTGAGAAATTTGACTTATCTGAACTATTTTGATACCTAGAAGATACCTTCTAGAGGTAACACCCTCAGTTTTTGACATGGTAGGCAGCAGAGGGAAAGAGCCCATTTGCCCAGTCAGATGACACCTAAAAGGATAAAATGCTGTCTTCTCTCTCCAACCCACAAGGATGAATGCCAAAAACACATCACTTATATCTGTTTTAGCTAACATATGATAGGTCTGGAACAGACCTATGCTCCCAGCAAGTCTCATGAAATGCTGTTTCATTAAGGGGAGACTTTACTTGCTAAGATTAGAAGCAAAAGAGGGTGGTGGATGAAAAACTGCCCAAGGATATAAGTTCACGCAAGGGAGCAGGAGAGAGAATGGGTATCCGAAGATGTGCGCTCTGAGCCAACACTAATTGCACAGCATCAGGTTGTAATTCAGGCAGCCAAACTGCTGGGGTTTCCCCCCCCCCCCTTTTTTTTTCCTCCAAAGAGGGACAAATCAAGCATACTGACAAAGGAAGAGCATTAGTCACCACAGATAAACTCCTTTTTAGAGGTGATACCGCAAATGATTTGGCTCAGTGTAGACTATGATTTGGCTCCACAAACCATAAGCTAGAGCACTTCATGCCAGGCCCCTCCTCAAATATCCATGATAGGTAGAAATTAGGCATCAGTAGTTTTTGAAATCTTCCCAGGTGATTGTAATATGCAACCAGGGCTGAGAATCTGGAGATGTAGAGAGAATTTAAATTGAACTTTAGTTTAACAGTAAAACAAGCTCTGACTCTACTGGCTGGAGCTAGACAAGGGATATGGATTTAGTGGGATGAGAAGATAAAGAACACCAGGGAGTAAATCAAATGCTTTACACCTGTGCTTAGCTAATTGTTACTCAGATAATTCAGACAATCTTACAGCACCTGAACCCTGAAATTCCTTAGCTCTGTTTTAAAAAAAGTAACTCTTCAAGTACCTGAACTCTGAGAATCACGTAAATCATAAAGAAAAAGAAGAAATCTTACTTTTTGAATTAGTTGATTTCATATATACTGTTTCACTTTCATGATATTAACTAGATATCTTTCTTTCCATTTTATGTTTGAGGAAAGTAAGGCTTTAAAAATCTCAGTAACTTTCTCAAGGTCACTTGTTAAGGGTGTGGTAGGCAGCATAATGGCTCCTAAAAATGCCCTCACCCTAATCCCTAGAACCTATTAATATCTTACGTTACATGGTAAAGAGGACTTTGCAGATATGACTGAAGTTATAGACCTTGAGATAGAAAGATTATCCTGGATTACCTCATGGAACAAATCTAATTGCATGAGTCCGTAAAAGCAGAAAATCATTCCCAACTGTAGAAAGAGAAAGAGAGAGATGTCCTAATAGAAGCAGAATCAGAGAGATGCAACATTTTGGGTTTTGTAGGTGGAGAAAGGGGACTCTGAGTCAAGGACTATAAGTGACCGCTGGAAGCTGATAAAGTCCAGGGAACAGAAACACCCCTAAGAGCCTCCAGAAAAGAATGTAGCTCTGCCAACACTTTTTTTTTTTTTTTAACCATCTTTATTGGAGTATAATTGCTTTACAATGGTGTGTTACTTTCTGCTTCATAACAAAGTGAATCAGCTATACATATTCATATATCCCCATATCTCCTCCCTCTTGCGTCTCCCTACCACCCTCCCTTCCCTAACCCACCCCTCTAGGTGGACACAAAGCACAGGGCTGATCTCCCTGTGCTTTGTGGCTGCTTCCCACTAGCTATCTATTTCACATTTGGTAGTGTATATATGTCCAAGCCACTCTCTCACTTCATCCCACATTACCCTTCCCCCTCCCTGTGTCCTCAAGTCCATTCTTTATGGCTGAGTCTTTATTCCTGTCCTGCCCCTAGGTTCTTCATAACCATTTTTTCTTTTTTTTTTTAGATTCCACAGATATGTGTTAGCATACGGTATTTGTTTTTCTCTTTCTGACTTACTTCACTCTGTATGACAGTCTCTAGGTCAATCCACCTCACTACAAATAACTCAATTTCATTTCTGGCTGAGTAATATCCCATTGTATATATGTGCCACATCTTTATCCATTCATCTGTCGATCCTGCCAACACTTTTACTTGACTCAATTGAGACCAATGTCAGACTTGTAAGGTAATAAATTTACGTTGTTTTGAGTCACTCAATTTGTGGTAATTCGTATGAAAGCAATAAAAAACAAGTACAGAGGTCCTACAAGAGCCAGGCTACATATTTATATTTAAATATTTCTAAAATGAATTTAACCTTGTGATTGACAGCAGCAGCAGCTTCCAAGGGATCCCACCACACACCTGAGGCAAAAGCAGCCTAATAAAGAAGCAGTGACAGCAGCAGCTCACTGCCCCACACCTGGGGTAGAGGGGGATTTGATCAACTGTAGCAGCAGCATAGCCTGAATGGGAATGCATCCTCCTGGGGCACTAGTCCCATCAACATTAGTCTAATCTGCTAGCATCTGCTGTGCCAACAGGCCCAACATATACAAACCCTCCAACTCAGCAGCATTAAGTGAGCCAGGCTCAGTGTTTCCTGAAACTCATATCCAATGGCACTGGAAAGCCCAGATATCACCTACTGTTATGAAAACATAAAAAAACAATAACAGAAGACTGGGAACTTCAGAAAGAAAAGGGGAACAATGGAATGGGTGAAAACAAATGGGGTAAATATAAGAGACTCTCATTAGCTTCATGAGTTTCTTAAATCCTATATGATGGTCAAAGCAAAAATTATGACACCATCTGATGTGGTTCTCAATGTATCTAAAGGAAATACTACAGAAAATCATACTTTAAAACTGGGGAATACTAAGAGACCTAAATGGAAGTAACATTTTGAAACTTCACTTGAAATAATAAAACACTGATTCCAGTAGGCTATGATAAGTTACATATGTATAGTGTAATGCCAAAAGCAACCACTAAGAAAACTATACAAACAGTATACACAAATGATTATAAGTAAATTAGATTAAAATGGACTTATTAAAAAATGTTTAAGTAACCCACAAGAAGGCAAAATAAGAGAAACATAGGATTCAGAAACTAAGGTAAAAGACAAAACAAAAAATAAAATGGTAGACCTAATCTTTAACATAGCAATAATTACATTAACTGCAAATGATCTAAGTAACCAAGTCAAAGACAGAGATTGGAAGAGTAGATGAAAAAAATCACAAGCATGATCCAACTATATACTGTCTATAAGAAGCTTACTTTAAACATCATGATCTAGGTAGTTCAAAGTAAAAGGATGAAAAAGATATATCATATGACCATTAATCAGAAAAAGCAGGAATGGTTATATTAATATCAGATAAAGTAGATTTCAGAGCAAAGGAAATTATTAGGGGCAAAGAGGGTCATTACATAAAGATAACAGGAATAATCCACCTAGATGACCTAGTGATACTAAGTGTGTGTGCACCAAACAAAAGAACTTCAAAACACATGAAGCAAACACTGAAAAAGGTAAAAGGAGAAAATTTTAAATCTACAATTATTATTTGAGACTTCAACACAGCAATTTATAGAACTACCAGAGAGAAAAATCAGCAAGGATATGGAAGAACTGAAAACATCATCAATCAACAGGATAGAACTGACATTTAAAGAACACACTCAATAAAAGCAGAATACATATTCAAGTGTCCATGGAACATTCACTCATATACCATATACTGGGTGATAAAAAAACATTAGCAGATTTAAAAGAATTAAAATCATAGAGAGTATGTTCTCTAGCCATAATGGAATCAGACTAGAAGTCAATAACAGAAAGACAACAGGAAAATCTTCAATCACATGAAAACTAAACATCACAATTCCAAATAACTCATGGGTAAAAAGTCAAGGAAAAAATTTTAAATGCATAGAATAAAAGAAAATGGAGGTATAACAGATCAAAGTTTGTGGAATGAAGTGAAAGCAATGCTGAAAGGGAAGTTTATAGCACTAAATTGGGAAAGTAAATATTACAAAGCAATCATCTAATTTTCTATATTAAAATAGTAAAAACGGAAGAGGAAAAAACACTAAACAAGCAGAAAGAAGGAAATAATAAAGATGAAACAAAAATCCATGAAACTGAAAACAGGAAAATGGGGGGGGAAATCAATGAAACAAAAGGCTGGTTTTTTGAAATAAACAATCTTCTCAATAAAGATGTAGCAAGACTGATCAAGATAAAAAGAGAGATGGCACAAATCACAGATATCAGAAATGCAACCGGGGATACCATGACATATCCTGCAGGTTAATAAGGGACAAGTTATTATGAACAAGTCTACACTATAAATTCAAAAATGTAGATGAAATGGACCCATGCTTCTACACCCAAAACTACCAAAACTCAGCCAAGATGAAATAGATAATCTCAATTTTCCTGTAACCATTAGAAACACTGACTTTTCATTTAAAAACTCCCAAAAGAAATATTCAGGCTTAGATGTTTCACTTTTACCCAAGACTTAAAGAATTAACACCAATTTTACATGACTTGATAAGAAATAGAAGTAGAGGGAACAGTTCCTAATTAATTTTATGAAGCCAGTATTACCTTGATACCAAAACCAGACAGGGATAGTATAGAAAGAAGAAAATCACAGACCAATATTTATTATGAAATTGCCTGTAAAAATCATCAGCCAAATATTAGCAAATTAAATCCAGAAATATATAAAAAGAATAATATACCATAACCAAATGGTATTTATTCCAGTTATGCAAAGTTGGTTAAATATTTGAAAATCAAATAATGCAATCCACCATATCCAATAGATTAAGGGGGAAAAGTCATATAATCCTATCCATTAATGCAGAGAAAGCATTTGACAAAATCCAATCCCATTCATGATTTTAAAACAAGAAGAAAGAAAACTCCAAGCAAACTAGGAATAGAAAAGGAACATACTGAAACTCATAAAGATGATCTACAACCTATACCGACATTATAGTTAACTGTGAAAGACTGAATGCTTTCTCTGTAAGATCAGAAACAAGGCACCGATATCTGCCCTCACCACTTTTATTAAATATATTACTGGAGGTTCTAGTAAGAAAATAAAGCAAAAATAAAGAAATACATACATTCAAAAGTTAAGTTTTTAAAAAGTTTATTTAAAAGATAAAAGGACTATTCCTACTATGTTGAATAGGAAGGAATATATCCTACTGAATGTTGAATAGTAATATATCCTATTCTATTGAATAAGGAAAAGTAAAACTGTCTACATCTGAAGATGAGATGACAATCTAAATGGAGACAATACCAAGGAATCCACAAAAAGCTTGAGAAATAATATTAGTTTGTAAATGTTTTAGAGTACAAGATCAACACAATTTTATCAAATTATGTATTAATAACAAATGTGTACAAGCTTAAATAAAAATATGTGATGCCATTTACAACTGACCTAAATAAATACTTAAATGTAAGCCCAATAAGACATTTATAGGACCTCTATACTGAAAATGACAAAATGCTGATGAAGAAAATTTTAAAAGTCCCAAACAAATAGGGAGACATACCTTGTTCATGGATTAGAAAACACAACATAATAAAGATGTCAATTCTCCCCAAGTTAAGAGGCTTAACACAATTACTCTTAAAATGCCCTCAAGGTTTTTGTGGATATAGACAGGCTTATTCTAAGATTTATATGGTAAGAAGAGGCTGAAGAATAGCTAAAACAATTTGTAAAGGAAGATTAAAATGGGAGGAATTAATCTACCCAATTTCAAGATTTTGCAGTAATGATGGAGGCTAGATACATAGATCAATGGAATGGAACAGAGAACCCGGAAAGAGACTGACATAAATACATTTAACTTGTTTTTGACAGCAGTGCAAAAGCTATCAAGGAAGAATAGACTTTTCAAAAAATGGTACTGCAACAGTTGGACATCCCTCGACAAAAACAAACAAATAAAAAATGAACCTTAACCTAAACCTTACACACCTTACACAAAAATTAAATCAAAGTGGATCATAATCTTAAATGTAAAAGCAGGACATTTTTAGAAAAAAAAAAATAGGAGAAAATCTTTGGCATCTAGAACTAGGTGAATAATTCTTAGACTTGACACCTAAAGTATGATCGATAAAAGCAAAAACTGATAAATTGGATCTCATCAAAATGAGTGAAAAATGCTTCATAGAAGATCCTTTTAAGTGGATGAAAACTCAAATTACACAGTGGGAAAACATATTTGAAAATCCCAGATGAGACAAATGACTTGTATCTATAATATACAAAGAACTCTCCAAACAACTTACAAAAATCCAACTAGAAAATAGGCAGAAGACAGGAACAGACATTTCATGGAAGAGAATATACACATGGCAAAGAAGCACATGAAAAGATGTTCAACGTCGTTAGCCATTAGGGAAATGCAAATTAAGACCATAATGACATATCAGAGAATAACTAAAATTAAAGTATAGTGACAGCATCAAATGCTGGCGAGTACGTAGAAAAATTATATCACATCACTGGTGGGAATATAAAATGGTTTAGCCACTCTGAGAAACAGCTTGACAGTCTCTTTTAATCCTAAAAGTAGATTCACCCTACAATGCAGTAATTGTCCTCTTGAGCATTTATCCAAAAGAAACAAAAACTTAATGAAGTTCCCACAGAAACTTACACATAAATGTTCATAGCAGTTTTATTTATAATAGCCCAAAACTGGCAACTACCCAAATGTCTTTCAATGAGTGAATGTTGAAACAAATTGTGATAAAATCTTATGATAGAATACTACCGAGCAACAACAAGGAACAAATTATTAATATATGCAAAAATTGAAATGAACTTCAAGGGAATGATGCCGAGGGAAAAATTTTAAAAAGCCAATCTCCGAAGATGAAGTAATTCATGATTATGTTTACATATTATTCTTAAAATAACAAAACTGTGGAGATGGAGAACCGATTAGAAGTTGCCAAGGGTTAGAGATGGGAGTAGAAGGTACAGCGGGGGAACTTTGTGAGGTTTTTGTGGTCCCAGTACAAATAATACAGCAATCTTGGTTTTAATCCCTAAAGAGTTTTAAAAGCAATTCCTAATAAAGAGGTGTCCAGATATTTAGCAATGGCAGCAGATTAGAGGTATAGCTCCCCAACATGACAACTTCGAAAGAGATCTATACTATCAACACTAATTTAATGCATATGTTAATTTTTAAAAGGCCAGTCACAATACTTAAATGGTACATATCTTAACGATATTATTCTGGGTATCCAGCTACACCAGATGGACTAGCAGGATTTTCTGTACATTCAATCTTATTTAAGACAGTAAATCTTATAATAAGACAGTGAAAAAAAGAAAAAGAAAAAGAACAAACCTCAACTACAATTGGATATTCTCATAGGAAGATGAGGTGAAAATATGTAGCAGCGGTTCAAACGCTTAAGCAGTGGCACCTAAATTTGGCTGCACATTAGAATCATCTGAAGCACTTTTTAAAAACCCTCACACCGACGGTTGGTCATCCTAGACCAATAAAATCATTTTAAATCTCCTCAGACGATGCCAATGTCTAGCCAGAACTGAGAACCAGCGGACTAAGCAGAAGGGGATGTTTCTACAAAGATCTCTTAACAGTAAGTCCTTTCACCCAATCAGATTTACCTCCCCGCAAAAGGGTAAAGAAGGCTAGATGTTGTCCATACTTGCTTAGCTTTAATTAGCACTTGTGACTTGCCCAAAACCTACATCTTGTTTCCCCTAAATTTCATGTTATTCCCTAAGCTTTTCAAACCCAGGGCTAAGGGGTTTGCCAGGATGAGATTTTAAGTGCTCACACAGGGGAAGTCCCTGGCAAACCAGGACAGCGGTCACTCTACACTGAAATGTAAAGCATCCTAAATAACCCTGCCACTGCTCCCAGATATTAGTCTGTGCCAACCAGTGGAGAAAAGGCATTCTCCATTACTACCACGGCAAATGCTCCTGTACTTGCCTTGGCCAGTCCCTATCTTTTGCAGGCGCCACTCCCCTTCACCTGCTGGTGGACGCTTTGGTCAGCTGACAATGCAGATATTTTCAAACTTTAAGGTGAATAAAAATCACCTGGAGGGCCTGTTATAACAGAGATCACTGAGCCCCACCAGAGTTGCTGATTCCATAGGGCTGGGACCGGGCCCTAAAACTTGAATATCTAACACATTATCAGGGGACGCTGGTAAAGCTGGTCAGGTAAAGTCTGGTAAAGCCGGTCAGGAAAAAGAAACCCGACGTGTCAGATCATGAAGTACGGAAGGGCAAGCCCGCCGGCAGTCCAGGCCCGGGGGGACCGGGGTCCCCAGCCCTACAGAGCCAACGGCAGCCCGGCTCGGGCGCCCCTCGGAAGCACGGGGTCCCCGCGGCCGAGTCTGCGCCCCCAGCCGGTCCCGGCTCCCCTCTGCCCACTCTGCGCGCGGGGGCTGGAACGGCCGCGGAGAACCACGGGGGGGCGGGAAGGGGGGCTCCAAAGGGTCTGGCGACTCGAGTCGCTCCGTTTCTCGGTGGGCTCAGCGCACGCCGTGGGGGAAGAGGGGCGGGGGTCCGGGAAGAGGGGACGGGCGGCACTCACGTAGACCGGCAGCGGCCACGGGTAGACGGCGGGCTCGGCCCCCACGGGCGACTCCAGCCTCAGCTTCTCTCCCATGTCTTCGCGCGCGGCCCCCCCACCAGGCTAGTCTGGCGGTTAGGGGAGGGGCGGGGCGCCGCCGGCGGGGGCGGGACAGGCGGGCGGGCCGGCGGGAGGCTGAGGGGAGGAGGCCTGGCCTGGGCCTCAGCCGGCGCCGCCGCCGCCGCCGCCGCCGCCGCCGCCGCCGCGCTCCCGTCCGGCCCCCGGCTCCCTCTTTGTGGTCACCGGCCCGGGGCCTCCAGCGCTGCTGCCAACTCCGGCCGGTGTGAGGCGAGCACAACGAGCCGGGGCCGAGCTGAACCACTCACTCGTGGCGAGCGCCGCCCGCCCCGTGGACACGCCCCCTCTCACGCACGCACGCACGCACGTCTTCGGCTGCCCCCGGCCACCCCCACCGGCCCGAAGTGGGGACCCGGGGAGACACCTCGGGGCCTGGGGTGGCGGGTTCGACTCCCGCCCTTGACGTACCGTGACACGCCCCCCCCCCCCAATAATAAGACTATAATTCCTCATTAAGTATGACAGCCGGAATCCTGGCTTCTGTTCACAAAAATGCCGTGTATTTAGCCTATGCTAGGCACCAGACCCTGGACGCTCAGTACTGGCAAAAAAGGAAATGCCCTGCCCTCATGGCGCTGCCATTTTAATTGGAATAGTAGTGACAATGGTCAAGGGAGAAAATAAAGTGTCATCATCGCCACGGGGATGGTTAATCTCATGTGCGCACTGCGTGGGGCCCCGGCAGCCACAAACATTATTCCAGATGTGGCCAGGAAGGTATTTTTCAGAAGAGATGAACACTGAAATTGGTCCACTTTGAGTAAAGGAGATTGTCAATGCCGCGGCGTGGGTGGGCCTCGTCCATCAGTTGAAGGACTGGAGAGAAAAATGAGGTTCCGTAGAAAGAGGGAACTGTTCCTCCAATGGCCTTGGGACATCAGCTCTTGCCTGTGTCTCCAGCCCAGAGTCCTGCCCTGACTTGCCTGCCTCACGGTCACATGAGTCAACTCCTTAAAACAAAACTATATATGTAAAAATACTGAATATATACAAGCCTATTAATTTGTATATGTGTGTATACATATTATATATATGTATACACATATGTTTATATGTGCGTGCGTTTGTAGTATATGTGTAAGTACTATATACAGTATACATACAAGCCTATATATTTGTGTGTATATATTGTATACATGAATGTCTGTGTATATATATAGAATACATATTATAAATGTGAACATGCTGTAAATATACACACACCCATATATTAATATATGGGCGTGTGTATATATACAGTATATGTACACTGTATGTATGTATGTATACAGTGTATATTTATATATAGGTGTGTATATATGTTGTATACCTGTATGTGTATATGTTTCCAGGTATTATATGTATATCTGTATATACTATTATATACACACTTGCGTATGTATTTATATGTGTATGTACATGCGCATATTTACATATAGGTGTGTATGTGTGTGTATACATTGTATATATGTATGTGTCTATATCTTATATATATGATATATGTATGTATATATACGATGAATTTATATATCCAGTACATATATATTTTTATGCTATGTGCTTTTATATGTAGGTGTATATGTGTGTCTATATGTATATATACGTGTATGTATTGCCTATATTATATGTGTATGTATGTATACTGTCTATATACACACCTAAATATCTTTGTATGTGTGTATATATGTATGATATATATGTACCTAGGTGTGTATATTGCATGTGTTATACGTATATGTACATACTGTATATATACAAACTATGCATTTTATATGTGTGTATATATGTATGTGTGTATTGTATATACTATATGTGTCTATGTGTGTATGCATACGGCATATATACACAGCTGTCTATTTTTGTATGCGTGTACATATGTACGTGTGTCTGTATATACACACACACACCCTATGGATTCTGTTTGTCTGGAGAACCCTCACTGATACGGACACTTATGACAATTGAGTAGCTGCTCTTTGCCAGCCAGGGAGCCAAAGGCTTGTCCTTTCGGTGTCTGCCTTAAGTGTCCCAAGTCCCGGGAGGGAAGGGGATGCGGCTCCTACCAGCTGAGGTGCCTCAGGGTCAGAGAGGCGCACAGGGCGGGGGGCTGGAGCCTGGTGGAGCCCAGGTGGAGTTCTAGCAGCAGTACAGCCTAGCAGTCCCACTTCCCCGGGTGCTTCTCACAAAGACGCCGAGGGAGCGACGGGATCTGAAGGAGGGGATGAGGAAGCTTCCGTGGGTCCGCAAGCCCAGACCAAGGCTGACTCGTCAAGGGTGTTAGAGGTCAGGACTGTGGTTACCCTGGGGGTGGGCTTACACAGAGCCATTCACATTCTGAAAAAGTATCCATTCTGCTCTTGTTTGTATGTTTACCCCCCTCCCCCAAATCTTTTAAAAACAGACTCTCTTGGTTGCTGGGAACACACACGGGGAAGTTGTGTGTGAGGGGGTGTGATCCAGGGGACAGGGAGGAGAAGCCCCCCACTCGTAGGGCAGGAGTGGCTCAGCTTTGTGAGCTGAGGATGGCCCACGAGGTCCCAGAGAGAAGGGTCCCCGCTCCGTCCCTGCTCTGTGCACCCCATTCCCAGCCTGAGAAGCCCAGAGCCACCCCCCCCCACCCCAACACACACACACCAGGGAGGAGAGCCAGTCACCCTGGCTCCCAGGCTCCGGCTCCAAGGCTCCCGGCACTAGGAGCTATTTTCAGCTTTCATGCCCTAGGACACGGCCAGAGCTGTAGTCTCCGGAAACTCTCTGTCTCTCGCCTGCCCTCCCTCCCTCCCTCCCTCCCTCCTCTGCTTCTTCCCCTCCCGCTCCATCTGTCCTCCCCTCCACCCTGCATTTCTACACAGGATGGCTCACAGACAGCTGCTCCCCGCGCCCACCTGCCACCATTCGATGGATGTCAAAGCAAGCCCTGGGGACTTCCCTGGAGGTCCAGTGATTAAGACTCCGAGCTTCCACTGCTGGGGGCGCGAGTTCGATCCCTGGTCAGGGAAATAAGATCCCACATGCCGCACGGCACGGCCAAAAAAAATAAATGAATAAAAAATAAACTTATAGTGATGAAACAGCCCTAGTGGTGCAAGGATGGGACGTATAGCTCTATGGTATAGAATAAAGGTCCAGAAACAGATATATGAGAACTTGCTATGACAGAAAGTGGGGAAATTAAGGAGTTTTCAATAAATGGCATGAGGACAATTGCATATCCATGTGGGAAAAAGTAAATTAGAAAAAAAAAAAGCAAGCCCTGGTCAGGTGTGACCTTGGGCCCAGGGCCATTGGCACACGTTGTCATGTGGGACGTTCTTCCTTCGACTCCTCCCTCCCTCCTGTGTCACTGTCACTTCCTCCAGAACCTTCCTGGACTCCCCTACACAAGCCCGGGTGTGCCCTCACCCGCCCTGGATCGCCAGAATTCCAATCCCGGCCCACCCTTCCCCGCCAGGTAAAGAACTGTGCATGGTCGATAAGACCGTAGAGGTCATTGGCCATTGCTACTGCAGCTGGAATTGTTACTGTGTTTAGATAGGGTGACCAACACCCGCCCCCAGTTTGCCCAGGACCGCTCAGGTTTGAGCGCTGGAACTCTGGGGAAACCCTCAGTCGCGGGGAACCCCAGAAGGCTGGTCAGCCTATTTAGGACGGATCTTTCACTTGATCTCCCAACCCCCGAGAGCTAGAAAGGGCATCTCCCCCCTCCTTCCATTGTAACCTTCATTCATTCATCCACTCATCCCTTTATTCAACTCCTTTATTCAGAAAGTATTTAGGAAGCATCTACTGCACAGCAGACACTCTTCTAGGTGCTGGGGACATAACCGCATCCCTGTCCTCAAAGAGCTCACGTTCTAGCGAGGGCAGCAAACAGTAAACTGAGAAGGTGTGATTTATTACATGGGGATGATGTCTCGGAGACCACTGCAGGGCAGGGGAGGTGGGAGAGGAAAGGGGCAGTTCTAAATGCAGGCGCTGACGGGATTGGGGCAGACCTTGCCCTGGGCCAGGCTGGTTGCTTCCACACAACTGTCCTCGCCCAGGGCCATCCTGCCCCCGCCTGACCCAGTTCTTCCGTGATGTGTGGGGAAAATCTGTGGTTGTCACAACTCGGGGGGAGGGGCCCCTGGAATCAAATGGGTGCGGCTAGGGATGCTGCTGAACCCCACACAGTGCCCAGGAGGGGCCCTCAGCAGAGGGTGACCCGCCCCGAATAGCCCCAGTGCCGCGGGGGAGGCCCTGCACTAATATGATTCAGACCCGCTGGTGCCCCCAGCTTCCTGCACAGGCAGGGGCTCTAACTGGGTCACCTCTGTATCCCGAGGTGACCTAGTGTGGGGCAGCCAGGAGGGCTGAGATGAGTATCGGGGGTGAAATGACAAATCTCTGTGCCCACTCTCCCCGCCGCACCCCAGGGGCGATGGCCTCTATCTCCTCCCTGTGCAGGTAGCTTTTCCCTGAGCCATTTCTTCTTGTCAAGGTCCCTGTCGCAGGTTGGGTTCCCCAAAGATGACGTTGAGAGCAAGGATTGGAGTGCAGGTGGTTGATGTGAGACGTGCAGGAACAGATTCAGCTGCCATAGGGTCCCGCAATTCCACTCCTGGGCATAGATCCGGAGAAATCTCTAATTCAAAACTATACATACACCCCTGGGATTTCCCTGGTGGTCCAGTGGTTAAGACTCCGTGCTTCCAGTGCAGGGGGCATGGGTTCCATCTCTGCTCAGGGAACTAAGATCTCACATGCCGTGTGACAATAAAAGAAGAAAGAAAGAAAAAAGAAAGAGAGAAACAGAGAAACAGAGAAAGAGAGAGAGACAAAGAAAGAAAGAAAGAGAGAGAAAGAAAGGAAGAAAGAAGAAAGAAAGAAAGAAAAGATACATGCACCCCAATGTTCATTGCAGCACTATTTACAATAGCCAAGACATGGAAGCTACCTAAATGTCCACTGATGGATGAATGGATAAAGAAGATGTGGTACATATATACAGTGGAATATTATTCAGCCATAAAAAGGATGAAATAATGCTATTTGCAGCAACGTGGATGGACCTAGAGATTATCATACTAAGTGAAGTAAGTCAGAAGAGAAAGACAAATATCATATGATCTCACTTATATGTGAAATCTAAAATACGACACAAACGAACTCGTCTAGGAAACAAAAACAGACTCACAGACATAGAGAACAGACTTATGGTTGCCAAGGGGGAGAAACAGTGAGGGAGGGTTGGATTGGGAGTTTGGGGTTAGCAGATGCAAACTATTAAATATAGGATGGATAAACTACAACGTCCTACTGTCTAGCACAGGGAACTATATTCAATATCCTGTGATAAGCCATAATGGAAAAGAAAAAAGTTTTATTTATAGGTCCCATCCCGAACTGAGCTGGCCCATCCCCTCCCATGGTTCTAAGTGCAGCCCGAGGCTGCAGACTTCCCACCGTGGTCTTCAGCTCCAGAGCAAGCCACCTGCAAACCACCCACATCTTCCCAGGGGCTGGCAACTCTCCTTTGCTACTGATTCCAAGACACATCCAGATAGCAAAAATGTGACCATGAAAAGAAACTCAGGCATGTTCAAATCAGGGAAATAACATTCTTATCTCTGTTCAGTACTCGCTTAATTTTAGAATAGCTTAGAGTTACAAAAAAGTTGCAAAGATCTGTACAGAGTGTACAGAGTGCCGTGGACCCTGACCCAGTATCCCTATTTCCAACACGTTAGTACGTTAGTACGACATGTTTATCCAACTAAGGAACCAAGATGGATACATTGTTATTAACTAAAGTCCACACTTGATTAGAATTTCCCTAGTTTTCCCCTAACATCCTTTTTCTGTCCCAGTCTCCTCTGGGCTGTGACATTTCTCAGACGTCCCTGGGTTTTGATACCTTGAAAGTTTTGAGGAGGACTGGTCAGGTATTTTGTCCCTCAATTTGTTTGTCTGTTCGTTTTCTGATGTTTTCTTATGGTTGGTCTGGAGTTATGGGGTTTGGGGTGGAAGATCCAGACAGAGATAAAAATGCCATTCTCCTCAGGTCACATCAAGGATACACACCATCAACGGGACTTATGACAAACGATTTTACCCTTGATCACATGGCCAGTATCGTCTTTTTTTTGTGTGTGGCTGCATTGGGTCTTCGTTGCGTGCGGGCTGCTGTAGTTGTGGCACGGGGGCTCAGTAGTTCTGGCTCCCAGGATCTAGAGCGCAGGCTCAGTAGTTGTGGCCCATGGGTTTAGTTGATCCGCGGCACCTGGGATCTTCCCGGACCAGGGCTTGAACCTGTGTCCCCTGCATTGGCAGGCGGATTCTTTTCTTTTTTTCTTTTGCAACCCAAACTTTAATCCCAAGGATTCTCACAAAACATATTACAAATGACAGCATGAAAAAAAAATTGCACAGTAACTCAAAGTTCAGCTCTACAATATACTCTTAATCTGGCAGGACATTGGTATCCTGATAATCTCAAATTTCCAAAAAATATTACAAAGAGCTATGTATTCATGTACAGCAATCACAGAGGGGACTTATGACCTAACTCAAAGGTAAACCAACTTCCTTGAAACTTCTTAGATTCTAAACTCCCTGGACAACCTCTTGTCCAGTGTGAAGACTAGTGGAATTTCTAAACCTCTAATCTAGGGTAAGGGTGCGGCTTTCATTTTTACCTGCTGGCTTGTGTTCACAGCACCTTTTAAAGACTGCTTGCTTAACTACAGCTGCATACCATATCCCAGCTACAGAAAGCCTTTTCAATGTTTGCCAGTGTTGTTTCCATAATAGTAAACATCACACTTTAGGTGGGCAGGAGTTAGAGTTTTATTATCAGTCTAGGCAAGACCAAAAATTCAAAGCAAATTCAATTTTGCCTAAGGGAACATTGTAAGGTAACAATTCTTCACATTACATGCCTCATATGACCCATTTCAAACCAGAGAGATTGACACCTTTATGTGTCACTGGGTCAAGAGACAAACAAATGTGAACAGCTAAAACATTTAAAAAGTGCACCAAGCGTCGCAAGTCTCAAACAAAACTTGAATTTTCTGTACATACTCTTGCCAAATGAAGTTATTGCCTGTACACCACTCCTCTTGCAAAGTGGTCTTCTATTTCCTTTCATTTGGCCTAGATCGGCTAGGAGACATAGAGAAAGATCGGGACGGCTTGTGATTTCTCTCCTGGGACAGTGATCTCTCTCTTCTCCTATATCTAGAAAGGGACCTGCTCTGGCTGACGGAGAAGGCTCTCCATCTCGGAGATGTGTGGGAGGTGGAGGACTCCTCCTCCGATAATCATCTCGAGGGCGACGACCCCAAGAAGGAGGCGGTCACGATTTCGACTTCTCTTTTCCCCATTCGACAGGTCCACTCTTACTCGGCAGCCACATAGTCTTCTCCCATCCAGTTCTCGGACAGCATCGGCTGCATCTCGGGGATCTTCACGTTCAACAAGAGCGAAGCCGGGAGGGTTTTTAGCAACCCACACACTTCCATAAGAGTGTCCATAATAGCCTAAAGCTCGTTCCGATTCAGCCTTGTTACCACTGTTTCCAAGATTCCCTACATAAACTTGACAGTCCAAGGGACAGGAATCACGATGCAAGGCCCTCGTGGCTCCTGGGTTTCACGGGCCACAGGGTGGTCCCGGGCCTCTATAATCTGGCAGCTGAATCTGCTCGCGTAAGTTGTCCTGTGGGGATGCTTTGCCCCCTATGTGTCCAGCCCGGGGCCCTGCTGTCTTGGCCCGGCCTCCCGGGTGAGAAGGTGAACCCCAGCTCCCTGGAGCAGACACTCAGAGCCCTGGTGATCGGACTCATGGCTGACGGGGCTGGAGTGGCGGCTGGACATGTGTGGCCAGCCTGGTGGTGTTTGGCCCCGTCTGCAGTTCCCGTTCCAGCTGAGAAAGAGCCTCCCTGTGCTATTTTCTCCTGGTTGTGTAAGGATCCCCGGTGTCATTTGACAGAAATGTAGATGGTGTGTTCTTTCTCTCTTTTCTCCCTGCTTCCTCTCCTCCCTCTCTGCCTCCCTCTCTCCCTGTCCCTCTTTCCCTGTTCTGCTCTCCCTCTACCTCTTTCCCTCTCCCTCTCTCTCTCCATCTGACTCTCCCTCTCCCCCCTCCCTCTCCCTCCCTCTCCCTATCTCTCTTTCCTCTCCCTCTCTCCCTCTTCCCTCTCGCTCTCCCTCTCCCTCCTCCCTCTGCCTCTCCCTCTTCCCTCTCCCTCTCTCCCTCTGCCTCTTTCCTCTCCCTGTTTCCTCTCCCCGTTTCCTCTCCCTGTTTCCTCTCTGTTTCCTCTCCCTCTTCCCTTTCCTCTCTCCCTCTCCCTCCCTCCCTCCCTCTCTCCCTGTGCCTGTTTCCCTGTCCTTGTTTCCTTGTTCCGCTGTGCCTCTACCTCTTTCCCTCTCCCTCCCTCCCTCTCCCTCTCTCTCCCTCTCCCTCCACCTCCTTCCCCCTCTGGAGAGGGAAGGAGGTGGAGGGAGAGGGAGAGAGAGCAGGAGAGGGAGGGGGAGAGGGAGAGAAAGGGGGGAGAGGGAGAGAGGGATAGAGGGAGGGAGGGAAAGACATCTCTCCCTTCCTCCCTCTATCTCTCTCTCCCTCCCTCTCTCCCGCTCCCTCCCCCCTCCCTCTCCCTCTAACTTTCCCTCTCCCTCCGTCTCTCCATCTCCCTCACTCCCTCCCAGAGAGGGAGAGATGAGATGGAGGGAGAGGCAGAGACAAGGGAGAGGGAGAGAGGGAGAGGGAGAGGTAGGGGGAAGAGAGGGAGAGAGAGAGAGGTCTCTTCCTCCCTCCCTCTCCCTCTCTCCTCCTTCTCTCCCTCTCTCCCTCATCCTCTCTCCCTCTCCCTCCCTCCATCACTTTCCCTCCTTCTCACTCTCCCTCCCTCTCCCTCTCCCTCTCTCCCTCCCAGAGAGGGAGAGACAGAGGGAGAGGGAGAGGGGGACAGGGAAAGAGAGACAGGGATGGAGGGAGGGAGAGAGGGAGGCAGAGAGGGACGGGGTGGAGGGAGGCAGAGAGGGACAGGGGTGGAGGGAGGGAGAGAGGGAGGGAGAGAGGGACAGGGAGAGAGGGACAGGGAAAGAGAGACAGGGGTGGAGGGAGGGAGAGAGGGAGGCAGAGAGGGACAGGGAGAGAGGGAGAGGGAGAGAGGGACAGGGAAAGAGAGACAGGGATGGAGGGAGGGAGAGAGGGACAGGGCAAGAGGGACAGGGAGAGAGGGAGGGAGAGAGGCAGAGGGAGAGATGGAGGGAGAGGCAGGGAGGTAGAGGGAGGGAGGGAGGGAGACAGGGAGACAGACAGGGAGACAGGGAGAAGGGCTGATGGGGGCTCCCTCCGCCTCCCATGCTCTCCCCACTGCTTTCTCTTTTTTCTGCTTCAACAAACACCAGGTGCCTTTTAGATCAGCCCTGAAGTCAACGTTGATGCTTGGACGGCCTGACCTCCCCGCTGCCTTCCAGCCCAGCCCAGGACCACAGCTGGAAGATGAAGTCTGCGGGTCCCTGGGC
This sequence comes from Balaenoptera acutorostrata, assembly GCF_949987535.1. NCBI lineage: Eukaryota > Metazoa > Chordata > Mammalia > Artiodactyla > Balaenopteridae > Balaenoptera > Balaenoptera acutorostrata. The sequence continues at coordinate 170,320,622 of NC_080065.1, forward strand.
GGTGGCGGCGGGCTGCACAGACAACTCCTCTGACGCCCAATCTCTCCTCCTTTACGAGGCAGCCGCCAGCTCCCTTCCCTGACTCCCCAACATTTGGGGCTTTTTAAATATGTGTCGATAATGCCATGAGCTACTATTTAACTTTTCCACGAGGACCCATCTCCCAAAATGCAGTGGTTTTCAGGCTTGGCTGCAGTAGACAACCCCCAGGGAAGGGAGAGACATCTGTACCTCCCTCTCTCTCCCTCTCCCTCCGTATCTCCTTCTGGCTCTCTCCCTCTCCCGCTCCCTCTCCCTCTGGGGTGATGCCCGATGAGCTCAGATTCGCAGATGTTCCCCCCATCCCCTCTCTGTGCCTTGCGTGGGGCCTGGGCCTTCTCACTGTGGGCCGGCTACGGCCTTGACATTCAGACATCGGTTCCTGCAAGGACACTTGCGTTTGGTCCATACCGCGTGTGGCTGCAGTCTGGGCTTCTCCCTTTCAGCATCTTCAGTAGATGGGGGCTGTGCACGAGCCCTTCATCTTCCCCGCAGACACCACTGGTGCTTGCTCGGCCTCGCGGGTGATGCGGGGGGCACGGGGGACAGTCTTGTGTCCCCACCTTCTTGGGCTGCAGACAGGCCACGTTGGTCCTGTGGTGACTGGGGGCTCCCAGGAGAACCCCACCGCAGAGCCGGAGAGGTGGCCCCAGAGAAGGAGGCGTACGCCTGGGGCCGGGCCTCACCAGCGAGCCCCGGGCCACCTGCAGCAACAGGCCTCTCGCCGTCCAGGGGCTGGGTGTTCGGGCGCCGTGGGCATGAGCTGCTGTCTGCACGGCAGCCGAGTTTGTATTGTTGAGCCCGGGGAGGCCCCTGGGTGGCTCCTGGAGAGCGTGGCCGCATTTCTTCCTGCCCTTGGCCTTAGAGCTCATCACGGGTCACGCCGTTTCTGGTTCCAAAAGGACCTGTGTTCATAAAGACCACGTGTTAGGACAACACCAAAGTGTCTAGAAATCCGGGCCAGGAGGAGGAGGGAGGGGGATTGGCTGTGCCCGCCAGTGGCCTGAGAGCCCTGGCCGCCCGCAGAGACCTGACCCAGGGCCCGTGGGGAGGGCGTGGCCCACGGTCCCCAGCGCTGGCCGTCTCTGGGTTCCAGGAGAACTGCGCGATCCTCGGGGAGCTGGTGAGGCTGCAGGCTCAGAAGTTCCGCCTGCTGGGGTTCAGCACGCGTGCCGACTCCGTGCTGGAGATGAACATGGCCAAGACCAGCCAGCTGGTGAACACTTTCCTAGGTAAGCCCGCCTCCCCGAGTCCCAGTGGGGACGGGGGTCAGGCGGACCTTCACTGGACGTGGCGCTGCCTGAGACCCCACTGTGTCAGCCCTTGGGGGTCGCCTTCTCCAACCCTTCATTCTGCCTCGAGGGGCGTGGGGTGGGGGGCGGCTGGGGGGGCTGCCACAGGGACATAGCCAAGCCTCTCCCCTCCGCCCGCAGATGAGCTGGCCCAGAAGCTGAAGCCCCTCGGGGAGCAGGAGCGGCCGTGATCCTGGAGCTAAAGAAGGCCGAGTGCCAGAGGCGGGGCCTGCACTTTGACGGGCCCATCAACGTCTAGGACCTGCGCTACTACATGAACCAGGGGGAGGACACGCGCTACCACGAGGACCAGTACCTGCTCAATGAGTCCTTCCCCATGCAGGTGGTCACGCGCGGGAGGCTGGGCATCTCCCAGGAGCTGCTGGGGCTGACCTTCGACCTGGAGAAGGGCGCCAACATGTGTCACGAAGATGTGAGGCTCTACACGGTCCAGGACGCGGCCTCGGGCAAGGTCATCCATCGGCAAGTTCTACCTGGACCTCTACCCTCGGTGCATGCGTGGGGGAACCAGTCGGCCATGGGCCGGGGCTCCTCTGTGGAAGCGGGGCATCACCCGCGTCCCTCCCCAGGGAAGGGAGGTCCGGGCACATGGCCTGCTTTGGCCTGCAGCCGGGCTGCCTGCAGCAGGATGGGAGGCGCCAGATTGCCATCGCGGCCATGGTGGCCAACTTCACCAAGCCTATGCCCAACCCGCCCTCCCTGTTGCAGCATGATGAGCTAGAGACCTACTTCCATGAGTTCTGGCAAGCGATGCACCAGTTCCGCTCCCAGGAGGGTGCGGGCGCGGTGCTGCAGGCAGGGGGCGGGGAGGGCCCAGGCTCTCCCGTGGTCCTCCGGCAGGCCCTGGCCACGGGATTCTTCCGCTGATGTCACCCCGCATGTGGCGACGCCCTCGGTGTCAGCTTCCATCATCAAACCCCACGCACTGGGCGCGTAAACAACGGAAGTGGATGTCCTCGAGATTCTGGAGGCTGGAAGCCCCAGGTCAAGGAGTCAGGACTGGTTCCCTGAATGTTAAATACATGTATTCAAGAGTTGCCTTCAAAAAAGACAAACGACAAGAAAGGCACGTTGCCTGCGAGTCTGGTGACAGGCGGTGATGAGACCCAGAGGGGAGGCTCTGGGGCCGGGAGCGCCGCGCCCTTTGAAGCCCTGGTGCTGCTGCCAGTCTCGGTGGAGGCTCAGCAAGTCCCAGTGACTTCCCCACGGGGGTGGTCCCCAGCTGAGAGTCTGGGCCCAGGACCCCGTGCTCGTTCAGTCTCCCTGCGGTCAGCCCTTCGTCCTGAGAGCGATGCTCTCACAGGCTGCACCGGAGCGCGTGGGGACACCTTACTGAGCTGTGCAGCCGTCACTACTGCCCTGTTTTGGAACATTTCCCTCACCCCAGAAATGTCCCTCACGCCCTTAGTTACCATTCCCTCCCCTCCCCTGCCCCTGACAACCAGGAACCCACTCTGACTCTGTGGATCTACCTGTTCTGGACGTTTCCCCTCAGTGGGGTCACACCCTGTGTGTCCTTCTGTGTCTGACTTCTCTCGCTGAGCATCGTGTTCTCAGGGTGCATCCACGTGGCAGCGAATGTCAGGGCTTCACACCTTTGCGTGGCTGAGGGACGGAAAACAGACAAACGAAAAGAAAGGCACGTTGCCTGCCAGTCTGGTGACAGCCGGTGATGAGAACCAGAGGGAAGGCTCTGGGGCCGGGAGCGCCACGCCCTGTGAGGCCTTGGCGCTGCTGCCAGTCTTGGTGGGGCACGGGCAACGCCGTCCCCCAGGGGCTGCGGGACAAGCTCATCAAGTCCCGGCAGGCCAACCCAGGTGCGGCCGGGCCGAGGGAAGGGAAGGGAGCGCCCGGACCGCCCGGCTGGAAAGCGCAGCCTGGACACAGTGCCAGCCCCCCGTCTCCTTCCGCCCGCCCCCCAGGCCTCTTCAACCTGTGCCAGATCGTCCTGCCAGATGTGGACCAGGCCCTGCACACGCAGACGCCCGCGGACCCGGTGCAGGAGAATGCCCACCTCTGCCAGGAGATCTTCGGGGGCCCAGCCACGCAACGTAGCCAAGCGCTCACCGAGCCCACCTTGGCGGTCGGTTGGCAGCTACTGCCCAGGACAAGAGGATCCTCTGGTGGTGTGTGAAAGGGGACCGACTGACAGGCTCTGGCCGAGGCCCGGTGACCTCTGGCCTCTTCCTGCCTGGGTTCCTGGGCTGGTCCCTCCAGCTGTGGCCCGCCGAGTCCGAGGGTGGGGTGGGCGTATCTGCACGTGCTTTCTGGAGAGCCTGGAAGAGGCAGGAGAGGGCTTCATAGCCCGGACGGAACGCGTCGACGAGGTGTGCCTGCGCGTGTCGGTGCGGACACGCGGTTCACTCCCTCGTGAGCGCTTTCACCCGCGCTCTCCCCGTGCTGGAGGGCGAGCCCTGACTCATCCCTCGGAGCCTCGGGCAGCTGTCCTTGTAAGAGGCTCAGGGGTGAACCCTCGTGAGCTTCAGCAGAAAGTCGGCAAAGATTGATTTGTGTCCCTCCACTGAGTTGCCCGCAAGGTCCCCGTTTTCTAGAAGTGTTGGGCCAATACTCCCTCTAGTGGCAGGGGACTCAGACAGGGCTGCTTTGAGGCCCCCGCTCTGGGGAAGGGGCACGGAGCGGCCAGGGGGCCGGGCAGGAGCCTCTCCGCGTGTGTCCCAGGGACCCACCTGCCTGCAACCTTCGGCCGCCTGGCAGGAAGCTACGACGCCCAGTCCTATGGCTACCTGTGCAGCAAGGTGTACTCCATGGACACGTTCCACACACGCTTCAAGCAGGAGGGCGTCCTGAGTGGCAAGGTGAGAGGCCGGCCTGCCGCGCAGACCAACACGGAGGTCCTTGGCCTGGGCCTAGATGCTCATGCCGCCCGCCTGGACCTGCCAGGCTCTGAGGGCCCTGCCCTGGACCTCCTGCTCCCCTGCCCTTTGTTGAGTCACAGCAGAGGTGGCCACACCCACACCCTCAGTGAAGGGGGTGCTCCACCCTCCTGCAGCCCCGCCCCCTCTCGGCAGGTTGCCATGGACTACAGAAGCTGCATTCTGAGGCCAGGGGGCTCCGAGGATGCCAAGGGCATGGTGACGCTCTTCCTGGGTTGCGACCCCACGCAGGATGCCTTCCTCCTGAGCAAAGGGCTGCAGGTTGAGGGCTGCAAGCCGCCGGCCTGCTGACGGCACGGGGTTTTGCCCACCCAGGCGGGCCCGGTGGCTTGGCGCCCCACCGGGGCGGGGGAGGGGCCACGTGTCCTCCCAGCCCCTGAGTCTCTGGTGGCCGGCCTCGGCCAAACGTCTCCACCTGGACATGTCTGGAGAGTCTGGCGTCAAGGCTCCCCCTTGTTGCACTAATGCAATCCCTTCCTGGGGAGCTTTCCTGCTTACAAAATGGTTCTTTGAAAACGCAGCCATTAATAAAAAGACTCCACTCCTGGTCTCTGCCTGCGGTCCCTTCCACCACAGGAGCGGGATGGGGGCCGTCACACTGGGGGGAGTTCTGACCTTGGTCGGGGATCAGCCCTGGGGCCGTGGTGACGCGTCTGGGTCACTGGGAGACGGCTGAGCTGTGAGGTGAGTTCAGACAGCGATGGTGCCCCGCACCCCAGCTGGGCAGGCTGTCCAGTGAGGGGGTGTCAGTTTCCTGCCGGCCTCTTGCCCATCACTGTTTGGCATCTCGGGGGCTGTGATTGGCTGCAGCCGGTTCTGGCGGTGGGCACAGCTGCGGGAAGCCCGGCTGTGGCTGTCCCTCTCCCCGAGTCCTGTCCTCCTGCTCACGGCCGGCCGGCTGGCTCCCTCCGCTCATCGGCAGCTGCTGAAGTCTGGACCACAGCAAGGGGCCGCCTTCCTGGGTCCTAGCGATTCTTCCCAAAGGCCTTAGGGATGCGGTTTGGTGGCAGTAGGAATTCAGAGAGGGTGCTGCCCCACTGGAGCGCTAGGGTGGCTCTGGACCGTCCCGTGTGTCCTTCCCTGGCCTTTGAGCTCCTCAGGAGCCCTGCCTCCGGCCCTTCGCCCCCACAAAGGACGCCAGGCAGCGGAGCGAGGGCGCGGGCGGCGCCCCGACCTTCTCCCCGTGGCCCAGGCGGGCAGGCCGTGCCACGCTCTGTCCTTCCCTCAGCCTGCCCGCCCGTTCTCACCCACCCTGGGCCAGTCGGCTGTGGACCAGGCTGTGGTGTCTGCCCTTCTGCCGACCCGGCTCAGCTCCCTGCACCCACTTCTGTGCCTTCTGTGTTCTGGGCTGGTCGCAGGCCCAGAGCCGGTGGGCAGGCACCCCGTGGCCGGGAGGGCTGTCCGGGTGAATTCCCTGGGGCTCGAAAAGGAGCACAGCCGGCCTTCCATCCGGCACTTCTCGATGGACATGGAAGGGGCGTTTCGAGGCCTGGGGGCTGCTCGTCTCCCCGTGCACCGAGCCCCCGGATGGTCCCCGCGCAAAATCCAGGTGTGGCGTTGGCACCCCAGCCGTGTGCCAGGCAGTCCGTGGCGGGCGCCACAGGCCTCGTGCTGGTGGGCCACAGGGTTTCCGAGCGGCAGGTCAGGACTGAGAGGGTGAGGCCTTTCCCTGGGTCCAGGGCCCAGGCTGACGCCGGCTGGAGGCCCCTCTGCTCACCGCCCGCACCCCCCAGCCCCTGCCCTCACGTGAGCCCCCAGGGCTGAGCTCAGGTGCTGCATGCCCAGGCTCCCCGGCAGCCCAGCCCGTTCCCACTCCTCCGAGGTCACTGAAGGACTTGGAGGCAGGCTGCCCCACAGAGACTGCTGTTCCCCGAGCCCTGGGCAGGGGGCAGGGAGGACGGGCACAGGGCCTGCAGGGGTGTGGTCGCCGGGGCAGCCGGAGCAGCTCCACACAGTAAGTAAGAGCAGCTCACCAAAACCAGTGCGTTTCTCCAGCCGCCCCGGGACCTGAGCTCAGGTCCTGGGGCAGGAAGGGGCAGCACTGCAGCTGTTAGCTGTCACTGGGGGTCGACTGTGGCCCAGTGCCACCTCTTAGATCCTCCCCCGTCCCCTTACGGGGTTGCGACCGGACCCCTGCCAACCGGGTTCTCACTCCTCCCCGTCCCCTACGCCTGCTCCATGAAGGTGGAAGGAACACATTTTTTAAAAGGTTAGAGCTCGGGTTTCCCTGGTGGCGCAGTGGTTAAGAATCCGCCTGCCAATGCAGGGGACAAGGGTTCAAGCCCTGGTCCGGGAAGTTCCTACACACCGCGGAGCAATGAAGCCCGTGCGCCACAACTACTGAGCCTGCGCTCTAGAGCCCAAAAGCCACAACTACTGAGTCCTCATGCCCCAACTACTGAAGCCCGTGCGCCTAGAGCCCGTGCTCCGCAACAAGAGAAGCCACCGCAATGAGAAGCCCACGCACCGCAACCAAGAGTAGCCCCCGCTCACCGCAACTGGAGAAAGCACGCACGCAGCAAGGAAGACCCAACGCAGCCAAAAATAAATAAATAAAATCAATAAATAAATTTTAAAAAATCATATTAAATACCTATTAATGAGATTTTAAAAAATAGTCAGTTAGTTAGTTAATTGTGCCGGGTCTTAGTTGCCACAGGCCGGCTCCTTAGTTGTGGTAATGAGATATTTTATATTCTTTTTTGTCCCTGAACAAACGCCTCAGAATCCAGTATCTATTTGATAACGCTCACAGCATAGCTCAGCACGGAATAGCCACATTGTTTTTCTTTGGCTGCTATGTACCAAACAGCCTTTTGTACTGTTTTACCAAATGCATGTATTTAATACCTGTTTTAAAAAACATAGTGAGATCTCAAAACTTTAAATTGACTAAAGTAAGATTCTCTCCGTAATACTGCTTATTTGACCAACACCACCTGATAACACCGGTGTGGTGCACTGAGCCTTACTCTAGCATATCGGGATAAACCCTGTTGCGACAAGTGTTCATCCTCCAAGTCCCCAAGGCCTCTCACACACTGCCAGTGAAACTGCTTCCTGCTTGGGAAAGAGTGCCCCAGTTCGTTTCTTCAGAAGCTTGAAGGCTATGTATGCCCTCCAAAAGGTTAGAGGGCAAAGAACAACTCTAAAACTGGCACATTTGTTTCAAAAAACAAAGACGTGTCAATATTACAAGAGCCAGCTTGCTTTCACTTGTGACACGTTTTCTTAGGAGGCAAGGGATGTGGCCATGTGACTTGGACAAGCTCTTTCCCTCTGTCTCAGTGTCCCACCTGTGAGTGGGTAGTCTGACTCAACTTAATTACAGACATCTGAATAAGGATCATGAACAGTGGCATCTAATTTCCAAAGTAAAAACAGGAGAATGAGTATGTCTCTTACAACAGGACGTCAAGTCTACCTCAAAGATATTGGTAGCCTTGAGTCCACTGCTTCTCACTGAGTGCAATTGTGCCCCCCAGGGGACATCTGGGAAAGTCTGAAGGTGATTTTGGTTGTCACAACTGGGAGGAGAGAGAGGGAATGTTACGGGCACTTAGTGAGTTGAGGTCGGGACCTTGCTAAACACTCCACGATGCACAGGACTCACACACCACAGCAAAGGTTTACCTGGCCCCAAAAGTCAATCCCTTGGTTGAGAAACCCTGCCTTGGAGCAAACCACGGATACTCATCTTTAGCAGGTAACAGGGCATTTACTACCCACCTGTAAACCTACAGACTTCCCGACTTACACAGCTAATCCTGTGGCAGGAATGAAATAGATAGCGTGTGACCATCTGGTATTATCTAGGTTTGCCCCTCAAGTCACATGGGACAGTGATAGAGACTGACATTTTCTATATTGGAAGTCTTTGGCAAGTCACCAGTTTCCTAACCTAAGAAGTCTAAGCAGCATTATTACAATACACATAATAACACAACAATTCTGCTTTTACAGAGAAATTAGATGTGGGAAAGGAGCTTATCTGACATCAGAAGCAAATGCTTTGAACACATCACATCTGCTGGTTCGACTGTCAAATCTTGACAGCTGGAGACGTAGGACGGTAGACAGGAGAGAACAGACCAAAGTTACGGGCCTGCTGAGTCCTCGGGTCTAACCATAATACACTTCGTACTGCCCTGGGTCCAGGGATGTGTTCTAACACCCTCTCATCGAAAGACAAAGGAGAAGCCACAATGAGACGGTAGGAGGGGCACAATCAGAGTAAAATCAAGTCCCATAACTTGTGGGTGGGTGACTCACAGACTGGCAAACACTCATACCACAGAAGTCCGCCCACTGGAGTGAAGGTTCTGAGCCCCACGTCAGGCTTCCCAACCTGGGGGTCCGGCAACAGGAGGAGGAATACATACAGAATCAGACTTTGAAGCCTAGTGGGAATTGATTGCAGGACTTCGACAGTACTGGGGGAATCAGAGACCCCACTCTTGGAGGGCGCACACAAAATAGTGTGCGCATCGGGACCCAGGGGAAGGAGCAGTGACCCTGGGGGAGACTGAACCAGACCTACCTGCTAGTGTTGGAAGGTCTCCGGCAGAGGCGGGGTGTGGCTCTGTTTCACCGTGGGGACAAGGACATTGGCAGCAAAAGTTTTGGGAAGTACTCCTTGGCGTGAGCCCTCCCAGAGTCTGTCATTAGCCCCACCAAAGAGCCCAGGTAGGCTCCAGTGTTGGGCTGCCTCAGGCAAAACAACCAACAGGGAGGGAACGCAGCCCCACACATCAACAGTCAAGTGGATTAAATTTTACTGAGCTCTGACCACCACAGCAACAGTCAGCTCTACCCACCACCAGAGCCTCCCATCAAGCCTCTTAGATAGCCTCAACCACCAGAGAGCAGACAGCAGAAGCAAGAAACACTATAATCCTGCAGCCTGTGGATCAAAAACCACATTCACAGAAAGATAGACAAGATGAAAAGGCAGAGGGCTACATACCAGATGAAGGAACAAGAAAAACCCCCAGGAAAACAACTAAATGAAGTGGAGATAGGCAACCTTCCAGAAAAAGAATTCAGAAAAATGATAGTGAAGATGATCCAGGACCTCGGAAAAAGAGTGGAGGCAAAGATCGAGAAGATGCAAGAAATGTTTAACAAAGACCTAGAAGAATTAAAGAACAAACAAACAGAGATGAACAATACAATAACTGAAATGAAAAATACACTAGAAGGAATCAATAGCAGAATAACTGAGGCAGAAGAACGGAGAAGTGACCTGGAAGACAGAATGGTGGAATTCACTGCTGTGGAACAGACTAAAGAAAAAAGAATGAAAAGAAATGAAGACAGCCTAAGAGACCTCTGGGACAACATTAAATGCAACAACATTCACATTATAGGGGTCCCAGAAGGAGAAGAGACAGAGAAAGGACCGGAGAAAATATTTGAAGAGATTATAATCGAAAACTTCCCTAACATGGGAAAGGAAATAGCCACCCAAGTCCAGGAAGCGCAGCGAGTCCCATACAGGATAAACCCAAGGAGAAACACGCCAAGACACATAGTAATCAAAGTGGCAAAAATTAAAGACAAAGAAAAATTATTGAAAGCAGCAAGGGAAAAACAACAAATAACATACAAGGGAACTCCCATAAGGTTAACAGCTGATTTCTCAGCAGAAACTCTGCAAGCCAGAAGGGAGTGGCATGATATACTTAAAGTGATGAAAGGGAAGAACCTACAACCAAGATTACTCTACCCAGCAAGGATCTCATTTAGATTTGATGGAGAAATCAAAAGCTTTACAGACAAGCAAAAGCTAAGAGAATTCAGCACCACCAAACCAGCTCTACAACAAATGCTAAAGGAACTTCTCTAAGTGGGAAACACAAGAGAAGAAAAGGATCTACAAAAACAAACCCAAAACAATTAAGAAAATGGTCATAGGAACATACATATCAATAATTACCTTAAACGTGAATGGATTAAATGCTCCAACCAAAAGACACAGGCTTGCTGAATGGATACAAAGACAAGACCCATATATATGCTGTCTACAAGAGACCCACTTCAGACCTAGAGACACACACAGACTGACAGTGAGGGGATGGAAAAAGATATTCCATGCAAATGGAAATCAAAAGAAAGCTGGAGTAGCTATACTCATATCAGATAAAATAGACTTTAAAATAAAGAATGTTACAAGAGACAAGGAAGGACACTACATAATGATCAAGGGATCAATCCAAGAAGAAGATATAACAATTCTAAATATATATGCACCCAACATAGGAGCACCTCAATACAGAAGGCAACTGCTAACAGCTATAAAAGAGGAAATCGACAGTAACACAATACTAGTGGGGGACTTGAACACCTCACTTACACCAATGGACAGATCATCCAAAATGAAAATAAATAAGGAAACAGAAGCGTTAAATGACACAATAGACCAGATAGATTAATTGATATTTATAGGACATTCCATCCAAAAACAGCAGATTACACTTTCTTCTCAAGTGCGCACGGAACATTCTCCAGGATAGATCACATCTTGGGTCACAAATCAAGCCTCAGTAAATTTAAGAAAATTGAAATCATATGAAGCATCTTTTCTGACCACAACGCTATGAGATTAGAAATCAATTACAGGGGAAAAAACGTAAAAAACACAAACACATGGAGGCTAAACAATACGTTACTAAGTAACCAAGAGATCACTGAAGAAATCAAAGAGGAAATCAAAAAATACCTAGAGACAAATCACAATGAAAACACGACGATCCAAAACCTATGGGATGCAGCAAAAGCAGTTCTAAGAGGGAAGAGGGACGTTTATAAGAGGGAAGTTTATAGCTATACAAGCCTACCTAAAGAAACAAGAAACATCTCAAGGAAACAATCTAACCTTACACCTAAAGGAACTAGAGAAAGAAGAACAAACAAAACCCAAAGTTAGCAGAAGGAAAGAAATCATAAAGATCAGAGTGGAACTAAATGAAATAGAAACAAAGAAAACCATGGCAAATATCAATATAACTAAAAGCTGGTTCTTTGAGAAGATAAACAAAATTGATAAGCCATTAGCCAGACTCATCAAGAAAAAGAGGGAGAGGACTCAAATCAATAAAATTAGAAATGAAAAAGGAGAAGTTACAACAGACACCGCAGAAATACAAAGCATCTTAAGAGACTACTACTAGCAACTCTATGCCAATAAAATGGACAACCTGGAAGAATGGACAAATTCTTAGAAAGGTATACCCTTCCAAGACTGAACCAGGAAGAAACAGAAAATATGAACAGACCAATCACGAGTAATGAAATTGAAACTGTGATTAAAAATCTTCCAACAAACAAGGGTCCAGGACCAAATGGTTTCACAGGTGAATTCTATCAAACATTTAGAGAAGAGCTAACACCCATCCTTCTCAAACTCTTCCAAAAAATTGCAGAGGAAGGAACACACCCAAACTCATTCTATGAGGCCACCATCACCCTGATACCAAAACCAGACAAAGTACTACAAAGAAAGAAAATTACAGACCCATATCACTGATGAATAGAGATGCAAAAATCCTCAACAAAATACTAGCAAACAGAATCCAACAACACATTAAAAGGATCATACACCATGATCAAGTGGGATTTATCCCAGGGATGCAAGGCTGCTTCAATATATGCAAATCAATGAATGGGATACACCATATTAACAACTTGAAGAATAAAAACCATATGATCATCTCAATAGATGCAGAAAAAGCTTTTGATAAAATTCAACACCCATTTATGATAAAAACTCTCCAGAAAGTTTGCCATATACGACAAACCCACAGCAAACATCATTCTCAATGGTGAAAAACTGAAAGCATTTCCTCTAAGATCAGGAACGAGACAAGGATGTCCACTCTCACCACTATTATTCAACATAGTTTTGGAAGTCCTAGCCATGGCAATCAGAGAAGAAAAAGAAATAAAAGAAATACAAATTGGAAAAGAAGAAGTAAAACTATCGCTGTTTGCAGATGACATGATACTATACATAGAGAATCCTAAAAATGCCACCAGAAAACTACTAGAGCTAATCAATGAATTTGGTAAAGTTGCAGGATACAAAATTAATGCACAGAAATCTCTTGCATTCCTATACACTAATGATGAAAAATCTGAAAGAGAAATTATGGAAACACTCCCATTTACCACTGCAACAAAAAGAATAAAATACCTAGGAATAAACCTACCTAGGGAGACAAAAGACCTGTATGCAGAAAACTATAAAGACACTGATGAAAGAAATTAAAGATGATACCAACAGATGGAGAGATATACCATGTTCTTGGATTGGAGGAATCAATATTGTGAAAATGACTATACTACCCAAAGCAATCTACAGATTCAATGCAATCCCTATCAAATTACCAATGGCATTTTTTACGGAACTAGAACAAATCATCTTAAAATGTGTATGGAGACACAAAAGACCCCGAAGAGCCAAAGCAGTCTTGAGGGAAAAAAACGGAGCTGGAGGAATCAGACTCCCTGGCTTCAGACTATACTACAAAGCTACAGTAATCACGACAATATGGTACTGGCACAAAAACAGAAATATAGATCAATGGAACAAGATAGAAAGCCAAGAGATAAACCCACGCACCTATGGTCAACTAATCTATGACAATGGAGGCAAATATATACAATGGAGAAAAGACAGTCTCTTCAATAAGTGGTGCTGGGAAAACTGGACAGCTACATGTAAAAGAATGGAATTAGAATACTCCCTAACACCATACACAAAAATAAACTCAAAATGGATTCGAGACCTAAATGTAAGACCGGACACTATAGAACTCTTAGAGGAAAACATAGGAAGAACACTCTTTGACATAAATCACAGCAAGATCTTTTTTGATCCACCTCCTAGAGTAATGGAAATAAAAACAAGAATAAACAAATGGGACCTAATGAAACTTCAAAGCTTTTGCACAGCAAAAGAAACCATAAACAAGACGAAAAGACAACCCTCAGAATGGTAGAAAATATTTGCAAATGAATCAACGGACAAAGGATTAACCTCCAAAATAGATAAACAGCTCATGCAGCTCAATATTAAAAAAACAAACAACCCAATCCAAAAATGGGCAGAAGACCTAAATAGACATTTCTCCAAAGAAGACATACAGATGGCCAAGAAGCACATGAAAAGCTGCTCAACATCACTAATTATTAGAGAAATGCAAATCAAAACTACAGTGACGTATCACGTCACACCAGTTAGAATGGGCATCATCAGAAAATCTACAAACCACAAATGCTGGAGAGGGTGTGGGGAAAATGCAACACTCTTGCCCTGTTGGTGGGAATGTAAATTGATACAGCCACTATGGAGAACAGTATGGAGGTTCCTTAAAAAACTAAAAATAGAATTACCATATGATCCAGCAATCCCACTACTGGGCATATACCCAGAGAAAACTGTAATTCAAAAAGACACATGCACCCCAATGTTCACTGAAGCACTATTTACAATAACCAGGTCATGGAAGCAACCTAAATGCCCATCGACAGACAAATGGATAAAGAAGTTGTGGTACATATATACAATGGAATATTACTCAGCCATAAAAAGGAACGAAATTGAGTCATTTGTTGAGACGTGGATGGATCTAGAGACTGTCATACAGAGTGAAGTATGTCAGAAAGACAAAAACAAATATCGTATATTCACGCATGTATGTGGAACCTAGAAAAATGGTACAGATGAACCGGTTTGCAGGGCAGAAGTTGAGACACAGATGTAGAGAACAAACGTATGGACACTAAGCGGGAAAAACCACGGTGGGGTGGGGATGGTGGTGTGCTGAATTGGGCGATTGGGATTCACATGTATACACTGATATGTATAAAAATGATGAATGATAAAAAAAAAAAGTTAGCCTTGTTATCTCCTTTAACAAAGAAGAATGCTAAGACACAGTCTCAGTTAGTACAGTATGGATAAATCATTTGAAGTCTTGGGTAAACTTGTACCTTAACGAGTGTCTTCACTTTGCGGAAGACAGGAATTCACAATTGTCATTCTCGATGCATATTATTGCCATATAAACTAACTCCAGCAAAAGAAAGCTATAGTTAGGTAGATCCTTTCATAAAGTGATGCAGTCACTCAGGAATACTTTATAACCTAAACCGACTGGACAGCCAGTAACCAATGAATTATCCTAATGCTGATTCATCTGAGAGGTCCTTTATTCCAATGACTTTCGCTGCTATCCTTCTCTTTTCCTTTTGGGACTAAGACCTATGCATAAAGTCTTACTTACTCTAAGCTTCACCTTTTACTTCTCCTGTCATACAACTCGTCACTTTCCCCATCATATGCCACCAAATGCCAAAAAGAAATCTGAGTACTCTGCGGTCATGGCACAGGTATTTCTAAAGAGATGAACACCTGTTCAAAAATCACTAATCTGAGAATAAATATATGTGGAAATGAACTGGGAACATGACTGGAACCAACTGAAACTGTGAGAGGCCAGCAGGGCGGATATGTGTGTCTGTATGTGCCTTAAAGAATAATGTTCTCTATGAGAAAAAATGCTTTATTGCCCCAAACTTTAATCCAATTAATATCTGGGAATATATTTCAAGACCACTTGTATATATGTGTATGTACATAATGTTAGCATTATATATTATTTGTATTATGTTCTCCCTTCTATTCATGGGAATATGTTGCCTTTAAAATTGAACCTTTCTTGTTGGTCTTGCACATGGATGAAGGTTCACACAGTAAGATAAGTTCAAGGATTTCTTTCTCCAATATCATTGATATGAATTCCTATTACTTAATTTCTTTTTGATAGATTTTCAGATGACAGTCCAAGATAGTTCTGCCAATGGAAATCACAGGACTACCAAATATGGAAAACACACTTACAGTGTGTTTTCATGGTCTGCATCAGAATTCTACAGAAGGCTTTTGGCTGAATTGGCAGTGAAATGAGAATGGAAAGTTAGCGTATCAGTTACTTTTCAGTGCGGTATTTTTTCTTTTCTACTATTCTACTATGTATTAGAAATTATGTAAAAATCAGGAGAAGAGAAATGGTTAAGAAAAAATATAATCTGTCATGGTAAAGACATTCGGCACTTACCTAGACTCACAGGTAACATGAAAGAACATGAGAGCTGGCTTGTGAGAGCTAACCTTGTTCCAATTCCCTCACTGTCTTGATGAAAAGCTCTGAGGCTCAAAGAAGGAAGTGACCCTGCCAGAAGCATACCATGAATCCGTGATGAAAGGGGAGACTCCTTGGCTTCTGTAGAGCCATGCCTCTGTGCACAAGGTATTAAAGAAGCATTAATTAAATGCCCCTTTACCTAACAACGTGGAGCTTAATCATAAGGTTTGAGCTTCTTGTCTCTTCTTTTCTTTTGCTTTCCCTTTTACATCCTTGGGGGCCTTAGTTTTTAGTTGCTCTCTTGAACTGGACTTACAAGACATTTATTTTCACTAGCCCTTATTGTTTTGGATTGTAGGCTGAATTTTTAAGAAGTTGGGGAAGGATACTGAACTGCCAAAAGTTAACAGATTAGTGGCAAAGAGATAAAAATAATTATAAGGCCAATTTCCCTGGGTATTCCCTGTGTACTTTAGGGGTAAAAATAGTATTTGTAAAGTGATTTCAAAATGTGCAAATATTACCTGTGGGACATAACCTACTGGTTAAGAGCACTAACTCTGAAATTAATTTGCCTGGATCTTTTTTCCCCAGCTCCACCACTTAGTAGTGGTGGGACTTCAGGAGTGTTACTTCTTTGTGTTTCATCTACTCTTTGAAAAACAACCTCCTCTTAATAACCTCACCCATTTTACAGAGCTGTGGCGTGGAGTTAATACAGGTAGAGTGCTTAGGAATCCATGCCACTCTTAAGTCTTTTAAAATCAATCTTACTATTGTTGTTACTACTATTATTATTTTGTTAGCTGTCCTTGAAAAACTTTGCCAGCAGTACTCACTTGCTTTCCTTTTTGTTGTATATTCTCTACATCCCACTTAAGCGTTCTACCAAACCCTAAGAGGCTCTTTTCAGATGTTTTACACCTCTTTACTTGTTTGTCACAGCAAAAGTAAAAGGAGTGTGGCTCCCCTTGATGGAACAAACCAGAACTTTGGTTTTCTCCCATTCACACACATTGGTGAAGAGATGTGAAAAAACGACTCCATGGGGCTTTCAGTCTGGAGCCAAACATCCAGGCTCTGTGTAACTCGACACTATTATGCACACATGTTGTTCCCTTAGGACCCAAAAGAATCTCAACTAAGCCCATCATTATTTCAGGAATATGAAGAATGCTTTTTGTGAAGTAGCTGAACATAACAGAAATACAAGAAAAGGCAGAGGTGTTTCGTATCACAACTTTTTGAGAAATGCTCAGAGCTCTAAGATGTAGCTGACAATTCCCCCATCAGCTAATGCTTTCAAAGTTACCATAAATTTCACCATAAATACATTTTTTCAGCAATGGCAATAATGCGGTGACTATACTACTCAATTCCTCACAGTGTCAGCATTAAATACATTAAAAGGGTAAGTTAAAATATCTGTCTGATTGCTTCTGACATAACCCCCAGATCTCTTTTATTTCTGTACTCCATCAATTATAATGTGGAACATTAACACAAATTATTTCTAAACACTAACAAGCAATGTAGCAACAAGTGGCAGACAATCAAGGGGAATTTTGCCGTAGCACGGTGCTTATTTTGTTACAGGCAGGAATGCAAACCCAAAGGATGTAATTTAGAGGAAACTCTGTTCTGTCTATTCTCTAGGAACTAGAACAAGGGGACTGAGAGAAGATGATTCTGGGTAAATCAAACCGTTTTCTCCTAATTACAGCTGAATAATAGGGAGCAAACTCCCATGGAAGGTTGTGGCCTGCTTGGAAGAAAGCTAGGAGGTTGCCCTGGCTAGGGTCTTTCATACACAGTTATTCAAGCTCACACTTGATCATCTCTCAGGGATGCTACGGTTGGGAGAGTTTTGCCGTAGCTGTGAGACTCAGGAAGATCACTTCCAACTCTAAAACCTACAGTTTTAATTTAATCACCAACACCAGCCATCATTAAGAGCGACCTCAAATAACTCCAAATCTGTTCATCTACTCACATATTCTTTACACAGTCAACAGGCCTCGAGTGATTACTACATGCCAGACACAGTTCTAAGACACAGAATAAGGGATAAGAAAGGTAACAACCTCTGTCACTGTGGGGCTTGAGCTCTTTGGGAAGAAGTTCACCTAAATACAAAGAGACACCAAAGATAATATTTGTTTTGATTATTATTCTGTGAAAGAAGTAAGGTAATCTGATAAATTGGGACTAAGTTAGGCTAGTAGGACAATCAAGGAAAAAATATCTTTAAGAGATGAGTGCCAAAGAATAGAAAGGAATCATTTATGGACAATTTTTCTGGAAATAATATTTCCAAAACATGGGAATAGCAAATACAAAGGCCCTGAGGCAAGATGAAGCTTAACTACAATCAAGGAACAAAGAGAAGCTAAAAGCTTAGGTCAGGAGATAACCACACAAATTTACACCAGCTGGTCCCTAACCTGAAGTCTACGTGGATATATTCTTGAGGTGAGTTAGACATATATATCATCCAAAAAACAAAAAAAGTTGACTCCAAAATTACCGTGGAAATTCTGAGTGAGCCTCTTTACAAAGGCACAACCATATTAAAGATCACAGCCATCATTCTCCAAACTCCACTCTGGCCATCACTTGCAGGCATTTAACGGGGGTGTTTGATATCCTCTCTAAAATATTGGGCAGGAAGAACAAACATCCTAGCATGTCTGCACCGTGCACCTAGTGTCTCACAATTGAAAACTAGCTGGAGCTCACCCTGCTGATGGCTTTGCCGGTTTTTTTTTTTTTTTTTACCTTTTATTAAGAGTCCCACCTCTTTTAAGAACTGGGATCTATTTTTTGAGGGAACTCAACTATAGGAAAATTCAACTGACAGAGATCATACTGTACTTGACTTTTCTGTTCTTTGCTACATTTATTTGTTGAGACAAACGTCTGTTCTTAGCCTTTTTGTAATGGCTCTGTTAAATAGAACGGACACACCGTACACTGCACATACTTAAAGAACACAATTTAAGTTCTGAAATATGCATATACCCATGGAACTGCCAACACAATCAAGAAAAGGAACATATCCATCACTTGCAAGTGTTTTTAAGCCTCATTCATAAAGCCCCTTATTTTCCCTCACATTCCACCCCTCCACATCCCCAAGTGACCACTGATATTCTTTCTATCGTTAGAGATGTGTTTGCAGTTTTCTAGAAATTTATATAAATGGATTCACACAGTGAGGACTCTTTTATCTGGCTTCTTTCACTCAATGTAATTATTTTGAGAGTAACTCATATTTTTGTGGGTATCAATAGTTGATCACTTTGTTTTGCTGAGTAGTGTTTCACTGTATGAATATACCACAGTATGTTTACTCATTCGCCTGTTGATGGGTGCTCGAGGTTGTTACAATTCTGTCTATTAAAAATAAACATGCTATGATGATCCACGTACAAGTCTTTGTATGAACATATGCTTTCATTTTTCTTGCATAAATATCTAGGTGCAGAAAGGCTGGATCATACGGTAGGTGTATGTTCAACTTATAAAGAAACAGCCAAACTGTTGACTGAAGTGACTGTACCATGTTCCTTCCCACTAGCAGTGCAAAAGACTTCCAGTTCCTACACTGCCTCACCAATACTTGGTGTGCTTGGACTTTTCTAATTTTAGCCATTCAATAGGTGTGTAGTGGTATCTCCTGGGGCTTTCATTTTCATTTAGATAATAATTTATTACATTGGACAACTTCATGTGCTTATTTGCATCCGTACACCTCCTTGGCAGGATCTCTTTTTAAATATTTTTACCCATATTGTTAATTTTAAAAAATTTTTCTGATGACTGAGTTTTGAGAGTTCTATACGTGTTAGAGACACAAGTCTTTTCAGGTATATAATTTGTAAATATTTTCTTCCAACCTGTGGCTTTTCTTTCATTAATAATGGCTTCCAAAGATGAAACCCAATTTATCACTTTTTTTCGTTTATGGATCTTGTTTTTGGTGTCATCTCTAGGAAATCTTTGCTTAACCCAAGGTCAAAAAGATTTTGTCCAAGTTTTAGAGATTTATGTTTTGACCTACATTTAGCTAATTCTTTATATGATGTGACGTAGGTATCAAAGGTCATACTTTTGCATATGGCTATCTATGCACAATATCCGTGTGCTATATGCTTCCAGCAACATTTGTCAAGAAGACTATCCTTTCTCCTCAAAATTGGCTTTGCAGCTCTGTTGAAAAATCAATTGTCCTTATATGTGTGCATATGTTTCTGGGATCTACATTCTATTTGACTGACGTATTATATCTGACTCTTGGTTATAATACATTCTTTCACTGATGTCTTTTCACTTGCTCATGTAAATAGTCTCCCAGTAATATAGCCTTACCATTTGACTGGACATACCTAGGTATACCTGAAATGCATTTGATAAATCGATGGATCTTGCACCCAAACTAGGGTTACTTTCCAAAAACACTTTTGTAAGTGTAAGAGGTGTAAGAACTATGTATCCTACAGCCTTCCTGCCTCAACCAAGTGTATGTTAACACATCCGCACGAGCTATTTTGCATGTGTATGGGGCTGTAGAGTCTGGGGAGTATGAGAGTGGTATGTGCTGTCTATCCCAAAAGATCATCATACGAGGCAAAGGAAACATTAAGGAAGTAGATAGGAATAGTCAAATGCCAAATGTTAAAATATTTCTCATGCGTTTTTAATATTTACATTGAGATAAATAAGCAAATTATTATAAAATACAATACAAAACTTTAGAGACTATTTCAAAATGCTCTTTTTTGCCAGATGCAACAAGACACTAGGAATAAACAGAGGAATTTTCTGGAACCAGCTTGTCTTTCCTTTTTTTATCACCATCGAGTGATGCGGTTGTATTTTATTCAGTCTATTGTACATGTGGGTGTGAATAAGATGGAACTTGTCTCAAAAAGAGAAATGAGCAAAGAATATATGTTGTCAACTTGTCTAAAACATTTTTTCATGTTCTGACTCATTTTTCTTTGTATTGGCATTTCAAGGGATTTCGGTTTTGTTTTTTTTGTTTGTTTGTTTGTTTTTGGTTTTTTTGTTTTTTTAATTATTTATTTTTATTTATTTATTTATGGCTGTGCTGGGTCCCCGTCTCTGTGCGAGGGCCCTCTCCAGTTGCGGCAAGTGGGGGCCACTCCTCACTGCGGTGTGCGGGCCTCTCACCATCACGGCCTCTCTCGCGGCGGAGCACAGGCTCCAGACGCGCAGGCCCAGCAACTGTGGCTCACAGGCCTAGCCGCTCCGCGGCACGCGGGATCCTCCCAGACCAGGGCCCGAACCCGCGCCCCCCGCATTGGCAGGCAGACTCCCAACCACTGCACCACCAGGGAAACCCGGATTTCGTTTTTTAATTTGACTATTAAAAAACCTTGATAACTTCAGTGAAATCCCATGAAGATAATATCAACAACTGGAATGGAAAATGAAAAGATGATAATAGCAACCAGCACTGTGATATTTCTTGTCAGTGTTCTTTACTATTTAGAATAGTAACAAATGCCATATTCATTTGACTTTTTGAACTTTGGCCTTTACTTTGGTGGAAGAAGTTCCTTTCACTTTGCTTATTATCTGTTTGCAATGAAAAACAGTTCATGACCATACTTTGATATGATCATCTTAGAGTTGTATAGAGGGAGGATAGTTATGCAACTATTTATATATCTATGGGTTTAAGGAACTTTAAAGGCTTGATATTTGAATCCTGTGGAATGTAGCCTCCTTTCCCACAGGGAAATGAACATATACATGTACTTAATGTAGTTTAAAATAAAGCAACACCTGTTCATAGAGGCACCTTCTATTCCAGGCATGTTTAGGTAGAGGGAAGGGGAACAAGAGCTATAAAACATAACTCTTGTCTATAAGGAGTTTACAGTTTAGGGGGGTTGAGGGCACTCAATGACTCAACGGGGATGAGCCTGATGCAGGTGGCTACAAGGTCACCCTTGGATAAACTCTGCTTTAGGAAAGACCAGCCTACTCTTATTCTGGTAAACTCTTCAATGCGGTGTCCAATAAACCTGAATATCAGGCTCAAACGCCACTTGAGAAATGTTTCCAGGGGTGCTAACAGCCAACAAGTTAATATGATTCCTACACACTTGACACAACTCACCAGAGGTCTTGAATTCAGTGAGCATATTGACCTCCTTTAAGAAAGATCACCATTGAAACTTCGAATGCTAAGTTCTAAGAGAATGAAGTAAGTAATAAGTGATATTCAGCTTCAGAGGTGGAAGAGAAAAGAGGTCTCACCTTGAGTAGAACATGTTGTTGGATTCTCCAAAGTGGCAAACAATAAGGAGAACACTAACCAACTAAGACTCTGAATAAGTTGAAAATTAAGATGAAAGCCTAAGATGGAGGTCAAAAGGTCCCCTAGATTGAAGGATACACTTAGGCTGAAAGGGAAACGATTGGAAAAGATGTAGAAAATGCTAACTATTTCACAAAAAATTTATTAGAACTAATAAAACAACTTAGCAAAGTTTGTTTGCAGAATATGAAATCAACATATACGCATCACTTGCATTTCTGCACATTAGCAATGAACAATCCGAAAAAGAAATTAGGAGAACAATTCCATTTACAATAGCATCAAAAAGAATAAAATACTTAGGAATAAGTTTAACCAAAGACATGAAAGACTTGTACACTGAAAACTACAGTGTTACTGAAAGAAATTAAGGAAGACATAAATAAATGGAAAGACATCTCATGTTCATGAACTATTGTTAAAATGTCCATATTACACGAAGCTATCTGCAGATTTAATGCAATGCCTGTCACAATCCCCTATTTTTGCAGAAATAGAAGAAACGGCTCCAAAATTGATATGGAACCACAAAGGACCCTCAATAACCAAAGCAAACTTGAAGACCTCACACTTTCTTTTGAAATGAAGTTTTCTTGTTCCTGTGGGTTAAAAGTCCTAAATGTCCATAAATTATCCTCCTAAATTTACACTTTGGTTCATTCTCAGTGACAGGGCTTTCAGTGCCTGAGTGGCATTGAGGGCTCCTTCAATATCTCTAGCTTGGACTTCTGTCACTGACATGGTGTGGGCATCTCAGAGCCTTGACTCTTTTACCAGTTGGTCAAGTCCCGCATGAACCATGCTCAGAAGGGCCCCACGCCTTGCTTGCTTTCATGCTCTGCTATTGCTGTCTTGAAATTCTTAATGATTTTATCTTTGAACTTACGTTTTGTAAGTAAAATTTATGGGACAATAAAATATACGCATGAGCAGAGGAGACATGTGCAATATGTGTGTCTGCCATCATTCCTGCTGCCCCATTCCCATCTAGTTTTCACCCTGCTTATGGTGTGCTTTCCATGACATGCTTATTTCGTACCCATTTGGAGTCTTACTGAGTTCCACCAGAATTCTGTGCTACTGGTCACATCCAAGACTAAGTGAAGGTGTTAACAGCTCCGGGAGGCCACGCTTTCCATCTGAATCTGAACTTACTTCTAACACAGAAAGAAAGCAGTTGTTTTGTAAGAAACAAGAATGTCCAAGGAATCTTATCATATCCTTTCTTACTCGTGTTACTTCCCAATATTAGCCAAACGCTTCGGCTGAAAAAGAGAAGAGAGAACAACCCATAGAACCCATTTAGGGCTCACCCTAATCCAGTATGATGTCATCTTATCTCGATTCTATCTGAAAAAAGAATTTACTTGGGCACATTCACAGGTTCCAGGTGAACATGAATTTGGGAAGGACACTATGCACCCCAGTGCAAATACTTTCAACAACACTTTTTCTTTGCAGTTTGAACAAGAGGCACTATAGTTTCATTTTGCACTGGAGCCCACACATTATGTCACTTTTTACTGTTAGAGCCCATGTGGGGAAAAGGGGCTTCATGAGACAGCCAAGTGAGTCTGTCAACTGAATTCTAGAATTATCCAGACTTACACACTTTGTTGCAGCAAGTTGGTTCCAGGCAAACCCATGTGAAAGGGGCGTGTCCACAGTGGAGCAGAGAACTTTTGTCTCTCTATCACCAGACTCACTCCCAAGATGAAGGAAAGAAGAGCTTAGCAAAGCATGGCCAGTTATTCTTCCTAACTTTGCCAGTCAAGTAGGTCACCTCACCCAGCCAGTGTCAGTGAATAGAAGAGCAGGGAAGTTAAAAGTTATACTAATCAAATTCCCTTCACATGGAGGTACCATTAGGAACGAGAAGGGAAATTGTCACTAATGCTTCCCTGGTTTTTTCAATCTCTTAACCCACTCAACTATGACTGTAAGCCTGTAATTAACGGAATATCGCTCTCCCTTCAGGAAAAAGAATAGACCTTTATCAGGACAGTCCTGCTCACACTTTTATGGGGCTACTCATTTGAGTGGCCTCCGGGAACTGCTGGTGGACGACTTAGAGTTTCATCCCAGAAGTCTCTGATATGGGTGAGAAATTGCATTAATTTAAATTAACTCCAGGGCTACTCATAACCAATGATCAGAAACAACTTTTTGTTCGACCAGCCATCCACAGCACAGCTAACCACAGAAAGTTGATGAGGTTAAGTGACACACTAAGGTTAAATACATAAAAGCATCCAGTAATACAATTCAGAAATCATAGAAATGTTGCAAATTTGAAAGTACACCATTGCCAGTATCAAATTCTTCACAGAGAAATTAAAAGGGCACATATTAAACGCTCTTATGAATTAAGGTCCCAAAGTATTAAAGCCCAATTTTGAAATCAAGTGTCCTTGTTACTGTGGGTTAAAAATCCAAAGTCCTAAATGTCCATAAACAATCCTCCCAAATGTACATTTGGTTCATTCTCAGTGACAGGGCTTTAACTGCCTGAATGGGACTGAGGGCTCCTTCAGTATCTGTAGCTTGGACTTCTGTCACTGACACGGGTGTGGGTCTCTTAGGGCCTTGGCTGTTTTATCAGTTTATCAAGTCTCTCATGAACCATGCTTTTAAAGAGTCTAAAGAGTTCCTAAGATACAATTTGATTTTACAGCACTATCCCCAAAATTTAAAAACAACCTCAAAAGCAAGCCAATCCCCGACTCCTAGAAGAGTGAAACTAGGCACATTTTTGTTCCCAGAATCCAGTACAGAATTCGACCAAAGAACATAGCAGAAACTCAATGGCATTTGAGAGAAAGATAAAGTCTCTTTCGTTTTAGCCTCACTAGGATGTCCATTAGTCTATGCCATTTATTTGAAATTTCTGACCTGCCAACTTCGAACCAGGAGGAATCTATTAGCCTGACGTTGATTTGTCACTATGAATTTGCCATGTGCAGTGCACAGCCCTGAGCATCTGTCACACGTGGACTCTTGAGTTATCGTTCCTCATTGATGACCTTGTGGTTCACAGTGCAGTACTGAACTGATTATGGCTTCTGTCGAGTGACATTACACCTCCAGTTCTGATGCGTAGATTTGACAGTCCTATGCCGCCATGGCCATTTTCACTGCCTCCTGCTATGGAACTGCATAGACCAAAGGCAGCTGCCTTTAAGAGAACACTTCTTTCTCCAACATAATTGACAAATCCAGTGTCAGCTTGCGTCCACATGTAAAGGGAGTCACTTGAGCCTACGGTAGACCATATGTGTCAATGCCGACAAGTTCTACAAAACAGGGTTTCCTTACAATTGAGTCTTTTTCTCGGTCAAGCCTGCTTGGGAAAAACTGTACCTGAAGAGTAAGGCAAGGTGGACGGCTGCCTGAGACTTTCCTGCCCTGTAAACTCCTGCACACTCTCAAGTCAAGTGCCAGGTAAAGGTCTCTGTATACTAAAGATCCTCCAGGTGGGTGCCTTATTCATTCCGCTCCAGGTATTGCTCAGTCACCTGCAACTCCCTAACACCCCTTTTCTTTATGTCAGACTTTTACTTAAGTGGCTCTAAAGAAACAGCCACTCTCCCACGCCATAAGCTGCAGCCATCAGCCAAAATCAAAGTATCTTACGGCTGGTATAGTGGGTTGGATGGTGGCCCCCAAAAGGATATACCCATGTCCTAATCCTTGACTGTTACCTCGTTTGATAAAAAAAAGGTTTTGCAAAATGTCATTAAGGATCTTGAGATGGGATTTCCATCCTATATTATCTGGATGGGTCCTAAATAGAATGATAATTGTCCTTATTATACAAGAAGGGCAGAGGGACATTTGAGACAGACAAAAGAGAAGATACAGACACAGAAAGGGGGTGATGTGAAGACAGAGACAAAAGCTGAGTGATGTGGCCTCAAGCCAAGGAAGCTGGCCGCCAGCAGAAGCTGAAAGAGGCAGGGATAGAATCTCCCCTAGAGCATCTGTAGGGAGAGCAGCCTTGCTGACGCCTTGATGTCACACTTCCGGCCTCTACAACTGTGAGATAGTAAATTTCTATTGTGTTAAGCCTCCAAGTTTATTAGTCTCCCAGCAAGCACGGAGGACACTTTTACAGCATGCATTAAACCTTTTCTAGGCTTCAGCAGTTTACTGCACAAACCTAAATATTTTCAAACAGTCAAAGGTCTCAACTTCCCACCATACATTAAAGACCAAGGCACTAGACTACCTTCCTTGGCAGTACCAAAATATTTTCCACATGGACATTTTCCTCTCCAAAATGCCTGCTCCTTTCTTTTTATTTCTCAGTGTTCCCAGGTAATGCGCCAAATGTTAGGGTCTTTTCATTACCTTCCAGCAAGTACAATGCCTTAATTCCATTTGGTTTGGAATAAATTAGGAAATAAGAGAAAAGAGAAAAGATGGAGGGCCGAATATTCCTGTTACTGTTGATAACCTTGGCTTGAGAATCCAGTTTGAACGCAATGATCACATAACAGAACCCCAGAATTGGGCAGATTTACTAACTCGTAATACACAGAATGAGAGAAACAGAAGACACTCACTCACACTCTCAAGGGAGAGAACAGAATTAGTCAAGGCAAGCATGCTCACTTAATTCTTTTCAAGCTTTCTATATAAGTCACTTGATCACCCTGGGGCAGAGTCAGTAAAGAAGCAGGGTTGAAATGACCCTAAGAGCTCTCTTGACGGGACTGAGACACCAGGAGCAGGAAAGGAACATTCCCTCACTCCCCACCACCACCACCCCCAGCAGTAAAAAATGATCATCCACATTAACAATGTAAAAGAAATCAGAAACTACGCTAACTCTGATTCACTCTTAGTATACCAACAGCTAATCAGGAGCCTTGTGCAAAAGCATGTTGACTAGTTGCTAATAAAACTCTTTAGAAGCAGACCCCTCCACATGCCTCAAAGGGAAGATGCAGACCTGTATGCTTCAGGATTTTCTCACCAAAACCCCACACAATTTCTTTACTATTCCAGCCAAGTATGGCCTAGCCCTACCCTCATACCTGTTTTTCTTGGTTTAGCAATAAAGAAACATACATGGAAATAAAGAAGAGCTATCAGGTAGAAAGATATAAAATAGTGGGGAAAATATTATAAGTAGAGTCAAGTAGCACCACCATTTACTAGAAGTGAACTTTCAGCACCAACATTAATATTTTTTCCTGTTATATCTGTAAAGTGATAATAAGTAATATGCACATAACAACTTTTAATTTATTCAAATCTCATTTTTATAACTAACTACTTCACAACAAGTAACATGCTAAGGCAGCATCAATAGATGAAAAAAGGTAGTCCTTGGCCCCAAGGAATGTTGCCCAGGAGAACACAGAGATATGTAAAAAATACAGTCACAATACAGTGTAGCGAGTGCAACAATCAGGCATGCAGAAGTGCAAGGGTAGCAAAAAGGAGCGTGTGATCACAACACTAAAAAGAAGAGTGCACAAAAGACATAATATGTAAATTGAGTTTTGAAAAATGAAGTGGGTTTCCCAGGTGCCCCATAGGGAGAAAGGAATTCTTGGAGGAGGGAAAAGCATAAATGAAGACAGTGAATTGTTCATATAATCCAGAAGTGAAGTAGGCAATGGCAGGAGAAATGATTGGACACAGGCGTCATGAATACTTACATGTCTGCGTTTTAGCAAGTCCATTCTAAAGGAAACTTTGAGGATCAACTCGGGGGTTGGGGGCCGCGGGGGGACAGAACTAGTCATTCCTGCAAGAAACACTGTACAGTTGTGCAAAACACTGGAACCAGTTTCTACCAACCCACCAAAAAAAACGACTTCAAAGGCAACGTGGTTATCACAGGAAGGGCTTGTTTTTGTGTTTGTTTTCAGTTCATTAGGCCTCACTTAAAATTCTGATTCCACAATGCACTTGCGTTGGGATCTTGAACAACACTCATAACCTCTGCAAGTTTCAGTATAGTAAGTTTATGTGATTACCTTCATCTGTAATATCCCTGTGTTGCAATCTTAATTAATTAAGATTAATTCATCTTAATCTTAATCTCAAGTTCAGGTCAAAGACTTGTTCCTCTGTGACTTCTCCTCTGAACTGATTCAAAAGCCTTCTCTCCTGTCCTCATTTGGCTTCTCTTCTCTTATGGAATCTCATAAGAACTTCTACGACCTCTTTGGTTTTTTGTTGTTGTCATTGTCTGTTTGTTTTTTAATTGAAGTATAGTTGATTTACAATGTCGTGTCAGTTTCAGGTGTAGAGCACAGTGATTCCGTTTTCAGATTCTTTTCCCTTAGAAGTTATCGCAAAATATTGAGTAGAGTTCCCTGTGCCATAGAGGAGATCCTCGTTGTATCTATTCTATGCCTTCTTTGAATGACCGTAGCACTTGTTGTCTGTATCATTTTTATGTCTGTTGTGGTTTTGTGACTGAACAGGAAAATTTTCTATTTGTTCATGTCCTGGCCCTTCCTTTAAAATGTGTTCATTTATCTATTTCATATTTATTGACTACATCTTAGACACCGTGTTAGCTGCTTGTTCTAGATGTTAGTAAAATATAGACCTTCCTGCTCAAAGGGTCACAGTATTTGTGGGAAAACAAAAAAATGAACAACCTATGTCTCAAATAGCTTTGTACTTCCCGAAGAGAACTCACCTCGTAGGTACAATAAATATATGTATTATACATAAATGTATAAATAGTTAATGGCATTAAAAACTTGAGATAACTGCTTTTCTATTCTGAGGAAATGATGATTATATTTCACCAGGAGCTCAATACCACTCTGAGAATGAGGGCTTAACCCCCATCCTGACTCACTGCATCGCTTTCTTACATGAAAATAGACAAGTCTCTACATACTCTCTACAAAAAGGCTTATCTGGCATGAATTTCAGATAGCAAGAAGAAAAATTCAAGAGGTTCAGAGAAGCATCCAGAAGCTCAGATGATTGTCTGGCACTAATACAACTTGCTTGACAGGAAAATAGAGCCGTAAATCTCACAAAATTAGATGATCTTTTAAGGATTTCAAAACCTCCTGCTATTAATTGGAAATCCTAGAAGAACAGCTTCTTTTAAACTATGCTGATAATATGCTTTACAGCTTAATATTCAGAAGCCTATGTTGTGGCTAAGTGAGCGTCAGGAAAGAAGGAAACTTGTGGTTTAGCTCCATTTACTCCGGAACCTCTGGTCAAAACATCTGCTTCTGTGCTCAGCCATCTTATCATCTGTACAATGGAGGCAACTCTAAGAAAACATAGTTACAGAGATGTTGCACAGCTTCGTGTGTCATTGTCGTCATTTGTTTCAGAAAACCAATCACATCTAAGCTACGACTGAAAGAGTGCAATGTTATTTGGGGTCATCTAGTGCAGCTCCGTCAAAGTAAAGAGAAGGAAAGGGGCCTAGAATAACTATAATTTTCCCAAGAGGACACAATTATTTTATGGTAAATCTGGGTCAAGAACCCTGATCTCTTTGATGCCATTCCATTGTTCTTTCGTTGGGTTCTGAACAACCCAGAGAAAGAAAGAAAAATAAAATTCCTATGTGCTGTTTCACTGGTACAGGACGTGGCAAGATTGGAATTGGAGAACTACATATTAACAGGTATCTGGGAAATTCTTCAAACTAATTGAGATATATACCAGGTACATAAAAAACAGTATGTGTTCTCAAGATGATTCTGTGGAATGAACAGAACAGAACAGAAACAATCAAATAATAACACAAAACATTTTTATAGATTTTTAAACCTTACAAAGCATTTTCATGTTCATTATCTAATTTAATCCTCAAATCAACTCCATGAGACAGTTATTATTTTCCCATTAGAAATGACCACATATTAAATCCTTAGTGATTGCTCAGGAAAAGCTGAAATCTTGAGTGTTACATCTATTAATGCCAGGGTTGGGTTTTTTCCCATGGGAACACTGGATGCTAAAATCAACAGGAATTTTCAGCGCAAGATGGCAGACTAGGAAACATTTACTTTCTGTTCCTCCTGAAACCGTATTTAAATAAAACTGTAGAAATACCAAAATTAAGCAACCAATAAAAGCCAAGACATTGTGGAAGTCATCAACCACAGAAAGATTTCAACACATTTTGAGAAGGCAAACAATGAAATGGAGGAGCCACGAATAAAATAATTAAGAAAAGACTACCTTAAGTAGGGTCTGCACAAAGCCAGTCAGCTTTTGCTGAGCTCTGGTTATAGTCAAGGGCAGAGGAAAGAAGAGGGGCTGAAAACAAGGAGACAAACATCATTTTAGGAACAAAAGTTCATTTAATGAGCTCCAGGGAACACTCAGCCTGCTGCCATACTAACTCATGCATTACAATGGATTGTTGGTAAGCAAGACAAGAAAACAGGGAACAAACAAAACAAACAAAAATCAAGACATCGTTTCTTACAGAACTCTTCTCAAATGAGATCAAGGAATTATGGTTCAATGGCACAGCTGTAAATCATTTCCGCTCCTGGAGAGGTTAGAAAGGGCTTATAATATTTACCCCTTTTTTTCAGACAGAATTTAGGTCTGAGCAAAACCTTTTGTGTCCTCAAACCTCAAAGTTTATTGGGGATGGAAGTCCAAATTAGCTGTCACATATCATAAAACGAATCTCATGGGCAGAGGGTCAAACTAATTTTGCAATATATGAATTATGCCCAGTGTTATTTTCAATAGATTTTAAACTAAAATATATAAATAAATGTTTACTCATCTATATGACTCTGGGTTCTGAAACTTCTACATGTCACATGCGTGATACAGAACACACAATGTCAGCCCCAGGAGAGAGAAAACACTCCAATGAAGCAAGCCAAAGAAACAAGTTTCAAACAAGGTAAAGTCATGTGTAGACCAGGATTTTTCAATTCTTTCCTGTCATGCTGAAGCTTCCAGCTCCTGAATAACAACACGTTTCCCTTGCCCTAGACACCCAAGAGTATGTCTCCTCTCTTGGGCATAAGAATCGCTAGAGTTACATATGTGTAGTAAACAGTGGACCCAGCTGCCATACTCACAATGACCAAATTGTGTTGATCGTACTTTAAACCAATACCTCACTCCACGATGAAGCTGCAATAAATGATATATTTGCTTTCCAGACACGAATGAGATGCCTTACTGGATATACTCCAGGAAGGCCAGAGAAACTGGAATAATTTACTGGTGAATTTCTTTCCGGATAGCCCATGATTTGTCTAGAATATAAGCTTTACATATCTGGATCCTTCACACTAGACCAAAGGGAAAATCTGGGCTGCAAGCCTCAGTTAGAAATGTGGGACGCTGCTATGCTGACAGCTGGTGCTCCCTGACCTGTATCTTCTGAGACTAGAACCCCGTGTGGTGGATGAGCAATTCATGCGTTGAACAAAAGAAGACCTCCTACAGGGCAGTGTACGTGTTCCTCACACGTATGGCACTTAGGGCTAAGTACCATAAGGGCCACAAGAAAAAAAAAACAAAAGTAACACATGAAGCATATATGATAAGAAGGCGCCACAGTCCAGAGCACGAGCTCTGGAATCACACAGCCTTGCTTCGAATCCCGGCTAAGCCACTACCATCTGTACACCCTGAAGAGCAGTCGAAGGTTTAAATGTTGTTTTACCAAATTTTGAAAAGGAAGTGAAAAAAGAACCTATCTGCCAGGAAGGGACATCGTGGGGTGCAGCACCCAGTCGGGTCAGGGCTCTGCATCCCCTGCTCAGAAACCTTCGCCACCTGGCTCATGGTGATGCTGGCAGCTGAGCAGCCCTGGAGAAGGTGCTCCCGTCATCAGGCCTCGCAGAGAAGCTGGGGAGGTCCCTGGAGGAGGCGGGCCACAGCCTGGCAAGCTCTGGGTGCCTCCTGCACTCAGCTCTGAACAGGCTCCGGCCCCTGGGCCCCTTGGGGGGCAAGGGCTGGCCGATACATACGCAGGGCTGAGGGGCCTGCAGAGCCGGTGCCCAGGCAGGGCGAGCTCTGCAGGAGAAGGCTTCCAGAGTCCCCAACAGTCTCCGCATGGTGGCCCATCCGGTGCCAAACACCTGCCACCCACAGCGAGAAGTCCCAGCCACTAGAAAGTCCAGAAGGGGTCGGGCTCTGGGGCCCCGCCCTTTGCCCTTGGGCGGGGGTTTCTCCACGGGCTGGGCTTGCATGCGACCCCCGCCCCACACCCTGCCCCGCCCACCCTTTCTCTGTGACGAGTACAATGGACATGTCACAAGCGCCAGGCTGAGCCATC
Source organism: Balaenoptera acutorostrata (assembly GCF_949987535.1). Taxonomy (NCBI): domain Eukaryota; kingdom Metazoa; phylum Chordata; class Mammalia; order Artiodactyla; family Balaenopteridae; genus Balaenoptera; species Balaenoptera acutorostrata. Next base: position 170,352,628 of record NC_080065.1, read on the forward strand.
CAGTGTCCAGTGCGTGCTAGACCTTGAGAGGAGGTGAAACGAAGGAGAAGCTCTCCCAGTTTCACACTCTGTTCTCGGATCGCTTGGCGCACAACCGGTCCTACATGGGCAATTTACTGTGTAAATTTCGTACCTGGCTCCGCCACCGCCGCCGGCCCCACCGGCCCCGCCGCCCGCCCCGCCGTGGGGCCCCGGTGGGCTGTCACCCGCTGGTTTTGCCCTCCTGGGAGGCTGCCACATCTGACCGGGACCACCCTGCTGCTCCAGCGCCGGCCTTCTGCCCTGAGCAGGGAGTCAACGTCAGGAAGCCGCTACCATCCAGTCACCTCCCACTGAGGACACGGGGGCTGGGGAAAACAGGGGCACAATGGAAAATGACAGCCCCGGAAGGAGGTGAGAAGAGGGAGGTGAAGGCCCCATCCCATGCCGTGCTGTCCTCTGCCCCAACCGCATGCTGTTCCCTGCTGCTGAAGAAGCCAACAAAAAAAGTGCTGGGTGAAGACCACCGGCCCAAATCACCAGGCTCACCGACGTCTGGGAAGGAGCTGCAGCGTGAAGAGTCTTCACGCATCCCAACAAGAAGCTCCTCTTCCCTGCTATCTACCAGCAGTAGGCCCTGGAAGCGGAAGATTCCCCTGCCGCTTTTTCTGCCGCTGCCAAGGCTGAGGTCGCCCCCGTCGGGGAACGAGGCACTGACGTGGGATCGAGGTGAGCTGCCCCCTCCTCCTAAGCTTCCGTGCTTAGCTGCTGCCAAACACCCAGGCACCTTGGAGAAGAACATTCAGTGTCGCTGGAAAAAGATCCCCAAGAATGGAAGGAAGGTCCAGCCACCGTCCCATGAAAAAGAACCCCCAACACCCATCTGTGTAGATCCTACCCCTCCTTTATACTCACCTACCCCTCTTCCAGCCCCTACCATCCATCCCCCTATTGTAACTGGGCAGCCCAGGACTTCTGTGGCAATCCCTTCCACCAGCATGGTCACGGCATCTGGAAGTTTCACCTTGCAGCCTAGCGTCTACATGGACACTGCTGCCCCTTCCCAATCTGTCATTTTCCATTCGGCCCCTGTTTTCCCCAGCCCCCCACTTACAGCTTCGGCCGGCATTGGTGCTTCAGCAGGCAGCACCTCTGACACTGTACCTATGAACACCACACCTCCTTCCCAGGCTGTCATTTTCCATTCGGCTCCTGCTTTCCCCAGTTCCCCATTTACGGCTTCGGCCAGCATCGGTGCTTCAGCAGGCAGCACCTCTGAAACTGTACCTATGGACACCACACCTCCTTCCCAGGCTGTCATTTTCCACTCGTCTCCTGCTTTCCCCAGCCCCCCATTTACGACTTCGGCCGTCACCGGTGCTTCAGCAGGCAGCAGCTCTGACACTGTACCTATGGACACCACACCTCCTTCTCAGGCTGTCATTTTCCATTCGGCTCCTGTTTTCCCCAGCCCCCCAGTTACGGCTTCGGCCGTCACCAATGCTTCAGCAGGCAGCAGCTCTGGCACTGGACCTATGGACACCACACCTCCTTCCCAGGCTGTCATTTTCCATTCGGCTCCTGTTTTCCCCAGCCCCCCAGTTACGGCTTCGGCCGTCACCAATGCTTCAGCAGGCAGCAGCTCTGGCACTGTACCTATGGACACCACACCTCCTTCCCAGGCTGTCATTTTCCATTCGGCTCCTGTTTTCCCCAGCCCCCCAGTTACGGCTTCGGCCGTCACCAATGCTTCAGCAGGCAGCAGCTCTGGCACTGTACCTATGGACACCACACCTCCTTCGCAGGCTGTCATTTTCCAGTCTGCCCCTGTCTCCAGGCAGAACCAATAGGCATTTCACAGGGCTGTTCCTAGTTCTGGGAACAAACCTCCCAGTAGTAGCAATGCCTCAGCCCATGACTCGACTCATTTACCTGCAACGCCGGCCAACAGATAGACCAACACTTCAAGCTTCCTTGGACCTAGGTCTCCCGTCTCAGGCCACATTGGGGGCCAACGATGGGCAGAGGCCTAACGATAATTTTCTATTGGGAAACCCAGCAGCCTCAGCACAAGATAAAGTCCTAGTCGCCCCTGCAGCCTAGCCACCGCGAGTCAGCATCATGCCGGCAGCTTCGCCAGCTTCCCTATTCGCCACCACCAGCAACACGCAGCCGGCCTTTGGCGACAACCCAGGCATTCTCCCCAGGGCTGTGTCCATTGCTACTGGCTTCGGACTTGCCACCAGGATGCCCAGTACTGGGGACAGTAGCTTGCTCTTTGCCAACACCACACCGGGCCCACTGTTCATGGGACCTGCAGCCCCTACGGCCGGTGGGAGCCTTGGGGTCGGTGTGTCAGCCCCAGGCCTCACTCACTCACAGGCTTCCAGACCACTTAACTTCGGGGCAGGACTAAGTGGGGCACCCCGCACCGCTTCTGTTCCTACTTCGGGCCAGACAACCTGCCATCTACCTGACCACGGCAAGGCTGCTGCACTAGGAGGGGCAGGCACCATCCCAGCATTTGGGAACATACCTGATTCCACCTTAAATCCAAATACCTGGGGCCCACCTGGGCTGAATACAGGTGGTACGGTGATGGCAGGGGACAACACCATCCCCACGATGGGAGGCCCTAGAGTTTCCACTTTCCGTCACTGCACACAGGGCCCATCTGGACGTAGAAAATCTACATTTCAAAGTTCCATCACCAAGGAGAAGAAATCTGTGTCAAGAGACATGTCACTTTCCACCTTCTAACAGAGCACACCACATCTGTTGCAGTTGCAAGTGTGGTTATCACCCGTGGGTTTCAACACACTTCTAGTTCTACCTTATTTCCAAGCACAAGGGGCCCACCTGCCCACAATCTAGGTGGTGGTCGTCTAGGAGGGAACAACATCATGCCCATGATTGGAGGACCTGCTATTCCCGCTTACAACTGGGACCCACCTGGCCAACACACAGGTGGTGCGGATGGAGGGCACAACATCTCACCGGTGCTGGGAGGCCCTATGTCAATAACTGCCATCAGACTTGGAACCCATCTGTGCAGAGAACCGGGGGGGGGGGCATGGGGGACAGCACCACACCTGCTGTGACTGGATACACTTCTGGTGCCACATTCATACAAAGCACCTGAGGCACCCCCTGGTCAAAACCCAGGTGGTACCATGGGGGATAGCAGCATCCATACTTAGAGAGGAAGCTCCACTCTCAGTAAGAACACTGGGGTCCCCGAATCAGGACACCCCTCTGACTTAGACGAGCCAGCATTGTGTTTGCAGGCCCCTGGTCAGGGCAGCTGTGCCTGTGCTCATAGGAGTCTGGCAGCCTCATAACCTGCCCAGGGCTTCATAGGAGCCACCAGCGAATTCCTTTCTTCTATGAAGAAACTCAACAAATGAAGAGCAGATCTTATTCTGCAAACTGTGTGTCACCATGAATGGACCTTGCCTCACTGGAAAGTGGCTCAGCCCCTTGAAGTGAAACTTCACCTCCTCTCTTCCTACAGCAAGCCGGAGGACCACACCTCAGGGGTGTGCAAGTGTGTGTGTGCCTGTGTTTGTGTGTGCGTGCGTGTGTGTGTGTGTGTGTGTGCTGGAGGGTGAGGAGCATATGAGCCCACTTCAGCACTACACCAGACTTGAGAAGCTCCAGTTAGGAGAATGGAAGACAGCTGCCTGTATCATCCTCTGTGCCATCCCTGGCTTGACTGTTAACTTGGCGGACCCAAGTTTTCCCTAGACTTGGAACTGGCAGGATGCCCACTGCTGTTTTCAGATGCTTCCTCTCCCCCTATGCATTTGCCTCAATGGGCCTTTCTCTTTCCCAGCTTTATGTACATATATATATATATGTCAATAAAACCTTGTTCGTATTAATCTACTTCTGTTTATGTGTCTTTACTCACTGACTCAGCTGTAGAGGAAGAACTGACATATGTGAGTGGTGATGTGGGAGCCAGACTTAAGACACCAAAATTTTGTGTCCCAGTGACTGGGATGTGGAATTAGGCACACATTATGGCTGCATGTGCTGACTCCTGAAATCTGTTTTCAGTGTAACGAGTGACAATCAGGAGGAACTAAGGTCCAGAGGAGGGAGAGTTGGGGTGACACCCTGACTGATTAAGTGTGCTGATGTGTCCAGTCCCTGCCGACCCCTGGAGCAGTGCATTGAGTGGGCCGCACGTATCTCAGACGAATGTTTTTCTCAGACTGATGAAGAGAAGCGACAGGACTTGCCTGTGGTGATGGCAGTTTTTGACAGAAATACCTGCAGCATCCCCAAATCCCAAATCTCTTTCATTGGCTATTTCATCACAGACATGTTTGCTGCTTGGGACGCCTTTGTAGACCTGCCTGAGTTAACCCAGCATCTTGACAACAATTTTAGATACTGGAAGGGACGGGACGAAATGAGGCTGCGGGCCTCCGCCCGCCTCTGGAACAGTGGGCGACACTGCCTGGGGCCCTGACGCGGTGTCCCTCCAGTCACTTGGGATTCCCGAGGGCGGTCAGAGTTCCTTGGTCCTTTCGTCCCCCGGTCTGCAGAGCCTGTCAGAGCACACAGGGACGTCGGCAACCTTCTGTAGCCACCATCTGATGCCACTGCCATAAAGTGAGACTTAGTCCACTCAAGGTACCTGGGCCTGCTGCGGGGGCTCTTCAGAAAGTCACGTGAGAACCACGCTTTGCATTCACGTCCGTTAAAACATGAGCTCGGGACTGCCCTCGCAAAGGACGGAGATGGATTTCCTGCCAGTGACAGAGAGTGTCTTGTTACAATTTCTCTCAGTTATGTTCAGCACTTAAGAACAGCTAATGGCAATCGGATCTTTTTTCACATCATACAAGGTGCAATCACTCACTTTGGAACACTACTGAAAGTGACTTCTCTTTTAAAATTGAACAGAAAATGCAGACAAAGAAATTTTGAAGTTGATTATTAATATCAATTATTACAATGTTTTATTTATTTTATTAGAAGTTCAATATTTTCTATGAATTTAAAAATACTTCAAAGCCAAAGCCAACTTTAAATACCATGACCAAATTTACATGATTCATATTCATTAAATATGTATTACTTCGTGTACAGACTTATTTTCATAATGCAAATTTAAAATATAAAATGACACATTTTTACTGCAAAAAACAAAAACCACACTGGAGGCTAGATAATCCCTGATGTGTGATAAGGAACCACACTTTATGATTGAACTTTTCGAAAATGTTGAAATGTCTTTTGGGGCATCTTTTTATTCAACTGAGACTTAGGCCAGTCATCTTCATACATTCCCACTACACCCAGAGAGGATGGATTTGGCATCCAGGTTCATGTGTCTGGAGAAACAAAGGAAGAGTTCATACCTGCTCTGCAATTATTGAAAATTTAAGTTGACCTCAAACGTACCATGCTGCTTCAAATAGCAGAAAAGATCCTCTTTAATAACTGGCTTGGCTCTGAGCTAACCCACTAAAATATCAAATCACGAGAGTTCTAATTGTGCCCAGTTCTGGCTGACCCTAGAGCTCTGCTGGGCCTCCACTAGGTTTAATAACGGCAAGATTCCTGAGTCTGTGCAGCCTATCTTCCAGTTGGAGGGGAGAACAGAAACCCATGTACATTATCTGGTAGGTTCGCCAGGAATAAATGTTATGGAGATTAAGCAGTATATGGTGAGGTGAGATTGTGGGCAGAGAGGAGCAAGGCTTTCAACTTAAACGGTAAACAGGATAAGTCTTCCTGGGAAGGTGGAATTTGAACAGTCTAGAGGGAGGCAGATGAGTCAGACGTCTGAGGGAAAAGCATTCCAGATCATGGGAATAACCTCTGCAAGGCCCAGAGGAAGGATGCCAGTGTCCTCAGGGAAGAATTAGTAAATAATGTGGCTGGAATAGAGTCAGCAAGTAGGAGGGAGGGAAGGAGGAAGGGAGGACAGAGAAGATGTGTGTGGAATTCCCTGCATCACCATTTCCTGATTGAGTGATCACAAACAGTTAATTCAACCTTCAAGTGTTTCAGTGAACTCAGTGCTTTTCCTATGGCCTATTGACCTCTCAAGAGTTTTGGAAGGATAAAATAATGTAGGGAAGTGACTTATAAGCCATTGTTACTGTTCTATACATAAGGATAGATGGGTAGACAGGTAGATATAGATAGATACATAGATAGATAGATACATAGATGGAGAGATGATAGATAGATAGATGATAGATAGAGTGATAGAGATAGATAGACAGACAGACAGATAGATACATAGATAGAGATAGATAAACAGAGAGATAGATAGGTAGAGATAGACAGATAGGGAGATAGAGAGACAGAGAGAGAGAGAGATAGATAGGGAGATAGATAGAGAAGAGAGAGAGAGAGAGATAGATAGATAGATAGAGATAGAGAGATAGATAGATAGATAGAGAGACAGATACACAGATAGAGATAGACAGACAGGTAGATAGATAGACAGAGAGATAGATAAACAGATAGATAGATGGATAGATAGATAGACAGATGGATAGATAGACAGATAGAGATAGATACATAGATAGATAGATAGACAGACAGACAGACAGATCGATAGATAGATAATAGAGTTAAGGACTGAATTTCTGTAAAATCATAATTTTAAATAATAGTTTCATTGAGATATAATTTACTTCCATATTATTTAAAGTGTACAATTTAATGTGTTATGCATCTACCACCACAATCAACTGTAAAACTTTCATCCACCACCCCCCCCAAAATAATCTACTATAAGTCACTCACTCCCCCACTTCTCCAAACCCTAGGCAGCCACTAATATACTTTGTCTCTACAGATTTGCCTAGTCTGGACATTGCATACAAGTGGAATCATACAATTACTTAGCATGTTTTCAAGGTTCATCTATGTTGTAGTATGTATCAGTACTTGATTTCTTTTTATGGCTGAATAATATTCCATGGTGTGGATATTACTGTGTTTCATTGATCATTCACAGTAAATGGTCATTTGGGTTATTTCCACTTTGGGGCTCTTATGAATAATGCTGCTGTGGCTGGATTTACGTGCAAGTTTTGTATGCAGGTCTACATTTGTTTTTTAAATTAATAGACTATTTTGGAGCTGTTTCTGGTTTACAGAAAAATTAAGCAGAAAGGACAGAGTTCTCATACTTCCTTACCTCTCAACCCAGTTTCCCCTATTATTAACATCTTACATTAGCATAATATATTTGTTATAGTTAATGAACCAATATTGATACATTATTACTAACTAATGTCCATGCTTTACTTTACACTTCACTCTTTGTTTTGTACATTGTATGATTTTTGACAAATGTGCAATAACCTGTATCCACCATTACAGAACCATACACAGGAGTTTCTCTGCCTTTACAATTCCGGGCTTCACCCATCCTTTTCTCCCTCCCCACAACCTCTGGCAGCCACTGATCTTTTGATTGTCTCCACACTTTTGCCTTTTCCTAAATTTCATATAGCTGCAATCATATAATATGCATGTAGCCTTTGCAGATTGGCTTTTTTTTCACTTAGCAATATGCATTTAAGCTTCTTCCATGTCTTTCCATGGCTTCAGAGCCTTTTCTTTTTATTGCTGAATGCTATTCCTTTGTACAGAGATACAATAGTTTGTTTATGCATTCACCTATTGAAAAACATCTTGGTTGATTTCAAGTTTTGGCAATTATGAAAGAAACTGTTATAAACATCCATGTGCAGGTTTTCATGTGGACATAACTTTTCTGTTCCTATGGGTAAATACCAAAGAGCATGATTACTAGATCACTGTATGGTAAAAGTATGTTTAGTTTTGTAGGAAACTGCCAAGTATCCTGCTAGCAACAAATGAGAATTCCAGTTGTTCTGCATCCCCAACAACTTTGGTATTTCAGTATTTGGATTTTAGCCATTTGAATAGGTGTGTAGTGGTATCTCATTATTGTTCTAATTTAAAATTCCCTGATGACATGGAATGTGTAGCATCTTTTCATACGCTTATTTGCCATGTGTCTATTTTCTTTGTTTGATCATAGTTGTTTTGTTATTTTTTAACCAACGCCTGGTAACTCTTGTCCTCCTGTGTCTATTTATATTGTCTTCTTTCTTTCTTTCTTGTTCTTTTTTTTTTTTTTTTTTTTTTTTGAGCTTTTGATCATTTAGTCTTTTTCCTGGTATGTCCAATTTTTTTTTTTTTTTTTTAAAGTCGAAGCCTAGTGCTTTTTTTTTTTTAAGTTGTTTTTTTTTTAATTTAATTAATTAATTTATTTATTTTTGGCTGTGTTGGGTCTTCGTTTCTGTGAGGGCTTTCTCTAGTTGCGGCAAGCGGGGGCCACTCTTCATCGCGGTGCGCGGGCCTCTCACTATCGTGGCCTTTCTTGTTGCAGAGCACAGGCTCCAGACGCGCAGGCTCAGTAGTTGTGGCTCACGGGCCTAGTTGCTCCGCGGCATGTGGGATCTTCCCAGACCAGGGCTCGAACCCGTGCCCCCTGCATTAGCAGGCAGATTCTCAACCACTGTGCCACCTGGGAAGCCCCCCCCAATTATTTTTTATATTAAAATTGGGCTTAACTTATTTTAGGAAACTATAAAGATACCTCCACATTCTGGATGTTGTTATCGTTCTCTTGAAAAGATTTCCTTTTGCCCATGGCAGACAGTTACTGTAGGGACTGGAAACCTTAGTCCATTCTCAGTTTGAGCTCATTCAAAGCTGTTTTTCAGTCTGTGTGAAGGTTGCTCTCTTTCTGTCTTGTCCTTCCTCTATGGGTGTTGCCCTTTGGGATTACCATATAAGCGTTTGGATTCTCCCTATTCCCAACTACCCATGTATTTGTTAGGCTTTAAATGTAATGGTTTCCGCAGCCCTGTGAGACTAAAGATACACTTAGCTTGTCATTCCATTAGTTGTTGCCTTTAGCTTGAGCTTTTGCCGTTTGGCTTCTGTGGTTAGAGTCTTTTGAACTCCTTGGCTTTTCAGCTCCTAGGCTGTAAGATTTGAATCAGCAAATGCCCCAAGGAGAAAAGCTGCACCAAATGTCAAGCTTGCGTCTGTGTTTCCCTTCTCTCCAGAACTTGGCCCACATGTCTTGGTGTCTCTCTAACATTCAGATGCCAGCAAACAGATGTTTTCTTACTTTATCCAGCTTTTCTAAAATGTCTTTAGACTTCACCTGATCTTATGTTATTATTCAACTATCATCTCAATTACCCCAAGAAGAAAATCTACAATTTCATGTTTAATTTTCTTATTTTCTATATTACCTCAGTTTCTGTAGAGACCTTTTACCTGACTGTTCAGTCTAGTTCCTGTGTTACCAGATAAAGTGGAGGCTAAGAATATTGGGGGGAAACCACTGATGAATGATAGGTCTCGTTCGTTTTGTTTTTCCTCTCCTTATTTACTCCGGCAGCCTACATTTGCCTTTCCTCATTTGACCCAGTTGCCCAAATAAGGAACCCACTCTGGCAAAGACCTGACTTTACTCTCATAAATGTCTGCATGTTAGGATTAGCTAGATGATGAACACCATTCCAAAGCTCTTGGTGCGAGACTTTTGCAGACTTTTGTTATCCCTTTAGTTTGCCTCTTGCCATCACTGCTCAGATTGTGGAGGTTTTCTAAGATTCTGTAGATCAAACCTCTCTACCTGCATACCAGATGAGCCCTTCTCTCTTTCCTGAGCTCACTTGCGGGAGGTTAGCCCTTGGTTTTTCTTTTTCCCCATCCAATCATAATTGTTCATGAATTCCAAAAAGCCTTCAAAGTACCTGTCATCCCTTTCTCTCCTCTCTTTTTTATCAACACTGTGAAATGTTAAGCATATATTTGCATACCTCTTTCTTACTTACAATGGAATACTGGAAGGCGCGATCATGCAGTGTGAGCCCCACCAAACTAGGACTCATACAACACTCTCCCCCAGGCCTAAACTTGTGACATCCACTGGTTTTCTTATAATATCTTATATGTATCTCAATTCGTAATGATTTAGTTAATTCCTGAGTTATGTGACAATAAGAAATCAGTCAAATTAGCACTACAGAAGTGCAGCTTAGACCTAGGGACCAGAACCAAGGACCACAAAAACCGATAAGTTTCACTTGTACTTCGTGTTTAACAAGTGCTGAGGGTGAATGGGAAGTGAGGGAAAAGGAGTTTAACTTCATATCACAGAAACTTGCACTAAAATGAAGAGGAAAATGACCCAGTTCCTGGTTCAAGTCACTATAATCTGCTTCAATAAATAATAACAGCACATAAGAAAAACAAACACTATATGATAGGAACAATGGATAATTAATTACCAGATCAGGGAGGACAGATGACACTTGCTATGGGATTTCATTAAAGAAGGATTCCAAAAAGCACTGGCTTCTTCTGAGAAGACTTCTTAGAACAGGCAGCATTTAAACTGAGTCTTGAGCAAGTATATAGAGGGTGGGGAACAGGCCTTCCGGGCAGGGCACAGGCACAGTGTCAGCAATGGCGCAAAGGGCTTATGGAATAGGGAGCAAAACTGGCTGAACACAGGAGTGCTACGTGTTGGGGAATATGGGGGAAAGGCTGACTGAGGTTGGTTAAATGAAACATCATTAGACGGAAGAGAAAGTAGGTGGAAAGACAGACGGAAGACTGTGGAAAGCCTCTGAAGATGGAGGTCAGCATAATAATATTAAGAAATCAGTGGTACTTTGACACTGTATGAATGTCTAGGTTTAAAAAATCAAGAAAACACAATAAAAGAATAAACTACTGATATAATGATATGTAACCAAAGGCCAGATACCAAAGAATACACACTGTGTGATTCCCTGTATGTCATATATGGTGAAAGAGGTCAGCTTGGGTGTTGCCCTGGGGGAGTATGGAACAGAAAGAAGTAACAGAGAACCTTGTAGGGTGTTACAAATATTTTATAATACCTTGACCTGGTGTTGGATACATGGGTGCATAGAGATGTAAAAATTCAGTTATTAGCAATGCAACTGGTGTTTATGGTTTGTATGCAATACATTAAAAAAAAACTCTAGTAGGTTAATTAGGCTGTCAGTTGTATGAAGTAAATTTTGGTCAAGGAATAGCCAAGGTAGTAATGCAGTAATAAGTTATACATGTGCTCACTGTGCTCTAGAACGTCACGACTGGAATACAAGAAATATGTGTAAGAAAAAAGACAAATGTTCAATATTGATGGTTGGATGAGCTGAATAAATTAGATCACTCTACTTTCAATTTAAGAACTTGGCCAGTGTTTGGATACTTTTGAACAAAGAAAAAAAGGAAATACAATTGTTATTGAGCATATGCTATGTATCAATCCCTGACTTATATTTTGACACACATAAACGTGGGAAATATTGCACCTTGTAACTGAGACAATGAAGATGAGCGAGGTGGCTGGTTTTGACACTAGAGGCTGAGAAAACAATCAGCTCATAATCGTAAGAAGGTTGAAGTCGGAGGAAAACAATCAAGAGGAAATACTGGTAAGTGCCAGGAGCTTCTGGAAACTACATAAGAGATGAAGACCGCAGAATTGTTGAGCTTTCTAAGAGGCCCAATGACTCAGGTAAAAACAGAAGGCTTAAAACTGAAACCTGGGGATATATGTATACATACAGCTGATACACTTTGTTATACAGCAGAAACTAACACAACACTGTAAAGCAATTATACTCCAATAAAGATGTAAAAAAAAAAAAAAATCCTGCAAAGTAACAATTGTTAGGACAAACAGTAAAGAATTATAAGAAAAATAATCACATGCCTGTCCCCACACAGAAATATCTTAAGCTCCATCTCAGCATTTCTCCGATTGGCATTTCACAAAATACAGTCCCATCAGCTGAATATAGGTTTCTCAAGTAACTGTAAGACTGAATTTAAAAAATGAAATCAATTCCTTCCTCCAAAACTTTTCAGAGTATGTAATGTAACAAAGTGAAACTTGAATTTCATGTCGGGATGTAGAGTACGGCTCTTCCCAAATGCTTCTGTCTTGTAACTACATCAACATCATCTAAAACCAGTGTTCTGCAGGACAGACATTGTGAAACGCTGCTCTCATCATGTAAGATATCAGGTCCTTCTCAAAATTCATTCTTCCTTCTGCCCTTTCTCATGTTGTCCCTGCCACCTGATGGGTCTCTCCTAAGCTCCACCTGCCAAAACCCTACCCATTTTTAGGATCCAAGAGATAATAAAGGCTTACATTACTAAAAAGCAGAGAAAGAAATCCCTTCCCAGGGATCTACATTTCCTTCCTAGGGAAAAGAAAAATTGTAAAGTATACCACAGTGACCTTAAGTCTATGAATGTAACTATGTTGTGTTACTTTGAGTTCTATAAAAGTCAATGTGCTACAATATATATGGATATGAATATTTGATCTCTTACATGTAAATCTTGCTGATGACTTTCATCATGAGCGAGGTTAATGATTCAGGAGCCACGCTATTTGGCTCAACCCTTATAACCAGGGAATGTTAAAATTGGAAAGGTCCCTAGATATTAGCAAATCTATCCACCTCATATTCTAAGTAAGGAAACTGAGACGTTCATAGATTGGATGTTTATATTAACAAAGGATAAGGATAGAAGATATTGGCAGATATATCTTTTAGAGTAAGAATTTAGAGATTTTTGTAGAATACTAAGACACTATGTCCACTGATACTGAGACAATGTGTTTTTTTGTTTGTTTGTTTTATTAATTAATTTATTTATTTTTGGCTGCGTAGGGTCTTCGTTTCTGTGCGAGGGCTTTCTTTAGTGTGGCACGCGGGGACCACTCTTCATCGCGGTGCGCGGGCCTCTCACTATCGCGGCCTCTCTCGCTGCGGAGCACAGGCTCCAGACGCGCAGGCTCAGCAGTTGTGGCTCACAGGCCCAGTTGCTCCGCGGCATGTGGGATCTTCCCACACCAGGGCTTGAACCCTTGTCCCCTGCATTAGCAGGCAGATTCTCAACCACTGCGCCAGCAGGGAAGCCCAGAGACAATGTGTTTCTTAGTCATCATTTTCTATTGCCGTGATGAAGCGAGGTGGTAGTCAGTAGTTGTACAAAGGGAAAAAGATAACTTTACAAACTCCCAATTTATATACACAGGGAAATTCATCATTCATGTTATTTAAGCTAACTGGATGCAGTTTATCAGCTACATTGAGGAATGGTGAAGTGTCTATACAATTAACATGTTCGTTTCTGTCATGAGCTCCCTGTTGTTCAAGTGAGTTAATGGTCAGCACTCAACTAGGCACTTAGAGTCCATTATAAATCTGGACTAAACGTTTATCTGTGGCATCTTTATTCTTCTTTGGTGCCCTTAGACAGAAGTAGCTCTCTTATGTTTTGATAAATTCAAGTATTAAACAGGGCTAAGGTTTCACAAGTTCTTTGGCCTAAACATGGGGGTAAGGAGGACCAATGAGCTGGAGTACTTCTAGATTTGAGAATGGTCAGATTGAGGAAGAAGAGTCTTATACCAGAGGTGAAAGAAGACTGATTAGAATTACCTATTTTTAAAAATTCCAACCCTTTCCAACGTTCTAAAGTGATCATGAAGTACATGGGTATGCTAGGAAGTAAAGGAGTCAACCAAGAATATTCTGTAAGAGTTTGTGGATGGCAATAAAGAGGCAAGGAAGATAGAGAACAAACTAGAAAAGGCTTCGGTTGGCCATAATGAAGTCAGAAGGAGAAGAAGAATGACAGATGCAATGGGAAAGAGAAAGCAAGAATAGAGAAGCAAAAGGGAAAGTAGAAAAATGAGACAAATTTGGAGAAGGAAATGAGGAAGAAAACTGGGTGAAAGAGGGAAGCACTGATGGTAGACCACATGACACTCAAAACTTAACACGATGGAGCTTCCCTGGTGGCGCAGTGGTTGAGAATCTCCCTGCCAATGCAGGGGACACGGGTTCAAGCCCTGGTCCGGGAAGATCCCACATGCCGCGGAGCAAATGGGCCCGTGAGCCACAATTACTGAGCCTGCGCGTCTGGAGCCTGTGCTCCGCAACAAGAGAGGCCGCGATAGTGAGAGGCGCGCGCACCGCGATGAACAGTGGCCCCCGCTTGCCACAACTAGAGAAAGCCCTCGCAGAGAAAGGAAGATCCAACACAGCCATAAATAAATAAATAAATAAATAAAATTAAAAAAAAAAAAACTTAACACGATGCACATTTAACATGAGCCACCAATGGCCATGGTCATTACCCTCAAATAGTTTACAATATGTGTTTCAAAGACATTTATAAATTGAAAATGCCATTAAAATAAGTGCCAGGGTAAAAGTATTCATGGAATTGTATGGGAGAATAAAAAGTCTCCCGTCAAAGAGCCTTCTGAGACATAGGAAAAAAAAGAAAAACCTAAAAAGCATAAGACTCTTCCTATTTTCATTTCCAATGATACATCCCAATCTTGATGATCAATCAGTGATTTAAATGTCAACTATAAACCCAGTATGTTATGAGGTGCTATGCAGTATACTGGAGCAATAGAAGAGAGAGGACCTCAAACCCTCTGTTCCCTCAAATTGAAAGGCAGGCTTCCTGACCCCTCCAGACCACTACTGGACACAGGGAACACACACTAATGTTTCAGGACCCCAACCAACAGTCACCTGCTTTGTGATTACTTCCCTGACACATCCCCACTAACACCACTGACTTTGCTGCTCCTACGGGACATTACATACATTTCCTATTTTAACACATACCACAGTGCATTATAATTGTGATTGCAGATAGGTGTTCTAACAATTTAAAGAGAATGATGACTTTTTTGCTCTTTACATCTTGCTATTTCCCTTCTCATAATATTTCTTGAAGAGAAACCATAAAAATATAAACAAACGCAAAAAACAGAAAATATACAAAATGTGTGCTTTGCGGCTTAACACAAACTTAAGTAAAATTAGTTCTGACAGCATCCAGCATGACAAACTTCCATGGTACAAATGAGAATGGACCAAGGTTTGAGCAGGTACAGGAGACAATCCAGGCATGAACAACACCAAGAAAAGGTAGACAGGAAGTAACATGGTGTGTAGGAAATCACGAGACCAGTCTGATGGGAAGAGACTTAAACAAGACTGAAACTCACTTTCTAAACCTCCATCTCCAATTGGACAATTCGCAAGACACAGGTGCACCAAAGTGGCCTATTTATGCAATCCCTTTAATGGGGAGGAACAGTTTAAAATTTTACCCGTTTAGTTTGCCCCAAAAGCAACTATCAAATGTTAGCAGCACACAATGAAAGCTTACCTTTGTTAACGTAGTTAGGTCTCCCTCTCTCAGAACTAGCCCATTTAGCTCCAGGTTCCTTATTGCACCCGACGCACTTACACAGCATTCATGAGCTTTACACAACTGGAAGGTCACATCTTTATTTCTTATTGCAGGAACACAACTTCTGGAAACTTTATTTCTGTCACAACCTAAAGCAAAATTATTGTAAAATGAGTGATTTAAACCGTACATTTTATCATCATTAAAAAGCATCTAAAAAGAAAAAAAAGCATCTGCTCTGTGCTAAGGATTAGAAACGACTCCTGCCCTTAAAGCCTCATTAAGGAGGGACATGTATAAACTCAAAATTTCAATCACATGAGATAAAGAACCATAACCTTTATGCACAGAGGTTCCTATGGAGGCAAAAACTTATATCTAAGTGACCGCTTCATGATAACCCTGAAGTACAATCGAGAAAGCTGAGGGTCTGCAGGGTTGGAGGAGGAGGTGCAGTAACTGCAGAGGGAGCATCTGCGCAAAGACACTCAAGTCTGACACCTGCTGGGCACTGTAAACACTGCAGGTGGGGATGACTTAAGGCCAGGGGTCCAAGTGTGAGAAGGGACAGAAAATAGAGATGTTGGTCGAAGCAAGCCTGGGAGAGAGCATGGCTTGTATCCCACAGGTGATGAGCCCTGGGGCTACCACTGGCTGAGTAAGGGTGCCTCCGCTGATTAGAAAAAAGGCGCCCCGCTGCTGAAGGACCGATTAGATAAAGGGAGTGATCCCAAAAAGCTCCCCTTCCTCACGGCCAAAGAGCCCCAGGAGGCTTGGCCGAACACAGTTCAGACTATACGCCTCTGGGCAGAGCACACGCTGGGCGGCTAGTACGCACTAACTCTGTGTGGGCAAGTCATTAGCAGCATTATTTTAGGCGTATCTTTTCATGTTAGAAGATCACTCAACCCGAGTAGGCAGATGAACTTAGAGGAACTGAGTCCAGGGGCCGCGAAACCACCCAGGAGCTTCTGCCATAGTCCGGGCAAAATGTAATGTGGATGAAGAAGCAAATTTACGAGGAGGCCAAAATCTACAAGCTAGACCCACTGGATGAAAAACACAAAGAAAGTTCAGTGAAGGAACTCTGCAGAGAATGGGCTCTGCAATAAATTTTTCTTACAATCAAGGTAAAATATTAGGCAACATTAAGTACAGTGGCCTTTAAGGTCCCTTCCAGCTCTAATTTCTTTTGATTTCTAACTTATTACTCTGGTTAAGTAAAGTCCCTTCAGAGCTACAGAACAGTTCGTACACCTGAATAGGATGCAAAGAATAATCTGACTTCTCTTCACCAGGGGATGAGTTGAACTGTCCTTGCAGAAGAGATAACACACGGTGTGAACCCCAGATCCTAGAAAAGGGCCAGGCACACAATAAGTATTCAGCTTTTTGAAAACAAATGAACAATCATTTCCTCTCCTAGATCTTCACACCCTTCCTCTGCTGGCTACTTTCTTTCAGCTTATAAGCATCCCCAATATACCCACTGAAAAAGCTCTCAGACCTATGACTCTTTGGATCTTCTTGTGGATAACCTAAGTCTCTCCCATGCCTTCAAACACCTGTCCTCCCAAAAAGCCCAGATCTGTACCTTGGGCCCAGACCTGTCTACCAGGCCCCTCGAAAGCACTGAAGATGAAGTAAGATCCTCTCCCCAGCCCCAATCCCTTCCTACTGTGCTCTGTATCTCACAAAAAGATGCAGCTGTAAACTGTCACCCACGCTTGCTGCCCTCCCTTTTCTAACTGGTCACCAGGCCCCACCCATTCCCTCTCGGATCTCCGAAATCCAGTCCAACCTTTTACAACTTAAGTGGGACACATAGATTACAATTCACCCTGCACCCAATCAAGTGCTTTCCACATGGAGGTCCGAGTGAGTCTCTAAACCAGAAGTCCATCTCACTGTTGTTTAGCGTTTCCCACAGCCTTCAGGATAAACATCCAAACTTCTGACAGGACAAAGAAGGCCCTTTTCTGTTTGGCCCCAGTAGGTTTCCAGTATCAACTCTCATTTCTTTCCCAAAACCTGAGTTCCACTCGTGTACCTTAGTTTTGCCATATTTTCTTATATTTCTCAAACTTTGACACACACTGCTCCCTCCTGCCACCCCCAGGAGCTTCTATATATCCTGAGAAAGGATAGCACCTCCTCCAAGAAGTCTGAACTCTCCCTTCCAAGATTCTGTGCTCTGCAAAGGGGAAGGGGGGGGGAGGGATAAATTAGGAGTTTGGGATTAACATATACACACGACTATATATAAAATAGGTAATCAACAAGGACCTAATGCATAGCACAGGGAACTCTACTCCATATCCTGCAATAACCTGCACGGGAAAAGAATCTGAAAAAGAATGGATACATGTATAACTGAATAACTGTGCTGTACACGTAAAACTAACACAATATTGTAAATCAAGTATACTCCAATATAAAAAAAAATTAAATTAAAAAAACAAAGATTCTGTGCTCTGCAGCACCAGAACTCACTTCTTCCAGAGCACTGACTACTGTGCTTGTGTTTACTTGCCGCCCAGTAGAAGGGGAGATGACCTAGGGCATAAGCATCGTCTCCAGCAGCCCTTGGTTCTGACAACTCATTCAAGTGCCAAGATACTTTACACACATAACCTGCTTAATTAATTCTAAGAACCCACAGAAAGAGTGGTTTTTCATGTCATTTTACAAGTGTGGGGATTGCAGTTCAAAAGTAACCTGGGCTTCCCTGGTAGCGCAGTGGTTGAGAGTCTGCCTGCTAATACAGGGGACATGGGTTCGAGCCCTGGTCTGGGAAGATTCCACATGCCGTGGAGCAACTAAGCCCGTGCACCACAACTAGTGAGCCCGTGCACCTAGAGCCCATGCTCCGCAACAAGAGAAGCCACCGCAATGAGAAGCCCGCACACCGCAACAAAGAGTAGCCCTCGCTTGCTGCAAATAGAGAAAGCCCACGTGCAGCAACAAAGACCCAACGCAGCCAAAAGCATAAATCAATAAATAAAAATCAAAATTTTTAAAAACACAAAAACACCATCACAGAAATATCCAGAAAAATATTTCACCAAATAACTGGGCATGGTGGCCCAGACAAATTGACATGTAAAATTAACCACCTAAGCCATAGTTTTGCCATCTTTTACTGAGAAATTTGACTTATCTGAACTATTTTGATACCTAGAAGATACCTTCTAGAGGTAACACCCTCAGTTTTTGACATGGTAGGCAGCAGAGGGAAAGAGCCCATTTGCCCAGTCAGATGACACCTAAAAGGATAAAATGCTGTCTTCTCTCTCCAACCCACAAGGATGAATGCCAAAAACACATCACTTATATCTGCTTTAGCTAACATATGATAGGTCTGGAACAGACCTATGCTCCCAGCAAGTCTCATGAAATGCTGTTTCATTAAGTGGAGACTTTACTTGCTAAGATTAGAAGCAAAAGAGGGTGGTGGATGAGAAACTGCCCAAGGATATAAGTTCACGCAAGGGAGCAGGAGAGAGAATGGGTATCCGAAGATGTGCGCTCTGAGCCAACACTAATTCCACAGCATCAGGTTGTAATTCAGGGAGCCAAACTGCTGGGGTTTTTTTCCCCCTCTTTTTTTCCCCCAAAGAGGGACAAATCAAGCATACTGACAAAGGAAGAGCATTAGTCACCACAGATAAACTCCTTTTTACAGGTGATATCACAAATGATTTGGCTCAGTGTAGACTATGATTTGGCTCCACAAACCATAAGATAGAGCATTTCATGCCAGGTCCCTCCTCAAATATCCATGATAGGTAGAAATGTGGCATCAGTAGTTTTTGAAATCTTCCCAGGGGATTGTAATATGCAACCAGGGCTGAGAATCTGGAGATGTAGAGAGAATTTAAATTGAACTTTAGTTTAACAGTAAAACAAGCTCTGACTCTACTGGCTGGAGCTAGACAAGGGATATGGATTTAGTGGGATGAGAAGATAAAGAACACCAGGGAGTAAATCAAATGCTTTACACCTGTGCTTAGCTAATTGTTACTCAGATAATTCAGACAATCTTACAGCACCTGAACCCTGAAATTCCTTAGTTCTGTTTAAAAAAAAAAGTAACTCTTCAAGTACCTGAACTCTGAGAATCATGTAAATCATAAAGAAAAAGAAGAAATCTTACTTTCTGAATTAGTTGACTTCATATATACTGTTTCACTTTCATGATATTAACTAGATATCTTTCTTTCCATTTTATGTTTGAGGAAAGTAAGGCTTTAAAAATCTCAGTAATTTTCTCAAGGTCACTTGTTAAGGGTGTGGTAGGCAGCATAATGGCTCCTAAAAATGCCCTCACCCTAATCCCTAGAACCTATTAATGTGTTACCTTACATGGTAAAGAGGACTTTGCAGATATGACTGAAGTTATAGACCTTGAGAGAGAAAGATTATCCTGGATTACCTCATGGAACAAATCTAATTGCATGAGTCCGTAAAAGCAGAAAACCATTCCCAACTGTAGAAAGAGAAAGAGAGAGATGTCCTAATAGAAGCAGAATCAGAGAGATGCAACATGTTGGGTTTTGTAGGTGGAGAAAGGGGACTCTGAGTCAAGGACTACAAGTGACCGCTGGAAGCTGATAAAGTCCAGGGAACAGAAACACCCCTAAGAGCCTCCAGAAAAGAATGTAGCTCTGCCAACACTTTTTTTTTTTTTTTAACCATCTTTATTGGAGTATAATTGCTTTACAATGGTGTGTTACTTTCTGCTTCATAACAAAGTGAATCAGCTATACATATTCATATATCCCCATATCTCCTCCCTCTTGCGTCTCCCTACCACCCTCCCTTCCCTAACCCACCCCTCTAGGTGGACACAAAGCACAGGGCTGATCTCCCTGTGCTTTGTGGCTGCTTCCCACTAGCTATCTATTTTACATTTGGTAGTGTATATATGTCCATGCCACTCTCTCACTTCATCCCAGATTACCCTTCCCCCTCCCTGTGTCCTCAAGTCCATTCTCTATGGCTGAGTCTTTATTCCTGTCCTGCCCCTAGGTTCTTCATAACCGTTTTTTCTTTTTTTTTAGATTCCATAGATATGTGCTAGCATACGGTATTTGTTTTTCTCTTTCTGACTTACTTCACTCTGTATGACAGTCTCTAGGTCAATCCACCTCACTACAAATAACTCAATTTCATTTCCGGCTGACTAATATCCCATTGTATATATGTGCCACATCTTTATCCATTCATCTGTCGATCCTGCCAACACTTTTACTTGACTCAATTGAGACCAATGTCAGACTTGTAAGGTAATAAATTTCGGTTGTTTTGAGTCACTCAATTTGTGGTAATTCATATGAAAGCAATAAAAAACAAATACAGAGGTCCTACAAGAGCCAGGCTATATATTTATACTTAAGTATTTCTAAAATGAATTTAACCTTGTGATTGACAGCAGCAGCAGCTTCCAAGGGATCCCACCACACACCTGAGGCAAAAGCAGCCTAATAAAGAAGCAGTGACAGCAGCAGCTCACTGCCCCACACCTGGGGTAGAGGGGGATTTGATCTACTGTAGCAGCAGCATAGCCTGAATGGGAATGCATCCTCCTGGGGCACTAGTCCCATCAACATTAGTCTAATCTGCTAGCATCTGCTGTGCCAACAGGCCCAACATATACAAACCCTCCAACTCAGCAGCATTAAGTGAGCCAGGCTCAGTGTTTCCTGAAACGCATATCCAATGGCACTGGAAAGCCCAGATATCACCTACTGTTATGAAAACATAAAAAAACAATAACAGAAGACTGGGAACTTCAGAAAGAAAAGGGGAACAATGGAATGGGTGAAAACAAATGGGGTAAATATAAGAGACTATCATTAGCCTCATGAGTTTCTTAAATTCTATATGATGGTCAAAGCAAAAATTATGACACCATCTGATGTGGTTCTCAATGTATCTAAAGGAAATACTACAGAAAATCATACTTTAAAACTGGGGAATACTAAGAGACCTAAATGGAAGTAACATTTTGAAACTTCACTTGAAATAATAAAACACTGATTCCAGTAGGCTATGATAAGTTACATATGTATAGTGTAATGCCAAAAGCAACCACTAAGAAAACTATACAAACAGTATACACAAATGATTATAAGTAAATTAGATTAAAATGGACTTATTAAAAAATGTTTAAGTAACCCACAAGAAGACAAAATAAGAGAAACACAGGAGTGAGAAACTAAGGTAAAAGACAAAACAAAAAATAAAATGGTAGATCTAATCTTTAACATAGCAATAATTACATTAACTGTAAATGATCTAAATAACCAAGTCAAAGACCGAGATTGGAAGAGTAGATGAAAAAATCACAAGCATGATCCAACTATATACTGTCTATAAGAAGCTTACTTTAAACATCATGATATAGGTAGTTCAAAGTAAAAGGATGAAAAAGATATATCATATGAACATTAATCAGAAAAAGCAGGAATGGCTATATTAATACCAGATAAAGTAGATTTCAGAGCAAAGGAAATTATTAGGGGCAAAGAGGGTCATTACATAAAGATAACAGGAATAATCCACCTAGATGACCTAGTGATACTAAATGTGTGCGCACCAAACAACAGAACTTCAAAACACATGAAGCAAACACTGAAAAAGGTAAAAGGAGAAACTTTTAAATCCACAATTATTATTTGAGACTTCATCACAGCAATTTATAGAACTACCAGAGAGAAAAATCAGCAAGGATATGGAAGAACTGAAAACATCATCAGTCAACAGCATAGAACTGACATTTAAAGAACACACGCAATAAAAGCAGAATACATATTCAAGTGTCCATGGAACATTCACTCATATACCATATACTGGGCGATAAAAAAACATTAGCAGATTTAAAAGAATTAAAATCATAGAGAGTATGTTCTCCAGCCATAATGGAATCAGACGAGAAATGAATAATAGAAAGACAACAGGAAATTCTTCAATCACATGAAAACTAAACATCACAATTCCAAATAACTCATGAGTAAAAAGTCAAGGAAAAAATTTTAAATGCATAGAATAAAAGAAAATGGAGCTGTAACAGATCAAAGTTTGTGGAATGAAGTGAAAAGGAAGTTTATAGCACTAAATTGGGAAAGTAAATATTACAAAGCAATAATCTAATTTTCTATATTAAAATAGTAAAAACGGAAGAGGAAAAAACACTATAAACAAGCAGAAAGAAGGAAATAATAAAGATGAAACAAAAATCCATGAAACTGAAAACAGGAAAATAGGGGGGAAAAAAATCAATGAAACAAAAGGCTGGTTCTTTGAAATAAACAATCTAATCAATAAAGATATAGCAAGACTGATCAAGATAAAAAGAGAGATGGCACAAATCACAGATATCAGAAATGCAACCAGGGATACCATGACATATCCTGCAGGTTAATAAGGGACAAGTTATTACGAACAAGTCTACACTATAAATTCAAAAATGTAGATGAAATGGACCCATGCTTCTACACCCAAAACTACCAAAACTCAGCCAAGATGAAATAGATAATCTCAATTTTCCTGTAACCATTAGAAACACTGACTTTTCATTTAAAAACTCCCAAAAGAAATATTCAGGCTTAGATGTTTCACTTTTACCCAAGACTTAAAGAATTAACACCAATTTTACATGACTTGATAAGAAATAGAAGTAGAGGGAACAGTTCCTAATTAATTTTATGAAGCCAGTATTACCTTGATACCAAAACCAGACAGGGATAGTATAGAAAGAAGAAAACTACAGACCAATATTTTTTATGAAATTGCCTGTAAAAATCATCAGCCAAATATTAGCAAATTAAATCCAGAAATATATAAAAAGAATAATATACCATGACCAAGTGGTTTTTATTCCAGTTACGCAAAGTTGGTTAAATATTTGAAAATCAAACAATGTAATCCACCATATCCAATAGATTAAGGGGGAAAAGTCATGTAATCCTATCCATTAATGCAGAGAAAGCATTTGACAAAATCCAATCCCATTCATGATTTTAAAAAAAGAAGAAAGAAAACTCCAAGCAAACTAGGAATAGAAAAGGAACATACTGAAACTCATAAAGATGATCTACAAACAACCTATACCGACATTATATCTAACTGTGAAAGACTGAATGCTTTCTCTGTAAGATCAGAAACAAGGCACCGATATCTGCTCTCACCACTTTTATTAAATATATTACTGGAGGTTCTAGTAAGAAAATAAAGCAAAAATAAAGAAATACATAAATTTAAAATTTAAGTTTTTAAAAAGTTTATTTAAAAGATAAAAGGACTATTCCTACTATGTTGAATAGGAAGGAATATATCCTACTGAATGTTGAATAGTAATATATCCTATTATATTGAATAGGGAAAAGTAAAACTGTCTACATCTGAAGATGAGATGATAATCTAAATGGAGACAATACCAAGGAATCCACAAAAAGCTTGAGAAATAATATTAGTTTGTAAATGTTTTAGAGTACAAGATCAACACAATTTTATCAAATTATATATAACAAATGTGTAGAAGCTTAAATAAAAATATGTGACGCCATTTACAACTGACCTAAATAAATACTTAAATATAAGCCCAATAAGACATTTATAGGACCTCTATACCGAAAATTACAAAATGCTGATGAAGAAAATTTTAAAAGTCCCGAACAAATAGGGAGACATACCTTGTTCATGGATCAGTAAACACAACGTAATAAAGATGTCAATTCTCCCCAAGTTAAGAGGCTTAACACAATTACTCTTAAAATGCCCTCAAGGTTTTTGTGGATATAGACAAGCTTCTTCTAAGATTTATATGGTAAGAAGAGGCTGAAGAATAGCTAAAACAATTTGTAAAGGAAGATTAAAATGGGAGGAATTAATCTACCCAATTTCAAGATTTTGCAGTAATGATGGAGGCTAGATACATAGATCAATGGAATGGAACAGAGAACCCAGAAAGAGACTGACATAAATACATTTAACTTGTTTTTGACAGCAGTGCAAAAGCTATCAAGGAAGAATAGACTTTTCAAAAAATGGTACTGAAACAGTTGGACATCCCTCGACAAAAACAAACAAACAACAAATGAACCTTAACCTAAACCTTACACACCTTACACAAAAATTAAATCAAAGTGGATCATAATCTTAAATGTAAAAGCAGGACATTTTTAGGAAAAAAAAAATAGGAGAAAATCATTGGCATCTACAACTAGGTGGATAATTCTTAGACTTGACACCGAAACTATGATCAATAAAAGCAAAAACTGATAAATTGGATCTCATCAAAACGAGTTAAAAATGCTTCATAGAAGATCCTTTTAAGTGGATGAAAACTCAAATTACACAGTGGGAAAACATATTTGAAAATCCCAGATGAGACAAATGACTTGTATCTATAATATACAAAGAACTCTCCAAACAACTTTAAAAAATCCAACTAGAAAATAAGCAGAAGACAGGAACAGACATTTCATGGAAGAGAATATACACATGGCAAAGAAGCACATGAAAAGATGTTCAACATCGTTAGCCATTAGGGAAATGCAAATTAAGACCATAATGAGATATCAGAGAATAACTAAAATTAAAGTATAGTGACAACATCAAATGCTGGCGAGTACGTAGAAGAATTATATCACATCACTGGCGGGAAAATAAAATGGTTTAGCCACTCTGAGAAACAGCTTGACAGTCTCTTTTAGTCCTAAAAGTAGATTCACCCTACAATGCAGTAATTGTACTCTTGAGCATTTATCCAAAGGAAACAAAAACTTAACGAAGTTCCCACAGAAACTTACACATAAATGTTCATAGCAGTTTTATTTATAATAGCCCAAAACTGGCAACTACCCAAATGTCTTTCAATGGGTGAATGTTGAAACAAACTGTGATAAAATCTTATGATAGAATACTACCGAGCAACAACAAGGAACAAATTATTAACATATGCAAAAATTGAAATGAACTTCAAGGGAATGATGCCGAGGGAAAAATTTTAAAAAGCCAATCTCCGAAGATGAAGTAATTCATGATTATGTTTACATATTATTCTTAAAACAACAAAACTGTGGAGATGGAGAACCGATTAGAAGTTGCCAAGGGTTAGAGATGGGGGTAGAAGGTACAGCGGGGGAACTTTGTGAGGTTTTTGTGGTCCCAGTACAAATAATACAGCAATCTTGGTTTTAATCCCTAAAGAGTTTTAAAAGCAATTCCTAATAAAGAGGTGTCCAGATATTTAGCAATGGCAGCAGATTAGAGGTATAGCTCCCCAACATGACAACTTCGAAAGAGATCTATACTATCAATACTAATTTAATGTATATGTTAATTTTTAAAAGGCCAGTCACAATACTTAAATGGTACATATCTTAACGATATTATTCTGGGTATCCAGCTACACCAGATGGACTAGCAGGATTCTCTGTACATTCAATTCTTATTTAAGACAGTAAATCTTATAATAAGACAGTGAAAAAAAGAAAAAGAAAAATAACAAACCTCAACTACAGTTGGATGTTCTCATAGGAAGATGAGGTGAAAATATGTAGCAGCGGTTCAAAAGCTTAAGCAGTGGCACCTAAATTTGGCTGCACATTAGAATCATCTGAAGCACTTTTTAAAAACCCTCACACCGACGGTTGGTCATCCTAGACCAATAAAATCATTTTAAATCTCCTCAGACGATGCCAATGTCTAGCCAGAACTGAGAACCAGCGGACTAAGCAGAAGGGGATGTTTCTACAAAGATCTCTTAACAAGAAGTCCTTTCACCCAATCAGATTTACCTCCCCGTAAAGGGGTAAAGAAGGCTAGATGTTGTCCATACTTGCTTAGCTTTAATTAGCACTTGTGACTTGCCCAAAACCTACATCATGTTTCCCCTAAATTTCATGTTATTCCCTAAATTTTTCAAACCCAGGGCTAAGGGGTTTGCCAGGATGAGATTTTAAGTGCTCACACAGGGGAAGTCCCTGGCAAACCAGGACAGCGGTCACTCTACACTGAAATGTAAAGCATCCTAAATAACGCTGCCACTGCTCCCAGATACTAGTCTGTGCCAACCAGTGGAGAAAAGGCATTCTCCATTACTACCACGGCAAATGCTCCTGTACTTGCCTTGGCCAGTCCCTATCTTTTCCAGGCGCCACTCCCCTTCAACTGCTGGTGGACGTTTTGGCCAGCTGACAATGCAGATACTTTCAAACTTTAAGGTGAATAAAAATCATCTGGAGGGCCTGTTATAACAGAGATCACTGAGCCCCACCAGAGTTGCTGATTCCATAGGGCTGGGACCGGGCCCTAAAACTTGAATATCTAACACATTATCAGGGGACGCTGGTAAAGCTGGTCAGGTAAAGTCTGGTAAAGCTGGTCAGGAAAAAGAAACCCGACGTGTCAGATCATGAAGTACGGAAGGGCAAGCCCGCCGGCAGTCCAGGCCCGGGAGGACCGGGTTCCCCAGCCCTACAGAGCCAACGGCAGCCCGGCTCGGGCGCCCCTCGGAAGCACGGGGTCCCCGCGGCCGAGTCTGCACCCCCGGCCGGCCCCGGCTCCCCTCTGCCCACCCTGCGCGCGGGGGCTGGAACGGCCGCGGAGAACCACGGCGGGGCGGGAAGGGGGGCTCCAAAGAGGGTCTGGCGACTCGAGTCGCTCCGTTTCTCGGTGGGCTCAGCGCGCGCCGTGGGGGAAGAGGGGCGGGGGTCCGGGAAGAGGGGGCGGGCGGCACTCACGTAGACCGGCAGCGGCCACGGGTAGACGGCGGGCTCGGCCCCCACGGGCGACTCCAGCCTCAGCTCCAACTTCTCCCCCATGTCTTCGCGCGCGGCCCCCCCCCACCAGGCTAGTCTGGCGGTTAGGGGAGGGGCGGGGCGCCGCCGGCGGGGGCGGGGCAGGCGGGCGGGCGGCTGAGGGGAGGGGCCTGGCCTGGGCTCAGCCGGCGCCGCCGCCGCCGCCGCCGCCGCCGCCGCCGCCGCCGCCGCCGCCGCGCTCCCGTCCGGCCCCCGGCTCCCTCTTTGTGGTCACCGGTCCGGGGCCTCCAGCGCTGCTGCCAACTCCGGCCGGTGTGAGGGGAGCACAATGAGCCGGGGCCGGGCTGAACCACTCACTCGTGGCGAGCACCGCCCACCCCGTGGACACGCCCCCTCCCACGCACGCACGCA